>NC_084794.1:150716523-151373190 GCF_963169125.1 Humulus lupulus | reverse complement strand
TCACTTTATCTATCCTCCATTTTTTTCTAGGCCATAGTATCTACCAGCACCTACCCAAGAGATGCACAACTGAGTTGACATTCTTTTCAGCTTAACTGACGCTGAGAAAAGCTGCAAGTACTTAATGACTATAGTGCTACTTAACCACCAGGAAGCAGAGGACTTAACCACTGAGAGTGCTACTTATGGTGGTATGAATGAATAGATGCCTTCTGATTTGTCGCAGGTCATCTCTCAACTGTCTATACCTCGAGCTACAGGTGTCAATATCATAGAGCCAAGAGAAAACCAACGAACAACCTTTCCTTCTTCAACTCATGGCAAGGGCAAACAAAAAATGCCTAAAGCGCCTACTCGAGAATATTATTCATCCTCGGAGAATGAAAAGAATATTAGTAATATTTTTTTTCAAAATAACTATAGTAGTTTCCATCCGAACAATACTTTGTTTGAATTGGTCCCCATCCTAGCTGTTTACCCGAGAACGACCCCTGATGACGTGGCAGGATTGACCTACACGTGGCAGGCACATGGGAGCTTTAGGCGGATGCATCCTAATTGGCCCTCGACTAGAAAGTTGTTGATTTGTCAAGCGTCATACTTATATGCGACCAGCCTGATCGCATACTTCCTTTTACTTCCTTTATTCATGCAAATCTATAATTATGCATTTATTGTAATTTCTTTTATTACCTAGATATGCAAGTCTTAATGGTAATTAAGGCCCATCAACCCATGTAATCTTCTTGAGCCTATAAATAAGAATGAAAGGGCTCAAGGAAATGGACTTTTGGAACTTTTGGTCTTTGTACTCTGAGAGAAAAGTAGAGTGTGATTATTCACTGAAGTTGTAATCTTCGCAAGGCTGGTGAAACTCATGAACCCTAGTTCACTGATCACAGTATTAGAATTCTACATCAATAAGAATATTAAGTGGACGTAGGTCATTACCATCTAATTGAGGCCGAACCACTATAAATTGTTTGTGTCATTTATTTTTCCATTTGATTTTTCTCCTTGATTTCATCTCATTTCATATCGTTTATCTGACTCTGTGTCGTTGACTAATTTGAGGGTCAACACCTACTGACATATGTGATAGGGATTGAAATTTGAACCTATTGATCAGTAATTGTGAGGTAGAGCTTTTTCAGACAGATGATTCTTTTGCTATAAGTAGGAGTAATATTTGATAGTGTAGCAACCAGAGGATGTTGTTTGAGTACTACCGCTAGATAACTTACATTTTTCGTTATACAACCTTTTTTATGTTAATATATTTATAACTTGTTGTTTTATGCAGATATGTCAGATGCCTTTGACATTAATGCCTTTGGAGAGGTTGCAGTTGGCTCTAAACAACCAGCTAGGAAAGATGCGGGAGGCTCTAGCAAGACTTCCCCTTCAAAACGGCAAAGGACGGAGGAGACTACTCCTCCTACAACCAGGGGTACAACACCTCTTCCGACCAGGGATTCGAAGCCCTCTCCATTTGCTGCTCAAGGATCAATGTCCGAGCTGGTAGATCTGTCAATGGCCTTCGAGCTTTTAAAGAATGCTGCCAGCTCGACTGTTGATAAGCTCTACAAGGTGGCCTAACATATACTTAGTAAACAAGCATTCTCTACGTTTCCAAGTATTGGTCCCAACCAGGTTCTAGGCCGAAGCTTCAATGAGTTCCCCAGTTTATGTTTTTAACCAAATCTTAGTTAGGTGTTATACATCTGTCTTCTTATACTAATATTTTATTTGATCGCAGACTATGCTCACTTTTAACCATGGTTGGAAGTGAGTAGAGCAGCTCATTTCAAGCATGAGTACTATGGTTGAGGAGACCAAAAAATTGTCTGAGGAGAACAAAAGGCTGGTCGAGGAGAATGTGCCTCTAGTTGTGAGAAGCAAGAAGTTTTTTGATGACCTTGAGAAGGCCAAAGAATCCCTGGAAAAGGCTAGGAGCATAGCCGAGAAAAATAAGAACGAAGCCCTACATCTAGTGAAAGAACTGAAGGAGGCCCAGGAAGAGTTCGAGCAGCTGAGGAAAAATGCTCAAGAACATGAGCAAAAGGTCACCACCCTTGAGCAGCAGAACTAGAGTAATCTTGAGCGATTTAAAGGAGCTACATTCAGCTGATTCTACATGTTCTGGAAGCATAATCAAAATGCAAATTTTGATTACCTCCCATAGTCGGTAAAGTAGGCTGAATTAAATAAATGCGATGCTCGATACACCATGGAAAATGACCCGCATGCTTCTTCTATCGAGAAAATTTCCTTGCACAAGACTTAACATTGATGATGAAGATGACATGGCTGCCGACCAACATTCTCTTGCTGCTTGAGTCTAATTTTTTCTTGTACTATATAATTTTTGAAACATCCAAACAACCTATTTGTGATGGTAAGACATTGTGTTGGTCGAGTTGTTTTAATTTTTTATTTTTGTTCATCCTAGCAATTTTGCTCGTGATGTAAAGACAACATTTAGTATTTTAATAATATTAACTAGGCATTGCAATACCTATTCGCATGACCAAACTTAGCACAACACTTTTAACTTTTTAAAAAATTTATTTTTTATTTTTGAAAAATATTCTAAGTGTTTTTACATGCTTTCACTCATTTTTCTTGCTTATTTTTACGAGGCTTGGGGATGGGTCTCACAAGGCAAGACCCTTGGTGCCTAAGTAAGTATCCATGCGTGACTCGGGCATTCACGAGGCTCAAGGATGGGTTTCACAAGGCGAGACCCTTGGTGCCTAAGTGAGTACCCATGTGGGACTCGGGCATTCACAAGGCTCAGGGATGGGTTTCACAAGGTGTAATGGGGTTGCATGAGGGCCACTAAGACAGTGGTGGCGCGAGGCTCCTTAGCGTGGTCGTACCTCGTGAGACGCGCACAGGCGTGGTGAGATGTGTCTCAATATGCGAGGCGTTGGCGCACAGCTGGGTCGCGAGGCGCGCGGGGGAGGGCAGCCTCGTATAGCGAGGCCCTTGTGGTCTTGGCAGGTACGCACGGGGGAAGGGCAACCTCGCATAGTGAGGCCCTTGTGGCCTTGGCAGGCACGCGCGGGTGAAGGGCAGCCTCACATAGCGAGGCCCTTGTGACCTTGGCAGGTGCACACGGGTGAAGGGCAACCTCGCATAGCGAGGCCCTTGTGGCCTTGGTAGGCGCGTGCGGGTGAAGGGCAGCTTCGCATAGTAAGGCCCTTCTGGCCTAGGCAGGTCATGCGCGGGTGAAGGGCAGCCTCGCATAGCGAGGCCCTTGGGTCCTTCTGAGCATTTTCACTAAGGCCTCCTATGAGACATGGATCTCGCGTGGGGGAAGATATTGGGTTGCTTGGTTTGCCCCAGGCTAATGAGGGTAAACCTCAATTTTTCTCTTGAGTGTTGACTATGGCTCTGGTCAATCTTAGGCATTCACACTTGCCCCCCAGTCTATTAGGAAGTCTTTAGGCGTCTTGGTAGACTCATTATAATGCTACACTCACTATGCTCTGGTGGTACTGTTGGGTGATTCGTGTCCGTTGGTGCACTTTGATTACTTGTAAGGATATGTTGACCCCTTGGGTTCTTGCTATCCTTTTATGTATTTTTGCGCGCGCTTATTATTTCTTGCGAGAAGCGTTCTTCTTCTCATTAGGCATAGTACTATTTTTGCAAGCGTCTTCTTTGAGACCCTTTTTGTAAGCGTCTTCTTTGAGACCCTTTTTGGCAAGCGTCTACTTTGAGACCCTTTTCATAAGCGTCTACTTTGAGACCTTTTTTGGCAAGCATCTACTTCGAGACCCTTTTTGCAAGCATCTACTTTGAGACCCTTTTACGATTTTTGAGGTGATCTCCCCTCGGGTTGGGACTTTTATGGCTAGATGGTCCTCATCCAATTTAAAACTTGGTCGGCGACCCCTCTAGAATGACGTGTCCCCTTCTACATGGAGTCTTTAGATGTATTGGTAGTAGGGAGGCTGGAGGAAGGTTCACTTTCTTCAACATGCGAGTTCTTATGGCTCTCTTCCACATGTATGTACTTCTGTGCTCTTCCAAAGAAATCATCTAAATTCAAAACTTCTCTTTTGAGCATGTTACCCCATAACTTGCTTCATGGACAAACTCCACCTATAATAGCCATCTTGAGCTCCGCTTTGGTTAAACTTCCCACCTTTGTTGCTTCCATATTGAACCTATGGATATAGTTCTTCAGACTTTCATTTTCGCCTTGCTTTATGTTAGCGAGGCTGGCAATCGGCATAATGTAATCACAGACCACATGGTGCTGCTGAAGAAATTTTCCAGAGAATTGCTGCCATGATTTGATTGTTCCTGGCCTTAACTTCTTGAACCACTTGTATGCAACACCTTTAAGTGTAACCACAAACAAATGACATTTTTCTCTGCTGTTGACCCCTCTTAACCTCATCAAGTTATTGAAGTAGTCTAAGTGATACTTTGGGTCCGTAGTACCCTCGTATGGAGTCATGCGAGGCTCTCTGAGGTTGGCGGGGATTTGCTCAGCTTGGATCTCCCTTGTGAAGGGGGAATCGTGGTCAAATTCTTCATCATCTCTGTGCCCCCCAGGTGCGGTGATAATCTTGCCTTGAGGATGCTGCATTTTGATGCCTAGGTCCCTTCTCTTTTTGCATAAGGAGTCTTGCGAGTTCTCAGGCTGATCCCTTGCCTTGGTTGTGTTCCTCGGGGGAATCGCGGGGGGTTCGTTTCTTACTTCTGACCTCTTCCCATGGAGCTCTTCTCTTAGACCAGGGGGTGCCTTTTTTAGGTGACTTCTGCTTCGTTCTTTTGACCATCATTTTCTCTCTGCCTTTGTTCTTGGGGGCATTTTGTCGGCCTAGGTCCCTCATAGTACTTTGTCCGAGGAGTTTTACTAGTTGAAAGTCGGGTTCTCCCATAGTCTGCGGGGACATTATTTCCCCCTTTTTCACACTCCTTCTCTTTATGCTTAGGAAGGGGTATGCTCGACTTTCCTTGCAAGAGGTCGTTTAAGACCTCCTACATGTTCTCTATTGTGGTTTCTAGCTTTCGAGTCTTTTCATGGAACTCCCGAATCTCATCCTTGTAGAAGCGAGTCCTTGAGCTGGAACTTACCGAGTGTACTCGAGGACTTTTGCCTAGCTTGTGCATCGAGGGACCCGAGTCTTGGTAACCTGAGCATGGTGCCACCGGGGACCGGGGATGTGGGTACACTGGCGGTTCTGAGTGACCTCTCTCGGGCTGGACAGCCGGAGATGATGCTTCCTTCTCCTCCCATGGGGGAGGACATTCCTCTGGCGTATCTCCATGCCTAGGCAGAGGTGGGTCTTTCCTAGAGGCCCCCATTCATTCTCCGCTCATGTGAACCTCAACGTCTTGTAGTTGCCGCAAGCATTGTGAACGCCTTGGCCTCTTTTTTTTTTCTTTCTGGAAGTGATGAAAGAACGTTTGCTTGATGCTTGTTCTTCCCATAGACAGCGCCAAACAGTTGACGGTGAAATCTCATCAACGATATAAGGTTAGAAAACTGAGACTGTATTGCAAGAGATATCTTAGAAGAAGATGGAGAAAACTTGAAAGAGTAAATATGCAGAACCACAATGCAGTAAGATCATATATTGCTTAATTTCCTCAGCATACAAGGAATTTTCCAACCCTTTTTCTGGAGGGGTGATGATCTATTTATAATAGAGCTCTAATGGCTCCTCATACATTGTGGTCCCAAGGTACAAGATTGTACATAGGTACATTTTCAGGGTAGTGGCACAGGTCGTGGTGGAGCAGAAGGATATGGTGTCGGCCTAGTACATAGTCAGAGGTATGCATGTAGTGCTTCCACTCTTTGTACAAATCTGTACCTCCACTACTTATAGGACATAGATGTCAGAGTCATGCCTTTTCCCTTTTTCAGGGTTGTACATCCCGTGCTTGTACATTTATCTCATGCCTAGTGGTCCCCTTTACCCAAATATCTTCTCCAAGTTTCTTTATATTTTAGTCAATGTTGATCCATGCTTCTTTTATCCCGGCCTTGCCACCAGGTACGAGGCCTGGAAATAGGCATTTACGAGGCTTGGGGATGGGTCTCACAAGGCGAGACCCTTGGTCCCTAAGTGAGTACCCATGCATGACCCGGGCATTCACGAGGCTCAGGGATGGGTTTCACAAGGCGAGACCCTTGGTGCCTAAGTGAGTACCCTACGTGACCCAGGCATTCACGAGGCTCGGGGATGAGTTTCACAAGGCACGATGGGGTTGCATGAGGGCCATGAGATGGTGGTGCCATGAGGCTCCTTAGCATGGTCGTACCTCGCGAGATGCGCACGGGCGTGGTGAGGTGTGTCTCGCTGTGCGAGGCGTTGGCGCACAGCTGGGTCGCGAGGCGCACGGGCAAGGGTAGCCTCGCATAGCGAGGCCCTTGTGGCCTTAGCAGGCACACACGGGGGAAGGGCAGCCTCGCATAGCGAGGCCCTTGTGACCTTGGCAGGCACACGTGGGTGAAGGGCAGCCTCGCATAGCGAGGCCCTTGTGGCCTTGGCAGGTCACGCACAGGTGAAGGGCAGCCTCGCATAGTGAGGCCCTTGGGTCCTACTGGGCATTTTCACTAAGGCTTCCTATGAGACATGGGTCTCGCGTGGGAGAAGATATTGGGTTGCTTGGTTTGCTCTAGGCTAATGGGGGTAAACCTCAATTTTTCTCTTAAGTGTTGACTATGGCTCTTGTCAATTTTTGGCATTCACAAGAATTTATAGCTTAATTATTTCCAAGGATGTCTTATATAGAATATTTACTGAGCTCCCCATATCAATTAGTACATGCTTGACCATTATATTGGCTATTTGGACATCTATGACTAACGAATTTGTTTGTGGAAACCTGATATGATGCGAGTCCTGATTGGAGAAGGTTCTCAAGTTTCCTTCTACGCGAGATTTTTTGGGGTTCGTTCCTCGACTGTTAGCATTTCAATTTCTAGCTCATGATGTAGCGTTCTGACATATCTTCCTCGTGCTTTACCACTGTCATTGGCCAAGGGTAATCCTTCAGCAGCAGTTTATCAGGAGTGGGGCTGCCTATAATGGTGGTGAAAGTTGACGTTGGAGCGTTTGTTTATTACCTCCAGCAGCAGTTTATCAGGAGTCAACCCCTGCTCTTATGTGTCACCTCAAATGTCCTTGTCATATTAAGAACTCAATCTCATCCTTCGTCTGGTTACTCTCATTTGTATTATGGCCATAGTCATTGTGAAAGCGACTAAACTTATTCGTATCCCTTCTTGAAATATCTTTTCGGATGGGTGCAGCTTGCTTATACATCACCGTGGTATGACTAGTCTGATATAAGTTTGCTCAACACTTGTCCAATGGTGTGTAATTGGTGAATCTTTGCCCATACTTTGTCGGTTTTGAGTGTTTGCTGTCGTTTATAGCATTATTGCCATCGTTTCTTCCACCATTGAGGTACTACCAACTTTGGTTTTATCCCCTTTCTTATTTGCTTCTACCTCTTTTTCCTTTCCCTCATTGGCTATAACATTTTCCAACTTGATCTACTTATCTACTTTATCAAGGAATTCTTGGGTTGTTCGTATGCCATTTTTTTGCAAGCTATTCCATATAGGAGATCATCTTTTCACTCTGGCTATTATGGCCATCATTTTCCCTTCATCGCCAACAGTTTTGACACGAGTATCTGCTCTCATAAGTCTCTGGATATATTATTTTAAGGGCTCATTACCCCTTGTCTTATGTCAACAGGCTGGTTCGCATTTGTCGGGTGTACTCGAGCAGCATAGAATTTCCCATAGAATTCTTTGGAAAACATCTCTCATGAGGTGATTGTGGTTAGTTGGAATTTAAAGTACTATTCTCGTGCAACATCATATAGGGTCGCAGGGAAATTCCTACATCGAGCATCATCAAATACTTTTTGTATATCCATTTGAATATTGAACTTGTTGACGTGAGGTACAAGATCTTCTTTTCTAGTAGCTAGGCTGAACGAGCATTTTAAACTTGCTCGGGGCTTCTGCGTTAGCAATTGTGCTGATGATGGGAGTATCCAGCTAGTTGTTGGACAACTTGATTTTATCCATCCATCTGGGCTTGATCTGCTGTTGGTGTGGTAGGTGCAGCTACTGGGATATATTCACCATGCCTTTCTCTTGGATCATTCAATACATTTTGTAGATCGTCCCCTATTTTCCTCTAGTCTTCTCTTCCTAGTCAGTCAAACACATTAGAACTTCTTGGTGACCCCCAACATTATGACTCTCTGGTCAATTGTTCATTGGTAGGGCACTTGCTGTTCCTGTCTTGGCTTTTTCTGATGAACAACTCTTCTTCTTTGATTCTGGAAATGCGTCAAGTCTCCCTCATTGTGGTCATGCCCATCTCTTTATCGAGATTATCTTGTTCATATATGAATATAAATACTATCTCCTTCATTTCGAAAAAACCATCTCGACATACGTTGTTCATTGTGCCAACTAGATCTCCATGGTTGTATTTGATTCCGGTTTATATTCTACAACTGATCCTCATATTGCACTACTTGAGGTTGTTATTGACATTGTGAGTTTTGAGGAGGTTGAGGATTCTGAGGCTTCTTGGGATGTTGGGGAACCTGTGTAGGCGACGACCCTGAGTAAGCAATATTGCAGCTTCGAGTGCAATAATGTCATCCCTTTGGCGGCAATCCATCTCCGCCTATATGGCATCCAACTCTCGTCACTGCCTATGTATTTCTACCTGTTGAATGATCATTATTTTTACAACATTTTCTCGGTTAGTTTTCAGGGTAGCTAACTAAGCCTGAATTATTCTCAGAGCTACTCGCAGGGTTTCAGCATCCATCTCTTCACTTTCTTCTTCCAACTCAACTTGAAGTTCCT
The DNA here is from genome assembly GCF_963169125.1 of Humulus lupulus. Lineage (NCBI taxonomy): Eukaryota > Viridiplantae > Streptophyta > Magnoliopsida > Rosales > Cannabaceae > Humulus > Humulus lupulus. The sequence continues at coordinate 151,364,315 of NC_084794.1, read as the reverse complement.
CCTCCGGGATTCATAGAGGAGGAGGTGGAGGAGGATTCTTTGGGGCTTTAGCAGTCTGGCTTGACTGATTGCCTTGATTCTTCTTAGGAGTCATGGTTAACGATTAGTTAAGACTGTCGATGTTCTGGAGTGTAGCTCTCAATGAAAGCACCAAAATTTTGACCACTGATTTGGCCAAAGACATTGAGTCCAATAAACAATATAAAAGTAGAGAAACTGAACTGAAATAATAACCTACGCCCACTTTGATACTTTTGTTACTGTAGAAAATCCTAAACCTACAATCAAATGAGTCAGAGTCAACCGCCTTTCGTAAGCCTGAGATGATACAATGCTCTATGTATAAAAGTATGCAAATGACAACACTCTCAATAAGGATTCACAAAGCCCTTTATTTATAGGCTTAGGAATTTTCATTTATGGGTTGTGAGCCTTACATAGCTTTCATAGCATGCATGAGGCGGAGGCATCCAATCACTATTATTTACAATTGTACGCCCTGATTTTCCCACGGACTGATTAGCGACCTGAGCTGCAGCCTAATCATGATTATCTCGTGGACATCCCCAAAACCGGAGCTGCCATCATCAGATCGTACCTCCTTAGCTCGAGATAACCTAAGGGTTCGCCTCTGATAGCTTAAGGACAGGGTCCGGGCTCTGAAGGCCGAAGGTCGAGTTAAGTATCCAACTCGTGGTACGAGCCATAGTTGGAGGCTATGACCCTTTGTAAAGTCAACACACGCAAGGTAAACGTGCATATATCAGACATCACGTGTCTGATATGCCCCTGACTTCTCAGACACGCAGCAGGAACGTGCGTATTCAGACACCCACGACTGGGTTGGGCCGTGCGGACCATTATCTCCTTACCTATTTATTTGACCACACTTATGTGTCAGGTTTAGGAATTAATCACGATTGTCACATAATTGACATGATAGGTAAGAAGGTCACGGGATGACCTTCTTACCAACTCCCAGGTGCCTTCTCCTATAAATATGGAGACCTTGGGAGTTAATAGGGGTTAGATGCTCTCTTGTAAGAAATATCCTGTAATCGTATACCCAAAAGATAGCAATAACATTGACTAGTGGAGTAGAAGGATTTTAACCTTTGAACCACTTAAAAAACGTGTCTTGAGTCACCATTTCATTTCCTAAGATCATACATCTGTTTCGGTTCAACCTAAGCACTAATCCCTTTCTCTTCTTTTCTTAATTACCTGTTGGCGAAGAACCGCGTCAACAACAATATATTTGAATTATAATATATAACCTTTAATGTGAGGCATACATCACCATAAATACTACTTAATATTTTTCATTTATATATAGATTTATATAATAGGTTACTTTTTGTTTTGCCAATTATTTGGGTTACCTCTTTTATTATTATTTAAAAAAAAAAATACTTGGGATATCTCATATGATGATATGCTTCTCAACATTTCCTTATAATGTGAAGCCACGAAATTAAAAAAGAAAATGAAAAAATATCCCTACGAACATTTTCTTTCTCTATCCCACAATTAATTTTAATAACATTTTTATTATTACTGCTACTTTCATCTTTGTTTATGCAGTAATTTTCAATAATACTATTTGATAAATGATCTATAAAAGTACATTTTTCCTGGTAGTAATTGTTATAATTAGTTAAACATATTGTGAAATTGGTTAGACACAAAGAAGTAAAAAAATCATAATGATTTCACAAAAGTCAACATGTGATAGTTGACATATGTATCTATAAATCATATTTTTGGGTCCAAAGTGTTTCTTTGTAGTATATAAGAGTATCCAAAAAGTTTGGGAGCATTTGGGGATGTTTTGAGACAAGTTTTGGAGTGCGAAGTCAGTGGCATACGCTCCCTCGCAAGACGCCTCCGTGCCTCATGAGATGCCTCTGCCTCGCATGCGCATGCCTTCAAGTCATGCCCTTGGGAGGCCCTCGCAAGACGTCTCCGCCACGTGTGCATGCCTCCAAGCCGCACCCTCGAGAGACACCTCACCCTCACGTGCATGCCACCAAGCTATGCTCTCACGAGACACCTATGTGCCTGGCGAGATGCCTCCACCTCATGCATGCATGCCTTCAAGCCGCGTCCTTGTGAGACACCTCCGCCTTGCGTGCATGCCTCCAAGTCGTGCCCTCGCGAGATGCCTCAGCCTCGCGCACATGCCTCGAAGACATGCCTTAATGAGACACCTTCTTTCCTCGCAAGATGCCTCCGTCTTGCACCCAGCCTTGGGCATCACATGTTGGGTTTTATGCCCTTATAAAATCATGTCGAACATGTAACATGATTTCATATTATCAATAAAATTAGTAGAAATCATTTTCTTAGACAACCATGTTTCTTGCTTGTTTTATTACATGATTATTGAAATAATACAAATATTTATAAAATCTTGAACATATGGATAGTTACAATAATAGTGACTAGGTCACAGTGGCTTATAATTGTAATTATATGTTCAAAAGAACGAGTCCTAAGATTAGATTAGTGCATTGGATTTTCACTAATTAATAAATCTAAGATATGATCTACTTACACATTCGGGTTGTGATGTCTTGTCCAAGGCATTGACTAAGTAGATACGATCGAATGTATTTTGTTACATCGGACTAGGAACGATGTTGATTATTGAGTGATATATAATTATCGTGGTTATCAAATCTAATCAATGTCACAATGTTGACCATATGTTAAGTCGATCTTAATTCTGAGTGATAACATTCTTCTAATTATATTATTTAAATCTTTTTACTTGTTCGTTTCCAGCTTACCTATGGTTTAGCCCATACTTACATCTTGGAGAATTAGTAGTGTAATTGAGTGGGAGTATTATTCATAGATATGAAATCTATAACTTCTGTATGAGTAGTAAAGAGATTATTTCTTTAATTGCTTTGTTCAAAAGGTTAAATGATTGAGATCTCATTTATGCGATTAAGTTCACGGAAATATCATTTATAAGGAACTTAGTGGGAGTTAAGGATAAATACTAATGAGGGGTAAAACAGTAATTTGCACCCCACTCGTTAGTAAGTCATCAATAGATGATTGACTGACTGTAATGGCTATAACAATGGATAAAGTATTTATGGTTTGGAAAAAACGTTCTATGAATTCAAGAGTTCAATTCTGAGTCTATAGTAGAGTCACGAGGAACTAATAAGGTAGTGAAATTATTCGTAAATAAATTCATGGTAACTTATTGGAATTTTATTTCATGGACCCATGGTCCCCGCATCACCTTTGAGTACATCTTCTATAATGTCTAAATTAATTGATTTAATTATCAATTAAGATTTTTAAAGTTGACTAAGTCAATTTTGGAAAATTTAGATAGATATGAGATTTAAAGAATAAAATAGAATCTTTGGGTAAATTTATTAATATTGAGAAATTAGTGTCAATATAAATAAATAATATTAAATCATGTTTCAAATTATAATTAGTTAATTTGAATAAGGATTTAATTAATTAATTAAATAAATAAATAAAAGGTTTTGAATTTAGGCCCAATTGGGATTTAAACTCAAAACAAAGAGATTGGGCTCAAGTCCATTTGTGGGAGCCCAAGGCTTTTATTTTTGTTTATTATTTTTTAATTAATTTAAATTTAAATTTAAATAAACCCCATGAAGTTGCTTATATAAGGATATGATATCTAGGGTTTTTATTCGCTAGTCTCAGTTGATTCATTAGGTAAGTGAAAACCGAGACAATCTAATCATTTCTTAGCCACTATCTCTTCTTCTTTCTAGATCTCTATCTCATGTGTTGAGAACCAGCTCACACTAGTTCTAGGCTGATCAAAGGCTTGGTGAGGAAGATTGTGTTGCTGATCTAGTTCAATCTCTTGATAATACTCTGCTATAGAAAGGAATCAAGGGTTAGAGAGAATGAAGGAAGGAGTTGTTCTAGTTTCGTTGTGTAATGTAAGTTTTTACTTTACTCTGTTGTATCAATTTCATAGATGCATGTTCTAGGCATTTACATGTTTGTTTGATAATATGTAAATTACCTGAAAATAAATCAAGATTCTACAATATGTACTTCTAACATCACATGCGTCAAGGGTTTTATTTTGTCCCTATGAACCTCTTGAGGCATGTGGATTGCTGAAGAGGCCCTATCCCTTTTTGGGGTAGGATCACCAGCAAAGATGTACCTCACACATAGGTTTAGAAGGAATTCCTAAGTACCCTTACATAGCCAAATATCGAGGGGCTTAAGACATAGATGCAACCTTGATAGGTGATAGCGTGGACGGGACTTTCGTACAGGTACGGAAGATACAAACAAGACAAAGGAAACCAGGGTACGCATACAAGACACGTACCCGGTCAGTAGTGGTAGTACAAGAATGGTACATAGTAAGGACTCCCCCAGCATGCTAATGAGGTTCGTACCCAACATATAGTGGAGGTATGACATGGTGCCATGGCAGGACCACATTTTCAGACCCCTGACACGTACTAGGACCAACCACCCCCACCACCACCTACTACGCAAGTGCCTGCAGCCTACAGATGAGTCCTCTTGTACCTTAGGGACAACCATGTATTTGGAGCCAATAGTGCTCACCTTTGAAGGGGGTGGGAAAATTATGCATTGTAACAAAAAATTCTTGAGGAATACGAACATTCTCTCCATTTTTCACTCTGCAACTTGATCCTAAGTTCAGATTGCTATCCTATGCTCTTCTAAGTTTCATCACAACTCTTCATTTACTTTTAAGCTCATAACTTTTCGATCTAACTTGGTTGATGAGTTCTTACTATCAACAGATGTCTCTATGATCTCTACACAAGCACTACATCGAAAAAGGAAATATGGGAAGCTCTTGGAAAGAAGCACAAAATTGAAGAAGAAGGTACCAAGAAATTCCTCATTACTCAATACATGGAACTTAAATTCTTTGATCGTAAACCCTTACTCCCCCAAGTACATGAACTTCAATTTATTTTGAATAAGTTATCGACTCTTAAGATAACATTCCTGGAACCCTTCATTGTGGGAGGGATTATAGCTAATTAACCTCTATCTTGGAGAAGCTATAGAAAGAAGATCCTACATAAGAATGAAGAGATATATTTGGAAAAGATCTTGAAGCACATAAGGATTGAAGAAGAGTCTCATTCTAGAGACAAGTGTATGGAAGAGTCTAATGTTGGGACATCCAAGGCTAATGGCATAGAGAAACCCTCTCAATTCAAAGGAAAGACTCACAAGAAGCCTTAATCAGAGAAATATACTTACCCAGCCCCTAGGAAGAATGAAGGGAAATTCAAGGGTGTGAGAGGCCCTTGCTTTTTTTGTGGCAAGAGTGGCCACATGACTAGGGACTGTAAGTATCGAAAGCCCCATAACCATTAATCTAAGGTCAACACAACCAAAGAGGTTGTGGCAAGAGTTGGTTTTATTAACCAATGTATTGTATGTTATGGATATGAGTAGGAATCTTGTGAGTGGGCATATGTTGAGAAAACCAGGCTTTAAAGCAGTGTTTGAGTCCGGAAGCTAATTCTATCCAAGGGAAACTATTTTTTGTGGAAAGGGTATGTGTGTGATGGTATGATAAAATTGTGTACCAAAGACAATTGTGTTGACAATAATGTATGCTCATATTCCTCTTATGTGCTTGGTTTTGATTCTATTACTTTGTGGCATAATAGACTTACTCATATTGGATATAGTATAATTAAAAGAGTTATCAAATGTGATTTAATTGAATGCATTGATGTTGAGAATGATCAATGTGAATTATGTGTTAAATCTATGATGGTAAATAAACATTTTCTAAATTTTGAAAGGAAAACTAATTTGTTAGATTTAATACTGTTGACCCTCGATTTAGCCAACTGACACGGAGTCAAAATATGAACGATATAGACGAATATATATAGATAATAACGTAATGACAAAAGTAAAGAAAACACAGTAATTTATAGTGGTTCGGCCCCAGAATCTGGTAATGACCTACGTCCACTTAGAATGATATTGATATGGGAACAAAAGTGTGATCAGAGAACTTGGGCTCAATGAGTTTCAACACTCCTCATAAACAATACTAGTTTTCACAGATAATTTCTATATTTCTATGATTTCCCGGCTCCAAAAAGTCCCTTCCCATGAGCCATCTCCTGCTTTTTATAGGCTCATGGAGGGTTGCCCAATATTGTTACAGATATTATCCCCTGAATCATGGGATATTCAGAAGATTGCATGAAATAAATTCGGGATACATAAGATCTTTCCATAAATGTTGCTTTGCCAGCGGAACCACCGACCAGTCTGGTCGTGGTAAAAACAGGTCTGTCCTGCTTCTGGTGTGTCTCCTGGTCGATACTCTAGCAGACGCTCCAGGTGTCAGCCACGTGTCAAGAGATTATTTGCCACGTCACAAATGCTAATTTATTGGATAACATTTGCCCCCCAAAGTTTATTTACCACGAACAGTAAATAAACTTTGAGCGAACGACCCTTCGGTAACCCCTCCTGACGTGTCAGAGCCCTTCGTGCGTTCTTGAAAAAAGCAAACCACTCCTGTCTAATCAAGGCTTTTCAGTTTCCCAGAAATAATTTTGACGGCCATTACGCTTCCCCATACTTCGAAAATGGAAAACTAATGATCACGCCTTTTGAATACCAAAGACAAACTTATATAAGGTTACTTGAACCACTTCTTTCCTTTTTACGCACGCCACCTCTCTGTCGAAAACCCTAAAAAACCAGAGCTTTACTCTCTCCGGCGAACCTTCCTTTGTGTTGTAGGATCAGACGGTGGGCTCATTGACTCCCGAAACTTTCACTTCCATCTTCACGACCACTTTCCTTGGTAAGTTACTCTGAAACTCCATGCTTCTAACCTTTTGTGGTGCATGCTCTTAAATGGTGTTCTGCTCAAATCTCTTGGTTTCTGGTTTTTTTTTTTTTTTTTTGAACGCCTGTAGATAAGATGTCTTTGTAGGCAACGTAGGCTTATGAGTAGGTTTAAAACCCAGGATTAGCGCTTTTTAGGACGTAGGATCGAAGTAGCATTTCGATTTTTTAAACCAGTTGGAAATAATTTCTTCCCGTTGTGAGGGGAGTCGAAAAAGCTTTTCAGGAAAACTTTTCACTTTCACCCTTTTGGTCCGTTTTTTAAACTGTTTGCGCAGAGAGACTTAGTTAGAATGCTGTTATATAAAGGCTTAGCTTTTATACTTCGACCAGCGTTACCTTAAGAATCTCCTAGATCCCTCTGACCTCGCCTCCCCATTCTTCTGTTTGCAGATTTTAATGCCAGATTTGTGGGGAGGTGAGAGACCCATCGGCGACGACCTCCTTGCCCAACTGCTCGAGGGAGAAGAACAACTAGCCGATCGCATCCACCAGATACCCTTCTCACGAGCCTCTTCCAGACCGCACCCTTCTCCTTCAATGGCCCGTTCAAAATCCTCTGGCAAGAAAAGGCCCGAATCTGAAAGTAACCCTTCTCCTTCTGCCCAGCCTGATTCGCAGGCGGGGGCTCCCTCGACCAGTGGTCGAGAGAATCTTACTCCTGACCCCAATATCCAAACTAGGGCTCGTCCTCGTCATCGCAATCCGTCTGATGTCGAGTGGTACACTCCTCCAGCCAGTTCGATGAACCTTCGGATGGTCGCGAACTGCTTCAGAAAATACCCCCTAACGGGGGTAACCATTACACGTCCTACTGCGAAGCAGAGGGCTAACCGTCCAGGAGGGGCAAACAGCGCCTGGTCCCGGTATCACATCGAAGCGGGGGCTTATCTCCCTCTTCATCCTTTCTTTGTGGGGGTGGCCAATTATTTCGGCGTCGCTCCCTTTCAAATAACCCCTAATGGATATAGGATGTTGGCTGCACTCTATGTCCTGTACAAACTTAACAAATGGCCAGAACCTTCACCTCATGAGGTTAATTACCTCTTTGACCTTAAGTCCAATCCTCAACACAACGGGACAGGCTTTTTTCACTTCTGTCATCAGGAAACTGGCCGGACGTTTTTGAGTGGCACCACCCACATATCAAACGTGGGACATTACAACAAGGAGTACTTCTTTACTCCGGATATATCCAGCAGCAACTTGGCTTTCGCGAGAGGAGGTACAATTTTGTCTTTGCCTTGGTCGATACTTTATCATAGAGTATTTCCTTTCGTCATTTCTCAAACTCGACTTGCTTTTCAGGCCCCTGGTTGCGCCCGACCCCAACACCAGATATGGTGTCGAGGTCTGACACTCTGGCCAAGATGTCTGCCACTACCAAATGTGTCAAGACCTTGACACAAGAAAAGAATTTGAGGTCGTCTAGCCTTCTGGCTCCTCGCCATGACAATAGAGGGTCCGAAACGGACGAACCCACTGCCGGGGGGGTTCCCGAGCAGCAACTTCCTGTGCCCTCTCCAAGGAGGAGGCCAACAGGAGTTACGATCAGGGAACCCACGGGCAGCCCTTCTGCAGAAAGGCCTTCTGCTCCCCAAGGCAAGGGGAAAGAAAAGGCCAAAGAACCAGTTGTTGACTTGGAAGAGTCTTCTGATGACAATGGTAACGTTATTTCTCTTTTAAATGGTCTGCCAATCCCCTGTCACATGTTTGACGGGGATGGCAACTTTACATATGCTCCAAATCTAGGGCCAAACTTCTTCATGCCAGAAAATGAGTATATGATTAATAGAGTCAATAGTATAGCGACCAGTAGTTGTAGCTCGGGTATTCACTTTATTATCTTCTTTCTGTTGTATTACTTTTTTTCACCTTTTTCTTCCCTTATTAACCTCTTGTGTTTGTTTTCATGCAGATATGTCGACTCCCAATATCTTTGACATGTACCAGGCCGAAGAGGAAGAGGAAGTCCCTCAACTTCAACGGAGGTCAAAGAAACGAACTGGTGAAACCAGTCGAGGCCCTTCAGCCAAGAAGAGTCGACCAGAAGACCTTCCTCAGGGCACTCCAACCGGGCAAAGTCCTGCGCCAACTGGGCGAACTCCTACCCCTCCTCCAGCTCCTTCTGAACAGCAAAACACCCCTGCTCGGTCCAATCCTCCACCTGCGCCTGCTAGGGAGCATCTTTCTCGTGAAGAGGCTCATGAGGCCAGGCTCGTGAGCCATACCATTCGATCCGCTAAGGATCGAATTGAACGGATTGGCAGAGGTGAGCGTGTTGGGGCTACCATGATCCAAGCTGTAGAGCTACCAGTCAATCAGATCCTGAACAGGACTCTGAACGAGATCTCCAGCGTAAGTATTTCTTTGTTTCTCGAGTCTTTGTTTTTTCAGTTCTCGTGATAAGTCTTGACTTCTTTTTCTTTCGTTTACAGGCCTTACTTTCTGCCATTACTGCTCGTACCCGAGCCCAGGCCTACTTTGAGCAGATTGAGGCTATAGTTCTCGAGAAACATCAGGTGAAGGCGGCTGAGGAGCTTTCGGCTGCTGAAGCCAAACATGCTAAGGAGTTGGGGACGGTGGTCAGAGAGCGGGATGCAGCGGTGACCAAACTGTCCGCGGCTGAAGCTGCTAAAGATGCAGCAGTTAAGCTGAGGGAAGAGTACCGGTCGTACAATAAAACTCATCTCCGCGAGATCAAGCATCTGGAGGGGGTAGTCAAGTCTAAGGACGAGACTATTGCCACTCTCGAGGGCAAGGTGCAGCAGTCAAAGCTTGACAACTCCAAGAATCTGGAAAAGTATAAGAGGGCGACACTCCGATGTTTCTATAACTTTTGAAAACACAATCAGGGTGCTGACTTTAGCTACCTTTCAGAGGAGGTCAGAGTTGCGTAGTTGGCTCGGTGCGCTGCTCAACTGGCTGAAGAGGAGGCGAGAGCTGCGACTCCTGCAACCCCAAGCGTCGTTGGTTTGGACGAAGAAACCATCGAGGAAGAGACTGACCAGGTTGTTGCCCAGGATCCTCCTGTCCCCCATGCCTCTTAATTTATTTGGCTGTTCTTCTTTCTTTTTAAACACGCGACCCACGGGTCGCAATGTAAAGACAATAATTTCTTTTTAAACTTTGCTGCACGGGCAGTAAATCTTTTTGTTTGAACAATTACATCCAAGCAGCAATGCTTGCAGTGTAAAAGCTTGACTCTTGGTGTTATAATATTTTTACTTATTATAACGTTTGTCCGTATGACCGAACTTAGCATAGTACTTTTGGCATCATATATTTTGAAAAAATACTCTAAGTACTTGAAGCATGCTTTCACTCATTTTGTTCATGTGTTTACATACCTTGAGAGTATGCTTTGCTATCGATGTGCCTTATATGCCCCCCAAGTGATCGAGGAGCTCTTAGGTCCTTGGTCACTTGCCTTGACCATGGCCTGTCCGAACATTCCTGTTCGGGCGGAAAAATGATACTTGTAATACAGCAAAACAACACACGTAATGAACAAATACTTGTAAATGTAAATTCACAAAGGTTGGCAAGAACGACTGGCTGAGCACAGTCCCTTATAATTTCGTATTAAAAATGGACTAATCATGTCTTTACGAATGATTCTGAAATAGAATCTTACATATACGAGCAGTTAGCCATACACCGTGGCTAACCCTCTTTGCAAAACTTGTAAAAATTAATGGGAAAATTTGAACAAGCCAGTCCTTTAAGAAGGGCTGTTTATTGATAATACTTGCGCAGGTGTTCTCCATTCCAGTAACGTGGAACGAGATCTCCGTTTAAGCGTGCAAGTTTGTAGGTGCCTGGGTGAAGGACTTCTTCAATCTGGTAAGGTCCTTCCCAGTTAGGTCCGAGCACGCCAGCAGTGGGGTCGCGAGTATTCAAGAAGACTCGTCGTAACACCAAGTCTCCGATGTTGAATCTTCTTTCTTTAACTTTGGAGTTAAAGTACCGTGCGACTTTTTGTTGATAAGCAGCAACTCGGAGTTGAGACTTTTCTCGTATCTCATCAATTGAGTCTAAGGACTCCAGTATTAGCTGGCTGTTTTTCTCTTGATCATACGTTAAACGCCGATGTGAGGGGGGATCTATCTCGACGGGTATCATGGCCTCATACCCATAGGCTAAGGAAAATGGGGTACGCCCTGTGGCTGTTCGATGAGATGTTCTATATGACCAGAGGACTTCCGGTAGTTGTTCTGGCCATGCTCCTTTCGCTTCTTCAAGTCTTTTCTTCAGGGTGTCCTTGAGGGTTTTGTTTACAGCTTCGACTTGCCCATTCGCTTGGGGGTGTGCGACTGAAGAAAAGCTCTTGATTACCCCATGCCTTTCGCAGAAATCGGTGAACAGGTCGCTGTCAAATTGGGTTCCGTTGTCTGAAACTATCTTTCTGGGCAAACCATACCGGCACACAATGTTCTTGATGACAAAGTCGAGAACTTTCTTGGTCGTTATGGTTGCGAGTGGTTCAGCTTCGACCCATTTTGTAAAGTAATCGACTGCCACAACTGCGTACTTTACTCCTCCTTTTCCTGTTGGTAGTGATCCAATTAAATCTATTCCCCATATTGCGAAAGGCCACGGGCTTTGCATCTGCTTTAGCTCGTTTGGAGCTGCTCGTGGGATTTTGGAGAACCTCTGACATTTATCACACCTACGTACGTACTCCACTGAATCCTCGTTCATCGTTGGCCAAAAATAGCCCTGTCGAAGAATTTTTTTCGCCAAACTCTGCCCCCCAGCGTGATCTCTGCAGAAGCCTTCATGCACCTCTTTCATGAGTTCCTTAGCTTTTTCTGATGTAATGCACCTGAGCAGTGGCATTGAATATCCTCTTCGGTACATAACACCGTCGAGCAGTATGTACCTAGCAGCTTGTCTTTGCAGAGTTCTGGCTTTGTTTCTATCTACTGGCAATGTCCCATTTGTCAGATACTCCAGGTAAGGTTCCATCCATGTATCTTCTACTCGAATTTCCATGCTGGCTTCGGCCGCATCAATGCTTGGTTCACTTAATCTCTCTACTGGGACTATGTTCAAGGTGTCAGCATCTTTGGCACTTGCAAGTTTGGCCAAGGCGTCTGCATTCGAATTTTGGTCTCGCGGAATTTGCTGGAGGGTGTATTTTGTAAACTGTGCTAGCAAATCTTTTGTTTTATTAAGGTAGGCCATCATTTTTAACCCTCGCGCTTGATATTCTCCCAGGACTTGATTCACGACCAGCTGAGAGTCGCTGAAAATATAGAGCGCTTTTATGTTCATCTCCCTGGCCATTTTCAGTCCAGCGAGGAGTGCTTCGTATTCCGCTTCATTGTTTGACGCTGCGAAATCAAACCTGATTGCGCAGTGAAATCGATGCCCATCGGGCGTTATCAATATCACTCCCGCTCCAGCGTGAGATTCATTAGATGATCCATCTGTGAATAGTTTCCACGAAGGAGTCTTGTCTTGAGGCATGGGCGCCTCAGGTTTCTCGCACAACTCGTTGCTGGGGAGTTCGGTGAACTCCGCAATAAAATCGGTTAAGGCTTGCCCTTTTATTGCTGCTCGCGGTGAATAAGTCACGTCGAACTGTCCCAATTCGACCGCCCATTTTAATAGTCGTCCAGCCGCCTCAGGTTTTTGGAGGACCTGCCGAAGGGGCTGGTCGGTCAAAACCGTGATAGGGTGGGCTTGGAAGTACGGTCGCAACTTTCGGGAGGCTAGAATTAGGCAATATGCTAATCTTTCGATCGGTGGGTATTTTAATTCTGCACCGATCAGCCTTTTGCTGACGTAGTAAACAGCTTTCTGCACGCCTTCTTCTTCCCGTATTAGTACCGCACTAGCAGCAACTTCGGTAATCGCCAGATAAATATACAAAGTCTCTCCTTCCATTGGTTTTGATAGGATAGGAGGTTGCGACATATGAGCCTTTATTGTCTGGAATGCTTGCTCGCAGTCTTCCGTCCATTCAAACTTTTTATTTCCCCTAAGTAGATTGAAGAATGGAACGCACTTGTCAGTTGATTTTGAGATGAATCTACTAAGGGCAGCTATCCTTCCGGTCAGGCTTTGGACATCCTTGATCTTTTCTGGCGACTTCATATCGATCAGGGCTTTTATCTTGTCGGGGTTGGCCTCGATTCCCCTTGAATTCACTATAAATCCCAAAAACTTTCCTGACCCGACTCCAAAGGAACATTTGAGGGGGTTCAACTTCATATGGTACTTGTTTAACACATCAAAGCACCTTTGCAAATCCTTCACATGTCCTTCAGCCTTCTTGGACTTTACCAGCATGTCATCCATATATACTTCCATGCTTACTCCGATCAGCTCCTTGAACATGTGGTTGACCAATCGTTGGTAAGTTGCACCTGCGTTTTTCAGTCCAAAGGGCATTACTTTGTAACAATATAAGCCCGTATCGGTCCAAAAGCTGGTATGATCCTCATCAGGGGGATGCATGCTGATCTGATTGTAGCCTGAATACGCATCCATGAACGAAAGGGTCTCATGCCCAGCGGTCGCATCGACTAGCTGGTCGATCCTCGGGAGTGGGAAGCAGTCTTTTGGGCAGGCCTTATTGAGGTCTGTAAAATCCACACAGGTCCGCCATTTGCCGTTAGGCTTAGGGACCAACACCGGATTGGAGACCCATGATGGATAAAACGCCACTCTGATGAACCCATTTTCTTTAAGTCTTTCGACTTCTTCTTTCAAGGCTCTTGATCTGTCTTTATCGAGCAGCCTTCTTTTTTGTTGCACCGGTGGAAAGACTTTGTTTATGTTCAGGACATGGCTGATCACCGCAGGGTCTATTCCGACCATGTCTTTATGTGACCAGGCGAAAACTCCCTGGTTCTCTTGCAAGAATTCCACCAGCGCCTGTTTCGCGGTAGGTTCTAAATTCTTCCCAATCCTTACGATTCGAGTCGGGTCTTCTTCATCGAGATGGACTTCCTCCAGGTCCTCGACGGGTCCAACATTTTCTTCAAAATCCCCAAAGCGAGGATCCAAATCTATATCCTCACTTTGGGCAACACCCTATTTGGTGACGTTACCACCTGGTTGGGTTTGTCTGTCTTCCGTCATCTGTAATCGTTCTGGAGTAGCGCTCCTCGATGCTCCACTTTTTGCCTTTGTGATCGAGGCGTTATAGCACTCCCTGGCCTCCCTTTGGTTTCCCAAAACGCATCCTACTCCTGCGTCTGTTGGGAATTTCATGGCTAGATGCCACATGGAGATGATTGCCCTTAGTTCAACCAGTATGGGTCTTCCAATAACGGCGTTATACGCTGAAGGACAATCGACCACTACAAAAGTGGCGAGTAATGTCCTTGAGGCAGGCGCTATACCCGTTGTTACTGGGAGTTTGATCATTCCGGCTGGTGCGAGTCCTTCTCCAGAGAAGCCGTATATGGTTTGATTGCAGGGCTCCAAGTCCTTCACGGACAGCTTCATGCGTTCCAGCGTTGATTTATACAGGATATTCACTGAACTCCCTGTATCGACCAGTACTCTTTTTACCATCATATTGGCCATTTGGATATCCACGACCAGCGGATTGGAATGTGGGAACCGGACGTGTTGGACATCGCCCTCAGAGAAGGTTATCCCGCACTCCTCTGAGCGGGCCTTTTTCGGCGCTCGGTCCTCCACAGTCATCATCTCGATGTCCTGGTCGTGGCGCAGAGTTCGAGCATATCGTTCTCTAGCCTTTCCGCTATTTCCAGCGAGGTGTGGGCCTCCACAGATGGTTAAAAGTGTCCCGGCTACGGGGGCAGGCTGTAATGGTGGCGAGCGTTGGCGTGTGGACGTCTGCTCGTTGCCACCTGGAGCTTCTCGTTGGGAAGTTCCCGAGGCCCGTACGTACCTTCTCAAGTGTCCTTGTCTAATGAGGAACTCGATTTCATCTTTTAGCTGGTTGCATTCATTAGTGTCATGTCCATAGTCGTTATGGTAACGACAGAATTTGGTAGTGTCTCTTTTCGAAATGTCTTTTCGAATGGGCCCAGGCTTCTTGTAGGGCACACTAGAGCTTGTGGCCTGGTAAACCTCTCCTCGAGACTCAACGAGGGCAGTGTAGTTAGTGAACCTAGGTTCATAACGATTACCCTTGGCTCGTTTATTGTCGGAGGTGGAAGGCTCATTGTGTTGCCGTTTCCCACCATTCTTGCCATTACCGTTGCCGTTTCCGTTGCCCTTGCCGTTGCCATTTGGTTTGGTGCCATTGGCGGCTTTGGCGGGTTCGGCAGCCTTCTTGCCCTTGTTCGAGGATTTTCCATCATCGGCAATGGCTTCTTCGAGTTTGATATACCGATCAGCTCGGTCTAAGAATTCCTGGGTGGTTCTGACCCCATCCTTACGAAGACTTTTCCATAGGGGCGAACGGCGCCTTACTCCCGCGGTTATAGCCATCATTTTTCCTTCGTCCCCGACTGTCTTTGCTCCGGCTGCCGCTCGCATAAAGCGCTGGATGTAATCTTTTAGTGATTCTCCATCTTGCTGGCGGATCTCAACCAGTTGGTTTGCTTCGGTCGGGTGGACACGACCTGCGTAGAACTGTCCGTAGAACTCCCTTACGAACATTTCCCAGGAAACTATGCTTGCAGGTGGGAACTTAAAGAACCATTCCTGCGCGGCTTCAGAAAGTGTTGCAGGAAAGATCCTGCACCGAGCGTCTTCGGATACCTTCTGAATGTCCATCTGGATTTCAAACTTATTCACATGCGAGACGGGATCTCCGTATCCATCAAAGTTCGGGAGCGTGGGCATCTTGAACTTGCTGGGAGTCTCTGCGTTGGCTATTCTTTGGATAAATGGATTGCCTTTTCTTCTATCGTGGTCAATATAAGAGGTCCTCCCTTCGACCAACTGTTGCACAGCCTGATTTAGTGCGTCTATCTGGGCTTGCAAGGCAGTAGGAATAGCTACGGTCTCTGCTGCTGGGGGGATGTTCTCACCATGCTTCTCTCGACGATCATTGAGTATGTCTCTTAGATCTTCCTCTCTTCTCCGTTGCTCGCTACCTCCGAGCCGGTTGAAGACATTATTTTACCGGGGTTGCCCCCCAGCATCTTGTCTATTTGGCTGATCATCTTGAGGTATTTGGCTCCTGCTCTTACCTTTATTTCCGTTTCTCCCCTCAGCATTGTTCTTGCCTGAGTCAGCCTCGTTGTAGCCGTGGCCATCTTTGAACTTTGACTGGCTATGGTAGGACTGGTTGTTCCCTCTATTCCCGTCTCTAGCAGAAACACCCCGAGCGTTAGAGGGTGGCCTGCGCTGGTCGCGATGTCCCCGTGCATTATCATGCTGTTGGGATCCACGGACCGCAGAGCCTAACTCCGAGTCTCTCCTGTTACCAGGAGGGTAGTGACCCCTGTTCGCTTGGTGTGGCCCATCATTCTCGCGGCGTCTAGGACTACGAGGCTGTCGCTCGGCCCTATTCTGCCTTTGCTGTGGGGGATTACTTCGAGCAGCGTGGGATGGTGGATCTGCCTCGGTGTCCAGTGGGACGTCGTCATGGGGCATTTGGGGCTGTCCAGGCCTTTGCGGACTTGAAGGATGGACCGGTGGGCTAGGATTGGGACCTCCCTGGGGTGGCCCAGTTTCAGGTTGATTAGGCTGCGAGGCAGGCGCGGCCTGATTTCTGGCCAACAGCAAGGCCGCTTCAAGGGCTGCCATGGCCTCAGTCTGGCGGCGATCCACCTCCGTTTGTCTCTCGCTTAACTCCGCCCTCTGACGATCAAGTTCCTGCTGCTGCCTTGCCATAGCTTCTGCGGCAGTCTCTTGATTGGCTCTCAGACTAGCCAGCTCTTCCTGCAACGTGCCCAAGGTGCTCCTCAAAGTCGCATCGTCCATTTCCTCCTCTTCAAAATCTAGTTGCGGCTCATCTTCCGCCATGCTTGCAGGGGGAGGAGGAGGTGGCGGATTCGACGGTGCAGCGGCGGCGGTCTGAGCAGCTTTCTTCCCTGCTTTCGCCATTAGTTTTATCAACAATGATGAGTCGTCCTCTCAATGAAAGCACCAGAATGTTGACCCTCGATTTAGCCAACTGACACGGAGTCAAAATATGAACGATATAGACGAATATATATAGATAATAACGTAATGACAAAAGTAAAGAAAACACAGTAATTTATAGTGGTTCGGCCCCAGAATCTGGTAATGACCTACGTCCACTTAGAATGATATTGATATGGGAACAAAAGTGTGATCAGAGAACTTGGGCTCAATGAGTTTCAACACTCCTCATAAACAATACTAGTTTTCACAGATAATTTCTATATTTCTATGATTTCCCGGCTCCAAAAAGTCCCTTCCCATGAGCCATCTCCTGCTTTTTATAGGCTCATGGAGGGTTACCCAATATTGTTACAGATATTATCCCCTGAATCATGGGATATTCAGAAGATTGCATGAAATAAATTCGGGATACATAAGATCTTTCCATAAATGTTGCTTTGCCAGCGGAACCACCGACCAGTCTGGTCGTGGTAAAAACAGGTCTGTCCTGCTTCTGGTGTGTCTCCTGGTCGATACTCTAGCAGACGCTCCAGGTGTCAGCCACGTGTCAAGAGATTATTTGCCACGTCACAAATGCTAATTTATTGGATAACAAATACATAGTGATTTATGTGAATTGAATGGAGTAATTACTAGTGGTGGACATGGGTATTTCATTACCTTTATTGATGATTGTTCTAGATTCATATATGTGTACTTTTTTAAGAATAAAGATGAGGCCTTTAGCATGTTTGAAGTCTATAAAGTTGAAGTTGAAAATCAATTGGAAAAGAAAATTAAAGTAATTAAAAGTGATAGGGGCGATGAATACTTTTCCAATAAATTCAATGTGTTTTGTGAGATGAATGGTATAATACATGAATTTATGGCCCCTTATACACCCCAAAAAAATGGTATAGAGCAAAGAAAGAATAGAACATATGCTGAAATGATAAATTCTATGTTATTACATGCAAATTTGAGTTTTGCGTTATTGGGAGAAGCCTTGCTTACCGCTTGTCATATTCAAAACCGGATTCCTTTAAAGAAGAATAAAATTTCACCCTATAGGATATAGAAAGGAATGAGGCCAAACCTAGGGTATCTCCAAGTGTGGGGGTGCTTTGCTTATTTCAAGAGCACGGAGCGTAAAAGAACCAAGTTGGGTCCAAGGGCCATCAAATGTGTATTTGTAGGCTATGCCTCAAATAGCAAGGCCTATAGGCTATTATACTTGGAGTCTAATGTGATATATTAATCAAGAGAAGTGGATTTCTTTGAGAGTTTGTTGTATAGTTACAATAAGCTTGGAGAACTGATCTCATTAGAAAGAACTCAAGAGGAGTTTCCTTCAAGGGTTGTATAGCAATCGATATTGCCTAGAAGAAGCCCAAAGCTTAAAAAGAATGGATCACAAAATGAAACCTCTCAAGTGGAGGCTCTTTAACTAGGAGAGAGAAACCACAAGGGAGTCAATTGGAAGTATCCTATGGCACTTAAAGTTGAGGATGATCCTAAAACTTTCCAAGAATTTATGTCCTCAAGGGACTCTAACTTTTGGAAAAAGGCAATAAATGATGAGATCAATTCATTTATGAGTAACCACACTTGGGATATTGTTGATCTACCACAAGGATCAAAGCCAATAGGTTGCAAGTGGGTATGTCAAAGAAAATATAACACTAATAGGACCATTCAAGCCTATAAGGCAAGACTGGTGGACAAATGATTTTGACAAAAGGAGGGCATAGATTGTTTTGATTCATATGCACCAGTATCAAGGACAACATCTATAAGATTTTTGTTTGTGTTACAATCAATACACAGCCTATATGTTATCAAATGGATGTCAAAACAACATTCATAAATGGTAACCTCAATGATAAGGTGTACATGGAGCAACCGAAAGAGTTTGTTCTAAGGGTAAATGAATATAAGGTGTGATAGCTTGTTAAATCATTGTATGGTTTAAGACAAGCACAAAACATTGTCATGACAAGTTTAATGAGGCCATTGTTTCAAATGAGTATAGACAAAATTGTGTGGAAAAGTGCTTATACTTTAAGACTTGTAATGACTATGTCATCGTAGTGCGTCTGTATGTTGATGATGTGTTTATATTAAGCAATGACATGAAAGGCATAATAGAAATGAAGAGGTGTCTATCCCTTAACTTGAAAAAGAAGGACCTTGTAGAGGTTGATACCATACTAGGTATCAAAGTTAAAAGAAATGTGGATGGTTATGCCTTAGGTCAAGCTCATTATGATGAGAAATGCTCGACAAGGTTTGTCATCTTAATATCAAAGAGGAAAACACACCCTTCGATTCAGGTCTAAAGCTTGAAAAGAATGAAGGGAGAGCGGTGACTCAACTTGAGCATGCAAGTGCAATTAGGACTTTGATGTATGACGCTAATTGTACTAGAGCGGACATTGCATTTGCGGTTAGTAAATTAAGAAGGTTTATTAGCAAGCCAAGTATCTTACATTGGAACGTCATGGAAAGAGTATTTGGATACTTTAAAAGGACCAAAGAGTTATGCCTAAAATATTCTAAGTTTCCAAAGATACTTGAGGGATATTAACTAGTTGGGTGTTCACCCTTGGTGAAGGTACAATTTCTTGGAGATCTAAGAAACATACTTGTATATGTCACTCAACAATGGAGTCTGAGTTTGTACCTCTAGCGACAACCAGCAAAGAGGCTGAGTAGCTAAGAGATCTCATGTTGGTGATACCAAAAACTGTGGTTGATGTATCGACGATTTCGATACATTGTGATAATCAAGCAACTTTGATAAAAGTATGTGAGGGTATTGATTGATAAGAGTATCATATCAATTTAATATGTGAAATCTTGTGAGAATTTAGCGTATTCATTTACCAAACCTCTTGGGAGAGATTTGGTGAGTTCAAAATATAGAAGGATGGGACTAAAACTCCTTGACAAATAGATTCCTGAATGATGGCAACCCAGCTCAAAACTTGTATACATCAAGTGTCGAGTTCAATGGGTAAGAGAAGTCATTGATAAGGGAATAATTTAAACATTAGCAACTTAAAGGTCCCATCAAGGATGAGTTATTGTTGGTTGCTACCGAGCCTGAAGGTTAAGCCATAGGCTCTTAATGAAATTCAGATGAAGAGAAACAAGCATCTCTAAAGGTCGCAAAAATGCTGTAAGAATTTCACCTATGTGAACCTAGAGGTGGTGCCGCCTCTCAAGAGAGGAGATTTCTCTTCGGATGGTTCATGAATCGATCAAGCATAATTCCATTAAAAGTGCTAAGTGGGACAAATGGGAAATACATGAGTAATCGGATAAAGGTGTGTGAGACATTATCGATTTTTATCACTAGGAATGTTAGGTTCAATCATTTAAGAAAACCATAGAATTTTGGTAGAAGCTTTGTAGTGTTTTCACTAAAAAAAAATTTAAACCCAAATAGTACTTTATTTTATGCACTAATATCTTTTGGTTAGAGAATTAATGATGTATTTAACCAAGTGGAGTGTGAATATGGGACATTGTACCTTCAAGCACCCCATGCCAAGTCGCAAAGTTAGACATCAATATAAGAAGATCTCTTATGCAAGACCCTAAGAATGGCCTCCTAAGTCGTCTAGATATTATGATGCGAAGGAAGGCCTTGCATAGTGAGGCCCCTCTTACCTGTCCCAACCACCTTGCCCATCTACCAAGGCACAATGGCCTCGCATAGCAAGGCCTGCTAGCCCGCCTTGTCCATCTGCCGAAGAACAAGGGCTTCACATAGTGAGGTTGGTCTCGCTTGCCTTGCTCATTTTTCGAGACATAAGGTCCTCGTATAGAAAGTATCATCTCGCCTGTCTTACCAAGGTGCTGTGATGCCGCCCATGCGCAGGGCCATATGTTGTGTGCCGAGCATCCCTAGCCAAAGGTACGAGTCGCCATAGGCGCATAAGCCTCATGATGCGAGACAGCCTGCCTTGTGCTCAACGGTCCATGCGAGACTGCATATCTCACCAACCGATGACCTACGAAGGGTGCCTTTCCTCATTATATATGACCTGTGCCTTGCTGAAGAGGCCATACTTATCCCCATAGAGTAGGTGCCACCATGGAGGCACGTCTTAACTGCAACTTCTCAGAAAATGCAAAGTCTAAAGCTTCCTGAGTACACGTACAAGGAGAACTAGTAAGGGCCCCGCCATCATTTGGTATCATGCTAGAAAATTGTGATGGCGACTAAGTATGTTACTCATGATGACTAGCAAGTTTTCCAACACTTAACAAAATACAAGAAATCTTGGAGAAAAGATATATCTTGCAAAATGTAAGAAAGACCATTAGGTAAGAGGCACGCGTACAGGTACAAGATGTACGACCCTAAGGACGACGAAGGCATGACTCTAACATTTGTATTTGACAAGCAGTGGCGGTACAAATTAGTACGAGATGTGGTGGCATGACCTGCATGCCTCTGACGATGTACCAACATCGACACCACAACCCTTTGCTCCACCACGACATGTGCTACTACCCTGACACTGTACCTGTATACTATTTGGTCCCCTCAGATCGCCATTAGAGCCTATCTATAAATAGACCTTCGCCCCTCAGCCTAGAGGGTTGGGAAATTCATTATAAACTGAGGTTGTTGAGTAATATACGAGAATTTTCCCCATTATTGTTTAAGACTTTTCTCCTTCAAGTTTTTTCTAAATTATTTCTAAGTTCATCATTTTCTTATCGACCTTTGAGTTTTCTGACCTAACATTGTTGATGAGTTTTCACAGTCAACAGTTTGGCACCGTTTGTGGGATGGACAAGTATCAAGCCACTGTTCTTCCATCAATACCGACAAGGAAAAAATCCAACGCTCTAAAGATGCCTACGGGAATCAAAAGATATTGAGATCCACCTGGACAGAGAACAACTAAGATCCTCCAAGAGGTACCCTCCACTGCTTGAGAATGGAGGCACGCTGGAGGAACACCCAACCCCTTGCGAGGAAATGGAGGCATCATCTCTTGTTGTCCAGCTCAATGGAGATCCCATAGTACCATTAGTTGCCCCTGTGGGTGCTCTGGGTACACGCCCTCCTCTTTGACCACCCACTCCACCGCGTTCCGGCCACTGCGATCCAGGTCCCTTTACACGCAGGCTTAGGAAAAAATAGATTGCCTCAATGGAAATATGTAAGAATATTACAACTCTAGGAAATATATTACAAATAAATATAGATTGATTAAATAAGGTTATAACTCAATGCCTGAAAGTACAAATAAATATAGAGAAAGAAGAAGAAGAGGATTGAAATAGAAAATACAAGTTTTGACAAAAAGATACAAATAAACTAGAGGTAGTAGAGAGAAAGATGTAGATGAGATTACAACTCTTAAACCAAAATACAAGTAAATATAACAAGAATGATAAGAAGAAAAACAATAGAAGAAAATAAGAACAAGAACAAGAACAAAAACAAAATAATAAGATACTCTCTCTCACACAACCAAAGTGAAGAGTGTTGGGGATCACCAACTTGAACAAGGTTTGAAACCTTTGTCCAAAAGCTTATTTCCCCCTAACTCAAGCTCTAAGGGATCTCTCTTAGATTTTGGACATGCTTTATGGAATTATCAAGCCTCAAGGTGTTTCTAGCCAAGTGCTCTAATGGATAGAAATGTTGTATCTTTCAAGTGAGCTATAGGCTCCTATTTATAGAGTTTAGAGACACCCTTTGAATTTCAAATTCCACCAACCCCCATGGCTGTTACCAATGTTTAATTGGATTAATATGGAATTAAAAATGAGATTTGGGAGTTGTTTGGATTTTTTGAGCCGTTCAACAAAGATTGAAATTTTTTAAAAATTGGTCAGTTTTTGGCCTGTGGCCGCGACCACTGACCATTTTCAGCACAAAATTTTGTGCTATGTTTCCAAACGGTTCCAAACCCTCTCAAATGATTTTGTAATCCCCAAAACACATTATTGGGGTTAAAATCATATCTCTAACAGCCATTTCTCAAATGGCTTTATGAAAATCATCTCAATATTGTGTAACACAAAATTTACACAATAAAGGGTAATATTTGGAAGTTACAAATTTGTAACACCAAATATGTTACATTATTTGGATATGTCTCATATATCAAAATATTGTAACTCTCTATTATATGTTACAATATGTGACACTCTTTGTCACATTTATTTAATCTAAAACATTATATTATAATATAATATAATATTACATTATATTATAAAATAATATAACTGGCCCGACAAGAGTCCCATGGTACATTCTGTGAGCTCCAAATCCCGAACCAGTTTTTATGAGGATGAGATACGCAAGTTGCACATGAAAAATTAAAAGTTGTAGACAATGCTAGAAAACATGCAAGAGTTTTTGAACGACTTGCTGTAAGGGAAGTCAAGCATGCCCCTTCGCAAACATAAGGAGAAGGAGCATGAGAGAGGGGATACCACTATCCCCATAGATGATGGGAGGACCTGGATTTCCACTAGCATCATGAAGACCCTGGACCAGCTAGGTACCCCCAAGAGCAAAGACGGAGGGACGATGTGTTAGGATTAATGCCGTAAAAGCATGTAAAGAAATTTTATTGGTTTTAAATAAAAGTACAATTTTATTATATTTAAATGTTATAATTATTGTTTGAATTAATTATATAATAATATCAGGAAAAATCCCTATTAATTCATCAGAATATGATCTTGTATTAGTACGAGAGAAGTAAGATCATATACGATGAATAAAATAGTCAGTAACTTATTAAAGTAAGGAATCTTTAATGAATGGTGTTGACCCTTGATTTGGCCAACGACGCGGAGTCAAATATACGACAGGAAATGAAACGACAATTAAGAGTTTAATCTAATGGAAAAGATGAAAAAACCAACGATTTATAGTGGTTCGGCCCCAAAGAATGGTAATGACTACGTCCACTTAGTGCTATTATTAATATTGAGTCTCAAAGTTGTGATCAAAGAACTAGGGTTCTTGAGTTTCACAAACTTTGGGAGAATTACAATAAGACGATGGATAATCGCACTATAGGCTCTCTCTCTCAATATTCAGTAAAAAGGTTCCAAGATCAAAAGTCCCCTCCTTGAGCTATTTCATGCATATTTATAGGCTCAAGGGGGGTTACATGGGCCATTGGGCCTTAACTCTCATTAATATTCATGCATCAAGGTAATAAAAATGAAATAAACCGAATCATGCGACCAACCTGGTCATACCTAATAGTTAGTCTTAATGAAGCAATGTGCATCTGGTCGATAACCGAACAACACCTTTTCACTTCAACTTTGCCACATCATCAACAACCGTTTTTGGGTAAACATTTGCCCCCCAAGTTTACTTTGTTCCGACCAACATAAAGCAAACTTAGGAAACTGACTTTTCGTATGCCCCATAAAACCTGTCTGAGCCGTCATGCCTCTTCGAAAAAAGTAACCAATCATGTCCAATCAGGTCTTTTCGTCTTTCCAATAACTTGTCTGACATCTATTACAATTCCGCATGTTTTGAAAAAGGTAATTCATGATTACTTCTTTTTTCGTGTCGAAGTCAATATAAATAATACCCCAAATTCATATTTTCACTTTTTACTTTTCACTTGCCTTCTGCTTTGTCAAGAACTCCGAAGAACTTCGACCGTTTGAGCCAAGAAAATCCCCAAAGCTTCTGCTGCTAATCTAAGGAATCTCCATTCAGACGTTCAAAGCTTTTGTTTTTTACACTCCATCTTTCATCCAAGTAAGTTTTACGGACCTTTCAGTTGTTTGAGTTTCCATGCAAAGTTGTTTTTTTATTCGTTTCGTACCTGAGTTCTTGACTGTTCTGGACCGAAACTGTCTTGGAGTAAATGGGTATGTTAGATGCGTGATAAGGTAGTGAAATAACACTTCATAGGAGTTAGGAATCAGTTTGTTAGTCGAGACTTTAGATTTAGGGCGTAAAATCGAAGTAAAAATTCAATTTTTATGCTAGTTGAAAAACTGGGTTTTTCCCACCCTCTCGGAGTCGAAAAAGTTTTCTCTGAAAATACTTTTTACTTTTGCTTTTTAATCTGTTTTCTCAAACTGCTCGTAATAAACTTCGTGTTTTTTCCAGAATGCTGCTGGTCGTATAAAATCGTAACTTTTATACGCGAGCAACGTTATTCCTACATTCAACACGAGTCTTTAGACTAAGTTCTCATCTCCCCTTTTCTGTGCGCAGATTTTGATGCAAGATTTGTGGGGAGGTGAGAGACCAATTGACGACAACCTGCTCGCTCAACTACTCGTGGATGCAGAACAGCCGTCGTTACTTATTCCGAACATCCCTTTTTCTCGAACTCCACCCAACAGACCTCAATCAAACCTTCCAACCATGGGTAGAGTAAAATCCACTTCCCAGAATAAGAAAAATAGATCTTCTGAACACCAAACTACCCCACATGCAGAAATTCCCTCGACCAGCGGTAGAGCTGAGATTACTCTCGAGCCAGGAATCCAAGCTCAAGCCCAACTTCGAAGCGCCACTCGACCAGATGTCGAATGGTACGTTGTCCCTCCTAGTCGAGTAACGATTAGGATGATCGCCAATTATATCAAGAAGTACGGGCTTTCTGGGGTGACACTAGTTCGACCTACTCGAGACCAAAGGGTGAATCTGCCTGGAGGCGCATATAGTTCCTGGTCGAGATACCACATCGAGGCAGGAGCGATCCTGCCTCTCTATCCTTTTTTCCAAGGAGTGGCCAATTACTTTGGGGTCGCTCCATTTCAAATCACCCCAAATGGATATAGAATGCTCTCTGCACTCTATATCCTTTACAGCCATAAGAAGTGGCCGGTCCTTACGCCACACGAGGTAAACTACTTGTTCGACCTATATCCAACGCCAACCAAGAAAACACGAGGTTCTTCCATTTCTGCCACCAGGAAACAGGTCCCACTTTCTTGACTGACACTACTTTTATCTCAAACTTGGGGAAGTACCATCTAGAGTATTTTCTGACTGCTGACATGGTCGCGAACAACTTGGACTTCACACAAGGAGGTAAAGTCTTTGCACCCCTGGTCGTATATTTTTCTTCTTTGAGTCTTCCTGCATTCCCCTTTGAAATTTAGTGCATTTCAGGCCCCTGGTTGCGACCAGTCCCCACTCTGAACATGGAGGTCCGATTAGCCCTCCTGGACAGCATGACTGACATAGAGAAAAGTGTCAAACAACTGGTCACAGAGGCCAATGTGAGACTGGTCGACCTTCTGGCTCCTCACCAGGATGTGAGGGAATCTACTGCGGGGAGTGCTACCAGCACTGAAGCCCCTCAACAACAGCAAGATATGTCACAACCTCCTCCGAGGAGGGCAACTGGGGTGACCATCAACGAACCAACTGGTGCCCCATGACCTGTTGCTGCACCGACCCCTCCAGGGAAGGGAAAGAAGAAGGCCACAGAGCCTATTCTCGAGTCATCAAACGAGAACGGTACTGATTTTACACTTTTAGATAGTCTGCCTATTCTCTGTCACCTCTTCAACGGGAATGGCAACTTTAAATACCCTCTTGCTTTAAATTCAGACTTCTTCAGGCTAGAGAGTGAGTGTAGCACTAGTAAAGTAAATAGTGTAGCGACCAGTGATTGTAGCTCGGGTATTATACTTTCAATTTCTCTGTCCTTGTTTCCTAAACTTAGCAAGTTCTTTTTATTATATTGCCTGACTGATCACTTGTTTCTTTTTTACAGACATGCTTGCTGAACGTGCCTTTGACTTGTAAACCAAGTCAGTGAGCAAGAAAAAGTCCCACAGGCGCCAGTCTGGGGAGGGCTGCAGCAATCCCCCTACAAAGAAGTCTCAAACAGACGACCCTCCTGCACCTACTCCAATAAAGGAGACAACTCCTTGACCAGCCCCTGCCAGGGAGGCAACTTCCCCAACTCCAACAAACCCCGATCCTCCGTCTCTGGTCGGACAGACTCCTCCTCCAGCTCCAGTCGACCCTACGCCTCCAGCATCCCCTGTCCAGCATTGGACTGGTCTCCGAGAAAATGCCTCGAGAGATGAACTCACGGGCGTGGTGCTCAAATCAGCCAAAGATAGGCTGTCGAGAATAACAAAGCACCGACGCATCTGGGAGGCAATCGAGGAGACCGGCTCTATGGGGGTCAACCAAGTCCTCAACCGCACACTGAATGAAGTGCTCTCTTTAAGTTATTTTCTTTATAATACTTCATGAATTTTCTTTTTAACTTGCTCTTATTTACAACCTTATCTTTTTCTGATTGCAGGGGGTGCTTACCCTTACTTCTGGCTGGCAGTTTTCGAGGACACAGAATGCTCAATTCGAGAAGAGACTTGGCGATCAACTTAGTGCTGCTGAGGCTTGATATACCGAGAAACTCAAGGAGGCAGCTGAAGACGGTCGAGGCGAAGCATATTGAGGCCTTCAAGGAGGCTGAGGCAAAACACCTCGAGGCGCTGCACCTGACTGAGGCAAAACACCTCGAGGCGCTGCAACTGACTGAGGCCAAGATCGCTTCTCTTGAAGAGGAGGTGAAGAGGAAGGATGCGAGTACTGTCAAGATTACTGCATCTAAGGAGCAGTACAAGGTGGTCTCACTCAATAATTACCAGGAAGCCCACAAGCTTCAAGATAAGCTGGAGATAAGCGCAAGGAAGTTGCTGCACTGGAGGAACAGAATGCCCGCAACCTCGAAGACTATGAAGGGGTGTTGTTCGAGTGTTTCTACATGTTCTGGAAGAACAACCCCAATGCTAACTTCTCCTATCTTCCAGACCATATCAAGGAGGCAGAGTTAGCTAGGTGTGTTGCTCGCCTGGAGGAAGAAACAATTCCAAGGTCTCCAGAGATTTCTCTAGCAACCAGCATCGAAGGCACCCGAGAAGAGGTTGGGGATGCAGTTGACCAGCAGCAGCAGAAGTCGCCATAAGACCCCCCGACAACCTCATGATTTTATCTTTTTATTTACTTTTGAATTACATGGCCTACAGGTCATGATGTAAAAACAATTTTATTTATGTTTTAACTATTATTGCTGCATGGGCAACTTTTTTTCTTTTTCTTTTAATCGAATAATTACATCCGAGCAGCACTGCTCGCGATGTAAAAAGTATCATTTTGATATTATAATACCTGCATTTTATTATAACAACTGTTCGCATGACTGAAATTAGCATAATACTTTGGATTGATTTAACAAAATACAAAATTTTGAAAAATACTCTAAGTACCTTAGCATGCTTTCACTTATTTTGCTCATGTGTTGGACAGAAACACCCTTGCCTCAGGATCTGTTTTGACAAGCTTTGCCCCCCAGCGTGGTCCCCAAAAAAGCCTTCGTGTACCTCTATCATCAATTCTTTGGCCTTCTCTTTTGAAATACACCTGAGGAGTGTCATTGAGTATCCCCTTCAGTACAAGATTCCATGGACCAAGATATACCTAGCAGTCTGTCGCTTGAGGATCCTAGATTTGTTTCTGTCCGTTGGTAACACGCCTTCCGTCAGGTACTCTGCATATGGTGCCATCCATGTATCTGCCATCTGGATCACCAGAGTGGTCTCCTCTACTTGGATGCTTGGCACAGATAACTGCTCAACTGGTACTATGTTCAGAGTATCAGCATCCTTCACACTTGCTAACTTGGCCAAAGCATCAACGTTTGAATTCTGGTCACGAGGTACTTGCTGAAGGGTGTACTTGTCAAACTGTGCTAATAGATCCTTTGTTTGGTTTAAATAGGCAACCATCTTTAAACCTCGTGCCTGGTACTCTCCCATGACTTGATTCACCACCAGCTGAGAGTCAATATAGATGTCGAGTACCTTTTTATTCATGTCTTTGGCTAATCATAACCTAGTGAGCAACGCTTCATACTCAGCCTCGTTGTTGGAAGCAGTGAATTCAAACCTGATTGTACAGTGAAATTGATGCCCTTCAGGCGTAATCAGGATCACCCCCGCGCCTGCATGATGCTCATTGGAAGAGCCGTCTGTAAATAACTTCCATGAGGGAGGTTGGTTTTGAGACTCAGGCTCATCAGGCTCTTCGGTCTGCTCGCTATCTGTAAGTTCAGTGAACTCTGCAATGAATTAAGCCAGGGCTTGCCCTTTTATCGCTGCTCGCGGCAGGTAAGAGATTTTGAACTGCCCAAGTTCGACTGCCGATTTCAACAATCTACCCGCAACCTTTGGTTTTTGCAGAACTTGTTGTAGAGGCTAGTCGGTCAAAATTAAGCAATAGGCTAACTATTCAATTGGTAGATATCGCAGCTCCGCTCCAATTAGCCTCTTGCTTACATAATAAACAACCTTCTACGCGCCTTCTTCTTCCCTTACTAAGACAGCACTAACATGCATATTCCGTAATCGCCAAGTAGACAAAAAAAGTCTCCTCATCAACCGGCTTTGATAGGGTGGGTGGTTGCGCCATATGATTCTTTAATGCTTGGAAAGCCTGCTCGTACTCCTCCGTCCATTCAAATTTTTTGTTGCCTCTAAGTAGATTAAAAAATGGAACGCACTTGTTCGTTGATTTCGAAATAAATCTACTGAGAGCGGCAATTCTTCCGGTCAAACTTTGAACATCCTTAATCTTTGCTGGAGATTTCATATCGACCAGGCTTTGATTTTCTTGGGATTGGCTTCAATTCCTCTCGAGTTAACTATAAATCCCAAGAACTTCCCTGATCCTACTTTGAAGGAGCATTTGAAGGGATTCAGCTTCATCTGATATTTGTTCAAGATGTTGAAGCACTCCTGCAAATCCTCTAAATGCCCTTCTACCTTCTTCGACTTGACCAGCATGTCGTCGACATAGACCTCCATGTTTGTGCCTATCAGCTCCTTAAACATGTGGTTGACTAGTCATTGGTAAGTCGCACCAGGATTTTTCAAACCGAAGGGCATTACTTTGTAACAGTAAAGCTCGGTCTCAGTCCGAAAGCTAGTGTGATCCTCATCAGAAGGATGCATACTAATCTGATTATATCCGGAGTATGCATCCATAAAAGAGAGAATCTCATGCCCTGTAGTGGCATCCACCAGTTGGTCGATCTTAGGGAGTGGGCAACAATCCTTGGGGCAGACTTTATTGAGGTCTGTGAAATCCATGCATGTTCGCCATTTTCCATTCAGCTTGGGAACTAGCATGGGATTAGATATCAACAATGGATAAAACGCCACCCTGATGAACCCATTCTCCTTCAGCTTCTCGACTTCTTCTATTAGGGCCTTTGATCTATCTTTATCGAGCAACCTTCTTTTCTGTTGCACTGGTGAAAAACTTTTGTCGATGTTCAGGACATGGTTGATGACTGCAAGGTCTATTCCAACCATGACTTTGTACGACCAGGCGAAGACTTCTTGGTTCTTCCTCAAAAACTCTACTAGTGCTTGTTTTGTTGTTTTCTCTAAGTTTTTACCGACTTTCACAGCCCTGGTCAGATTTTCTTCATCGCGCTGGACCTCTTCAAGGTCCTTGATGGGTCCTATTTCCTCCTCAAAACCCCCAAAGCGAGGATCCAAGTCTCTATCCTCACTTTGGGCAACGCCCTATTTGGTGACATTATCATCTGACTGGGCCTGAGCGTCTACTGCCATTTGCAACTCCTTCCCGGAAACATCTGTCGACACGCCTTTCTTTGCTTTGATTATCGAGGAGTTGTAGCATTCCCTTGCTTCCCACTAATTTCCCAATATGCATCCTACCCCTGTGTCTGTTGGGAATTTCATGGAAAGGTGCCATATTGAAGTGATAGCTCGTAGGTCGACCAGAATTGGCCTCCCAATTTCAACATTGTATGCCGAAGGACAATCAACTACTATGAAAGTAGTGAGTAATGTCCTATTAGCAGGTGTAGTACCTACAGTAACTGGAAGCCTAAATGACCTAGTTGGGGAGAGCCCTTCGCCGGAAAAGCCATAGATGGTTTGGTTGCATGGCTCCAGGTCCTTGACGGATAGATTCATTCTCTCCAGTGAAGACTTGTATAGGATGTTGACCGAACTTCCTGTGTCGACCAACACCCTCTTCACCATCATGTTGGCAATTTGTACGTCTACGACCAACGGATTGGAGTGTGGGAATCGTCGTCCTGGACATCGTCTTCAGAGAAGGTTATCAACTCCTCCTCTGTTCGAGCCTTCTTCGCTGCTCGATCCTCCACACTCATCATCTCGAGTGTATCGTTCCCTTGCCTTCCCACTACCCCCTGCAAGATATGGGCCTTCGCAGATGGTGAGTAAAGTG
Organism: Humulus lupulus; assembly: GCF_963169125.1. Classification (NCBI taxonomy): domain Eukaryota; kingdom Viridiplantae; phylum Streptophyta; class Magnoliopsida; order Rosales; family Cannabaceae; genus Humulus; species Humulus lupulus. The sequence goes on along the minus strand of NC_084794.1, from coordinate 151,333,135 downwards.
ACTACCACAGGAGCTGGCTGTAGGGGTGGCGAGCATTGGCGTGCAGGCACCTGCTCGTTGCCACGCTGAGCCTCTCGCTGAGGCCCTCCTGCAGCTCGTACATATCTCCTTAGATGCCCTTGCCTAATCAGGAACTCAATCTCGTCTTTCAACTAGTTACATTCATTAGTGTCGTGCCCGTAGTCGTTGTGAAAACGATAGTACTTTGTCGTATCTCTCTTGGAGATATCTTTCCTTATAGGTGCGGGTCGTTTATAAGGCACGCTGGAGCTGGTCATCTGGTAGACTTTCACTCATCTTTCGACAAGTGTCGTGTAGTTGGTGAATCTCGGCTCGTATCGACTGCCTTTGGGGCATTTATTCTCAAAAGCTGAGTGTTCATTGTTCGCCTGTTTTCCACCATTCCTACCATTTCCTTTCCTGTTGCCGTTACCGTTGCCATTGGGCTTTTCCGACCCGTTGGCGGCCTTGTTAGGTTCTTCCTTAGGCCCCTTGTCTTTTGTTGGCGATTTCCCCTCATTGGCAATCATGTCCTCAAGCTTTATATATCGATTAGCCCGATCCAAAAACTCCTGGGTACTTCTTACCCCATTCTTTCTAAGGCTACTCCAGAGGGATGAATGGCTCCTAACCCCAGCAGTTAGGGCCATCATCTTGCCTTCATCACCCACTGTCTTGGCTCCAGCTGCTACTTGCATGAAGTGTTGGACATATTCCTTTAAGGGATCTCCCTCATTCTGGCGTATCTCGACCAGCTGTTAGCCTTTTTGGGGTGTACGCGACCCGCATATAATTGTCCAAAAAATTCCTTTAAGAACATTTCCCCAGACACTGTACTAGCAAGAGGGAACTTGAAAAACCACTCCTGGGCGGTGTCAGACAGTGTCGCTAGGAAGATCCGGTAGCGGGCATCTTTTGACACTTTCTTTATATCCATTTGTATCTCAAACTTATTAACGTGAGATATTGGGTCTCCGTACCCATCAAACTTCGACAGTGTTGTCATCTTGATGTTAGGGTGCAGACTTAATTGAATTGATATATTTTTTAATGTTATTTGAGTTATTCTATTTGTGATTATAGTAAGAATGAATGGCAAAGGAGCCGGGAACGGCAAAAGAGCCGAAACGGCAAGGAGCCGAAAATGGCAAGGGAGCCGAGAACGGTGAAAGGCCGAGAACGGCAGTGGGGCCGGTAGTAACACTTAGCACGTGAAGTGCTTGTAGACAAGGTGGGACCCCAATGGATACAGGGGATATCCTTACGGTGAGGACCGAGACCCCAGGCTTTGGTAATGCCTCTGGGACGACATGGCCGTGTTTGTTTAGTCTGATGGAATACTTGTTTATCTGTGGATTATCTTATATGTTAACTATATAAATCGCATATGTTATGTACTGTATGAGTTTTCTTGCTGGGCTTCGGCTCACGGGTGCTTTGTGTTGCAGGTAAGGGAAAAGATTGAGTCAACCAGCCATGAGTACGGAGAGCATGAAGCGACGCGTACATGTTTGGCCTGCCCGACTGCTTTGGTTGGGGGTTTATTTGAGAAATGGCTGTAATAATCTGTGATTTTAATAATTAATCGACTGTAAACTTATTTTAAGTTGTAAATAGTTTTCAAACCTTATTTTGGGATCCCAATGTTAAATACTATAAGTTTTCAATGAAACAACGCATTTTTAAAGATTACAGCCTGAACTTTTGCTTAGTCCCACTTTTGTTTTAAAAACCTCGGTTAGCGAGTTCATTGCACATTTTTCGTTTTAAAACTCACTTGGTATCAGAGCGAGCCAAGGTTTATTGGTTTTGGAGATTGACCAAACATGTACGCTCGCTGTCAGTGACAAGCTCGACTCAGGGTTGGTTGGTATGATTGATTGACATGTTTGAACATATGTTTCAATGCCCTGTTTGCCTGCTTATTTATATGGAGCATGAGGAATGAGTTGACATATGCATGAGATACTGTTGGGGCTGGGCCCTTGACTATTGCATGTTGAGATTAAAGTGTGCTGAATAATATTATTATGCATGTGGATGAATATTGGGATAATGGTTCGCATATTGAGTTTATTTGGTTAATTGTTTAAATTAAATTCGTATGTAATATCTGTTTATTGGCTTGTATGAAGCATGTTGAGACCTGGGTATACTTGGTGATGTTAAAATTTGGTAGCTAAATGTATATCATTGTGGTTTTGCCCTAAATATGCTTTGTGTATGCATGATAACTGTGGTTATTTGGATCTAGTTGTGGTTTGGTTCAGAGTATGAACCACAGAGCTCAGGAGTTTGGTCAGTATTGGCAGATGAACTCGAATTGTTTGTTCCTAGAAGGGTTAAGTGGACCTGATATTGTGTTGAAGGGGGATTCTAGATAAAAGTTGGAGTTAGAGATCTCCATTTATCCCCGAAAGCCGCAGCAGATCGTCACTAGTGTGTGAGTAAGCTGTGGAATTTAATAGTTGAGATGGAACAGAAGGATAGCAGACTTCTCTGGGAAAATAGCTGATTTATATGTTTTAACAGTAAGGTTACCGATGTTGGTATTGTGAGAGTGTGGACAGATAAGGGTATTATATGAAAGGCTTAAAGGGTGTTATCCTCTGGTTTTGAGGAAAGTTCGAGTTGACAAAGAATTTATCAGTGGATGGGCAAAGTTAATTCCACCCTTGGTTATAAGGGGATGAGAGCCCATGACTAAAGGGGTTGTGTTAAGTATTGTGCTAAAGGGATGCCTGGAAACGACACTTGAGCTGAGGCATTTGCGTGATGGGTTAGAAAGAACCTAGATGATGAATTGATAAGAAGAGGTTATAAAGGCATGATATGAACTGTGGAGAATGGAGGCCTTATAAGATTGGTTTGGAATGATAAAATAGCAACAATGTGAATTTATGGGCTTTGCGAATTGAGTAATTCATTTCGGGAAATTGATACGAATGGATGCAGTCGAAAATGATGATGACCCATTTAAGGATTTAAAATCTGGAACAATCTAAAGTATTTGTGCTTCTCCGATGTGTGTACTCACCATCTGTATGGGGACAGTGGAGAGGGCCATGTGGTTCGAAGAACTGATGAATGATGTATAGAGCATGAGTGCTAGAGCTGCAGATAGCAGTGCTTCTTTTGATGGATTATAGTAAGGATAGATTTTCTGTAATCAAAGTAGAAGAATCCCAAAAAACTTGTTAGCTCTTAGTTTTGCCAGAAAGGAGGGAAAACCTGATTGACTAGATAGCCGTCAGGATAGTGATGGAAATCGGGGAAGTTATCTGCTATGCATCAGAGGTAGGAGATGCCACCTGGAAGGAGGTCAGGTGAGGGCATGACTTCTATATAGAATGACTCGATATGTTAGTATGGAGTTCCCATGGTGAGGGAACAGAAAACTAGAATGACTCGAAGTTCGAGGCTGATTCCTCGAGGATGAGTATTTAACTGAATGGTTTATGCTTTGGTCAAGTAACGAACTGGAAGAATTCAGTGTTGAGAATGTTCTGAGAGGGAGTTAGACATAGAGGGTTTGCCTCATGGTGCTATATGAGAGGCTGAAGATAGTAATACTTATTGAGAAGAAATTATAAACTTCTGGCAGATGGATTGGGATGCAAGTGATCAAGAAGTTCATATTAATAACGACAGAGTTTGTCTTAAGGGAGCCTTAGCATGAGTCACAGTGAGAGATTTAAGAAGTTAAGAAATAACCATGGATTGTAGAGGATATCATCTAGAGTATGTTAATGAGACTGAGTGGAAACTGAGCTGACCAGTGGGAAAATTATATGGGTATGTAAAGAAAGAGTGGGGATACTTCAAGGTCGGACTACAGATAGGATTAGTATCAGGAATGTTGTCAAATATGGTATTGGCTGACAGAAAATCTATTGATGCAATCGAAGGAATTTGACCTTGGAGTAGCCAGAGCGCTATACTGCGGGGATTGTTAGCATCGTCGGCTCAGAACGAAAAGTTTAATTTTGGATACAAGCTGGGACGATGTCTCCAGTAGTTGATCTATGACCTGGTTATTACCAGCTGGAAACCAAGGATAGAGACATTTCATGAATTTGTTTATTTTGCACCGGATAGGGTGTGAGGAGTTGGTAACAAAGATTCTAGAATGGTTCAAGCTACAGCAGCACAGGTAAGTTCTTAAAGTGGAGAATACAAGAATGGTATAGGCAAGTCCCCTTCAAGTTCGCAAGCAGTATGTGTGGATTACTCCCAGATGGAAAGGGAGAGCAAATGACTATTATGCGGAAGACGTTAGTACTAAGGGAGCAGGATCACAAGTAATGCTATATGAAGAATCAGTTTGGGTTTCGTTAAGAGTACTCCGAGTAGAGCTACAAGAAGAAAGGAAAGGTAAGAGGATTTGATCTGAAGCCACAAAGGAGCTAATGAAGAATAGAAAGCATAACAGGAATTAATTTTCCAGGACAAGGAAATAATTATTTGATAATTATGGGTAATTGATTAATTATGAATTAATTAATTATTTAACTATATAGTTTTTATTTTGAAAAACTATAGGTTTAAATTAATATTAATCTTGTTTGGATTAATATAAAGAGAGAAAATAATAAATATCTTATTTATAATATAATATTTATTTATTTAATAGAAAAGTGATATTTTAAGATAAAGTTAATTTTGAATTAACTTATATTTATGTTGGAATAAATATCTTGTCTTAAAAGTTGATTAAACAAACAAATGAGAAAATTAGGACAACCCTAATAAGGCTGGGCGACACACACTGTGCAATATAGTGTGTGGCGCCTAGCATCATGGTTTTTTATTCCTAGGATTTGAACTTTGAATTTCAAATAAATTTTTTTATCAGTTATTTAATTATTCTTTTTAAATATTATTTAAATAGAAAATTAAATGAAAATATCTAATCAAGTTTAATTTGAATTATATTTTAATTATTTAAAGATTATTTAATTAGATTAAATATCTTTATAAATCAGATATACATGATATTTAGGATGAATAATCAGACTTCCCTAAAAAAGCGATAGTTTTCTCTAAACCTGAAAACTATTCTATACCTTCTCTCTGTCAAAATTCTCTAGATCTCATGTGTTGAGTACATCTAAGGAGTCACATAAATCAACCTTCTGAATCCTACGTGCCCACACACGTCCTTGTGTGTTTGAGGATTGGTATGGAAGATAAGGGTGTGAGATCTCAGAACACTGGATAGGAAAATCGTTGATTTATACAAAAAGACTCAAGGACACTTGATAGGCTACAAGAGGTGATCCCTAATCTATTTGTATGTGATTTAATATTTAGGTTAGAAGGGCATAATCGAAATTTTGGCCCGTTGAGGGCATAACTGTATATATTCGCGATAAATTGTCGAGACCACATTATTATGTGGATATATCTGTAATCTGTGATTCGAGGCAATCCCAATGAGAGGTTTAGCGAAAAAGTCACGGCGGGGATTTATACCCGGCTCAGGGCAAGCCTGGGGGTATCTCTGGGAATTTAGAGAATATATTGGGTTCAATTTTGACATTGAGGAATATAATTGGTGATTAGTTAGGTGTCAGGAAGTAAGCATTAGATATTAGAGACACTCGAGGAATTAGCGGAAATTGAGTGAAATGCCCTTAGGTGGATTAAAAGGTTAGGAATTGTGGGAGGGTATTGTGGTCATTTGGTTAATAAGAGATAAATGTTATTAGGCTTTACCCTTAGTGGATTGTGTAGAAAGGGCTGGAATTCTAAAGGAAAGAAAGGAAAGAAAAAAAAGAAGAGAAGGAAAAGAGGAAATTGGAAGTCTATCTCTCTCTCTCGGTTTAAGCCTTTCTTCACCATTTTTGGAGGTCTTTTGGGGAAGAAACTCAAGGAGAGTCAGAGCAGAGCTTGAGGCTAGAATCTCTGTTCTGGTTTGAGGAATTGGTAGAGCAATCCATCCATTTGAGGTAAGATTTAGGATAGTTTCTTTAGTTTCTAGTTCTTGGTTTTGTTGTGGATTTTGAGCTGAGTTTTGGTGGGGAATTTAAGGGAAGTTGAAGCTGAGCTTTGAGGAGGTGAAGGCCAAGCTAGTGAGTAGGATAACCTAGGCTAAGCTCATCCAGCAAAGGTAAGGTATTCTAGTTTAAGTTCTATAGTTTCAGTTGCTGTTTTGTTGCGTTTCTGAACTTTAGGTTTAGCCATGGTGATTTCCTTGATTTCTGGTGCATGTGTTTGAGTCATGTGTGGTTGGGATGCTTGGGATGAGTGGAGGATATTGGTAGGCTCATTTTTGTGTTTGGTTGAAGTTTGGAAGAGTTTTGGTAAGGTTTGGCACGGGGAAAATCAAAGGAGGAAAAGGCAAGATTTGTTGTGCTGTGACTAGCACTACAACGCTAACCATTGGGCGCTGTAGTGCTAGGCTGAGTGGTCTGGGGCACCTTAGGCTCTGTTTGTAGCGCTGTAGCACTATCCTTAGAGCGCTGTAGCGCTACCCTATTTCCTGAAAGGGGTTTTTGGGTTATTTTCAAGGGTTTTTTGCCCAGGGGTTTGGGGTTCGATTCCACCACCCCGTTTGGTAGAATTGGGGCTTCCCGAGGACTCAGGATTGGTCCCGAGGCTAGGTTTTGGACTTGAGGTTTGGTGATGATTCTGATCTATGGTTGTGAATAGGTGCACGCTAGGGCTCAAGAGGGATCGTGCTTGAGGATCAATCGAACAAACCTAACGAATCCAAATGTAAGAAAACTGCACCCGGTTATGTGTTTGTGATGGGACTAAGTGCTCCTGATATCTGTATAATTTCATAGATGGTATTACGCCATAGGCCATGTGATAAACGGCCTAAGGGTGGCGTAAATAATACTTGCCCATAAGGTGCGGCTCGGCCACTGGTAGCCGAGGACAGCTTAACATCCACTTAGCTCGGTTTAAGTGGGCCAGAGTCAGTGGGATAAATAGAGGGTGCGGTCTAAGGGCGTTAACTCTAGTTATCATATGTGGATTGATTATTGATATGAATTGATATATTTGCTATGCTGAATACTTGATTAACATGAATGCTTAAAATGTTGGGTACATGCTTATGCGATATGAGTTATCTGGTTCCCTATTGAATGCTTGTGCTCTATTATTGTGTTTTCTTGCTAGGCCTTGGCTCACGGGTACTTCGTTGTGCAGGTAAAGGCAAAGGCAAGTTGGACCAATCCTGAGATGGAGGGCTGCGGGGCTGAATGTACATAATCAGCTGTTCGGCCACCACGGCCGAGGAGTAGGACTTGATGGGATATGCCTAACTGTCTGTTTTGCCTTAGTATGGCTAATCACTGTATTTGAATTTTGAATCTTTTGTAAATAGTCTTTAACTTATTACTTTTGGGATCCCATGTAAAAAGAAAATGATTATTTATAAGAAATGCAACTTTTGAGACCAAAATCTTTTAACCCTAGTTCAACTATAGTTTCAGTAACACGTTTTGACTTAAATGACTTGATTAGCAAGTCTTGCACCTTTATAAACACACAGTGTAAAAGTCTTGGCTATACAGGGTGTTACAACTTGGTATCAGAGCGTCCTAGGTATAAGGGTTCCTGAAGACTGGTTGGACATGTACATTCGCCGCGAAAGCCAAGCTCGACTCAGGGTTTGGTAAATTGTGTATACATGACTATGTGCTTAAATGATTTGAATGAGATATGATTATTGATATCTGCTTGATTAATAGGGAGCAAGAGATATTGATAGGGCCTGGCCCTTGACTATTGCATGATGAAAATGAGGCGTGCTTATCAACACTGCTATGTATGTGAATGAATATATGGATGAATATTTGGAAAAACTTTTATAATTTGATTGCTTGTGAATGATTGGAGTTCCAGTGATGGACCATGAAAGGATTATTACCCTATCATCATAGTCTAATTGCCGAGTCGTTTAATGCAGATTGGCTTGGATTATTATGAGTCCAAGAAAATCTATACGACTAGCCGGCAGGTGTGAGACTAGAGATGATGACCAAGGCTAGACCCCTCCGCCAGTCCCTGAAAACTGGCAGAAGCTTATGGCAGACATGCAGGCTCGGCTACAGAGCCAAGATGAACAAATCTGAATTTTGCGGTAGCAGGCTCCATCAGGGAATGTTGCCCCCATTGTGCCACCGCCAGTGGTACCTGTTGTACAACCAGTTGAGGTTGGGAATAGATGGGAGTCGTTGTATGAGCGGTTCAGGAAGCAGCAACCCCCGATCTTTGAGGGAGGACCTAATCCACTGAAGGCTGAACAGTGGATGACTATGATTACTACCATTCTGTACTTTATGAGGGTAGAGGGACATGACAGAGTGGTCTGTGCCACATATATGCTGAGAGAGGATGCCTGAATCTAGTGGGAGGTGGCATCACAGACCAAGGATGTTACTGCTTTGACTTGGGAAGGATTTAAGGACCTATTCAGTCAGAAGTACTATAATGTCTCCATCAGGGCAGCGAAAGCAAATGAGTTCGTGGGGTTGGTTCAGGGCAGCATGACCGTTAAGAAATATGCCCTAAAGTATGACAGACTTGCGAAATTCGCACCAGATTTTGTGCCTACTGATGCAGCTAGGTAGGATAGATTTATCAAAGGGCTTAATGGTATGATAGCCTGGGATGTGAGAATTACAACAGTACCTGGAGGGACAACTTATGCCCAGGCTGTGGAGAAGGCTCTTACCGCTGGGGAAGCGGAAAATAAGATATGGAGAGAGAGTGCGGCGAGGTGGGAGGGCCGTAGGGCGGTGCCTCCATATTCTGGTTCCAGTGATTTGAAGAGGAAGACCCCTGATGCTTCGATCATTCCTGGTCCTGATAGGAGAGGTCAGGGCACTCAGGGTGGCCATTAGGGAGGCGGTGATCCATGGAGGACTTATCCTGAGTGCATGAGGTGGAGAAGACGCCATCCGGGCAAGTGTCGAGCTAAGGCCTGTTATGTGTGCGGGGTGGTAGGACACCTCAAGAAAGATTGCCCGACAGTGAAGAAGGGAGATGCGGGGAAGGTGGACAGCTTGACTCAACCTCGAGTGTTCACCATGACGCAAGCAGAGGCCGAGGCTACCCCTCGGTAGTGACAGGTCAGCTTTCTAGCACTGGTACTCCATTTACTGTATTGATAGACTCTGGTGCTACACATTCATTTGTTTCTAGTAAGGTGATTGATAGACTGTGTAGACCTAGTTAGTATTGTACTTCAGGGTTTGGGACTATTTTTCCTACATGAGAACTGGTAGGATCTAGGAGATGGATTAGAGCATTGCCAGTGATAGTTGATGGTAGAGAGTTGTCAATAGATTTGATTGAGCTGAGTATGGAGGAATTCGATATGATTTTGGGTATGGATTAGCTGGTTATATATGGAGCTACTATTGACTGCAGAAAGAAGATGGTGACTTTTGAGCTAGAGGACGAGGATCCCTTTGTTTTTGTGGGAGGGGTGCATGGACCTCGCGTACCCAGGATATCAGCACTGAGAGCCAGAGATCTGTTACAAGGAGGGTGTATAGGTTTTCTGGCTAGCGTGGTGGATACCACCAGGGTTTCGCCAGTAGGACTGGAAGAAACCAGATTGGTTTGTGAGTTCTTGGATGTGTTCCATGAGGACTTGCCAAGGTTGTCGCCGCGTAGAGAGATTCAGTTTGTCAATTGGCGTCGGGGACAGAGCCAGTGTCAAGGGCACCATATAGGATGACACCAGCAGAACTGAAAGAATTGAAGATACAGTTGCAGGAGCTTTTGGATTTGGGGTTTATCAGGCCTAGTTACTCACCGTGGGGTGCTCCAGTTTTATTTGTGAAGAAGAAGGATGGGACTTTGAGAATGTGCATAAACTACAGAGAATTGAACAAATTGACTATCAAGAATAAGTACCCCCTACTAAGGATTGATGACTTGTTCGATCAGCTGCAGGGCAAGACGGTGTTCTCGAAGATTAATCTTCGATCTGGTTATCACCAGCTGAGGATCAAGGACGAGGACATACCGAAGACAGCCTTCCGAATGAGGTACGGGCACTATGAGTTTTTGGTCATGTCGTTTGGTTTGACCAATGCCCCAGCAGCCTTTTATGGACCTAATGAAAAGGGTGTTCAAGGACTTTCTGAATTAGTTTGTTATTGTCTTCATCGACGACATCTTAGTGTACTCTAGCTCAGAGGCAGAGCACGAGATTCATCTTCAACAGGTTCTTTAGAGACTGAGGGAGCATTAGTTGTATGCCAAGTTTAAGAAATGTGAATTTTGGCTACCAGAAGTGACATTCCTTGGACATATCTTGGGTGCAGATGGGATTAAGGTGGATCCATCTAAGGTAGAGGCAGTAAAGGATTGGCCGAGGCCAAGCAATGCCTCGGAGGTGCGGAGTTTTCTTGGTCTAGCGAGTTATTACAGACGGTTTGTGGAGGGCTCCTCGAAGATAGCGGCACCGATGACAGAATTGACATGGAAGAATTGGAAGTTTATATGGTCGGACAAGTGTGAAGACAGTTTCCAAGAGCTGAAGCGACGACTTATTTCTGCGCCTGTGCTGAGTCTTCCTTCGAGGGAAGGGAAATTCGTGGTTTATTGCGATGCATCGAGATTGAGTTTAGGCTGTGTGTTGATTCAAAATGAGAAGGTCATAGCTTATGCATCACGATAGCTGAAGGAGTATGAGCAGTGGTATCCTACTCATGATTTGGAGTTAGCGGCGGTGGTTTTTGCACTGCAAATTTGGCAGCATTATCTGTACGGGGAGAAGTGCGAGGTATACACTGACCACAAGAGTCTGAATTATTTCTTTACACAAAAGGACCTAAACATGAGACAAAGGCGTTGGCTAGAGTTGGTGAAAGATTATGATTGTGATATTCTTTACCATCCGGGGAAAGCCAATGTAGTGGCAGATGCATTAAGCCGGAGAGGCCCAGGTCAGTTGTACAATTCCACCCAGATCTCGAGAGAGCTAGCTTATGAGATGGTAAGAGCAGGGATAGAATTGGTGGTAGGCCAGTTGGCCAATATTACTCTACAGTCGACCCTGCTAGAGCGGATTAAAGAGTGACAGTTGGTAGGCGCTCAGTTACAGGAGGTTAGATAGAATGTCTTAGCTGGAGTAGCTAAGGACTATTCTATTTCTGAGGTTGGTTTGCTTCGGTATCAGGGACAGATTTTGTTCCAGCTGATGAGGGGATCAGATGAGAGATATTGGATGAGTCTCATACGACGCTGTACTCACTTCATCCGGGTACCACGAAGATGTATCAAGATCTACGGAGGTTATATTGGTGGCCCGGGATGAAGAAGGATGTGATGGAGTACGTATCCAGATGCTTAACTTATCAGCAGGTGAAAACTGAGCATCAGCGACCAGCAGGGTTGTTTCAGCCTTTGGGTATTCCCGAGTGGAAATGGGAGGATATTACGATGGATTTTTTTGGGAGGCTTACCTCGGACGGTAAGGCTTCATGACTTGGTGTGGGTGATAGTGGATAGATACACCAAGTCAGCCCATTTTCTTCCAGTGAAGTCAACATATACTGTGGATCAGTATGCTGAGTTGTATGTGAGGGAGATTGTACGTCTCCATGGGGTTCCTAAGTCTATAGTGTCAGACCGAGATCCCATCTTTACTTCTAAGTTTAGGGGAGGTTTGTAGAAGGCTATGGGAACTCAGTTGAAGTTCAGCACAGCCTTTCATCCTCAGACTGATGGACAGTCTGAGAGGACGATTAAGGTATTGGAAGATATGCTCAGAGCGTTTGTGATTGACTTTGAAGGGTCATGGAGTAAGTATCTCCCGTTGATTGAATTTTCGTATAACAATAGTTACCAATCCACGATTGGAGTGGCTCCCTACGAGATGTTGTATGGGAGGAAGTGCAGATCACCCATTCATTGAGATGAGATGGGTGAGAGGAAGTATTTGGGGCCAGATATGGTTCAGAGGACAAGTGAAGCTATAGAGAAGATCCGAGCTAGGATGCTCGCCTCACAGAGTAGACAGAAAAGCTATGTTGATCCCAAGCGTAGGGACGTGGAGTTCCAGGTTGGGAACCACGTGTTTCTCCGAGTTTCACCATTGTGATAGGTGAGGAGATTTGGTAAGAAGGGCAAGCTAAGCCCTAGGTTCATTGGACCTTTTGAGATCCTGGAAAGAATTGGTCGGGTGGCTTACAGGTTGGCCTTGCCACCATTATTGTCAGGAGTCCATGACGTATTCCATGTTTCTATGCTCCGGAAGTACGTTTTAGATGCGACTCATGTGTTGAGGTATGAAGACTTAGAATTGCAGACAGACCTAGCTTATGAAGAGCTACTGGTTCAGATCCTGGATCGGAAAGACAAAGTATTATGGAATAAGACGATTCCTCTTGTTAAGGTGTTCTGGAGGAATAGTAAGGTCGAGGAAGCGACCTGGGAGCTTGAGACAGCGATGCGGGATCAGTATCCCGAGTTATTCAGGTAAATTTCAAAGACGAAATTCTCATTAGAAGGGGATAGTTGTAACGACCCAAATTTACTAATAAGGCTTAAGGGCCTTGATTAGTGTGCCGAGAGGGCATAATTGGATTATATGTGATTTAATGATTTAAAAGCATGTTATATGACTATTTGAATATTCGTGATGCATGACTATGTGTATTAGTATGCATGTAGGCCCTGATTAGGTTAGAAGGGCATAATCGTAATTTTGGCCCGTTGAGGGCATAACTGTATATATTTGCGATAAATTGTCGAGACCACATTGGTTTGTGGATATATCTATAATCTGTGATTCGAGGAAATCCCAGTGAGCGGTTTAGCGAAAAAGTCACAGCGGGGATTTATACCCGGCTCGGGGCGAGCCTGGGGTTATTTAAGGGAATTTAGAGAATATATTGGGGTCAATTTTGACATTAAGGAATATAATTGGTGATTACTTAGGTGTCGAGAAGTAAGCATTAGATATTAGAGACACTCGAGGAATTAACGGGAATTGAGTGAAATGACCCTAGGTGGATTAAAAGGTTTAGGAATTATGGGAGGGTATTGTGGTCATTTGGTTAATAAGAGATAAATGTTATTAGGCTTTATCCTTAGTGGACTGTATAGAAAAGGCTGGAATTCTGAAGGAAAGAAAGGAAAGAAAAGAAAGAAGAGAAGGAAAAGTGGAAATTGGAAGTCTATCTCTCTCTCTCGGTTTAAGCCTTTCTTCACCATTTTTGGAGGTCTTTTGAAGGAGCAACTCAGGGAGAGTCAGAGCAGAGCTTGAGGCTAGAATCTCTGTTCTGGTTTGAGGAATTGGTAGAGCAATCCATCCATTTGAGGTAAGATTCAGGATAGTTTTTTAAGTTTCTAGTTCTTGGTTTTGTTGTGGATTTTGAGCTGAGTTTTGGTGGGAAATTTTAGGGAAGTTGAAGCTGAGCTTTGAGGAGGTGAAGACCAAGCTAGTGAGGAGGATAACCTAGGCTAAGCTCATCCAGCAAAGGTAAGGAATTCTAGTTTAAGTTCTATGGTTTCAGTTGCTATTTTGTTGAGTTTCTGAACTTTAGGTTTAGCCATGGTGATTTCCTTGATTTGGGGTGGATGTTTTTGAGTCATGTGTGGTTGGGATGCTTGGGATGCGTGGATAATGTTGGTAGGCTTGTTTTTGTGTTTGGTTGAAGATTGGAAGAGTTTTGGTAAAGTTTGTCTCAGGGAGAATCGAAGGAGGAAAAGGCAAGATTTGCTAGGGCTAGGTTTTGGACTTGAGGTTTGGTGATGATTCTGATCTATGGTTGTGACTAGGTGTACGCTAGGGCTCAAGAGGGATCATGCTTGAGGATCAATCGAACAAACCTAACGAATCCAAAGGTAAGAAAACTGCACCCGGTTATGTGTTTGTGATGGGACTAAGTGCTCCTGATATCTGTATAATTTCATAGATGGTATTACGCCATAGGGCATGTGATAAACGGCCTAAGGGTGCTGTAAATAATACTTGCGCACAGGGCGCGGCTTGGCCACTGGCAGCCGAGGATAGCTTAACATTCACTTAGCTTGGTTTAAGCAGGCCGGAGTCAGTGAGATAAATAGAGGGTGCGGTCTAAGGGCGTTAACCTTAGTTATCGTATGTGGATTGATTATTGATATGAATTGATATATTTGGTATGCTGAATACTTGATTAACATGAATGCTTAAACTGTTGGGTACATGCTTATGTGATATGAGTTATCTGGTTGCCTATTGAATGCTTGTGCTCTATTATTGTGTTTTCTTGTTGGGCCTTGCCTCACGGGTGCTTCGTGGTGCAGGTAAAGGCAAACGCAAGTTGCACCAATTCTGAGATGGAGGGCTGCGGGGCTGAATGTACATAATCAGTTGTTCGGCCGCCACGGCTGAGGAGTGGAACATGAAGGGATATGCTTAACTGTCTGTTTTGCCTTAGTATGGCTAATCACTGTATTTAAATTTTGAATCTTTTGTAAACAATCTTTAACTTATTACTTTTGGGATCCCATGTAAAAAGAAAATGATTATTTATAAGAAATGCAGCTTTTGAGACCAAAATCTTTTAACCCTAGTTCAACTATAGTTTCAGTAACACGTTTTGACTTAAATGACTTGATTAGCAAGTCTTGCACCTTTATAAACACACAGTGTAACTGTCTTGGCTCTCCAGGGCGTTACATATGTGTTACTTATGGGGTGCCAGTTCACTCTATTGATGTTGTCGGGAGAGTGCAAGGTGTTATCACTAGGGTCATGGTTTTTAAGTATACTTCGGCTATACTTGTGCCTGAACCTAAATAGTAGTGTCCTAGAGTCAAGCGTTGCCATGGTGAACCACAAGAAGCTGATGCTAGCCAAGACAACGATGAGGTTGATGAGCCAATGCATGAGAGCCCGCCTTCAGCAATTGGTGTATTGACCCTTACACTCAATATACGCATGATGAGTTGAACTACATCATTCAACAAAACAATCATATGTAGCAGTATTCGAGTAATCGAAATGCATATGAGCATGTGCATGTGAACTAGCTCAACGCATTGGTCAACTGTTGGAATTTGAATGAAGATGAGCAACAATATTTCCAATACCCACCAGAATTTCATCATTATCAGCAGCCGCCGTCTCCTCCATCATACTGATGTGGTGTTTATGTAAGTATTATTTTGTCTATATTTTTTTTGACACATTAGGGGCAATGTGTAATTTTATTTTGGGGGAGAGTTTACTTTGTTTTTCTGATTTTTTTTTAGTTGTTTTCAAGTTTTTAGTTGTTAGTTTGTGAATCAAGTTGTTTGGAAGCCGATAATACTAATGACTATGTGATATGAGTGATGTTTTTAAAACTATGTGAGTTTGTGTGCTCAGTGAGATTAATTTTGTGATGAGCTTTGATCTAGGTTTTAATTACCATGCAAGCCTTAATTAATAAATTTCTTACAATCATTTAGAAAATGCATGTTAAGTGGGTTTGTGGACCGAGGTTTGAAAAGATTTTAGAACTTGCATAATTTGTTAATTGAGTTGAAATTGGAGTTGTGCGTGCTCAGAAGATAATTTAGGCAATTCTTTGGAACCTTTGAGCCTTTCAATCCAACCTGGATTTATTAAATCTCTAGTTACCCAATTTTGAGCATAACATGATTCTTTTGTTGTTTGACATTTTTTTTTTGAAACTTTGTTATCTATCTTTCCCTTTGATATACAATGAGAATATGAAAAGTGATGGGGGAATAAGTTTTAATGGGGTTAATGTGGGAAATTTTTTCGACAATAGAAAAAAAATATATATACTAAGAGAGAAAAGAAAGAAAAAAAATTGACAAATGAACTACACTCCAAATAAGAATATAAATAAATTAGTTTGGGGGAGTGTAGTATCATTAGAAAATAAACTAAAATAAAAACCAAATTCAAAAGTATGAATTCTCTCAAAGTAGGAAATTTTGGCAAATTTGGGGATTGTTTGTGGGTTTTCAAGTTGAAAAATACTGGTTTGTTTGATTCTAAGCCTTTCGTTATAAGCTGAAAAATTCATTTTGATTCTTGAGCATGTGTTATCATATTAGGGGTGGTTGATGAATTATGCAAGCATATGAAATCTGCATTAGATTCATAAAATTTCCTATCAATATTGTGAATAATTTGGAAAGAAAGCTCAAGGAAAAGTTACATAACCATAATGGAGAAAAATATGTGTGTCTTTGTATTATCAGGTGTTATAATGATTTCACTACTACAAAAAAGGCATTTCTCTGCGGTTTTTTTTACTCAATACACTGCGGTTTTTGAGAGTATTGAAAAGCGCAGTGTATTCGACCGAAGAGAAAAGTGTTACGCAAACCGCGGAGAAAAGCTAAACTTTTCTCTGCGGTTGTAGTAAGCCAACCGCGGAGAAAAGAGAGCTTTCTCTGCGGTTCTAATAAGCAAACCGCGGAGAAAAGAGAGCTTTCTCTGCGGTTTGTTTATTAGAACCGCAGAGAAAGCTCTCTTTTCTCCGCGGTTGGCTTACTACAACCGCAGAGAAAAGGGCTTTCTCAATAAAAAAAAAAATTAATTTCGGTTGATAACCGAGCATTTTTAATAAAAAAAAATTAATTTTCAATTTTAATAAATAATTATTTTCAATAGTATAACTAATTTGTTAAATTATTATATATACATTTCATATCTAATACAAAATAAATGGCTAGTAATGAGTTAAAGACTTTAATCATTCTAACCAATATAAGTTAGCACTTTAATCTTACATACATACAAAAATTTAGATTTCATAAACAAATGGCATTAATCTAGCTAACCAATCACTTTGTAGTGGTAGTAGATCCTCTTTGACATTGAATTGCTTTTTGTCAAACCACTGCAAAATTGAAAAGTTAATATAGATTAGATAATTAAATACTATATCTAGTTTTTCTTAAGCAAAAAAGAGTTTAAAATATAACATACTTTCTTCTTGATAACTTCTGCTGGATTCGGTGCATTTACAAGATCATAAATGTATCTTAGTACATAATAACCACATTCATGACTTTCAGGTTGTTTTGGACAAGAACCTCTCACCAATTTTGTAAATGTGCCGATGTATTCATTTTCCAAACATTGTGCGTATGCTCTACAAAAATTAAAATTAATTAAATACATATTATGCTCTCAACTTTTAAAAATTAATAATGCATACATTACAAATGAAGAACTTACTTTTCCATAACCTCTGTAATTATTGGTGGAGATTTATGATTTTTTAAAGGGTCCAAAATTATGGTCATCCCCCGCATCATCACGAGCACCAACATCCAATGTCGACTAAAATAATAATAAAATATGATTATTATAAAATTAAAATTCAACCATAGTAGTGATAATGTTTAAGTAGTTCGTTCTTACTCAACAATCCAAGGAATGAAATATATTTGGCCTCGTCTATCCATAGTCATCATCCATTTGGCTATAAGATCCACCGTATAGTTTTTACTTTCATCATTGCCAATAGAAAGATGTTCGGTGTCAAAAAATTTATATAATTGTCGTGAATTTGGGTGCATGCTTTCCCAAATGCATCTGTAGAGAATCAATCATTTATATTACATTTTCAATTAATAAATTAATATCGTCAAAAAAAAATTGGGCAGAGTTTCCTCTGTTTCTATAGCATATCCAAAATTATTAGAACCTATAAATTCAACTTAGACAAAGCATACACCAAACAACATGCATGTTCTCAACCATAAGCCACCACATCACACAAAATTCGCAGAACCTACTTCACTAAGACACACATGTTCTCAACCTTTTGTTATCTCCGCAGCACACAATTTCATCTCAGAACTTACTTCACTACGGATGAATATCTAATATATTCAAACTCCTCTAATAGTTTGTAATGACATAACGGATTGATACATACCTCATACCAAACAGCATAGCTGAGGATCCAATATTATCCATGGAGGCTGCTTGATAAACGTCTTCCGAAGTGATGAAGATAGCCTCGCGTTCTCCTATAAACTCTGGGTCAACAGGAACTTGTACAACCCCATCTATTCCTGTATTGGAATAATACTCCTTCACTATAAATTTTAGACTCAGATCAATTTTGTCCCATTGGTTATCTGTTAACCAATTTGAAGGTTCTGGTTGAGTAATTTCAGCGGGGATGACTACGTGAGATCCAACTGATGATAAATGTGGGCTTCGTGATAGGGATTTGTGATTAGATGAAGATGGACCCTACATAATAGCATTAAACATATCAGTATAGTGTACCCATTTAAAAATAAAATTTAAATATCTAAGCAAATAATTTTATACCTGACAAGCCACAATTAAATTTTTAGGCCAAGGCAGGAATGTGTCTCGTGCGTCCCCAACATATCGTACGTTACCAAAGGGAACAGGGATCTCAGCTTCTTCTTGTAAGACATCTATAAGCCAAACCCTCGCAACTGAATCATCAAGTACATTTCCATGGACGGTAATTTGGCTACCCATGTTTGGTACAATGAGTACACCTTTAGCCACCACATTGTCAATATTATCAGAACACAAATAAACTTCATAGCTCGGTGGTGGCGGAGACTCATAAATTGATGATCCATCATCTTCATCAAAATGATAGTCTTCAGTTTGATGAAAATGATCATCTGCGTTGGGGGTAGGTCGATAGACTTCATCACTTGTATTCTCATAATATTGTCCCTCATCAAATTGCCCTTCATCGTTGTATCCACACTCATCGTTTTCCTCATTATATTCTTCATTTTGAGCTAATTCCTCTTATGTGCTAAATTTATGTCTTTTTAGCTCTTCAATCTCAGCTTTTAGTCGAGCAATCTCCTCTCTTGCAGACATTGTTTTATGTTTTTTTCCAAACATTTTGGAAACGGTCGCAGTGAACCTACAAAAAAAAATCAATAAAGTCCATCAATAAACCAATCTAAATAATTCTTAAAAGAAAACAACTTTTATAAATTATCATACCCGCCAGCTCGAACACGACCTGGGTGTTCTGGTGTCCCTAATGCTTGAGTCAAGATGTCATCTCGACCCTGAGCTGTAATTTCGCCACGAATCACTTTTTCTTTGATGTCCTCCTACTCAAGATATTATTTGGTTAAATTAGTTTATATAAATAAAAACAATATATTGATTCTGAAACCTTAGAAAACTTACTATCTTTTCGGCAATTTGTCAGTCTAGCTCTGTCACAAGAACTTTATTTTTTTCACGCGATCTAAGCCAAACTTGATACCTCTCTGGATTTTGAATATTTCGTTCTTTTTTCTGCATTGTACAAGATAATTATAGTTATATGTTGCGATAATATCAACCATTATTTAAACTATAATATCAAATATACTTACCAAATCTTCTCTTATATTAGCCATTCCTCTACGAGAGGTTCGATGCCTTGACTTCATTAGTAATGCACGGTTTTTTTGTTCTTGATGCACTATTTGAAACTCTGGACTTAGACGACTAGTTACAAATTGTAACCATTCTCTCTCGTCAATTATATCGCTATACCTCTTTGGGGGAAATTTGAGTTCTTCCATCATACCCATTTCAGCCAAAGGTTTGATGTACTCGGTAGTGAGTTCACTTTTAAAATCTCTCATTATTTGACCAGCTTTTTTCAAAATCTCACGTTTGAAGGTTTGAGGAATGTTGTGACCACCCTGAGAATATAATTAAGAAAAGTAATTATTAAATTTAGATATCACACATAAATAAATAAATAAATATCATAATGATAATTTCTTACAATGATATCCTCCCATAGACCATCTTTCAAATCTTGTGGGACCTTCCTCCAATCACCTGAGTTGATAGAAATCGTGGCTCGTACTCTAGATCCAAGATAAGATATCATGTTTGTATACACATCACCTATTGGTTGTCCCAAATCGTTCCATTGAAGATTTTTCTTGATTCCTTTGGCTTTTTGTTGGGTCATGTAACTCATTCTTGTTTTACCACGACCTTGTTGTTTCTCTTTGTCATCTCTTTTATCCGCCATCTGCATCACACAAATTACAAGTGTTAATGCATTATACAAATAAATAATCACAAGTGTTAATGCATTATACAAATAAATAATCACAAGTATTAATGAATTATATAACTTACTAAACATGTTTTCTTCTTTTTCTTATTTTATTTCTGGTCGATTCACAATCGACCCATATTCCTTCTTCGATGTCGGTTCTAAGATAATCACGATCATCGCTATCACTTTAATTATCATGTTCCTGAATATTCTCAACTTGTTCATGTATCGGTTGTCCAACAATGAAACAGTCATGATATAAATCATAATTTTCATCGTACTCTTCTTTTTCTGAGAACTTCCGCTCGGGAACTGATAAAACAATGGACCATTTATCATTAACTGGATCAAGAATGTAAAACACTTGTTTCACTTGGGAAGCCATGATAAAAGGATCGTTCTTGCTTCCCTTCTTGCTTAAATCAACCAGAGTGAATCCAAGTTCGTCAGTTTTAACTCCAGTATTGTTGTCCACCCAAGAACATTTAAGAAGAGGAATACGAAATAATGAATAATCTAGCTCCCATATTTCTTCAACAACCCCGTAGTATGTCATTGTGCCTGAAATTGGGTTTTTATCTTTTGCACTGGCAAAATGCATAGCTTCTGCGACTACACTTACTCCAGTATTTTGAACCAGACGCGCATCATCTCTTGACTTAGTATGAAATCGTTTCCCTTCAACAATGTAAGCTTGATGCTTTATTACATCAATGCTTGCTCCAAGAGATATGCGCTTCAACTCAGTCGACAGTCCATGATTTTTTTCTCCCAACTTCGTCAAAATTGTATTCTTCAGCCACTGGCAAAACGTTTTATTATGCTCATCTATAACCCATTTTTGTTTATTTTTAATCTTGTTTGGAATCATCGACCGTAATAACTCTATGTGATCACTGAAACATAAAAGAAATAACAAAAAGTTTAAACAACAAAAAGAAAATCACTACTCTAATATATATGATTGAAATATATTTTCTACTTACATTATATATGATTGAATCTCGGGATTATTTTGCAACACAACTAATTGAGCTTGATCTAATTCTGCCCTAGACACGGTGGTCACTGTTCCATTCCCTCGTAGTCCTTTATCAACTCCATCTGAGTTATTTCGTGGTTTGCTGATTCCGATTGCTTCAACCCCACTCATGTATTCTGAGCAAAATTCTACTGCCTCTTCCGATATATAACATTCAACCATACTAGCTTCAGGACGATAATGATTACGCACATAACTTTTCAACACCTTCATACTTCTTTCAAATGGATACATCCATCTCGCCCAAACTGGTCCACACAACTTGGCTTCCCTTACTAGATGAACCATTAAATGAATCATAATGTCAAAGAAGGATGGCGGAAAAAACATTTCAAGGTTGCATAGAGTTTCCACTATCTTATAATGCAATTCATCCAATTTTTTCATTTCAAAATTCTTTTCCGCATAAATGATTGAAGAATATGCAAACATTCGTTAAACGATCTCGAACTTTTTTCGGTAATACTGACCGAATAGCAATCAGAAGTAATTATTGCATCAACATATGACAGTCATGTGATTTCATACCCATCAGCCTCAAATCTCCCATGGATACCAAGTTTCGAATGTTGGATGAATAGCCATCAGGCACTTTCATCTCTGCAAATGATTTACATACAACTTTTTTCTCTTCTCTGGACAACGTGAAACAAGCAGGAGGTAAATATGTGGGTTTACCTTTCTGTTCAGGTGCTAAATCAGTTCGTATACCCATTTCAACAAGATCTAAACGACTAGTTAAACCATCCTTAGTTTTACCGGGAATATCAAGTAATGTACCTATAATACTTTCGCACACATTTTTTTCTATATGCATGACATCCAAACAATGTCGAACAAGTAAATCTTTCCAGTAAGGGAGACGAAAAAAAATTGATTTCCTTTGGAAACATCCACTTACTTTCTTATTTTTCTGCATTTTTCCATACTTGAAATCAATTTTCTCTACTTCTTTAAGAATTTGTTGCCCCGAAAGTGGCAAAGGAGCAACACCTTGTTCTTTATCACCATCAAATGATTTTTTTCTGTCCCTATAATGATGATTTAGGGGCAAATATCGTCTATGACCCATATAACAAATTTTGTGCCCATTAGACAGACGAATAGCCTTTGTGTTAGTGCAACATATTGGACATCCCTGGTAACCTTTTGTGCTTAACCCTGATAGATTACCATAAGATGGGAAATCATTAACAGTCCACAACAAAACAACTTTTAAGTTAAAGACTTCTTTCTTAAAACTATCATATGCCTCAACACCATTTTCATACAAATCTTTCAAATCATCAATTAATGGTGCCAAATAAATATCTATATCGTGTCCCGGTTGTTTTGGGCCTGAAATCTTTAACGTGAGCATCAAAAACTTTCTTCTCATCACTAACCAAGGAGGAAGATTGTACATAACAAGGAAGACAGGCCACGAACTATGCCTACTACTTAGAGATTTATGTGGATTTACACCATCGGCAGCTAGACCTAGACGAAGATGTCTTGCTTCAGTTTTAAATTCTGGATTTAAGTTATTAACTTTTTTCCAAGCCTGCGAATCTGCAGGATGTCGAAGTTTACCATCTTTCACTCGCCTAGTCTCATGTCATATTAAGTTTTCTGAGTGTTCTGCACTTCGATATAATCGCTTTAGCCACGGAATCAAGGGCAAGTACCACATCACTTTTTGAGGAATAAGTTTCTTGATCTCCTTACTCTTGTTAGGTTTGTAGCGGGGTGAATCACATTCTGGGCAAGTGTCCATGTCTGCATACTCTTTACGATATAACACACAATCATTCGGACATGCATGGATCTTCTCATACTTCAAGCCTATGCAATTTAAAGTTTTCTTCACTTCATACGTAGACTCAGGGAAGCAATTATCTAACGGCAAAATCTCTTTAAAAGCAGCTAAAAATTGACTAAAACATTTATCACTAACTCCATTTTCTGCTTTTATGTTGTAAAATTTTACCATCGTTGGTAATCTTTGTTTCAGACAACCATTGAATAATGGTTTATCTGCATCTCTAACCAATTTATCAAATTTTGAAGGATCATCAACAAACTCTTCTTGTGCTTCATCGAGCAATTCCATAGGATGATCGTCAAAATCACTATAACCCAAATCATCAACCCCTCGCCTCCCGAATGGATATGGATTATTATTTTTCAATGATTCCCCATGCCAATACCATGTACGATAACTTGTATCAAATCCCCGACAAAATACATGATTTTTTATCATGGTAATATTTCCTTTTGTTCCATTACCACAATCTATACATGGACAATGAATTCTTTCCGGATCACTACAATTTGTTTGGCAAAATTCTAAAAATTGGTTGAATCCGTCTTGAAATTGTTGTGTTTCTCTATTCTCAAGAATCCATGACTTATCCATAATGATAATATCTACCTAATTCCTAAGTTGATAATGAAAAGAAAATTAGTATAGTAATACTCTAAAATTATGTTCAATTATTAAATTATAAAATGAAATGGACAGAGTTTCATTTATTTCTATGACATATCCAAAATTCATATGTATTTAAAATTTCAACAAAAACAAAAACATTATTATTATATATAGTAACTTATAAAACATGTTCAACTAATATCATCAAAAAAAAATTGGGCAGAGTTTCCTCTGTATTTATAGCATCTCCCAAGTTATCTACCTATAAATTCACATCAAACAAAACATATAACAAACAACATGCATGTTCTCAACCATAAGTCACCGCAGCACACAGATCCTACTTCACTAAGGCACACATGTTCTCAACCTTCTATTATCTCCGCAGCACACAATTTTATCTCAGAACCTACTTCACTATGGATGAATATCTAATATATTCAAACTCCTCTAACAATAGTTTGTAAATATAAAAAATAAAAATAAAAAATTAAGTAGTAATTACTACTTACCTTAAAAATTAATATTCACCAATTTCAACCTCGAAAAAATATTTCAACCTTGAGTGGGAGCTCACACTCAAACAAATATTTCCTACAATAAAAAGTTAAACATTAGTAAATATATGGTAATTGAATTTATCCTAAAATAATATAATTAACAAAAATATACTTTAAAAAAATCATTACCTAAATAAAATACAAAATTATGCAAGCACTAATTTTTAATATAAAAAATTATGTAAACAACATTATTCTAAATAAAATAATACAAAAATACCCTAAACCGAAATATACATTAAAGAAATCAAGTTTTAGTGATCAATACACGTTTTAAACAATGAAAATGTCCTCCAATCCTATATAAAATTTCAAAATTATTACAAAAAATAACCATATGATCATACATAGAAACCACCATTAAACCCACACAATATTTCTTCATTTTTACCCTAAAACTTCAAAATAACTCAAGATTAACTATATATACATGATTTCAAGCATTAATATGCAAAGAAATGAAAAAAAAAACAAAAAGAAATAGACAATGTGGGTACCGTGGGTAGGGACGGCGTGGGGAGAGAGCTTCGGCCGTGACCTTCAACAAAGAAGATGGGAAAATGAGTGGGAAAAATAGGTTTTTTGGGCTTTAGTGGGTGGAGACCACCTTTCTCCGCGGTTTTATACCCAAAACCGCAGAGAAATGTCCACTTTTCTCTGCGGTTTTGGGTATAAAACCGCGGAGAAAGGTGGTACACTTTTCTCTGCAGTTTTATACCCAAAATCGCGGAGAAAAGTGTCCCGTTCAAACCTTTCACTGCGTTTTTTTTAAAAACCGCAATAAAACAGGGCACGGACATTAAATATACATTTTTTTACTCTTTCAAACCTTTTCACTACGCTTTTTATTTATTGTTTAAAAAAAACCGCAGAGAAAGGCTATATTTGTAGTAGTGTTTTCCAACCTCCCTAAATGATCAGGTGAGGCTATATTTATAGGGAAGCTCTAATGGCTCTCAATACAAAAGTGGTCCCAATGGGACAAGGACGTCGGAGTACTATGAAGTATTGGTGAAGATCATGGGGCAACTGTTAGTGGTGCTGGGCTCAAGCTTGTCACGCCTCTCACTTTTTGGGGATGTGGTAAGAGGGCCTTTCTTATGCTGACCTTGTACGACCACTACCCGTCTGACCTTGTACGATCACTAACCATCTGACCTTATACGACCACTATTTGTCTTACCATGTAAGACAATTACACTTCTGATGAGCATGTTATACTACCACTATTCGTCTGAGCATGTACAACCGCTACTCTTCTGATGAGTGTGCCTAGTTCATTTTCCGTAGTACTCTGGATTTCTTCATACATAATTTTTGCCCATGTCTTGATATGCCCTTGAGAGCTTAAGTGTAGGGCGTTTATAGCTCGAGGTTGAGGAGATACTTTGAGCTTGCCTCTAGGCTATAAAGATGCTTTGAACTTGCCCTTCTTCAAGCAGAGTGATGGTCTTAAGCTAGTATTTCAGGGTTGTGGAGGTCCTCAAAACCATCTTCTTAACTTTCAAGGAGTCTTGAACACGTTCCATGGTCACGGAAGGGCTCGAGCCTGGACTTGAGCTTCAGGGGGGCCTTGAGCTCGCCTCCTGAGCTTGCCCCGCAAGTTGCCCCCTTGGGTGAGCTCGCCCCTGAGGTCCTTATGTGTGTGAGCTTGGTCCTTGTGTTTCCTCCTCTTCACAGCACCTCTAGGGCGTTTGTGTCACGTTTGGCTTCTCTTGTCATTTTTCCATTTTCAGATATGTAATTTTGATTATGGTGGTGTCATAGTATTGGAACCAATAGTGGCAAGAAATAGGATTTTTTTAGGAAAGATCTTTAGGAGATAATGGATTGAGTGAGCATACTAATCTCTACTAAGCTTGCCATTTATAATTTGGCAAACTCTTTGTAGTGAAATGATTTTAAAAGTGATCAATTTCTCAATGGTCATTCTGTAATAAGTGTTTAACTTTAATCATTAATCAATGCAGTGTTACATTACTATATTATTTATATTTCTATTCGTCTATGTTCTACTAATAAAATAAAGGGTACCACATAATGTTACAAAATTTGGGACTTTAAAAAGGCTATTTTTGCTACATTTCAACCAGAGGTAGTTGAGGTATATATTAGCTATCCTGAATGGACCGTCTCTGTCTTGCTCTGGAGTACTCCCATGTGCTTGTGGAATCAGATTGTCACATCGTGATCAATGATATCAACAAGAAGTTGATATACTCTTTTAATTTGGGCTTCATTGTTAGAGATGTCATATTCATTCGTAATAATTTTGTTAAATTATATTTTAAGTATTGTCTTAGTGTTAAGAATAGTGTCGCTCATTTTTTAACAAAGCTAGCACTTTTGAAGGATGAACATTTAGTTTGGTGGTTTGTTCATCCTCATTATATTGATTTCTCTTATTTGGGCTTATGCCTGTCACCAATAATACTCCTTATCATTCTTTTTCTCTTTGACCTTTTTTCATTGGTTTTGCCCTTTAGGGGTTTTGATAAGGCCAAGTTTCACTCAAAAGAGTCAAATATATAAAAGCTAATATACCATGTAAAACTATATAATTAGTATATATACAAATTTAAGAATTAATACACCATAATTTATTTGTTTTGAAGAAGAAATATTGATGGATATCTCCATCATTTTAAATTCTTTACCAAACAAAATAATAGATTCTTCTATCTCCATCTATTCTTCTTCTTATCCATTCCTGTATTTTTCTTCTATACACAAAATCAAATATAGCCTAAGTTAGAAAAAATAGATTAATTTAAATAATAATAATAATAAAAACTATATTTACTATAATGGAAAAAATATTGTATACAACTTTTTATTTTTATTTTGATAACATGCGTTTAAAAAGTATGCAGTGTAATTTTACTATTTATTAAAATTTGACTTTTTCATTTATCTTAAATCAAGAAACTTAAGTGAAGTGACAAAATTTTCTTAATGTGGAAGGTGTGCATAAGCTTATGATACATTTATTTTATGTTTAGCTTTAGATAATTGTTTGAAAATTAATTTATCGCTAAATTTGTCTTTTAAAAAAATAAATATAACTGAAAATACAGTGCTTCAATAGACAATTTTTTTTTCATTTTTTTTAATAAATAGACTTTATTAAAATGTTAAAATTTTCACACATCTTTTAATTTTTTATTAAATATCAAATTAGCTATTTTTTAAGAAATGGAAAAACTAAATTCTTTTTCTGCTCTTGTATCATATTAATAATTATTTTTTATTTAATATGTATATTCTAAAAAAATTAATCTAAATTTATTGTTCACCTATTTTTTTAGTTTCTACAACTTAATTTCTTTTAAGTGATAATATAATTTTATAGTATTATGCCAAATATATGAGGAGGTGTATATTAAAAAAAGAGAAAATATCAGATTGACTATTTTGTTTTGTCTAAATACTTGATTGGTCCTTATGTTTTGTTAAATGCCAAAACAGACTTCATATTTTGCAAAATGAAACAAAATGATATATTCATCTCAATTTTGGTCAAACAATTTTTCAATATGACAAAAGTACTCTCAAATTTTTAAATTTTTGAATTAATGAATTTATTAAATAATAAAATATATATTTTAAAATAAAAAAATTAATTTAATTTAAAATAAAATAAATAACATTTTATTTATTTAATTAAAAAACATAATTTTAAAAAAATAAAACTAAATAAATAAAAAATAAAAAAATTGAATATTTATTTCTTTCCTCCTCCTTCTTCTTCTTTTTCGTCCATTTTCTTATTTTGCAGGTACCTTGATTCCGTCGGCAAAGCCCCCATCGGTGATGGACATGGTGATTGACCAGATGCCCAATACTGCGAAGCGTGGGTCACATCATACGGGAGCTCACTCTGACACCTCCTTCCATTTCCCAAACGTCGATGACCTACTCCTCTTTGACCCATCTGACCTCGACCTCAGCGCCTTCCCTTCTCCCTCTCCCTCCCCTTCCCCTTCGCCCTCCCCCACCCCAGACATACATGCCACCCCCGCCATTACCGCCCCCATGACTTTCGATTCCTCCAATGAATCATGTGGTCCAATCGACGAACCTAGATCTCAACCATTCACGCATCTCTAAGTCTCCACGCCCAACCCCCGTGATGTTCCTTTCCACCCATTTGTCTGTGCCAGTCCGTTCAACATTTTCAACGGGACCAAATGACGAAGGAGATGAAGACGGTGAAGGGTTTTTGGTAACAGTGCATGATCAAGTCAACGGCCAGGCTGAGACAATGGTTGAGCTGATGGTGGGTGCAACGATTTCAGATTTGGGTGTCTATGGCACAGGTATATTCTTAAAAAATTCTCATTTTGTTGGATGTGTTTCAAATCTGGTTGTTGGATGTTGATTTCATATCTGTATTTTTTTATTCATTTGTTGTAGCTACCTAATGTGGATCTAGACTGTATATCGTATATGCTTCTGGATGGGGAAAATTTGTTCAAGCAATCATAAACTATTGTTGTATTAATGTTGATCTTGAGTTATGTTTTGGTCAATTTCTATGTTTTGAATATGGGGTTTGAGGATGAGCTTAGATCATGTCGTGTTTTTATTATTTGGTTTGAATATGGGTTTGAAGGATGAACACAAACATTTTTGTTTTAATTATTTGATTTGATTTTAATTTTAGTTTTATTTTTCATTAGATTTTGATTAATTTAGTTAATGTTATAAGTTAATTGCTGAATTTAGGTTTTAAGTTTAGTATTTAGGTTTAAATTTTAATTTTTGTTTATGATAATTATTTTAAAGTTGTAAGTTATTAAAATATGATTTTTTTTAAATTTTATATTCATCTTTTATTATTTTCTATTAATTAATTATAAAAAGTAGGGACATTTTAGTCATATTGAAAAATTAGTTGACCAAAATGGGGCACAATGTATCATTTTGTTCAATTTTACAAAACACAGAGTCCGTTTTGTTATTTAACAAAACATATAGGTCGATTGAGTGTTCGGGCAAAACATAGGAACCAAACTAGTATTTTTTCTTAAAATTATATAAAGACATTAGCATCGAGTTAAAATAGAAGTTTCAATATAACTTTAATTTAAAAAAGTATTACAGAATTCTTTTAATTAAAGTCTAATTCTACTTAATCATCAAGTTCTTTAATTGCCATCAATTGCTCAAATTTAGTTAATTTTATTGTGTTTATTGATGCGCCCTTTCTTCTTCTTTTGGTTATTATATAATTTATTTTTCTAAATTTTTTATAATATATATTGAAAAGTATAAATGTGCATTATCGAAAAAATGCATTTTAATTAGTATATATGTATTTGATTTTTGTAATATATATTTTTTTATATAAAATTTAGTTTTATAAATTCTATAATACATATTGGAAAAAAAAATGATCTAACATTTACAGTGAGAAGATACATTTATTGTATCACATATTTTTCAGCAAGTCATGTTACCAATTTTTGGAAACACGCATATAAGAGTTTATTACGTGGTGTGAGTGATATTGAGTTCGTTAAGAAAAAAAATATAAAAATATTTTATCATATTAGAAAATTTAAGATAATTAGAAAATATAGACTATAATTTTAATTTATTTCGGTCATATTAAAAAATATTTTAAATAAAATTAGTTTTAAAATTTATTTTTATACTATTTTACAAAATAGGTACTGAAAAAATTAAATGAGAAATTAACCCAAACATAGAGTTCGGAATAGTGTGAACAAAACATAAATTTCTTTATCTATATAATTTAAACTATTTTATGAAGAACCGTGCAAAGCGGGTCTACTTACTAGTTTTTATAAAATCTCACAAGTCAAATAGATGGTATTCCTAAAATCAATGTTTTAAATATATTCAATATTAGGATTAATTGCTTATAATTTTTTAAATATGGTTGGCATGGATTTGTTAGCTAAATTTATTATATCGTGATAAATTGTTAAATATTATAGTATTAATTTATAGGAAAGACTTTAATGGAAAGTCTTTACTATAGAAATACAGTAATGGTCGCCAAACTTTTTTTTTCATTCATTCTTTTAGAAGATCCAACACCTACTTACCTATTCCATTTTCATTTGCAAATCTAATGAGTATGGGTGACACTACAAGAAATGGGGCTTTTGTGGGCGCCTTTTAGAATTGTGCCGGCAAAAGTTTCTTTTGCCAGTGTGTTTCATGAATTATGCTGGCAAAAAACACCACTTTCACCGATGGTGATTTGCGCCGGCACAAGTGGTTTTTGTCGGCGACATGTCATATTGCACCGGCAAAAGTTTATACACTTTTTACGACCTGTTTTTTGCCGGCGCACAGGCATTATTGTGCTGACATATGTGATTTTTATACGAACCTAGTGTTGTCGGTGGTACTTTTGTCGGCGCATTACGATATTGCGCTGGCAAAAGTCTTCTGAACACGCCAGTAAAAGTCATAAACGCGCCGACAAAAAATAAAATTGCGCCAGCAAAAATATGAAAGAATAGAAATACATAATTTTTTATAGTTTTATATAGTATCATTAATTAATTAATTATTATTTAACAACTAATCAAGGGTATAAAGTCGTTAGATAGTTCTATGTTCAATAACACTACTAATGAACTTTGTAATTATTAACTAAAATTGTTGTGATCATTGTCGATTATGCTTGTGTTAATTTACTAAACTACTTTTATATTTTCATGTTTAGTGGAGACAAATAACATTAATAGTTCTAATTTAATTTTTATTTGATTTCTAATTAAATTAAATAATAATAATCAATAAATTAAAATTATTAAATATAATTTTGTTTAAATAATTTTTTAATTTAAAAAAAATCATTTTACAGGCTCGAAAAAAATCATTTTCGACAAAAATAAATTGTCTTTTGTCGGCGTAATCCCACGCCACTAAAAAGTCTCACTTTTGCCGGCGTAATTTAGCGCCGGCACAGGGTTACACTTTTACTAGCACAATTTGGCGACACCAAAAGTGTTTTTCACAATTCTGTGGGGAAGTTTTTCATCGGCGTGTCTATTCTTTTGTTGGCATTGGCCGTTTTGCGTTGGCAAAAGTCTTATTATCGACAGACTGATGTCACCTTTTCTCGACGCAATAACGTGTCGGCAGCTTTTCCCAGCGCAAATCAGGACTTTTGCTGGCGCAAAAATGTGCCGGTAAAAGTCACCTTTTTTGTAGTGTGAGTTTGCCTCAATTGCTAAAGATCTAAAGAGTGTGGATTAGTTTGTAAATGGCTAGATATACACTTTCCTTGTCCATTTATTTCTTTTATTGTACAATCCTATTAAGTTATTCTACACATTTATAGGATTGTTCATTTAGTTTATGTGAAGACTGTCGCTTATTTCCTCAACTAATCAAAAGATTACTCATAATGACAACTCACATTAGTTTTTTGTGTTAGTTGTATCTACGTTTTCTCTAGTCGCATCTGGATGGACACCAGTAGTTCATAACAGAATAACATGTTGTTGTTAGTTGCTCTTAGTTTCTGTTTGGCTCTTTAGTTCTTGTATCTCGACCCTGTATATAGTTTTAGGCTTGATCAACCTAGTGCAATTCAATTTCTGAGAGTTTTAGCTGAGAGCAAGAATTGTATTGTAATACTCAAGTGATAGAGTGTTTCAAGAGAAGTTGGATGAGTGTTGTTGTAATCTTGAGAGCTTGGAGGGTGTAATCTTTTTTCTGATATAGTGAATTTATCTTAGGCATTGCTGCCTAGCCTTGGATGTAGGATCAGCTAAACTGGTTGTATCCGATCCAAGTATTCTTGGTGTTCTTTCTTTTGTGTTATACTTTTGATTACTTTGTGTTTGTTTAATTGTCAATTACTTGTTCTTCTTTGTTCCTGTTATTTGTGCACTGTTTTGATTGTGTTGTGCAGGTCCTAATCCCCAACAACTGGTATCAGAGACCAAGAAAGATCATGTAACGCCCTGGATAGCCAAGACCGCTACACTGTGTGTTTATAAAGTGCCAGACTTGCTAATCAAGTCATTAAAGTAAAATCGTGTTCTGAAACAGTAGAGGTACTAGGGTTAAAAGTGTTTTGGTCTCAAAAGTTACGTTTTCATTACTAAACATTGTTTATTTACATGGGATCCCAAAAATGACAGTTTAAAAGCCATTTACAAATACATTGACTGGCCATATTAAGGCAAAAACGAGCAGTTAGGTAATTCCCTGTCCTGACACACTCCTCGACCATGGTGATCGAGCAGCTGGCTATGTACATTTCACCGTGGAGCTCTCCACCTCAGGCATGGTCCAGCTTGCTCTTGCCCTTACCTGCACCACGAAGCACCCGTGAGCCAAGGCCCAGCAAGAAAACACAGTAACAACAGAGCATGAGCAACTAGTAGACAGGTCAATTACACATATAGCATCTCATAAACTCAAGTATATCATCAAACAAATATTCCATATACAAAGCATCTCAGCTCATAATACATAATGAACAGACGATAACCAGGGCTAGCGCTCACAGGCTGCTCCCTCTGTTATCCTATTGTTTCTGGCTCCCAGTGGCCAATTCGCGCCCCGTGCGCTAAGATCATGTACGGTACTCTTAGACCATTTGTACGTGTCCCTTGGCATGATACCAACATTGACACAATGCAACTCTCGGGAGCACTTAGTCCCATTACAATCATACATTCGGGTGCAGTTTTTCTTACCTTTCAATTCACTGGTTTTCGATGCCACGTAGCCGCAAGCACGGTCCTCTACCCCGAGCCTCTCCAAAGTCCTAATCACAACACAAATAAAACATTCTTTGTCACTAACCAATCCAAAACTACCTTCCGGGAACCTAACCCACACTCTCGGAATCCCCCAAAACCTTAAAACAGCACCCCGGAGACTTCCCCCGAACCCCCGGAGCAAAGGCCTAAAATTGCCAAAAATGACATCCTGAAATTGGCCTTGTGTCGCGGCACCCAGCAAGTCAGGGGCTCCTCGCCGCGGCACGCAAAAACTGTGCCACGGCACGCCTTCGCAGGCCCAGAATTCTGGGTTTTCCTTCGCGTTTTTCCCGAGCCTAACTCACTCCAAATCACCCCAAACTCCATCATAAGTCCCAAAACCAACTCTAAATCCATCATAAACCTCACAACAACCTAGAAACATCATGCCCAAGCCCATTCACACAATTATACCCAAGATTCACTCTTGAATTTCATACTTAGTAGCTCAAACCAGAAAATTAAGAACAACTTGAACTCAAACACAAACCACACTCCAAACTCCCTAAACCTTAACAGAAATAAGCCTAATGATTACACAGAAACCTTACCTTGAGTGGTGAGTCCAACCTCTAGCTTTAAACCTCCTTCCCCTTTGATTACCCAATTCAGAGTTCATACAAAACCAGCCACCAATTTGTTTCAATTCACACTTATCAACCAAAAATCAGATTTGAAACTTAGATATACCATAATCAAAATCTTACCTCTGAGTATTCTTGATCTAAGCTTGCTTGACAACTTCAATCACTCCTTAACTCTCCCTCCAAAAGCTAGATTCAGCTTCTCCCTTCCATCTTAGTTTTGCTCTTCCTCTAGGTCTCAAATTTTCAGCATAAAGCCCCTTTCTCCAAGTGTTGTACGTATTGTATTTTCCTTCAGCTCTTACTCATCTATTCCCTTCCAAAAGACTAGTTTAACCCTCCATTTATATCCCTTACTAACTAGACCTCAAGGGCTTACTTGTCCTTTTCCTAACTTTACAATTCTGCCACTTTCCCAATAAAGCCTGTTACTGTCTATGGTTACTAACAGTTACGCAGGTTACCAAATCACCAGTTACCATTATCTAGTTTTCTAAGACCGTCTCGGCACGTGCATCACACTGGTATCACAACACCCACGTGGTACAATTCACACATCATAATTATCACTTAATATAATTCACATAGTCATATAACATGCTTAAAATCATAATCATGCATCTTAATCATAATAATCACACATAATTCCCATCATGCCCTCTCGACACACTAATCAAGGCCCTTAAGCCTTATTAGTGAATTTGGGTCGTTACAGATCAGGAACTTCGACTGTGATTTCTTCAAGAAAGATCAAGAACTTAAAGGTACTTCTGCAATTGAGAACTTATTCGCTGGCCAGGAGCAATTCTCTTCAATATGTCGACTTCAAAGTTTGAGGTGGAGAAATTTGATGGCAAGTATGATTTCAATCTATGGCGTGCAAAAATGATGGTTCATATGGGTAAGATTGGATGTGAAGAAGCCCTACAAGAAGAAAGTAAGATGGTTAAGTTGGAAAATAAGGCAGAGGTGCTGAAAAAGGCAAAGAACACAATCATTCTGAGTTTGAATGATCAAATTCTGAGGAAAGTAATCATAGAAGAAACAACTCATGATATGTGGAAGAAGTTAGAACAATTGTACATGACCAAGGCATTACCAAATCGAATCTATCTCAAACAAAGATTATATGGATTCAAGATAGAGGAATCCAAGTCTATTGATGATAATATAGATGACTTCACATAGCTAGTTTCGGATTTGGAGTCAATTGATGTAAAGATTAAAGAAGAGGATCAAGCAATCTTTCAATTGAACGCACTTTCGAAGGCCTATGATAATCTGAGGGAGACTTTGAAGTATGGTAAAGATACATTGTCACTACAAGAAGTGATTGGTGCTTCATAGATCTGAAAGCTAATGTTAAGGTGTCAAAATCTCAAGAAAAAGGTCTAAATGTGAGAGGAAGACCTGAAAGAAAAGATGGAAACAACCATAGAAATTGAAAGAGATTGAAAGAGCAAAGGGAGATCAAGATCCAAGTCAAAACCAAGGACAACCTGTTGGATTTGTAACCAAGAAGGTCACTTTGACGAAATTGTCTACATAGAAGAAATGAAGGACAAAAGCAAGACAACATAGATGAAGCTCATATCACAGATTGTTCTATGGATGCTGATGTTCTGACTGTGTCAACTAGTGATCCTAAGGATTAATGGGTAATGGATTCTGGTGTACATTCCACATGTTGCTAAGAAAATATTGGTTCTTTGATCTAAAAGAAGAAAGTACAGGGCAAGTGTTGATGGAAAATAACAACACATGCACAATTCAAGGAATTGGTTCTATTAAGATCAAATTGAGAGATGACACCATAAAGGTACTTTCTAATGTTAGATTTATACCTGAACTAAAAAGAAATTTGTTGTCTCTTGGTGTTTTAGATTCAAAAGGCTATAGCTACAAAGCTGAAGGTGGAGTCTTGAGAATATCCAAAGGTACAATGGTGTTTATGAGAGGTGGGCTAAAACAAGGACTTTACATACTGCAAAGAGAGACCATAAATGGGTCTGCTAGAGTTTGAACTGGATCTGCGGGAGATTCAACTACAAAACCTAATACCACAGAATTATGGCACAAACAACTTGGACACATGAGTCACAATGGAAATGGTAGAACTTGTTAAGCAAGGTTTCTTGAACTCTAAAGATATTCCAGACTTACAGTTTTGTGAAACTTGTGTTGTAGGAAAAGCTCACAGGTTGAAATTTGCAAGTTCAACTCATAAAACCAAAGGAATATTGGAATACATTCATTCTAATTTATGGGGTTCATCCAAAGTTCCATTATCTCTAGGTAAAGCTCAATATATCCTTTCTATTATTGATGACTATTCTAGGAAAGTGTGGATCTGTTTTCTTAGAACTAAGGATGAGGCTTTTGGAAGGTTTAGTGAGTGGAAAATTATGGTAGAAAATCAAACCATAAAGAAAGTTAAGAAACTTAGAACTGACAATGGTTTGAAATTCTGTAATGCTGAGTTTGATTCTTATTGCATTGAAAATGGCATTGTTAGGCACCATAAGGTTAGGAACACCCCTCAGCAAAATTGTCTTGCTGAGAGAATGAACAAAACAATCATGAATAAGGTTAGATGCATGCTAGGTAATTCAGGTTCGCCAAAAACATTTTGGGCAAAGGCAGCTGCTACTGCTTGCTACCTCATTAATAGGCCACCTTCATCTGCATTAGGTTGTAAGGTTCCTAAACATGTTTGGTCCAGTCATAAACCAAGTTACAATCACCTAAAATCTTTTGGTTGTATAGGTTATGTTCATATTAGTCAAGGGAAGTTGAATCCTAGGTCTATGAAAGGTGCATTTCTTGGTTATCCAAGTGGTGTCAAGGGTTATAAAATTTGGTTAATAGATGAGAAAAAATGCATTCTCAGTCGTGATGTTATATTCAATGAGCATTACTTTTATAAAACTAACATGAAATTTAGTGATCAAGCCAGCTCTAAACAAGCTGAGCAGAAAGATACTATGCAAATTGAATTAAGAGATACATCACATAATGAGAATCAAGGTGGAGTTCAGGAGAATGAACTTGGAGATGCATCTGGAAGTGATGCAGATGGCACTGAAGCTAATGACAGAGATACTCAAGCTTCAGTTTATCTCTTGGCTAGTGATAGAGCAAGGAGACAAATCAGACCTCCTGAAAGATTTGCACATGCTGATATTACTACTTTTGCCCTTAGTGTAGCAGATTTACTAGAGCTACATGAGCCTATTTGATACAAGGAAGCCAATAATAGTGTTGAATAGAGTAAATGGAATAAGGCTGTGAAAGAAGAGATGGTGTCTTTATCCAAGAATGAGACATGGATTTTGGTGGATAAACCTAAGAAGAAAAGAGTAATAGGGTGCAAATGGGTTTACAAAAGAAAACCAGGGATTGAAGGAGTTGAGCTACCTTGATTCAAGGCAACGTTGGTGGTAAAAGGCTTTTCTCAAGTTGAAGGGATAGACTATCATGAAGTGTTTTCTCCTGTTGTCAAACATACCTCTATAAGAATTGTAATGGCTATCATTGCAATTCAAAATTTAGAATTGGATCAACTTGATGTGAAGACAACATTTCTTCATGGTAATCTTGATGAATAAATCCACATGAAACAACCTGAATGATTCATACAGCAAGGGATGGAAGAGAAGGTGTGCTTGGTGAAAAATATCTATATGGTTTGAAACAGTCAACAAGACAATGGTACTTCAGATTTGATGATTTTATGCTAAGACAGAAATTTCAAAGATCAAAGTTTGATCGTCCTGTTTACTTCAAAGTTCTTGAAGATGGAAGTTGCATCTATTTCTTAATCTATGTGGATGACATGCTTATAGCATGTAAACATAGATCTAAAACGGAAAGGCTGAAGGAGATGCTAAGGCAAGAATTTGATATGAAGCAATTGGGGGTAGGTTTGAAGATATTGGGAATAGAGATATCTAGAGACAGAAATGAGGGCATATTGAGATTGTCCCAAGAAGGATATGTCAAGAAGGTAGTGGGAATGTTTGATCAAAAGGAAGCCAGATCTGTAAACCCATTGGAGCCCACTTCAAGCTCAAGTCTCTTACAGAAGAAGAAGCGTCTTTTGAATAAGAAAAGATGTAGGGAGTTCCTTATGCTAATGTTGTTGGTAGCATTATGTATGCTATGTTATCAAGAAGACTAGATTAGCATATGGAATTGGTTTGGTTAGTAGGTTTATGAGATGTCAAGAAGGTAATGTCAAGAAGGTAGTGGGAATCTTTGATCAAAAGGAAGCCAGATCTGTAAACCCATTGAAGCCCACTTCAAGCTCAAGTCTCTTACAGAAGAAGAAGCGTCTTTTGAATAAGAAAAGATGTAGGGAGTTCCTTATGCTAATGTTGTTGGTAGCATTATGTATGCTATGTTATCAAGAAAACTAGAATAGCATATGGAATTGGTTTGGTTAGTAGGTTTATGAGCAAACCAAGCTTGGACATTGGCAAGCTATGAAATGGTTACTAAGGTACCTTAAGGGCACTGCAAATCTACAGATTTTGTACACAAAGTTAGACCAGAAACAATGTGAAGTTATGGGGTATTGTGACTCACATTTTGCTGGAGATCATGATAAAAGAATATCTTTATCTGGGAATGTTTACAATATTGGAAGGAATGTTGTAAGCTAGAAGTCTAATTTACTACATGTTGTGGCTCTCTCCTCGACTAAAGATGAATATATAGCTTTCACAAAAGCAGTTAAAGAAGCTCTTTGGTTAAAAGGGATAATGAGTGAGCTGGGATTTAGACAAGATCATGTGATTGTACACTGTGATTCACAAAGTGCAATACATTTGTCTAAGAATACTGTGTTTCGTGAAAGAACGAAACACATAGATGTTAAGCTCCATTTTCTCATGGATATTGTCTCAAAACAACTTGTCAAGATTGTGAAGATATCCACTGAGATCAACCCAGCTGAAATGATGACTAAGGTCATACCTGTGAGCAAGTTCACTTCAGCCTTGAACTTGCTTGGCATCAAGATGGGAATCCCTTAGAGCTAAAGCTAAGGTAGCATTGTCTAATCCACTGATTCCTGTTTTGGAATAAGAATTCAAGGTGGAGAATTGTGAATATTGTGACTTCTTTCCTCAACCAATCAAAAGATTGCTCATAATGACAACTCACAGTAGTTTGTTGTTTTCAGATGCATCTACGTTTTATTCAGTCGCATTTGCATGGACACAAGTAGTCATAACAGAATAACATATTGTTGTTAGTTTCTGTTTGGCTATTTAGTTCTTGTATCTCGGCTCTATATATAGTTTTAGGCTTGATCAACCTAGTGCAATTCAATTTCTGAGAGTTTTAACTAAGAGCAAGAACTATATTGTAATACTTAAGTGAGAGAGTGTTTCAAGAGAAGTTGGATGAGTGTTGTTGTAATCTTAAGAGCTTGGTGGGTGCAATTTTTTTTTCCTGATATAGTGGATTTGTCTTAGGCATTGCTGCCTAACCTTGGATGTAGGATCGATTAAACTAGTTGTATCCAAACCAAGTATTCTTGGTATTCTTTCTTTTGTGTTTTACTTTTGATTACTTTGTGTTTGTTTAATTTTCTATTACATGTTTTTCTTTGTTGTTGTTATTTGTGCACTGTTTTGACTGTGTTGTGCAGGTCCTAATCCCCAACAATTTACATTGTTATCAATGTCAAGGTTAAGTCTCTATCTTGATTTTTAGATTATTTATTTGAGCTCTATCTCTTGTTTTAGTTCTTTGGTCGAAAGGTTGATTTTTTTTATTGAGCCATTTTTATTGCGAAAATTGTTTTGCTTTTGCTTCTATTATTTTAAGAACAATAATACTTTTATTTTGGTTGGATTTATATATGTATATATATACTAGCAGAAAGCAACGTGCAATCCACGTTTGCTTAGTTGTATTGAGAAAATGTGTGAATTTAGTTTTATTTTTTAACTTTCATATTAAATTTTATCATATAATCAATGTCATATACTTTTAAATGAAATATTTAATACAATGTATGACATAAATATAAGGATTTTAAAGGCTAGACATTCGTAAGTAAAAAAATAAAAATAAAAATTGTCTATAGTTTAATAAAGAAGGGGAATTTTTCTGAATAAATAAATAAAGAAGGGGTTAATTTGTGTTTGTAATTTAGGATGATGATTCATCATTGTTCTCATCTTATGTGGCTTCAATGGAAAAAATAATGAAATGCTTGTATTTGACATTCTTCATCTGCAAACACTTTGATTGTCCATTTTTTTGTTGCTACTTTAATTGCAACACTTTGAATGTATTGGGGAATTTCCTACAAGAATAATTTAGAGTTACTTTATATGAATTATGGTTTTTTTCATATGTATTATTTTGTAATGTAGTAATATTTATTCTTACCTCTGTAGAATTTTACATCAACTAGACTGCAGAACAACCAAATGTCTCTTCTACTACTTCTCCGAACATAATAGCATCGAGTTTTCCAGTATCATCTTCTAGTTGCACATATTTATATCCTCTCGAACAACATATGAGTCTTGTTCATAAAAAAAAAATTGAAATCTTAAGAAAAACACTACTACAAAAACACCCTTTTAGGACACTTTTTTAGGGCACTCACCTAGATGTGAGTCCTAAAAACAAACTCCTGGACTTTTTAGGACTCGCTTTGCGAGTCCTAATATCTTATGTGTGTCCTAAAAGTTTGAATTTTAAAAAATTTCAAATTCCTTCCAATTTTTTTTAACTAAAATTACGATAATGTATTTAGGACTCACATTGCGAGTCCTACAAACTTATGTGTGTTTTAAAATTTGAATTTTAAAAAATTTCTAATTCCCTCCAATTTTTTTAACTAAAATTACGATGATGTTTTTAAGACTCGCATTGCGAGTCCTAAAAGAATGCTTTTAGGACTCACATTACGAGTCCTAAAAACTTATGTGTGTCCTAAAAGTTTGAATTTTAAAAAATTTCAAATTCCCTCCTATTTTTTTAACTAAAATTTCACTATTTATTACTTCACAAAGAAAAATAAAATACAACAGCCCATTATCTCTCTCTCCTCGCTCTCTTCCCCCATTTCTCTCTCTATCTCTCTCTCAAGAACTCCACAACCAAGCCACGGATGGCGGCGCTCTGGCCACCCCTCTCCTACACGCGCCGGCGCAATGGACATAGAAGGTCGGCGACCTTCGACCCCCGCGAGCCCAGCCCCTCACGCGCCGCCCTCCGCCGCCTAAAGTCGTTTGAAGTTGCGGTGGTGCTATTTTTCCCAAACTCTTCTGAGTATTTTCTGACCGCCTCGAGCCACCCTGACCCAAACGAACACTACCAATGCATTCCTTGTGCTTTGGGGATCAAAACCCACTAAATGACTGATCATTTTCTCGAACCACCACCGTGGGGTGGTGGCACCGCCGTTAATGTCGGAGCTCCGGCGGGAGCTTTGGCTATCAATTAATTTTAAAAAAATAAAAAATAAGATGTTTTAGGACTTGCATTACGAGTCCTAAAAACATTATTTTAGAACTCTCAATGCGAGTCCTAAAAACATTCTTTTAGGACTCGCGTTGCGAGTCCTAAAATCTTACTTAAGCACTCAATGGGATTTGTTAGGACTCACATTACGAGTCCTAAAAAACCTTAGTTTTTAAGGCTCTCAAATAGAGGACTCGCGCCCCGCGAGTCCTAAAAAATTTTTTAGGACTCGCAATTCTAGTCCTAAAAAGCATATTTTGTAGTAGTGAAAAATAATAGAAGGATGGTTGAATTAGACTACTGAGAAAAATAATTTCAGGAAAATCTATTGGATAGAGACATTTATAGGGGAATTTGCCTCTGAATAATTAGCCTGGTGCCATCAAGATTAGGATAAAGAAGACACGAGACGATCCCTCTTCATTAATGTCAGTATGAGTATGAGAATTTCGTTCTCTCTTTGATACTCTTTGAACACCAATATTTGAATGTTGAGTAATCGATATTTTCGTACGATCATTAACAAATGTGTCCAAATTAACGTTATTTGATGATTTTGTATCATTTATATGAATTGAATTTGTTTTTAATGCGTTATGTTTAGCATATCTCCCTCTTTGTTTTCTACAAATCTCTTCCATATTTTCTTCTGGAAAATCTTTACATGAAATTCGTTTTTAAGGTGGTTTGTGATGATCTTCAAAATGGAAAAAATTTCAAATATAAAGTTCATAATTTTTTTTTGTAGGTTTATAATTTTATTTAAACTATTATTAATGAAATCTTATCATTTCTCATTATGTCAATAAATGTTGTATATATTTCAACTGCAAGATATTTTTCTACAGGAAAAAAATAACAAATATATCATATCATAGTCTAGATTAAATAATTAAATGATATAATATGTTTTCAATATACTAATTAACTAAATTTCCATATTCCAAGCAATTTTCAATTATTTATGTAATAAAAAATAATTAATTTATATAAATATTTGGAACAGGTATTCAATAACATATATGGTAACAAAAATTATTAAAAAAGAATAAACTAAAATGTTGAAAATGATAAGACAAATAAATTAATAAAAAATAATATTTAAATAAAATAATATACATAAGGAAACAAATCTTTATTATTTTAAACTTGTATATACATTGTATATTAAAATGTAAAAATATTTATTATATTGACAAATTATTTTCAAAAATACATTATAACTCTAAATGTTATACATTTTACATTATTTATGTTTTTGTTTATTATATATAATTATTAAGTATAAATTATATAGTGTAAATTAGACAAAAACAAATAAAACTATACATTTTTGGCCAAACTCAAATTAAATACTTATTCTAGCCCAATAGTCAAACCCTACTATAAATACATCTCATATATCTTTTTCCCCAAACCCTTCATCTAAATGTGCCACCTCATCCTCTCTTCTCTTAATGGGTTATGTTAGATTTTAACAATCCCAAGTATTAATGGGTTTGCTCTAAATGTAATTATTTTATTTATGCATTGTTAACATTATTTGTTTGATTATTATTTAATCTTGATAGTTAATCTAATCAATCCTAAAATCTTATTAATGCTTGTAGGTTTCCTTCATAGTTTCCTATCTATTATTTTATTGTTTTACTATTTTATATTTTGTGTTTGGTTATTAGTTTTAACATTTATTATCATTGAAATTAATGATTTTATTTCTCTATTTACTATTTGATTGTGTTACTATTTTAAACTTACTAAATCCATAAACTAAAAAAATTTAAAATATTTATACTCACATAGCATAATATAGTAATTCATAACTGAATTTGTATAAGATTAATAGAGTAAATCATAATTGGATTTGTATAAGATACTACCTTGGGTTTTGTTGAACTTTATCATATATGAACTAACTGCACTGATTTGTGAATAACTACCTGATTTGAGAAAAAAATAAATTTCTATAAGATGAATATGGTACTTTATAATTGAATTTGTATAAAATGTGTACGCCCTAAATATCCGCGAGCTATCGGCGAGCTGGAAAAGGGCGTAATTCGATCCGCCACGTGTAAATCGTCCACCCGGAGCTCTTGTTATGGGATTCCACCTGTCCAGTCCGAGCTGATTAAAGAGTTAGCAGTTCACTCAAAGGCAGCGGGTCAGCGGTATGGATATCACGAGCTGGCGCCACATCAAGATCGTGATGCGGCATAGGTCTGACACCCGAACCCTCGTAAAGACAACCACGCAATGTAAATGTGCATATATTAGACATCACGTGTCTATTCCATTCCTGAATTCTCGGGCACACAGTATAAATGTGCGTGTTCAGACATCACACGACTGGTTTGGGCCATGCAGCCCATTATCCCTCCTTACCTATTGATTAGACCACACTTCACTGTCAGGTTTTAGGAATTAATCATCAGTGTCACAAAGATGATGTGAAGGGTAAAGAGGTCACGGGTTGACCCCCTTGCCAACCCAGGTATCCTCTCCCTATAAATACCAAGACCCTGGGCATTGCAAGGGGTTGTACATAT
Source organism: Humulus lupulus (assembly GCF_963169125.1). Classification (NCBI taxonomy): domain Eukaryota; kingdom Viridiplantae; phylum Streptophyta; class Magnoliopsida; order Rosales; family Cannabaceae; genus Humulus; species Humulus lupulus. The sequence continues at coordinate 151,289,725 of NC_084794.1, read as the reverse complement.
TTTTGTAAAGAAGCACTTTGTAAGGAATAACCGAGAGATATCAATAATATCGATTGGTGGACTAGGGGGATTTTAACCTTCGAACCACCTAAAAAAGAAAGGAGTGATTGCCTTCCCATGTTATTAATTTCAAAAATCTAGAATTAAACTATTTTCATATTACGGTTCATCAATTAGCACTAATCCATCCTCTTTATTCGTATAATTACCTGTTGGCGAAGAACCGTGTCAACAGTTTGGTGCTTTCAGAGAGGATTTAGATTGGTGCTATCGCAAAAACCTGATCATGGTGGTTACTCGTTCGAGACATGGTAACGAGGCGGACCAACATGATGGGCAGGAGGCCCACCATGCCGCCATATCCGATGAACAAAACCCCAAGATCCAGCAGCGACCGGGAAAGCAGCCTATGGGCCAGGGCGCCGGGAGTTCGGCACCCCGGCCGCCAAATCCGAACCCGGATTTCCTGACGGCGATAGAGATGGAGAACATACAGTTGAGTAGTCAGCTGTCCAGAGCAAACAAGCAAATTGTAACGACCCCAAATTCGCTAATGAGGCTTAAGGGCCTTGATTAGTGTGCCGGGAGGGCATAATTGGGTTAAACGTGATTTGAATGACTTTATTGACATAAATGCATAATTATATGATTAATAATGTTTGTATGATTATATTGGTATTAATGTGATATGTATATGGTAGTTGTGAGAACCACATTATTATGTGGGTAGATCTGCAGAGCACGACTCGAGGCGATCTTAGGGCTAGTTAGCGAGGAAAAGTCACAACAGGGCTTAACAGTTGACTTTGGATAAGTCAGGGGTATTTCAGGTATCAGGTAGCAATTTAGACTATTGGGTTATGAAAATAAATATATGGAGGTATATTTGAGGTTAGGAAGTCTAGGCGGGAATATTGGGGAATTTTACCGTTTTGCCCTCGGGGACGTTTTCGGCACCCCGAGCCTCAGGATAGACTTAACGGGATAAGACTAAGCTAAAGCTTTAGAGAAACATTAGACAAAAAATTAAACCGACCCTTTTGCTCCTTCACAACTCTTCTCTTTCTCAAAGGAAAACATAAGAAAACAGAGGTAATTTGCTGAAATTCAGCTGAAGTTTAGTGGATTGAAGAAGTGATATAGAGGCTTAGCTCAAGAATCAATCAAGAACTAAATCAGGGCTAAGGTAAGCAATGAATTTCCTTTTATGTGGTTAGAAATTCAGGGTTTTGGCTGGGTATTGAGGTGATTGTAGTTTTGATGTTTAAAAGCAGAATTAAGGAGGAAAGCTTGGGAATTAGCTTGGATTTGGCTTGGTAAAGTGGTTCAACAGAAGTGGTAAGTCTCGATTCGTGATTTAGAAGTTTTAATTTGAGTTTGAATGGCTGGTTTGAGTGTGTATAGCTTTTGAGTTTCAGAAATTGAGAAGAGAATTTTAGTGTGTGTTAGGCTAGGTTTTCTGTGGAATTATGTTGTTTAAGTCCTGCTAAAGGTGTAGGGATTAATTGGTTTTGAATTGGGAAGCCTTGGGATTACTTTGGATGAGGTTTAGATGTTGGAAATGGTGGGTTTTCTGGGCTTGAAGGGAAGGGCTGCGGCTCTGTTCTAGAGCGTTGCGGCCCTAGGATGAAGGAGAGCCAGGAGGGCTCGGCCAAGGGTGAGCGCCGTGGCGCCCAAGGCAAGGGCCGCGGCACATGTCTCCTTCCAGGAAAGCCCTTGGCTCTATTTTGAGGGCAGGGCCGTAGCCCTTGGGTGCACACTTGAACATTTGGGGATTTTAGGCATGGGAATGTGGTCTAGAATGCTTGGGATCGATTTCACCACCGTGCTTGGTGGAATTCGGATTCCCGGAAGTTAGTTTTGTAACCGGAAACCTTAATTTGGATATTAATGAAACCTAATACTTTGGTTGTGACTAGGTGATAAAAGCTTAGGCTCGGGAATGGATCGTGCTTGAGGAGTGTTGCTCGTAAACAATAACCGCAGAGATTAAAGGTAAGAAAACTGCACCTGGTTGAATATATGTGACGGGACTAAGTGTCCCCTATTGTGTATGCTTGAGAAGATGGTATTATGCCATGCAAGCTAATTAGTGAACTAACGGCCTAAGGGTGCCAAGGGTTACACTAGCGCACAGGGCGCGACTTGGCCCCTGGTAGCCAAGGACAACCTAATATGCATTGAGCTCGGTTTAAGCGGGCCGGAGTCAGTGGGGTAAACAGAGGGTGCGGCCTAAGTTGTCGGCCATGATTATTATGTGATATGAATGTTATAAGTGTATGATTGCATCCATGATTCTGAATATATGTTGAATGATTAATGTGGATTATTTGATGAGAGTTCATGCTTAGTGAATTTGCTATCTATCATTACTGTTTGTGTTGCACATGTTTTCTTGCTGGGCCTTGGCTCACGGGTGCTACATGGTGTAGGTAAAGGCAAGGTCAAGTTTGATCATCCTTGATTGGAGAGCTCTACGAGCGAAATGTACATAGCCAGCTGCTCAGCCGCCACGGTTGAGGTTTAGGCAGGGACGCGAGACCCAGACACTGTCTATTTGCCTTATTATGGCTAACCATTGTTTATGTACTTTTGGAAGTCTGTAATCCAACTTTTAAACTCTATTTCTTTTGGGATCCCGTGTATATAACTGTTTAATTATATAAAATGAAACATTTGATACCAAAACCTTTTTACCCTAGCTCATACACGTTTAGTGACACGTTTTTAAATTAATGACTTGATTAGCAAGTCTTGCACCATTATAAGTACATAGTGTAGTGGTCTTGGCTATCCAGGGCGTTACACAAATCGAAGAAGTCTTGGCCCAGTTACCCCTCTTACAACCGACGCTAACGTCGAAAAGAGGCAAAGTGGGACTCATATGTCCCGCCGAGATAACCGATCCAGGCCCAGCCAATCAGTCAGAGCCTCGACTCCGAGCTCTACCCCCACGTGACACCACCACCAGGAAACTGTGTTTGAGGAGCTTCCTAGGGACAATCGCAATTCAGCCGGTCAGTCCATACCTCAAATCCTAGCTCGATTCCACCATCGAACGCACCCAAAAGAGCCCGAGGCAGCTCGCAGAGGAGATCTGGGGAGGGCTCGCGAAGACAGCCTGCTCCGACCAACCATCCTGCACCCCGATCAGAACGCCGAGCGTAGGATGCTGGGGATGGTAGAGTAGAGCAGTCGCGACCTAACTTGATCCGCCCGGACGGGACAAGGATCGCGTCACCAGTTAGGCATCTCCTCCCCGTCTAGTTTGGGACATTCCGGCCCACAGGAGTAGCAGAAGAAATCCTCCTTCCGCCGGTCCTTCCCATCGCAGCCGAGTGCGCGGGGAAGTCACGGATCCTCACCCCCAGCAGCGAGCTCCAAACTTTTCAAACAGGAGTTACTGGACCAAGAGCCACCGAAGTGGCAGATCCGGTGAAGACTTGCGCAACTGCTTGAGTTCGGGGCAAAGCCCTCGGGCCACCCCGAGGGCTGACCTTCAAGATCGCCTCAACTCACAGAGGGGAGATTCGTCTAGAAATGGTAATCATGCTCACCGAGGGGATGGTCTTTCAGAAGTACGTGACAGTGGGAGTGTCCCACCTAACCAAGCTCAAGCTTGTAGGGACAATAACCCGCCTAACACTTACAATGGAACTGGAGCTATTGAACAGCCCCAGAACAACCAAGGAAGTAAGGACCAATCCCTAGAATGTTTAGCTCAGATGGAGGAGCAAATGAAGAAGCTCTCGTCAGACAAGGAAAAAGACGAATATGACTCGGGGGACGAACTCAAGCTCTTCGCCCCCAGCAGAGCAGCCACGACATATCACCTGGGTTTCCGGATGCCCCACTTGTCTTAGTTCGATGGATATGGAGACCCGTCAGATCATTTGGGTATGTTCAACACCCTGATGATGGCCCACAACATCGACCCCGAGCTAAGGTGTTTGATATTCCCTTCCACCTTGACTGGGTCGGGCAGGTAATGGTTAAAGCAGTCCATCAGCTCGTGGAAGAGTTTTTCTGTGGACTTCAAAAGGGCGTTCCGACCTTCTCAAGCCGCCCGCGTCAAAAATGACACCCTGGCGAATGTGAAGCAGCAGCCCAGGGAACCTTTGAAAGCTTACTTGGGCAGGTTCGCAAATGTCGCGGCTTGAGCCAGGGACGTGGATGACAGTTCCAAGCTTATGTCCTTGAGGACTGGAATCCACGTTGGTGGTGGGCTATGGAAAGAGATACAGAGAAAAGGTGTCAACACTGTGGATGAATTCCTGAACAAGGCCCAGGGATGGATAAACTTGGAAGAGGCGCGAGCGTCGGTCGCTGGAACCAGCCAAGCCCTTGATCAGCCCATTGGAGTGGAAACGGATGTCGTAAAAACGAGTCAAATTGTTGCACAGAATAACGAAGGGGGCAGAGGTAAGAGAAAGGGGAGCAGCGAGGGCAGCCAGCACGGTCCGAAGAAGAACAAGCCCGTGGAAAATTTTAAGCCAGTCTACGCGACTTATACCGAGCTCACAAACACTAGGGAACACATTTTCCTAGCCAACTCTGCCCGCCTCCCTTGGAAGAATCCGGAGCCTTTGAAGCACCAGAAGGCCAAGAGGGACCCTTCCAAGTTCTGTCGATTCCACAACGACATTGGCTACAACACTGACGATTGTAGGCATTTAAAGGATGAGATCGAGACACTCATTAGAGCTGGACCTTTGGCTCAATATGCGCGGAACAGAGTTCCTACTAGCCAGCCAGCCCCAGAAGCTCCGATAAATCAGCCCGGGTCCCGGATAAATCAGGATACCCCTCCTCCTGTGATAGGGGGAGAGATATCCACAATCTCTGGTGGCCCCTATTTGGCAGGCACGACCAGAGGCGCCCAGAAGAGATATGTCAATGAATTGAAGGCTCATAACGGAGTGGAATTCGTCCCGGAGAAGCTTCTACCCAAACATCAACGAATGGAGAGGCAACCGATCATCTTTATCAAGGAGGATGCTAGTCACGTCCAGTTCTCCCATAACGATCCTCTAGTCATAACTGCCCAGCTCGCCAATTGGAGAGTTAGGAGGATACTGATCGATAATGGGAGTTCGGTGAACCTATTGTTCTGTTCTATGCTGGAGAAGATAGGGTTATCCTTCACCGAGTTGAAGGCCACCTCCATGATGCTGTATGGATTTTCTGGAGAACGGTCGGCAGCGATAGGAACAATCGAGTTGGTAATTACCTTCGGAGAGGGGCCTCGGACTATCTCTAAGCTCCTCGAATTTGTGGTCATCGATTGTCCCGCCGCCTACAACGCTATTCTGGGTCAACCTACGTTGATAGCATTTGAGGCCATAACCTCCCGCCATCTCGTAGTCAAATTCCCATCCTTTACGGGGATATGCATGGTTCGACGTGATCAGCTCGCTACCAGGGAATGCTATAGCATTTCCATGAAGGGAAAGTCACGACTCGGGCAACAGACGATGACTATTCAGGGCGGGGACGAGGAATCTCAGGAAGTAGGATCTATTCCGGAGATAGAAAAACCTCAGAATGCCAATGGGGAGGGTATCATCTTGAATGATGATATCGACCCCAGGATAGGCAAAGATAGATCCGAGTTCCAGGCCATCGAAGAGCTCGAGGAGGTGAGCATCGACCCAGAAGACCCCTTGAAGGTGGTGAAGCGAGGAAAAAACCTGTGTAGTAGAAGGAAGACGGAGCTGCTGATATTTCTACGAGTGAATCTAGATGTGTTCGCCTGGTCCCATGAGGACATGATAGGGATCACCCCCGGGCGTCATCATGCACTACCTCAACTTGGAAAAGAACGTGCTGACAAAGTCTTAGAAACAAAGGCGCCTGGGCACGACCCGAGCTGAGGACCTAGAGGAGGAAGTAGCCCAGCTCCTAAAGTGTGGCTTTATTCGCGAGGTGAAGTACCCGATCTGGGTCACCAATCCTGTTTTGCTCCCGAAGCCCAATGGGAAGTGGTGGACCTACATCGAATTTTCCGATCTGAATAAAGTCTGCCCCAAAGATTGTTTCCCTTTGCCAAGGATTGATCAATTGGTAGATTCCATGGCAGGGCACGAGCTCATGTCTTTTATGGATGCATACTCGGGCTATAACGAGATCGCCATGAACCCGGCAGGCCAGGAGCACACTAGCTTCATGACCCCAACTAACGTTTATTGCTACAAGGTCATGTCGTTTGGGCTGAAAAATGCAGCAGCTACATACCAGAGGTTGGTCAACAAGATGTTTACTAATCAGATCGGGAAAAACATGGAAGTGTACGTTGACGACATGTTGGTCAAGTCAAAGATTGCCGATAACCATGTCTCCGATCTGGAGGAATGCTTTAAGATTTTAAGAGAGTACGGCATGAGGCTAAATCCCCAAAAGTGCACTTTTGGGGTTGTGTCAGGAAAGTTTCTGGGTTTCATAGTCAACACCAGAGGAATAGAGGCGAACCCTGATAAAATCAGGTCGCTACTCGAGATGCCATCACCCCGGTCGCAAAAAGACGTCCAAAGTCTGACAGGAAGGGTAGCATCCCTTAATCGAGTCATTTCCAAATCTACCGACAAGTGTTTTCCATTCTACAACCTGCTCCAGGGAAATAATAAATTCTAGTGGACCAAAGAATGCGAACGTGCCTTCCTCGACCTGAAAGCACATTTAGCCGAGTCGGTCGTGTTGTCCAAGCTAACAACAGGAGAGCCTCTTTTCCTTTACCTGGCTGTCACGGAAGATGCAGCTAGCGCAGTACTGGTCCGGGAAGAAGATCGGTCTCAGAAGCCAGTCTATTACATTAGCAAGAGGCTTCTCGGAGTTGAATCCCGATACCCGTTGATGGAAAAAATGGCTTTCTGCCTTATTACGGCCTCCCGAAAGCTCAGGCTGTATTTCCAGTCCCATTCAATCCGCGTCATAACCGATCAACCTTTAAGGCAGGTTTTTCAGAAACCTGAGGCATCGGGGCATCTTTTGAAACAGACTATCGAGCTCAGCCAATTTGAGATACTGTATGTGCCACGAACTACAGTATAAAGCCAAGCTCTGGCTGATTTTTTGGCAGAGTGTACGGGATTCCGAGAAGAACCAATGGAAGAACCGGTTCGAGCCTCGTGGAAAGTCTTTGTAGATGGCTCGTCTAACGAGAATGGATCTGGAGCTGGAATCATCTTGATTTCCCCAAATAGACATCATTTCCACTCCGTGTTGCGATTCGAATTTAGAGCACCCAACAACGTAGCCGAATACGAAGCTCTATTGGTCGGGCTAAGGGTGGCCCAGGAGCTGAAGGTCAGCTCCGTCCAGTGCTACAGCGATTCCCAACTCGTAGTAAACCAGGTATCAGGAGAATACCAGGCGCGGGGAACCAAGATGGCCAACTACCTGGCCAAAGTAAAGAAGGAGTTGTCCGCATTTGAGTACAGCCTAATTGAGCAGATACCTCGGGAGAAGAATGCCAATGCTGACGCCCTGGCAAAGCTCACCACCTCCAGGGAGGCCGAAACTTTGGGCCAGGTACTGGTAGAATTCTTGGAAAGACCAAGCATAGAGGAGGAAGCTGGGGCGGAGGTCAAGATGATCGATACCAGGCCGACTTGGATGACTCCCATAATCGAGTACCTCACAACAGGGAAGTTACCTGAGGAGTGAAACGACGCGAGGAGGGTACTGTACCAGGCTCCGAGGTATATAATGATAGACGGGACATTGTACCGGCGTGGCCTCTCTTTACCTCTTCTGCGGTGTGTTCTGCCAGGTGAAGTGAAAACCATTCTGCAGGAGGTGCATGAGGGATTTTGTGGAGATCATGCTGGGGGAAAAAACCATGGCCTTGAAGGTGTTGAGGCAAGGGTATTATTGGCCTACTCTATCGAAGGACTTGATCTCTTATGTCAAAAAGTGCGACAGGTGCCAATGGTTCGCCACGGTCGCCCGAGCCCCTCCAGCCGAGCTAAAGATGATCTCATCCCCATGGTCATTCGCGGTCTGGGGGATTGATTTAGTTGGTGCCCTTCCCATGGGAAAGGGAGAAGTTCGCTATGCTGTGGTGGCTATAGACTACTTCACAAAATGGGCAGAAGCAGAAGCCCTGGCGACGATTACTTCAAAGAGGGTCCTCGACTTCGTGGTCAAGATTATTGTCTGCCGATTCGGGCTGTCAAAGAAGATCGTGTCGGATAACGGAACACAGTTCGATAGCAATCTCTTCACCGAATTATGCGAGAGGCACAACATAGTTAAAAGCTTCTCCTCCGTGGCCTACCCCCCGGCTAGTGGGCAGGTCGAGGCTGTGAACAAGACACTAAAAGCAAGCCTTAAGAAGAGGTTGGAAGAAGCCAAGGAGTTTGGCTCGAACAGCTCCCCCAGGTATTGTGGGCATACCGGACCTCGCACCGAACTTCGACAGGCCACACTCCTTTCTCCCTGGCTTTCGGGAGTGAGGTCTTCCTTCCTATCGAAATAAAGATAGCCTCGCATAGAGTCTGGACATTTGACCTAGACCAGATTGACAAATTGCTCTGCACGTCCCTCGACCTAATTGATGAAAAATGAGAAGCTTCACAGCTGCAGCTCGTGCATTATCAACAGAAGATCACTCGTTATTTCAACTCAAAGGTCAAGAAATGCAACTTCAGCATAGGTGACTTGGTGCTCCGAAGAGTTTTCTTATCCGGTAAGGATCCCAAGGACGGCGTGTTGGGACCAAATTGGGAAGGACCCTATCAAATAATAGAGGTTGTGAAAGAAGGAACCTTTAAACTAGCTCGGCTTAATGGAGAAGCAGTCCCACGGACTTGGAACGTTGTACACCTGAAGAAATATTATCAGTAATACTTTTGTAAGGCTTAGCTAGGAAAGCCACCTTGTTTTATCAAATAATGAGAAGTAGTTTCTTCATATCATGGTGTATCTTCATGAGCATAATGTTATAAAAGCATGTTCCAAGTAACCACGAAAGGTCCTTTCCTGGTTACTTGGGGGGCATATGTCCTGGATACAACAAGGTCCTAAAACATAGAAGTTGATTCAAATTGGTTAATCGATGTTTTTCTTAAAAAGCATGAGATATCAATACAGAATTAATGCGAACTAAGTTTCTAAAATCAATGTCCTGGATACAACCAGGTCCTAAAACTTAGAAGTTGATTCAAATTGGTTAATCGATGTTTTTCTTAAAAAGCACGAGGTATCAATAAAGAATTAATGCGAACTAAGTTTCTAAAATCAATGTCCTGGATACAACCAGGTCCTAGAACTTAGAAGTTGACTCAAATTGGTTAATCGATGTTTTTCTTAGAAAGCACGAGATATCAATAAAGAATTAACGCGAACTAAGTTTCTAAAATCAATGTCCTGGATACAACCTGATCCTAAAACTTAGAAGTTGATTCAAATTAGTTAATCGATGTTTATCTTAAAAAGCACGAGATATCAATAAAGAATTAAGGCGAACTAAGTTTCTAAAATACATGTCTTGGATACAACCAGGTCCTAAAACTTAGTTTTTGATTCAAATTGGTTAATCGATGTTTTCCTTAAAAACCACGAGATATCAATAAAGAATTAATGCGAACTAAGTTTCTAAAATCAATGTCCTGGATACAACCAAGTCCTAAAACTTAGAAGTTGATTCAAATTGGTTAATCGATGTTTTTCTTAAAAAGCATGAGATATCAATAAAGAATTAATGCGAACTAAGTTTCTAAAATCAATGTCCTAGATACAACCAGGTCCTAAAACTTAGAAGTTGATTCAAATTGGTTAATCGATGTTTTTCTTAAAAAGCACGAGGTATCAATAAAGAATTACTGCGAACTAAGTTTCTAAAATCAATGTCCTGGATACAACTAGGTCCTAGAACTTAGAAGTTGACTCAAATTGGTTAATCGATGTTTTTCTTAAAAAGCACGAGATATCAATAAAGAATTAACGCGAACTAAGTTTCTAAAATCAATGTCCTGGATACAACCAGATCCTAAAACTTAGAAGTTGATTCAAATTAGTTAATCGATGTTTATCTTAAAAATCACGAGATATCAATAAAGAATTAACGCGAACTAAGTTTCTAAAATACATGTCTTGGATACAACCAGGTCCTAAAACTTAGTTTTTGATTCAAATTGGTTAATCGATGTTTTCCTTAAAAACCACGAGATATCAATAAAGAATTAACGCGAACTAAGTTTCTAAAATCAATGTCCTGGATACAACCAGGTCCTAAAACTTAGAAGTTGATTCAAATTGGTTAATCGATGTTTTTCTTAAAAAGCATGAGATATCAATAAAGAATTAACGCGAACTAAGTTTCTAAAATCAATATCCTGGATACAACCAGGTCCTAGAACTTAGAAGTTGATTCAAATTGGTTAATCGATGTATTTCTTAAAAAGCACGAGATATCAATAAAGAATTAACGCGAACTAAGTTTTTAAAAGTTAGCCGTCCTGGATACAACCAGGTCCCGAAACATAGAAGTTAGTTAATTGACTGAGTGCATTGTGGTTTTAAAGAAAAAGTCAGTGAACTAACGCGAGCTAAGTTTTTACCAAATGCACTGAAAATGAATAACAATAATGATAAAAATAGATGAAAATAAAATTCAGGAAAATCAATTGTCTCGAGGAGAAAAGACCTCGGGGTAAAAGATTACAAAAAAAAAAAGAGATCAAAAGTCCTTCCTTCGGTCTCCTGCTCACCTGTAGCGGAAGTCTCCCCAGTCTCAGAGGGCGCCTCCTGTTGAAGACGAGCCTTGAACTTCTCGAGGAAGGTCTCCCACAACTCTGGCGCCAGGAAGGAGAAATCGCCATCCTGTTTGAAGGCCCAGCAATGATAAAGCATGGCCTCCATGGAGGAGCTGGAAGATTCCCTCTCTACCACAAGGGCGGCCTTGGCCTCCTCAAGCTCAACCTTCGCGGCAGCCAAGGTGACTTGTGTTGCCTCGACCTCTAGTTGCTTAGCCCGATCGCCTCCAGATCGGCCTTCGCAGTGGCCAAGGCGACCTACGCAGCCTTTTCGCTTTCCTTGACAGCCGTCAGGGCAGCCTTGGCATCTCGCTCTTGCTGTTGTGCAGACGCGAGAGCGGCTTGAGCAGTCTGGAACTTGCCCTTGATCTCGTCAAACCTGGCCCTAGACTGAGCTATGCTGCAGTGTAGAGCCAAAGCCACCTGCAAAGGCAAAGATAATAAGGCATGTGCTATAGAGAAAGCAAAGAGAGTTAACTACGTTAACTAAGTAAACTTACCGTGAGGGTCATCCCCAGTGAAGACTCCATAACATTCTTGGGGCACCTCGTCTCGATCTCCCACAAGTCCCTTGGGGTGGCATTGTAGTAATGATCCATCATATAGCTCGCGGTCTCGTAAACCGTCCCTCAGAAGGCCTCGGGGATTTTCTTCAGGGCCTGAGTGTTAACTGGGATACGCACGGTGGGAGTAGGAGCTGGCGGGGCTCAAGATGGTGCCTCCAGTTCCAGAGTAGGGATCGGAGGTCGCGGGGGAGGCGGGGCCATATTCTCTACGGTGGCTGGGACATGGCCCCTCCCCTTAGCGGGAGACTTGGAAGTGGTCTCGGGAGGAGGAGCCTTCTTGGTCAGCCGAGGTTTCTTGACCAATGGCCCGGACGACCTGGAGGGAGGATTCCCCCCCTGGAAGATGGACCACAGGACGTTGTCTCCGGGCTGTGCCATCTCTTTTCCTGAAACAAAAATAAGGGAGTGTTAGTATACATGTAAGAATACTTGATCACAAGAAAATTCTAAGGGTGTATTGAAAAGGTCCTACCCTCCGAGCTAGAGGAGGAATCTATTGCCACGACCTCCGGCCACGGAGCTTCTATGGGGGAGTCTAAGTTTATAACTTCGCGAATGAGAGGGGGCTCTGGATCAGGATGCGCCTCAAGACTGGACTTCTCTACATACTGCCTAAGCCCCGGAGCAACTACACCCTCTAGAAGGGAGGGCCACGACCTAAGGTTGGTCCCATACTCCTCAAAAAAGGCCGACTTAAAAGCCAGGATGGTGTCTACTACTACAGTGCCCCTAGGGCGGCCCATGTCATGGCGCAACACTAGTTGATAAATGCACTGGAGTAGAGTTATGTTAAGTTCTGGGTCATCTTGATGATGATGTACGTTGGGTTAAACCTAGCAAGCCGTAGGTCTGCGACAGCCCTGTCTAAGTCCCTAAACAAGTTTGGGTTACCTTGGCAAGAGGGGCCGGCAGCTTCCCCGAACTGGGTCCGATCCGCGTCGAGCCCCTGAGCAATCTCAAGAGCTCACTTTCGACGTACAAGCAGCACCTCGTCTTCCTCCTCCTGGTTGTCATTGTCTGCACCATCCCCCTCGGGGATGGGCACCAACTCGTGACCTACTGGGATAGCCTGCGACCTCCTTAAGGCCAGGGTCTAGCCCGGAGAAATTAACTTGCACGCCAGCATCGTCTCATCAGATACGAGCAGGCGGTAGTCTTTTTCACTTGGTGGGAGCCCCGCCAAGGTCTCATATTGACCTCCGAGGGTCACCGATTTGGCCGTCCTCGCAAAAATGGCTGCACGATGGTATTCGAGTCAATACACATGAAAAGAAATAAATCAAACATGGCGATTTTGTGAGCTGAGGATAGAAGAAACTTACGAGGACGGTTGAAGTAGTGGTGATCGCAGTTGCGAAACCCCGTCGACATAAGGAACTGGTCCTTGAAGTCATTGGGGTGGCTGGGTAGTTCGATGACTGCAAGAGAATTCGGAAAATGGGTCAGGTAGTAGAACCCGTCGCCTCGCCCCTGTTGATCCGGGCTTGCTTTGAGGGAGAAGAAATAAAGGATGTCCGCTGGTGTAGGGACCTCCCACTCATGCTTCAGGAAGAGGTACCTCATCCCCGCTAGCAGACGGTAGGAGTTAGGGGCAGTTGGAAGGGAGCCAGCCTCATGTAATTAAGAAAATCCGCAAAGTACTGGTCCAAAGGTAGGAAGGGCCCGGCCTTGAGGTGTTCATCGCTCCAGGCCACAAACTCCTCATCGAGGGGCGTCCAGCTCCTCTCGCCGTTGAGCGTAGGTCGAGCAACAAGAGCGCCTGTCCCAATTTCGATGTTATGGGACAGAAGGATCTTGTTGACCCTCCCTTGGGTCGTAATCTTTGAGTTTATCCTCTCTGCCTCGAAGAAGGCATCAGGTCCCACCTCGACCTCTTTCTCCACTGTGGGACCGATGTAGGGGATTAGAGATTCCGCGACTATCTCTTTCCCCTTGCTAGCCTGCTAGGTTGATGAACCGGCAACGCTCTTTTTAGGTATGTTCTTCCTGGCTCCCATCTGGTCGCCTAACGAACAAAGATGAAGAAAGTTTAAATAGGTGACCTAAAAATAGAAAAGGGAATCTAGCGAGAGAAGTGATTTTCGTACAAGGGTTGAGGTAATCTCAACCCGCAGTGCATGAGGCCACGCGATGCCATGATCACATGCCCGTGTTTCCAACGGATCCCCAATTGCTCGGGATCTGTGTGTCAGGAGGGTCAGGATAATGCTTGCCTTGGAGGGAAAGTTTCAAAAAGCAAAATCGCCTAGGAAGCGTGACCCCTAAGCTACCCGATTTTGCACCCCAGAAACCTATCGCCTTCCCCTCTCCAAACAGGCATTCCATAAAGCTACCCAGAAAAGTTACCCAGAAATTATCTTGCCCTATACATCAAGTTCCTAGACATGTTCTCATATAATCGATATACCTAGGATCAAAACCTATTCACCAAAAATCAACCAAAAACAACCTATAGTGTGCGACTAAGAAAGAGACTTACCTAACAGAAAAATAGAAAGATCAAAGCATGCAACAGGCTGAGGACTTACAATGTATTTTCTGTATGGAAGCTGTAAAAAGCGTAGGAATCGGAGTCCTAGTGGAATCTTTAAAGCTGGACTGGTGCAGAAACTCTTATGGCGAGAGCGTAGGGATCTTTGGGATGATAACCGGAAGAAGAAAGACTTCTGAGGATAAAATGGAGAGAAAATGAGGAAAACATTTCAAATAAATGGTGGCTAATGCGGAAGGTGGCCAACCTTATATATACGTAAGAGATAAAAGAACGAGGACAGTTCGATCGTATTAATGCGAGATACGAGGGGTCATAACTCGAGAGGCGAAATGACGACCGAAGATAGGCTAGGCCAGTTAATGCAATTCTCGGAAGCTGGACAGTTGCCAACCATGGTGCTCCACGTGTTCGATACATGCGCAGTGGACGGGACATGGAGAGTCAAAAAGGAAACTTAAAAGCCCCCGCTGTGAAGATCGCAGGTGACATCATGGATCACGAGCAGGGGCTTGGGGGGAAAATGTACGCCATAAATATCCGTGAGCTATCGGCGAGTTGGAAAAGGGCCTAATTCGATCCGCCACGTGTAAAACATCCACCCGGAGCTGTTATTACGGGTTTCCATTTGTCCAGTCCGAGCTGATTAGAGAGTTAGCAGTTCACTCAAAGGCAGCGAGTCAACGGTATGGATATCACGAGCTGGCGTTAAATCAAGCTCGTGATGCGGCATAGGTCTGACACCCGAACCCTTGTAAAGACAACCACACAATGTAAACGTGCATATATCAGACATCACGTGTCTATTCCATTCCTGAAATCTCGGGCATCCAGTATAAACATGCGTATTCAGACATCCCACGACTGGTTTGGGCCATGCAGCCCATTATCCCTCCTTACCTATTGATTAGACCACACTTCACTATCAGGTTTTAGGAATTAATCATCAGTGTCACAGAAATGACGTGAAGGGTAAAGAGGTCATGGAATGACCCCCTTGCCAACCCAGGTATTCTCTCCCTATAAATACCAAGACCCTGGGCATTGCAAGGGGTTGGACATATTTTTGTAAAGAAATACTTTGTAAGGATTAACCGAGAGATATCAATAATATCGACTGGGGGACTAGAGGGATTTTAACCTTCGAACCACCTAAAAAAGAAAGGAGTGATCACCTTCCCATGTTATTAATTTCCCAAATCTAGAATTATTCTATTTTCATATTACGGTTCACTAATTAGCACTAATCAATCCTGTTTATTCGTATAATTACCTGTTGGAAAAGAACCGCGTCAACAAGATGGTACCTTGAATTTGTGACTCACTGCCTGATTTGAGATAAAAATTTATTTTGAATAAGATGAATAGAGTAATTTGTTTTAAATTTTTGAATTTGCATTATTTTTGTGTGTTGATTTACCTTGGAACTTTGCGTAGATTGACCACCTGATTTAAGAAAAAAATTGTTCGTAAATCAATGATGTATGATTATAAAGAATTTGAGAAAAAATAGTTTGTAAATCAATGATGTATGATTATAAAATTTCACATATAACTTTCATATTTAATCTAATCATTTCTTTCTTATTTGTATATATTTTTCCATTCTCCTAAAATATTTTATTTTACTTTTCACTAAAAAAGAATTACATATATAACCAAGCTATATACTCAAAAAAAAATTTTTGCTGCAACTATTTTGTTCTAGTGGGCTTGGCTCCCCTTGTTGGTATTTTACTTAGTTAAGTTTAGACAAATCACAATTACATATGACCCAAATTCAAAATAAAGGTCCAACCCAATACTCAAACGTAACTCTCATTAACCCTAGAACAAATATATATCCTATATCTTCCCCTAACCCTAGACCTAAGGAGTGTGCTGCCTCTTCTTCTTTTTAGATTAAAAAAAATTCTCTCCAAATATTCACTCTCCTGTCTTAAAGCTTCTACGAAACGAGGACTAATCTTAAAGCTACTGTGAGAGTCAGTTCGAGAAAAATCCTAAAGCAGAGGTTTGCTAATTCATTATATATGTTTTCTAAAAATATATAAAGCTGAAATTTGTAATTCATTATGTGTTTTCTTCTCTTTTCCTCAACTACCTTTCGAGATTTTATTAATTGCTCTCTTTGTATACATGTTTAGGAGAAAACATTCCTGTTTTGTTTCTACTCCAGAACAACCATCTGAAGAAGATATTAATCTATTTTTGAACTTTCCTCAACTAGAGGAAAACTGTAAGGTATGTACTATGTATTATGTAACCTCTTTTCTAGAAGATAGACATATCTTTGTGTTGGGCCCAAAATATTTGGCCCAAAAACCTTTTCCATTTTAAGTGTATTAAAATGGGTCGTTTTGATCTTGCAGAGGCTCCGAAGACAGAAGTCGTGGGTCAGAGGCGATCTGCACCTCTGGCATCTGTATATTTAATTAAACCAAATACATTTTAGGGGGAAATTCAGTTATTTCCCCCACCAATCAGGGACTCAGTTTAACCAGCTAACCACCTCACATTTTTGTTCTATAAATACTAAACTTTTATCCAAATGAAGGCATCAAAAAATTGACTTAGGCATCGGAGTGTCTTTCTTGCAGGTACCCCCGACGGTTCAACAATTAACAAAGTCAACTTCATCACCGGAGAAGGATCGGAGAATTAGAATTCGTTGGCGATGCAGTTACTAATTCATGATCTGGCATGTACAGAATGAAAACTTCCCTCCCTACAACTCATGAATTAAGAATTCTCGCAATAACAAGGTCTACTCGAGTTGAGACCAATCATTCAAATAGATGGCGGTAAACTAATGAGTTCGGATATTAATGAACTCTATAGAAGAGTCCCTTAGATATGATGCAAAATGGATCTTGTTCTATTGTTGATAAGAGATTTCTCTATGAACAATACAAATCGGAGACACAGGTAGGTAGGTAGAGAATACCTAGGGGCCAAGACCATTGATAAAACAATAAATCCAATTAAGTTCTTAATAATTAGAAGATTTCAAGTATAATCGGAAAATATTAAGCACAAGCAAAATACGCAGCAAACTGATTCTTCGTCCTCGACAGAGAATTAAAGGGAATCCGTCTGTGACCAGCTTTGTGCGGCAACCGCAAGTTAAGGTATAAAATAGTTTTAAATATGTGTATTTGGAGTGAAATTGAATTCTTGCTGAAACTTACTTCTTTATAAACTATATTTCATATAGAAAGAAAAAAAAAGTATGTGAAAGAGACTTCATCCCTTTGAATATCTAAAAAATCGTGGTTGGGAAGGTTATAGTAGCAAAAGCCATTGGAATTTTTATTTTATACATTGGAAGAATCCGTTTTCTTATTAATAGACTAGAAAAGGGAAGGATTTTATGAATGTCAACTAAGTATCGTAAGTAAATTGCTCCCGGTCGAATTACTTATCCCTCGGTCTATTAGTGAACTATCTCTCCAGGGACCCGGACGACCAAGTTGATCAATATCAATGGATTCGCGCCTTGCATTTTTCATTGCACACGGCTTTCCCTATGTATACATCTAAAATTCAGATCCTTCCCTAGACAGGACTTTGAATACTCAGTTGATCAACCCTTACTGCATAAACATTTCATAATAGCAAAAAATTGCATTTTTGCTATCTCTCTACTTTCATTAAGTGATTTATTAGATAATCGAAAACAGCATATAAAAAAAATTATTGGTCTGTAACCCGACCGATTTCAAAGATTTCTTATAATTTAATCCATAACAATTTTCACATTGAACCCACAAATGTCTATATTTTTGAGTTACGTCTAAATCATTAGAACTTTCTCTTATAGGTGCGGAGCGGATAACTGCTGAAAGCATCTAAGTAGTAAGTTCTAAAAATTATCCTTGTCTTTGTTTATGTCTTGGGTTGGAACAAATTACTATAATTCGTCCTCGCCTACGGATCAGTCGACATTTTTCACAAATTTTACGAACGGAGGCTCTGATTTTCATTATTTAAATGAACCTAAAGTAATCCGTGAGAGGTGGTTAGTTCTATCGGATATGCGTTCGAAACTTCCTAATTGTATTATTCACTCTTTTCTAAAGAAAAGATAAAGAAAGAAAATTAGGGAACCCGCAAATATTGGAAAAACTACAATTATCGTTAACCAAGGAAAATAATTCATGGTAAAAACAAGCTATTCAAATATTCACGACCAAGAAGTACTAGATTCTCTTTCGGATAGGCCCTGAAAGGAGCATGGGGATTCCGTAAAAATTCCATTCCAAACTTCCCATATTGGGTAAAAGTGCAAACCTATAGCTGCAGAAGTAGGAATAATGGCACCAGAAATAATATTGTTTCCGTAAAGTAGAGATCCAGAAACAGGTTCACGAATACCATCAATATCTACCGGAGTTTTAAATTTGAATGAAAATGTTAGGGAAAATAAAAGCACCGCTGGAATCATTTTCTATTATATTAGTATTAGTTAGTGATCTCGGCTCAGTGAGTCCTTTCTTCCGTGATGAACTGTTGGCACCAGTCCTACATTAGGACATGTATTTCTATTATAATTCGAATATAATTAATGTAATTCATTTGAAATTAAGCAAGAAAGTCCCGCGTCTTTCTATATCCTCCCACAACCCTGGTTTTACTAAAAATCCCTTGTGTTGGATCAATTTACTTACGATACTTAGTTGACATTCATAAAAAGTCAGCTCTAAAAAGAACTCCGATTTTTGTTGGAAAATCTGTTATGGACTAAAGCGTCGGATTGCTAATCCGTTGTATGAATTTTTCGTACCGAGGGTTCGCAAAAAGTGGATCCCGCTCTAATAGCTCCGATCCATAGATACCGATAGAAAATAAGTAGGCACTCAAAACAAGTACATGTTCGAGCATCAGACGAGCTAGGACACGAGTAGAGGCTATCAATATGATCATTTATCAAAGAATGACTCTGGTTATCAAATGACTAGCTTGAGCTTCGTACTCTTGAGCTTCGTACTCTTGCTCAACTCAACCAGACGACACAGTCTCAACCACCCTTGTTTTGGACCTTAGTTAGATCAAAAGAAGTGCTCCCGGGGAAGCTACGACATGGGCATAGCTAGGTGCTGGCAGTAAGAAGAGGTAATACAAAAGTGTGTAAACTATAAAAACGAGTCAAAGTGGATTGTCCCACACTAGCCGTATGGCTGACCGGCGATTACTAGCGATTCCGGCTTCATGTATTCCTTTCTCTTTTTTTTTCGTTTCTATTCTTCTTTCTTCTGAGAAAATAAAAAGGGGACTTACAAAATAAAGATAAAGGATTATTTCGTTTCCAACAGTCATCGCCCTATTCCCTCTTTAACCGCATCGTCAAAGCAAGAAATCTTTTCTTGCAATCAAGATTCACCCGAACATAAAAGCCATGCCGCCAAAGAATAATGGAGCACCAGGGACTGTCACCCAGGCTGCCGCAGCAACGGATGTAAGCAACCAAATCGTCAGGATGTTTCGATTGCTGGAAACTAGTCAGCAAAGATCCGATGAAGCTATTAAGACACTGACCGAAGCTTAGGCCAGGCTAGAAGCTGAGATCGCCAGATTGAGCAAATGAAGCCATAAAAAGGGCCCAATACAAAGAGAATCTCCATCTTGAAGGGACTGGAGCTCCAATCGTCCAGGTCAACTCCCTTGGGAGAAGCACACACCACATCAGGTAAGGGTCACAAGGTCCTCTGCCATCCTCTCCAACTCGTCTTCACTAGGGGGCTGAGGAGCAACGGGTGGTATGTTGCGGAGCACATGCACGAGCCAGTGCAGAGTCCACGAGACCACCCCAACCAGACGCTGAGAAGGGGCCCCAGCAGACCTAAGCACGAACCACGCTTTAATTTTATTGATAGCTTTCAAGAGTACAAGCTTTTATTACAACATAGCAATTTTCCCAACAAGGCACATAAACATGGTAATCATGCTAGGATCTCTTCTTCCTTTTCTATAGCATTTACCTCATTCTCATGTGGGCCCTTTCGGTACCTACATACTCTAGCATAGTGCCCTGGTTTTCCACAAACAAAACAATGACATCTCACGTCTTTGAATTGTCCATGATCTTTCTTTGGACCTAAAGGGTTCCCACTACCCTTTTTGTTGTTGTTGTTGCCCTTGGAGTGCCTGTGTGAAACCGCATTGGCCTTGGAAGTCTCATCTTTAGACTCATTCACACCCTTTTCTCTTATTCTCGATTCCTCTTTAATTCTAATGTGTTTTTGGATCTCTTCCGAAGTGTAATCCTCATTCTTATGGATGATTCTTTTCCTATAGTTCCTCCAAGTTGGTGGCAATTTGGCCACTATTGCACCAACTTGGAAGGCCTCGGGAAGCTCAATTTTGAGAACTTTCAACTTGTTCACAATCACTTGTAACTCATGAATTTGAGGTAAAAGAGTTTTCCCATCAATGAAAGAAAATTGAAAATATTGAGAAATTGAGAACTTTCTTGTACCTTCTTCCTCAGCCTTGTACTTACTCTCCAAGGCATCCCAAATCTCCTTCGCGGATTCGGTATTGGTATAGAGGTCATTTAGCCTATCAGATAGGGAATTAAGGATATGACCCCTACAAAGAAGGTTGTCCTCTTCTCTTTTCCTTCTTTTCTCCACCTCCTCAAGAGTGTCTTTGTCGGATGGCTCGGCTAGAGGTTCCAAGGATGACTCAAGGATGTAGGCTATCTTGAGTGTTGTCAAAAGGAATTTCACCTTGTCTTGCCACCTAGTAAAATTGGATCCATCAAACCTATCCAACCTCACTAGGTCTTGGTTCATGATCTTGATGGTCTCCCCTTCCATTGAAACAAAGAGGACTAAGATTTTGATTGTTAGAGAATATATTTTATTGCTCAATGGAAAAGTGGAAAAACCCAAAATACAACTCTATACAAAAAATACAATGGACAAGATGATAGATAAATAGATTTATAACTCAATGACCAACAATACAAGTAAATATAGAAAATAGAGAAAGAAGAGAATTATTAGAACTAAAACTCTAAAACAAAAGATACCAATAAATATGTAAATAGAAATAGAAGAAGAGGATTACAAACGCAATACAATAATAATACAAGAAGAACAACTAATGAAAAGATCAATGGAAAACACAAACTCACACTCAACCAAAGTGTAGAGTAGTGGGGATCACCAACTTGAACAAGGTTAAAAACCTTTGTCCAAAAGCTTATTTCCCTCTATTCTCTAAGCACTAAGGGATCTCTCAAGGAAATATCTCTATGGAATTATCAAGCCTTTTTGGTGTATTTTTCAGCCAAGTGCTTTGAGGATGAAAAATGGTGTCTTACAAGTGAGCATTAGGCTCTTATTTATAGAGTTTGAGATACCCTTTGGATCTCAAATTCCACCAACCCCCATGGCTGTTACCAATGTTTAATTGGATTAATATGGAATTAAAATTGAGATTTGGGAGTTATTTGGGATTTTAGAACCGTTCAACACATTTGGAAAAAAATTGAAAAATTGGCCTGAAATGCACCTGTGGCCGCGGCTAGGGACATCAGTGGCCGCGACCACTGCTCTCTATCCCCCAGGTCGTGGCCAGGGAAAGACAGTGGCTGCGGCCACAGCCTTTTTTCAGCCAAAAAATATCATTTGTCCAAATCGTTCCGAAACGCCCCAAATCGTTTCCCACATGATTTTGTAACCTCTAAACACATATTGGGAGTTAAAAACATGTCTCCAACAGCCATATTTCATTATGGCCTTATAAAATCCAATATCAAATGTGTAACATATAATATACACATTATTGGGTAATATTTGGGAGTTACAAATTTGTAACTGATTTTATAACTCCAAAATATGTCACATTTGGGTACACACATGTGTCCAATTTTGTGACTCTCAATAATATGTTACCAGGTGTGACAAATCACATTTTGTCACATTATTTAATCTAATCTTATATTATATGAAATAATATAACAATGCTAACTGCAAAGCACCAAGAACGATGGCAGATCTCTACCGAATCGAGCAAGGTGAAAATGAACACCCAGAGTCATACCTACAACGCTTCATCAACCTCTTACATCAGATCCATGATGTCGAACCAGTCACTGCGGTTAACCTCTTCGTCAATAGCCTATAGGTGGGATCTCTCTTACACAAAAACCTAACCATGACACCACCGTATGACATGGACAAAATCCAAATCTGCGCCGAGGGCGTCTTTAGGGTCCTAGAATTTCGAGAGCGTGCGCAAAAGAAGTCCGCACTTGTCTCCACTCCACTGGCAAATAACCCTCCTCCCCCACCTGCAAAGGACGACAAAAGGAAGAGACAGGAAATGGATCATATGAAAGGAGGAAAAAGGCCAAAATCAAATCGAGATCCACCACGATACCCCTCTTTTGAATATACCGTCCCCCAAGAGGTCATCTAAGAAGAAACACAAAGAAAGACCCATCTGGCGTGAACCGTACAAACTCACCACTCCCCCTAAAAGAAGAGATAAAAACAGGTTTTGCCTCTTCCACAAGGATCATGCCATACAATCTCAGAGTTCCATAACCTCCACAATCAAATCCAGGCCCTCATGAGAAGTGGACGATTAACCCAGTACATTAAAGGGACAATCAGACCCGGCATCTCACAGCCCAAAACCACTTCTGCCTCGATACCACCAGTAGCAGATTCCCTAAATATGGCCTCCATGAGCTCTCAAGAGCCTCTCAAACAAATCCCCATGATACATAGGATTGTGGAGCTCACAGAGAAGAACAGACATCCAAAATTCATAGGAGAATGGAGGAAAGGGTGAAGCGATACAGATCATTAGGCCACACAGTTAACCTTGTCACTTCGGAAGACAAATGTTATCCAGCCTCTGCAATCACCTTCACAAAAGATGACTTGTGGGGAGTGCACCTACCCCATGACGACCCTTTAGTCATTTCGTTACAGGTCGACCATTGCCAACTGGGAAGAGTTTTGGTCGATGGGGGCAGTGATGTTGATATCCTCTTCGGGGAAGCCTTTCAGAAGATGGTACTCAGAGAAAGTCAGATCAGGCCCTCTGTTGCACCAATCTTGGGATTTAACAGCCAAAGTGTATACCTGAAAGGCGCCGTTAGATTAAACATAGTTGCTGCAGAATGCACCTTGCCAGTGGACTTCCTCATAGTGGACTCCGTCACAAGCTACAATGCCATCATGGGAAGAAGTTGGATCCATCGAATGCAAGGAGTGGTCTCCACTTTGCACCAATTTATGCAGTGCCACTCACCCAACGGCCATTATACAATCGACATAAAAGGGTGTCAGAAGCAAGCCAAGAAATGCTTCCTTACCCTGAAAGAGATAAATGATTTTGGCACGTCCTCTCCTGACGACAACCCCACCAAATAGCAATCAAAGAACGACTTACCAACATGTCTCAAAGGCATAGATGTACAGGAAGCTCGCGAAAAGCTCCAGACCACCCTTGATGATCTAGAAGAAATCTGTATAGATGATGATGACCCATCCAAAATAGTGCTGGTAAGTGCCAAGCTTCATGAGGAAGAAAAGCAGACCCTAATCCAGTTCCTGAAAACCAGAGTTGGGACTTTCGCCTGGTCTTCGCATGATATACCAGGAATAGACCATTCTGTCATGAATCCTAGCCTCAACATATCAAATAACTTCCCGCCCGTCAAACAGAGGCAGAGGAGGTTTGCTCCCGAAGTCAACCAAGCCATACAAGAAGAGGTACAACAACTTCTGAGCATAGGAGCAATCGAAGAATGCCTATATCCCAGTTGGCTAGCCAACCCTGTAGTGGTCCCAAAGAAAAACGAAAAAAAAAAAGAGTATGCATAGACTACACCAACTTAAACAAAGCATGTCCTAAGGATAGCTACCCTCTCCCGAAAATTGATCAGATGATAGATGCCACGGCAGGGTTCGAAAGAATGAGCTTCCTTGATGCCTACTCAGGATACAATCAGATCCCAATGAAGGCAGAAGACTGAATCCATACGGCCTTCATCACAGAGTGCGGTCTATATTGTTACAAAGTTATGCCCTTCAGACTAAAAAATGCAGGAGCAACATACCAGAGGCTGATGCACAAACTTTTTTCCTCATTACATGGGAGGAACATGGAAGTATATATCGATGACATGGTCATTTAATCTTGATGAGGTGTTACACATGTGGAAAATCTAAATGAATGATTCAACTTCCTCGATGCCCATAAAATGAAATTTAATCCAACCAAGTGTGCTTTTGGGATGTCCTCTGGCCAGTTCTTAGGATATGTGGTTAGCCAGAGAGACATCGAGGCCAATCCAACCCAGCTTGCCTCGCTCTCAGAGGTCAAGGAACCTATAACTATCCAAGACATCCAAGCTCTGATAGGAAAAATTGTAGCACTAAGCCGGTTTATATCCCTCATGTCCGATCGTTGCCATCCTTTCCTCCAATGCATCAAGAAATCTACCAAAACCACCTGGGGGACAGAAAAAAATAAAGCACTTGAAGAATTGAAAGCCTATCTGAGCTCTCCTCCCATACTAAGCTCTCTCATCCCCAACGAAGATCTTTTCCTGTACCTGTCTATTTCACACTTCGCCGTGAGTTCTGTGCTCTTTCGAGAAGACGAAGGCCGACAGAAGCCAGTGTTCTACTGTAGTAAGATGCTACTAGAAGCTATAACACGCTACAACATGATGGAAAAATTGGTCCTTGCGCTAATTATGGCAAAGAAGAAGCTACGACAGTATTTTGAAGGCCATACTATCATTGTATATATGGACTACCCATTGAAGCAGGTCATGAACAAACCCGATCTCTCTGGTAGATTATCCAAATGGGAAATTGAGCTCGGGACATATGATATACGGTTCTTGCTGCGAAAAGAAAAGAAAGGCTAAGTACTCGCTGATTTCCTAGTTGAGATACAATCTTTTACCCCAGACACCTTACCTGAACTGCTAGAATCAAAAGCTGAATGGATGTGGATGATGCATACAGACGTAGCCTCCAATTCTCAAGTGGCTAGAATCGACATTGTATTGGAGGCACCCTCTGGACTAAAAATTGAGGAAGCCAAATGGTTGGAGCAATTTTCCACAAATAACGAGGCTGAGTATGAGGCTCTGATTTATGGCTTAGAAGTAGCATGAGACATGGGCATAAGACGCCTGGAAGTCAGAGGAGATTCAAAACTAATGATAAAGCAAGTGGTTGGCAATTTTGACACCAAGGCACCCCACCTGGCCAGCCT
Source organism: Humulus lupulus (assembly GCF_963169125.1). NCBI lineage: Eukaryota > Viridiplantae > Streptophyta > Magnoliopsida > Rosales > Cannabaceae > Humulus > Humulus lupulus. The sequence continues at coordinate 151,264,658 of NC_084794.1, read as the reverse complement.
ATTGAAAAAATCATCTGAATTGAAGTCACAATTCCATCAGTTTGAGCTTGTACAAGTACTGAGGGAACAAAATCAGAAGGTCGATGCCCTCGCCAAACTAGCCTTTGCGAGAGAATGTTCTCGGCACTCCGAAATTTCCACAAGCCACTCACCAGGAGCTTTGAGAGTTTTCTCAATCTCATCAGAATCAGAGTGCTGGATGGATCCAATCATCCGCTACTTGACCAAGTCTGAATTGCCAGCCAATGTAAAAGATGCAAAGCTCCTGCGCCTTCGAGCTCAACGCTACTCCGTCATCCATGGAACGCTGTACCGCAGATCCTTTAATGGCCCCTATCTTCGATGCTTACGTCCCTCAGAAGCTAAAATACTATTAGAGGAGATCCACGAAGGGGCATGTGGGAACCACACAGGGGGCCGAAGCTTGGCGCATAAAGCACTCACAACAGGGTACTATTGGCCATACATGATGATAGAAGTGCGCGACTATGCAAAGAAATGTGACAAATGCCAACAATTTGCACCCACCATCCATCAACCCGCTCAATTTCTGCATTCCACTATCGCACCTTGGCCTTTTGCAAAGTGGGGGATGGACGTAGTAGGGGTACTGCCCAGAGCTGCTGGAGGAAAGCGATACGCTTTTTTAGCTACCGATTACTTCACTAAATGGGTCGTAGCAGAGGCCTACGTCATGGTCAGCAAAACAGACACCATGAGCTTCATATGGAAACACATCATCTGCCAATTTGGGATACCATGGGAAATAGTCATGGACAACGGAACCCCGTTTCAAAACACAAAGGTACAGGAGTTGTGTGACACCTACAAGATAAAATTGAGTTTTGCTTCTATCACCTACCCCCAAGGAAACGGACAAGCAAAAGCCTCCAACAAATTCATTTTTTCCAACATTAAGAAGAACTTGGAAGATAAAAAGGGCGTGTGGGTAGAAGAGTTACCAAAGGTGCTATGGGCATACAAAACGACTAAAAGTTCCTCTACGGGGGAGTTTCCCTACACCATGGTGTATGGAACGGGAGCTATCATCCCAACAGAAGTGGGCCTACCGACGCTTCAGACATAAGTAGCTTCCGATCTGACCACAAACAGCATACAATTAACACACAACCTCGATCTCCTGGATGAGTTACGTACAATAGCATAAATAAGACAAGAAAAGTACCAAAAGGCAGTATAACGCTATTACAATAAGAGGGTCCACTCTCGCACGTTTAAGAAGGGAGATTGGGTTCTGCGTAAAGTCACTGGAAACCCAAAGAAGCTGGATCCGAACTGGGACGGACCCTTTGAAGTCACAGAAGTGCTAGGGCGAGGATCTTATACTCTTAAAAATGTACGTAGTGGCAAAAATGTACCTCGTACTTGGAATTCAATGTCTTTGAAACAATATTATTGTTGATAGTTGTACTCTATATTTTGAAAGTAATAAAACAACTTTTCTTTTTTCATCACTCTAATATATTTTACATAGTCAGCTTTTGTTGACACAATTTTGCACGAGGAATCTTTCCTGTCATGCCAAAAAACAGAACACACATGTGACAACTATCAGTTTACTTGCACCGCACTAAGAGCTACTAGTAAATACATATTTTAATATATCCTTACCTACTCATATGAGAAACAACATTATTCACGTGCACTAAGCACTACCTACCACCTCACACTATAAATAGCGACCATTGGGTCACTTGTGAGTATAAGTTTTTCATCAATTTAAAATTTATCTGAAACACAACAAGAATTTCTAATTCCCATGTAGCCATTTCCTAAATTTAAGAGTCCCTTAGTAAAAGAGGAATGTTTGTTAGCATGTTGAAAGTGGTGCATGGTAAGAAGCAAGAGGTAACTTCGAACACGCAGGATACATACGGAGGCATGTTGCCTCTGTCATTCCACTTGATATCTTGCCCACAACATTATGGATTTTCACCTAAAGGCATTCTAATCTGACTTGACTAAGCTAATGGCGAGCTAAGGCCAGCCTTTTTGCAGTCTGATCTGGCCTGACTATGCGGATTTGGTTGACCATCCAGGGTACACTTCACCACCTACCCTACCCTCTTACTTTGCTTCGAGGAGCTCCCCCATGTAATTTAATCTGCCCTGACTACTGCAGCAAAACCATCAGACACCTCACTTTGGGTCTGCCCCCGGGACACACTAACTGGTTTAGAAAAATATTTGTGATTATAAATTATTTTAGGCAATGTAAAATTCATGCTTATTTTGCTCAATTTTTTTACGCAAATAAAATTCATTTTAGGTAATTTATATGCTATTTGAAAGTTATTGAACTTGTGCAAAAATTAATATTTGGTCTATTTATTGCATGATTTATTTATTTATTCTACATAAAATTATAATAATTGTCCTAATTTCATAATATAATTACATTTTATGTTTTACAATTAAATTCTGGTACAATTATTTCATTATATTCTAAATATTGCAGGAATGATTTATTGCATTTTTTTACTTATAAATATGAATGTGTATTAATTTTGGTCATTATCCATAAAAAAATTATTGTTGGTACAAATAATTTGAGTTCTTGTATGTATAAATTTACAGTTTAAATACATAATCGTTGTCCATGGTTAGTGCAAAACGACTAGTCTACCCTGTACGGCGAACACAGAAAGGAATAGAAAGTTCAACCAAAGGAAGGAAAAGCACTCACTTGAATGTAGACATGGTTAGTCCGGATACAAGATTTTTAGCTAGGAGTTCTGACCTGAGTATTTATACGGGATGTGCTCGATACACGACCACCATCTGTCAAGATTATTAAAATAGTTAAGAATTGTTAGTTTTTTTTTGTAACTTATTTCCGTTAGTTTCTGTATAGTTGTAACTAGTTGTCCCTTTCATTGTTCTCATCAATATAAAGACCTATGCTTGTACAGAACAGTTGGTCAAGTCTTTTCTTTACATCAATAAAGTAAAAGTTATTTTTCTCCTCTTCTTTGCTCGACCATAATTCCAATTATTGTATCAGAAGAAATTTCTTTCTAAAAACTCCAAGATAACCATGGCTAGACCTAGAACAAGAAGTAACTTTGCTCCTTCTCATGGCAAAAACCATAACACTTCTCCTTTTCATGGTGCGACTCAAACCTCTGCTCCTTCCAATGGTGAGAATCGGCCATCTGCTCCTCATAATGGTGAGAATAGGTCTTCTGCTCCTTCTATGAGTGAGAATCAATCATCTACTCTTGCTAATGATGAGAATCAGACCTTTCTTCCCAACAATGGCACCCATCGCACCTCTACTCTAGTCATCAATGGTATTGAAGATCCAAGAATTACAAAACTTCATACTAACAGGTTTGCCCCTCTTCAATCTTATGATGATACTAGTCCTTATTTTTTGAGTTATGGAGATAATCCTGGTACCATACTTGTTCCTAATCCCTTCCATGGTCCAAACTTTCAATCATGGAAACGAGATGTCATTGTCTCCTTAGGTTCCAAAAACAAACTCTCTTTTGTTGACCAGCTGATGGCGATCCCTTTTTATCTGATTGGAACTATTGCAATCATATGGTGATGGCTTGACTTATCCACTATATCTCCAAAGAAATTTCTTATAGTATTATGTATCTCAATATTGCTGCTAAGATGCGGTATGAACTTCATGAGCGATTCAACCATGGAAATGGTCTAAGAATCTTTCAACTTCAAAATCATTTTACTACCTTGCAGCAAGGAGATCAAACTTGTTACACCAAAATTTTGAGATTAAATAAATAGCCTCGAAATGTAGGCTTGTAAAAGGTAAGGTCGAGATTAACAAGTGTTAGCAGTACACTTGTACAAATTGTCAAACAGTTCCCAATTTGCTATCAGCGCACGAGCATGAGTTGCAGGCTTGAAGATAACAACCTTCTCTGAGGGATGAGTTCGATCGACTTAGCGAGAGAGGAGGAGGCAACAACTGGAATGGTGAGCTCGGAGTTTGGCTGGTCTCGAAAGCACGTTAAAGCAACAATCGAGCTCGATGATGCGTTTACCACACTATAAAGTTGTTAGGAAATCCCTATTTCTTTGGGATTCATTAAAATCGTGTGATGAATCCCTAATTTTATGGGATTATTCTTTAATTAATGCATTTAATTTGCATTATTAATTCAGATATTTATTTGAATTTAAATATTTGATTGTAACTTCCCTGAATTGGGGGGAAGATATTCCTACAACCAGGTCTATAAATAGCCTGGACTTGGTCATTTGTACTCACGCATAATTTTTGTACTGAGAACGGACTCTGCCAAATTGCGCTCACTTGAAGCTTTTGCACAGAGTTCATAATAATAGTGACTTGTGGATGTAGGCAGATTTTAACAGCTGAACCGCATTAAAAAACTCTGATTTTTTCTATTCTTCCAAAATCAATTGTTTATTGCTCTACACTATTAATAAGTTAGTGTCAACGGTTTGGTGCTTTCGTTGAGAGCATTAAGTAATTTTTCTTTTTGTTTAGTGTAAAACCTCCTGTGCAGGGACAATGGCCGCCTTGAACATCCTTGGAACTAGTGGTAACTATTGCCTCAAATCCCCAAGGAGCGTACCCCACAAACTGAGGACCCTCCCCGAAGGCTTGGAAAACAGCCCATCGTTGACCAGAGTCCTGACGAGGGGAGTGCCTCATCATTTTCTAGATGTCAGCCTGATCAGAATTCCAGGCCCAACGAGGATTTGTACTATAATCTTAAAAGAAACGTGCTGATAGTAGAGGTTGGGGCCTCTAACTTGAGGCTTTCCGTGACCCTTAGGGCCAGGTCGCGGCCCACCTCAGCAGCCATAGCCAAGTTTGGTTTTTCGGCTCGATGAGGCTTGGGGACCTAATCTTAAGCGCTTGGGACGAATTTTACTACCCGATTTAGTATAATTCAAGGTCCCGTACACTAGTATTGGTTTCCAAAGCATTTAATTGGATTAGATTTTGATAATTATCCATTGTCGCTTGTGACTAGGGTTACCGTTAAGGCTCGTAATTGAGGATCGTGCTCGGGACCGCTCTACATCCTTCACTCGGGACTTGAGGTAAGAAATATGCACCCAAATTGTGGATGGGACTGAGATTCCTTGTAAATAAACATATTTTTTTCTGTAACCTATATATATGTTATGTGTGAAAGTACGACGTAAGGGAGCTGGGGCTGATGTTAATCATACTAAGCGCAGATCGGCCTAAGCGAGCCCGGATAAGATAAATAACCAAAGGGCTCGGCCTAAGGGCGTTGACACCTAAATATATGTATTAAAGATTAAATTATATGTTTGGTGGTATATGATTACTGTTGCCTAACTTATTGCTTGTACCTTGTTGGTGGCTGAACTAATTGATCTGAAGTTTATTATGCACTTTCTGTTGTTATCTATGCTTATTCATTAAGGTTTTCTTGCTGAGCCCTGACTCACGGGTGCTACGTGGTGCAGGTAAAGGCAAGGGAAAGCTGGACCAACCATGAGTTGGAGAGCTTTGGGGCGAAGTGTACATTGGCAGCTCCTCAACCGCCACGGTCGAGGGAATTACAGGGACTAGAGCTCAAACTTGTATTTTTCCATTTCAACTGGCTACTGTTGTATTAGCTTTTGAGGGTTGTATCCGCCATGTAAATCTTATTTTTGGGTTCCCATGTAACAAAATCTTATTCAATGAAAAATCGATCATTTTTACAATCAAAATCTTTTAACCCTAACTTGTCACTTGACTTTAGAAACACATTTATGTTCAAACAACTTGATTAGCCAGTCTTGCACTATTCTAAACACATAGTGTAGCGGTCTTGGCTACCCATGGAGTTACACTCATCAAGGACATAGACAACCTCAGCCATCTAGGAGTCATATGTCGAGGTCACGAACGACCGGGATGAGGGTGCAAGTAGAAAACCCACCTCATAATGATCGAGCCACACAACAGTAACAGTCAGAAAGAAATGTTAGTTTCCTTGGTAGAAGTCATGATTACAGTAGATCTGTGAGTGTGTATAACACCGAGGCTGGAGATTACTAAAATGATTATCCTGACCTTCGAGAACATCTAAATCCAAACTGGGGGCAATCTAATCTGCAAAACCCTGACCTACTTACACACTTAAATAACCAAAGAGAGCCTTTACAATCAGTATATGGGAATTAATATAACTTTGTACTGAGACAAGGACATGGAGATCTTACGAACAATAACCAGCTACCACTGGTGCAAGTTCCCCGTCAAGTGGATCTGGTCCAAGAGAGGATCAACAAGCTTAAAGAGGCATTCAGACTCCTTCAAGAGGGGAAAAATAAGGAAAAGGATTACGATTCCGATGAGGAGCTCAAGCCTTTTTCTCCCCACATCTCAAATACCCCATTTCCTAATGGCTTCAAAATACCCATTGTGGCACCCTACAATGGGACTACTGACCCAGGAAGCCACATGAGTACGTTCAATATGGTAATGTGAGCTAGTAACGTAGGATACGAGCTAAGATGTATGTGTTGAGGAAACTTACACATGATCTTATTTATTTTCATGTAGATCATATATTAAACAAATTAATATAAGAAAACCTAAAACATGTTTCAATAATTGAATTTAAAAAGAGATAATGATAAGAACACTTACATTATACGCAACGGAATGTATTAGTCCTTCCTTCAGTTTCTCTAACCCTTGAATCCTTTCTATTGCAGGGTATCACCAAGAAATTGAACCAATCTTCAAATTTCTTCACATCCTTCCAAAGTATCCTTAGAATCACCTAGACTGGAGTGGGAAATTCTCAACACATGAGAAAGATACAAAGAGAAGAAGAAGAGAAGATAATTTAGAGGCTTAGAAAAGGACTTTGGTTGTAGAGAAAGTCTAAAACCCTAAAGCATCAAAGATAGATCTTCTGATCATCTGTTTTCAACTCTCACTTAGCATTCCTTTTATAGGCTCAATTAGGTCACTTATTTAAATTAAAAAATTAATAAAATAATAGGTACTATAAGCCATTTGGTCAAAATTATCATGGGCTTTAGGTCCGTGAAATTTTGCATTTAATTATAAGCCTGTTAGACTTAAAATCAAGGCATGTACTTTTTTCTATTGATTGATTAATCAAATAATTATTTAAATCATTTATCAAATTAATTATTTATAATTTTAACCTTGATTTAAACTTACTTATTAATTTAGACACAAATTTATCTTAATTAATAAATGCATCCTAAAATCTTTTTTCTTCTCTAAATTGCATAACTCTGAGAAACTATCCAAAATTGACCTGGTCAACTTTGATAATTCTAATTGTTAAGTAAATAAATTAATTGAGACATCTAGATGATTTTATCTAAGGTATAGTGGGGACCATGGGCCTATGAAATCAAGCTCCAATAGTTATCATAAATTTAACAAATATATTTACTAACTTATTAATTCTTCGTGACTCCACTAAAGACTCGGAATTGCACACTTGAATTCATAGAACGCTCTATAACAAATATAGATACATTATTAGTTATCTAGTGTTACAACCATAATTATCACTCTATCCCCTATAGACGGTGTACAATGCGATGGGACTAAAAATAATGTTTTACCCATCATTGTATTTTATCCTTAAAATACTTAGTTCTTTGTAAATAATATTTCAGTAAACTAATATTAATTACTAAAATGAGATCTCCATCGTTTTACTTCTTCATTAGAAGCTATAGATGTTCATATCTATGGTTAACACTCCCACTCAATTATACTACTGAGTTCCCAAGATGTAAGTATGGGCTAGTCCGTAGGGTAAGCTAGTAATTAACAAGTCAAAGAACTCAAATAATACAATCAATTAGAATACTAACCGCTCTGAATTAAGATTGAATTCACCTATGGTCAACTATAAGAGATGACTAGAATAGATAATAACAGTATGTTTACTTATCTTATCTACTGTAAATATCGGTCCAGACCGATGTAACAAATACATCCAATCTTATCTACTTTGCTAATGTTCTAAAAAGAATATAACACTGCAATGTGTAAGTAGATCATATCTGTAACGACCCAAATTTACTAATAAGGCTTAAGGGCCTTGATTAGTGCGTCGGGAGGGCATAATTGGATTATATGTGATTTAAATGATTAAAATCAAGTTATATGATTATTTGGATATCTGTGATGCATGACTATGTGTATTAGTATGCATGTAGGCCCTGATTAAGTTAGAAGGGCATATTCGTAATTTTGGCCCGTTGAGGGCTTAATTGTAAATATCTGTGATAAATTGTTGAGACCACATTATTATGTGGACATATTTGTTGCTTGTGACTCGAGGCGATCCTACTGAGCGGTTTAGCGAAAAAGTCACGGCGGGGATTTATACCCGGCTTGTGGTGAGCCTGGGGGTATTTATGGGAATTTAGGAAATATATTAGAGTCTATTTTGATACTGAGGAATATAATTGGTGTTTAGTTAGGTGTCAGGAAGTAAGCGGTAAATATTAGAGACATTCGAGGAATTAGTGGGACTTGGGTGTAATGACTAAAATGCCCTTAGGAGGCTTAAAAGCGCTTAGTTTTAAATGGGAGGGCATTTTGGTCTTTTGGTGTTTAAAATCAGAGATAAGGGTCATGCTACTTTATGCCTTAGTGGGATGCGTCCAAAGTTTTGGAAGTCTGAAGAAAAGAAAAGAAATAAAAGAAGGGAAAATTCAGAGAAGGCTTAGGCTAAGACTCAACACTAGGATCCTTGATTCGGCTTGGGTAATTGGCGGAGGTTATTCATCATTTGAGGTAAGGTTTTGAGGTTGTTATTCAGTTCTTGGTTTTGGTGTTGAATTGGTTTTCTAAGCTGAGTTTCTGTGGGAATTCTAGGGAATTAAGCCAAAGGGTTCGAGGAGGTGAAGGCTAAGGAAGTGTGGAGACAACCTAGGTCGAATTCATCTATCAAAGGTAAGAAATTCTAGCTTTATGTTCTATAACTTCTGTTGTTTTGTTTAGTTCTTGAGCTTCAAACTCAGCCATGGTGATTTCTGCATTTTGGGGTGCATGTGATTGAATTCTATATGGTTAGGTCATTTGGGGTGAGTTGGAGATGTTGGTAGGTTTGTTTTAATGTTTGGTTGAAGTTTGGAAGAGTTTTGGAAAGGTTTGGCTCGGGGAAAATCGAAGGAAGAAAAAACAGGGTTAGATGTGCTGTGACTAGCGTTGTAGCACTAGCCTTTGGGCGCTACAGCACTAGGCCTTGTGGTCTAGGGCATTTTTGGCTTTGTTTGTAGCGCTGGAACACCCACTTTAGGGTGCTGTAGTGCTACCCTATTCCCAGAAGGGGATTTTTGGGTTATTTCTTAGGGTTTTTGGCCGGGGGCTCGGGGTTTGATTCCACCACCTCCCCCCCCCCCCCCCCGTTTGGTGGAATTAGGGCTTCCTGAGGGCTCGAGATTGGTCCCGACGCTAGGTTTTGGAATTGAAGTTTGGATTTGGTTCTAACTTGTAACCGTGACTAGGTGTACGCTAGGGCTCAAACGGGATCGTGCTTGAGGATTGAATTGAACAAAGTTATCAGAATCTAAAGGTAAGAAAACTGCACCCGGTTATGTGATTGTGTTGGGACTAAGAGCTCCCTATATATGTATGATGTCATAGATGGTATTATGCCATGGGACATGTGATAAATGGCCTAAGAGTGTCATAAATAATACTTGCACACAGGGCGTAGCTCGACAACTGGTAGCTGAGGACAGCTTAATATTCACTAAGCTCGGTTTAAGCGAGCCGGAGTCAGTGGGATAAATAGAGGGTGCGACCTAAGGGCGTTGACCCTGGTTATCATATGTGAATTGATTATTGATATGAAATGATGTACTTGGTATGCTGAATAGTTGATTAACGTGAATGTTTGGAATGTTGAGTATATGATTATACTGCATGAGTTATCTGGTTGTTTGCTTGATGATTATGCTCTGTTATTGTGTTTTCTTGCTGGGCCTTGGCTCACAGGTGCTACGTGGGGCAGGTAAAGGCAAGGGCAAAGTGGACTAGTCCTAAGATGGAGATCTTTGGGGCTAAATGTACATAGTCAGCTGATCGGCCACCACGGCCGAGGAGTGGTACAGGACGAGAAAAGCCTAATTGTCTGTTTTGCCCTCAGAGTGGCTAGTAACTGTACTTTTATCCATAAATTTTGTAAAGTGTATTTTAACGCTATTACTTTTGGGGTCCCATGTAAAAATGTTTAATTATAAGAAATGAAACTTTTGAGACCAAAATATTTTAACACTAGTTCAACTGTAGTATTAGTAACACGTTTCTAGCTAAATGACTTGATTAGCAAGTCTTGCACCATTTTAAACACACAGTGTAACGGTCTTGGCTATCCAAGGCGTTACAATATCGTAGATTAGCAAGTCAGTGTAAATCATGTGCACTGACTAATCTTAGGAATAACTTATGTTTGAACATATAATCATATTAATATTCCACTGTGATTACGTCACTATAAATATGATTAGTTGTATGTTTGAGATTTAATAGAAGTTTATATTAAACAAATAATCATGAAAATAAAACATGTGAGCAAAGTGATTGACCAAGTAAAAAAATTATTTCTATTCTTTATTGATAATAAAATGAGATTACAAAGAAATTGGGTTTTAATTAGGGCATAAAACCCAATCAGTATGCTCTTCCCGACCACACTCACTGGACCAAGAAAAAATTAATTTGACAAATTTTGGAGACACTCGATCTTGTCATGGGAACAACTGTCCCAGGAATTCAAGAAGCAGTTCCAGGCTGTGAACAGTATCAAACCTGAGGCACCAACATTTACTAATGTCAGGAAGCAGCCAGGTGAGTCATTAAAGAGTTACTGGGAGAGACTCAACATAGAAGTGGCATGAGCTCGGAAGGTCGATGACAACGGTCATCTAAGGAAAACATGAAAAGAAAACCAGTGAGGTTGATAGCCGTGTACAATATTCAGGCTCAGAGGTTTGTCAATGTAGAAGAGGCAAGGTCGGCACTCAAGCTGACTCCTAAACCTGTTATAACTACAACAACAAAGGTTAACTCAACCACCACCTTTGCTACACCCTCCGCGACGCGACCCTCAGGAGATAACCCCTTCAAGAGATAGAAGAATGAGGGGAATATGTAACGCCCTGGATAGCCAAGACTATTACACTGTGTATTTTAAATAGTGCTAGACTCGTTAAATGAGTCATTTGGCCATAACAGTGTAACTAAACGTGATTAATGGTTTAGGGTTAAAACTCTTGGTCGAAAGGTATAACCGTTTCATTAAAATATTTACGTTGATACATGGGATCCCAAAATAACATTTTAAAAGGTTATTACAATCCAAAAATTACAACCAGCCGACCTAAGCGGTAAAAATAGGGTTGGACCCTAGTTCCTCTGAGAAACACCGGCTGTGGTGGTCGAGTAGCCGCATATGTACACGTCGCCACCAAAGCTCTCCAACTCATGGCTGTTCCAGTTTCCCTTTCCCCTTACCTACACCACATAGCATTCATGAGCCAAGGCTCAGCAAGAAAACTTAAACATGCTCATAAGTAGTTAATAATATATTACTGAATCATAATAAGCATGCCTAGCAGTAATAACGTACTCCTGCATGCATTCTATTCATATAAATGACTACAATGCCAAATCAGGACCTGTTGCCTTAATAAACTGACTAATAAGTCATATCGGAGCCCAATGCCCTAGGATATGGGAATAATAAGTCACCCGGGGATCGTTTCCCTACCCTCTATATAACCAGCCTTGGAGTTGGCCCAACGTACCTAGCGCTTTAATTTTCCACGGGTCACAGCTCCTCAAGAACAGGGTCGTGGCGTGACTCTACGAACCCGTTTTTTCCCTTGTTTTCCTCAACCAAACCTTACAAAAAATCACCCCAAGCAAAACCCAAAATCACAACTCGATCCCAGAACAACATCAGCATCTTACCAGCATCAAAACCCAACTATAGTTCACTTAAAACCCTCACCAAAACTCCAATTCAATATCTTTAACCTAAAGTCAAGAACACTATAAAAACAAGGCAGAATTAAATCAAAACAGAGATTGTAGCCTTATCTCAGTTGTGATTAAGTCCTCCTAGCTTCAGCTAATTCAACCCTACTATATCTTTCAATCCAAACTTCGAATTCCACAATTTTCCTCAAGAAATCCCAACCAAATGGAGAGAGGGAGAGAAACATTGTGGAGAGAGATCTGAGAGTGTTTCGATGTGTTCTATTATGGGTTTCCTACACCTGAAGATTTGAGGGACTATGTCACTACTTTTGGCACCAAAATGACCTAAATTCCCTTTGCCCTTAGCTTACTCATCACATGCCCCCAAGGGGTAAATTTGTCTTTGGTCACATATCTCGTTAATCATAATCAACGACTTATAATCCTCATTACTTCCAATATCCTCAAATAATTACCAAATAATTTCCCATTACCCGATCAATGCCAGTAATGTACTAAATTACCAAATTACTCCTATGCTCAGCCCGAGCCTGATATTTGACCTCGTTATGAATAAACTGCTAACTTGCTCCCTAGGATCGTGTCATGCTGAATAACTCAAATATATCCACATAATAATGTGGTCTCAATTAATATACACATATATATATATACAAATACGCCATTAATAGGCCAAAAATTACTAAAATTCCCTTCTAATAAGAAACGGGCCCACACACATTCAAATTCAGTCACATAATAATATAACTCACATAATTCATATAACCATGCATATCATTACATAATAATGCATTAAAATCAATTTTTGCCCTCCTAGCCTCCTAGTCAAGGCACTAAGCCTTATTAGGAAAATTGGGACGTTACAACTATTGCCTCCTTACAGGAATTTCATCCTTAATTTTTTATCTGAATAGCTCGAGATACTGATCCCGCATGTTGGAATCTAACTCCCAGGTAGCCTCCTTGACCTTCATGTTCCTCCATAATACCTTAATTAAAGGTATGGTTTTATTCCGCATGACCTTGTACTTACTACTTAGTATCTAGACTGGTTGTTCCTCATAGGAGAGATCTGTCTTAGGCTCCAGATCCTCGTAACTCAACACGTGAGTCACGCCTGACACATATTTCTGAAGTGTTGAAATATGAAACATATTGTGTACGACCGACAGTACCGGAGGTAAGGCCAATCTATAGGCCACCTGACCGATCCTTTCTTGGATCTCAAATGGTCCTACATATCTAGGGATCAACTTGCCTTTCTTACTAAATCTTCTTACCCCTTTCCATGGTGAAACTCTAAGGAAGACATAGTCTCCCACTTGGAACTCCACGTTCATGCGTTTCAGATCAACATAACTTTTTTGTCTAATCTTCTCAATAGCCTCATTGGTCCTCTAAACTACCTCAGGACCCAAGTATATCCTTTCTCCTATCTCATTAAAATGAATGGGTGATCTACATTTCCTACCGTACAACATCTCACAAGGAGCCACCCCAATGGTCGACTGATAGCTATTATTGTAGGAAAACTCTATCAAAGGGAAATACTTACTCCATGATCCTTCAAAGTCCAACACACATGCTCGTAGCATGTCCTCTAATATTTGTATCATCCTCTCAGATTGTCCATATATCTAAGGATGATAAGCGGTAATGAACTTCAGGTTTGTACCCATAGCCTTCTGCAGACTTCCCCAAAACTTGGAAGTAAATGTGGGGTCAAGATCTGAGACGATCGATCTCAGAGCCCCATGACGGCTCACTATCTCTCTCACATAGAGATTTGCATATTGGTCAACAATATATGTAATGCCCCCAAATCCCTAATGAGGTTTAATGGTCGGATTAGTTGGCCGGGAGTTATCACTCAACCATTGGGGTAGCACCTTATGAGATGTTGTATGGTAGGAAATGCAGATCTCCCATTCATTGGGATGAGATAGGGGAAAGGAGATACTTGGGTCCTGAGGCAGTTCAGAGGACCAGTGAGGCCATTGAGAAGATTAGAACTCGGATGCTCGCTTCTTAAAGTAGGCAAAAAAGTTATACAGATACCAAGCGCAGGAGCATGGCGTTCCAAGCGGGAGACTATGTTTTCCTTAGAGTCTCTCCATGGAAAGGGGTGAGAATATTTGGGAAGAAGGGCAAGTTGAGCCCTAGATTTGTAGGTCCATTTTAGATCCTGGAGAGGATTTGTCAAGTGGCTTACAGGTTGGACTTACCATCGGCATTGTCAGTCGTGCATAACGTATTTCATGTTTCATCTCTTTGGATGTACGTATCTGATGTGACTCATGTCTTGAGTTACGAAGATCTGGAGCTTGAGGCAAATCTCTCCTATGAGGAACAACCAGTTCAGATACTTGACAGAAAGGACAAGGTCCTCAGGAATAAGATGTTACCTTTGGTTAGGGTATTATGGAGGAACAGCATGGTCGAGAAAGCAACCTAGGAGCTGGAGTAAGATATGTAGAATCAGTATCCCGAGCTGTTCACGTAAATTTCGAGGATGGAATTTCTGTAAGGAGAAGATAGTTGTAATGCCCCAAAATCCCTAATGAGGTTTAATGGTCGGATTAGTAGGCCGGGAGGGCCATAATTGATTTATTAATTCATTAAATGGTTATGTGCATGTTTATGTAAATTATATTATTATATAATGTTAAATGCATGCATGTGGGTCCACATTTCATGATAGGGGCTTTTTGGTAATTTGGCCCGTTGAGGGCATAATTGTATATTTTCATGCATGTTGGTGATTATTGATGAGGCCACATTATAATGTGGATTTGTTCGAGCCATTCGGCATGAGACGATCTTAGAATGCAAGATAGTGGTTTGGTCATAACGGGGTTGATTTCGGGGCTCGGGGTGAGTCTCGGTGTACTTTGGTGATTAGAACATTACCAAAAATTAAAGGGTAACGGGATATGATTTATTAGCATTCGAGAATATTGGTAATAACGGGAATTGGAGAGTTTTAATTATGATTAACAAGATAGGCAGAAAAGGACGATTTTTCCCTTGGTGGTTGTTAAGGGTTTTATTTAAGTCTAGGGGCAATATGTTCTTTTGACGTAAGGATAGATATAACCATTGAAGGCTGTAGAAACTTGCAAAAACAGAGCTTCCTTCTGTTCTTCTCCCGACCAAATTTCTCCATCTTTTCCCCTTGGATTTTTTAGCCCCATTTGAGGAACCAAGCTAGGGAAGTGAGTCTTGAGGGCTTAGGTTTGTGTTCCACCATTGAAGAGGGTTCTTTACTTAGCTTCAGGTAAGTTTCTAGCCATAAAACTCTGGTTTCTGCTCTATTTTTATTTGGTTTTCATCTTGATTTCTAGATTGAATTGTGAGAATTAATGGGAGTTTTTGGCAAGGGTTGCTTGGGTTATGATGCCTAGGACATGTAGAGTAGATATTTGGGTTCAACTGGGAGTTTGAATAATGTTTGGGAGCATGTTTTTAAGGTTGGAAATGGAAGAATCGAAGGAGGGAAAAACCAAGGCTGAAAACCCTGGTTGTAGTGCTACAGCGCTAGCCAGGGCCTTCAACTTTGCTTGTAGCACTGGGGTGCTAAGGGGGCAGTGCTACAGCGCTACCCTGCTTTTCCAGATTTCTATTTAGGCACTTTTGAGGGTTTTTGGCTCGGGGTTTCAATTCCTAAGGCTTGGGATCAAATCTACTTACCGTTTGGGTACTATTTGAGGTCCCGAGAGTGAGGTTTAGGTCAAGAACCTTTCATTGCTCATTTTCATTGATGGAGGTTATATTTGGTTATGACTAGGTGACCGCTAAGGAATCAAAGGAATGGATCATTCTCAAGGGTCGTTCTTGTATTATTTCTCGCTCAAACCAGAAGTAAGAAAAATGCACCCCATATGTGACATGCATGGTTATTCATGAGGCATGTTAAGTGATGTATATATGGACATTGATTACATATCAAATGCTTAGAAAATCTTGCTTACTTTTGTATGGCACTGACCCATGAGTCAGAAATCGGTACGAGCCATATGGTATTGGCTTAAGAGTCAAGAACGGCATTGATGTGTTCAACACAAGCCAAAATGATTAGATCTAATCAACATAAGCATTGAATGACTCATCATGAGCATTAATGCCTGACCGACCTCAAGTTTGATGAAAACTAAAAGTGCTTGTCTAGTCTAATGGCTAGTTACTTAGAGTCGGGGCCAAAAGGCTCAGGTGAATGCATCGTTACACGGCTGTGGGTGTTGAGCCCAAGTTCGTGGCTCACACATGAGCCACTTATTTGATTCAAGTTTGTGATTCCATAGTCACTCATCTGGTTAAATTTTGTGACTTACTCATCAGTCACTCATCTAATTAGGGCTACATGCCCTAGCATGATTATCAGAATCTCGATAAATTCTTATTAGGGCTACAGGCCCCAACATGGTTATTAGAATCTTGAAGTGATATTCACTTATCATCTGTTTAGGGCTATAAGCTCTATATGATTATCATGATCATCATTTGATACTATATACATGCAGTAATGAGTTTTCTTGCTGAGCCTTGGCTCACGGGTGGTATGTGGTGCAGGTAAAGGGAAAGAAAAGCTCACCCAGCCTTGAGTGGAAAGCTTAGGTGGCAATGTGTACATATGCGACCGCTTGACCACCACAGCCAAGCTTTTTCTCAGAGGAACTAGGGGTTAACCATATTTTTGCCGCTTAGGTCGGCGGGTTGTAATTATTTTTACACTGTAATGACCATTTTGAGTTGTAAATAACTTGTAAACGCTTTTATGGGCCCATGTACAATTTTATGTTTTAAATAAAAATATATCATTTCCTTTTGATTGAGTTTTTCACCTTAACCTATTAATAACACCTAGATGCACATTTATAACCAAATGACTCGATTAACGCGTTAAGCATGGTTCAAAGCTTACAGTAATGGTCTTGGAGAAACCAGGGCATTACAGTATATGTCGTCCTCACTGGTAAGAAGAGAGTTGATTTAGTGTATTGATCCACGATAACCCACACCAAATCATGTTGACCCAGCCACAAATTCCATTATGATATCCTCCCATTTCCACAATGGGATATTCAGAGGTTGTGGTAGCTCTGCTGGTCTCTGATGCTCAGCCTTGACCTGTTGACATGTCAAGCACTTAGCCACATATTCTGTCACATCCGTCTTCATTCCAGGCCACTAATATAGCGATCTCACATCCTGATACATCATCGTCATGGATGTATGCAAAGAGTCAGGGGTAGTATGTGATTCATCCAGAATCTCCCATCTAATAACAGTGTCCATTAGAACACAGATCCCACCCTTGTATCTCAACAAGCCTATATCTGATACTGTGTAGTCCCTTGCCACTCAAACTAGGAGGTCCCCTCTGATCTTTTTCAATTTTGGATCACTCAACTGACTTTCCTTTATCCACTCTAGAAGAATAGACTGTAGTGTGATGTTGGCTAAATGGCACACCACCAACTCTATTCCAGCTCTGGTCATATCCTCTGCCAACTCCTTGGATATCTATCTCGCACTGTATAACTTTCATGGACCCTTCCTTCTTAAGGCATTTGCCACCACATTGGCCTTTCTTGGGTGATCCTGTTGGGAATTGTGCCCTTAAAGAAATTGTAATTGACAATGATTTTTATGAAATGTATGAATGAATTGAATTATTGTATATATGTAGCTTATGTACTATATTATTGTTAACAATATTAAGTAAATATCATAAAATTCCCAAGTACATCTATGTGATCTCAATGTAATATTGGTATGCGAGGATCGATATTGTAACGCCCTACTTCCTTAGAGCCGTTACTAAGTGAGTTTAAGAACGTGCATTCAACTTGCTAATCGTGGTTTTAGGTCAAATAATGTAATTAAGCCATAAACAGAGGAAAAACTTTAGAAATAATTCCATGTCATTGAAAATCATAAAGGTTTAACACTTGGGATCCCAAAATACAATTTAGAAATATTTACAACATATAAACTGAATCAAGTCGACTAAACGACAAAATCTAGGTTTATTTACAAACATCTCCCAAAATCCACCGGCTGTGGTAGCCAGGCTGGCCAAACATGTACACGCCGCTTCATGCCTGCTACACTCATGGTTCGTTGGCTTTCTCCTTACCCTTACCTACACCACAGAGCATCTGTGAGCCGAAGCCCAGCAAGAAAACTCACAAACAGATAACATATGCAAAACATACACCAAGTACACAAACTGGCCATCAATAGGCTAAACACATTCGGCCTAGCCGTCCCAGGCGCTTTACCAGGCCCTGAGTTTGCTGTCTACACTGAGAGGATATCCCAGGTATCTTTTTAGCGACTCACCCTGGAAACTCGCACTCCATGTGCTCAACGCTACTCCCGGCCCCTTGCCATACTCAGCCTTGCACTCAATGTGCCCAACGCCGTTCCCAGCCCTCTACCGTTCCCGGCCCCTGCCGACCTCGGCCTACACCGTTTCCGGCTCTTGCCGATCATTCACATAATTCCACTCATGGAATAATAGACAAATACAGAATACTAGCAAATACAATCAAAGGAATACGCCCTGCAATTCAAACACGTTGGGCTCAGCCCTGCACACAAGCTCTATGGGAACAAGGGTTTTCTTACTTGAGTCTCGAGTTCTCCGAGCACCGATGTCCCGAGCACAGTCCTCTAACTTGAGCCTCGCCGAAACCCAAGTCACAACACATTAACAATACCCATCCATCAAGTTCTAATCCAATAAATAACTTTAGGCCATATCCCTAACCTCCGGGACCTTGAATTCTATCAATGCGAGAGATAAAATCCATCCCGAGCCTTAACCATTGAGTTCCCAAGCCTAAACACCCTTAAAAACACAAGCTGGTACTAAGAGCCACGACCCTACCCACAAGCACCGCAGCTAGCCCCAAAACAGAGGCTAGCACCGCATCTAGCCCCGAAACAAAGGCTAGCACCTTATTGACAACCACATGGTTCGTGGCGTGCATGAAACTTCTCGACCTCCCATGGCCGCACGCGCACACGGGGCACGACATGCCCTCCTTGGGTCGCGGCCCTCCCATCCAAACCCAGAATTTTTCACCTTTCTCCTGCATTTTCTTCAAACCAAATCATCCTGTAATCAAGCTAACAGTTCCAGACAATAAACCCCAATATTCTAGCCCAGTTCCAACATCAAAACCCATCAAAACCTGCTCCAAAACTCAACTAAAGTACCCAAGAACAGATCAAATTCTACCCACATGCATAACCTAAAAACACAACTGAAATTCAAGCATAATCCCCATAGTTAGAGCTTACCTTTGCTGTGTTATGCTTCTGAATTGATTCCTCAAATTCCTAGCCCTTAGCTCCTTAACTCCAACAACCCAAAGTCCTCAATTCTTGACTAGTTCCACCAAAGTTCTCCTTTTATATGCCTTAGAGAAGAGAAGGTGAGAGAGGGAGAGTAATGAGAAGCTATCCTCAGCTGGGAAGGAAAGTATAAGTCGGTTTCTCTAAGTTTCTAAATGATTCTTCCTTTTTGTTTTATTCAACTTAAGTCTATGTGGTTACCTCAAGGCTCGGGGTACCCAAACGTCCCCGAGGGCAAAAATGGTAAATTTCCAAATTATTCCCTCCTAGACATTCTAACCTCAAATATATCTCCAAATATTTATTTTCATAACCCGATAACCCCATATAATAACTAATACCCAAATTACCCCTCGACTCACCCCGAGTCGGATTCTCAACCCTGTTGTGACTTCCTGGCTAACCGCTCCACAGGACTGTCTTGGATCGTGCTGCGCAGTCATATCACATATATATAACATTTATCACATTTATACCCGTAATATCCAGACGGGGCCCACATGCACATTTAACTCAACTAAACATGCATCATTATCACATATTCACATAAATCCACATATTAACATATTAAATCATTTATTTCCCCCCCCCCCCCCGGCACACTAATCAAGGCCCTAAGCCCTATTAGTAAATTTGGGTCGTTACAGAGATTGAGATAATGAACTTAAATAGTTCACAGTAAAATAAAGTTATAGAATCTTTAGATTAATTACTGCTAGTACGGTCCACTAGTATTATGAATACATGTGACATATATCTGGGTTACTAGTGTAGTAGGACACTTTAGTGGCGGTACATTGCATACTGAGAGTATGTAGAACTGGACCAGATGTGAGTTAAGAATACTAATTTGATTACCATTTCATAGTATTACAAAACACATCAATTGATGATCATATACAAAATGATCTTAATCTTGAAGTTACTATGAACTCCTTTATATGTTATTTGATTCTTTGATTCATGAGTTACGGTTTGTCAGAATGATCAGGCTAAGAACTATTGTATTGGGGACTCAATGATGTATATGGTTGGGGACATAGCTTAACGAATATGGAATCTATACCATCTTATAGATTGAATGATGGCTCCCAATTGGATTGACTTTTGGAATGGAAACGGTTATTGACGTTAAATTCATAATCAGAGTATGAATTAACCTTCACTAGTAAAGTCAATGGTACAGTAGAAATAAAAGGGTAAAACGATAATTTTATTCCCACTTAATTATGAATCATCAAAAGATGATTAATTTGTATGTAATGATTATATCAATTGACACTTTATGGTTACAATAAAGTACTCAGTAAATATATGTCTTTCATTCTCAAGAGGGCAATATCATATTTATAGTGGAGTAATCATGAGATTAATAAATATGATTATTGAATCAAAGAGTTTTGGTTAATAATCTTTTATTTATTAGAGCTTGGAATTATTTGTCCATAGGTCCCCGGGGCGGCTCTATCAACACTATTCAAGGAAGAGTTGATACAAGGATCAAACTCTGAATGAGCTATTTGAGAGAATATTTATTCTTCCGGGTAAAAATACAATTATGTGATAATTGAAGTTGCACAATTTATTATTGCATTAGTGCAATTTTCTAAATTGTGTAGAAATAAAAGAAATTGATTTTTAATCAATTATTTTATTTAAATGTGAAAGGATAAATATGGATAGTCAAAATTGGTTTTGATTATTATATTTATTTATTTAATAATAAGATGATAATCAAAATTCAAATTTTGAATTTTGAATTATTAATTAATGATACCTTAAAATGTTATATTTTCCTTAAAAAGATGATACCTTGTTTGAATTTCTAATTATTAATTAATTAAATAAAAATGCATGAAAAATCAATTCTCATTTTTAAGGGAAGTGCTACACGCATATGGCTTCTTAGACTGCCCTATGCGTGTACAACGACTAATGATGTTCAGTTATTGATTTTTTATTTTATTTAATTAATTAATAAAACATTTTTAAAAGGGTTTTAAAATGGAATGTAAGACTTTGTCTTTATCATTTATTTTATTATTATTAAAGATGATCAATTTTATTATTATTATTATAATAATAATGTCTATATATTCTATATGATAGAAAACATGAGATGATTTTTTAACAGAAAAGAAAAACTAATAATCTTTTCACACAAAAAGAAAAATCTTTCTCTCTAGCCTATAATCAAGAGTCTCATGTGTTGATAATACTTTTGATTCACAAATATTGATTCTTGTTCTTTATGTGCCCACCCACATCTTTAGGCGTAGAGAACGTCTTGGACGATCTAGGTGTGAATACTATAGCAAGGATAGGAAGATCGAAATATATATGAAGAGATTCAAGGATTCATGACAGGCTACAAGGGTAAATCATTGTCCCACACTGCATGCGTACTCGCTGCCCTGCGCCAAGCCTCCCACAAACCCCACGCTGTGTCGCGCCCTTGCCAGCCGCCGCCCACCATTTACACACCCATTAGTGTTTGTGTCATGCAAGCACTAAAGGATGTGTAATTATCCATTTGGGCTATTTTAATCTCAATATAATTAAAAGTGTTTTAATTATAATTTTTGAATTAATTGTAGTGAGTCCAAATTCCAATTGAGCCTCAATAACTTGTTGGTATTAAAGCCCAAAGTTTGATTATTTTAAAGTTGTTTAAAATAATTAAAAGGTTATTTAATTCATAATGGATAATTAAAATGGTAATAGCCCAAAGACTAAAAGAGAAGGTTCAAGATCAAAGGAGTTGTTTTTTATTAGGCCTTAGTTAGTTTAATTATTTTTGTGTATTTTTTTGCAAGTGTTGTAATTTTCTAGAAATACCCAAAGAATCCAACCCGCATTTATTTATTTATTTGCTTGAACATGAATAAATTGTTTAATACTTTATCATGCATTATAACATGCCACACATATTACCCACACAGTACATATTAAACGTGCACTTTTTAGAAACATGCTTAGGATTGATTATATGTTTTTATTTGATAACTCATATAATTAATTTCTTCTTAATTAATTAAGACGGTAAAAAGAATTTAAAGTGTTTTTATTTTCTTATTTAATAAAATTGTTTTTTTAAATTAAATGTCATTCTATTTAAAAAAAAGGAAAAATAAAATCTAGGGCACTATTATTTATTTTGCATAATTGGATTAGTATTTTTTAGATAATCATTTGGTAAAATTAATTTAATTAGTTTTACAACCAAATTGAAAAATGTTCATTTTGAGAAAAACACAATTTTTTAAAATAGTGAGTGGGAGAGTGAATTATGAAAATAAGTCTCATGGTCTCTGTTGACCCTTGATTTGGCCAACGACAATGACAATTAAGAATTTAATCCAATGGAAAAGAAGAAAGCACCAAGGATTTATAGTGGTTCGGCCCCAAAGAATGGTAATGACCTACGTCCACTTAGTGCTATTATTAATATTGAATCTCAAAGTCGTGATCAAAGAACTAGGGTTCTTGAGTTTCACAAACCTTGGAAGAATACAATGAAACGATGGATAATTGCACTATATCTCTCTTTTCTCTCTCTATCTTAACAAAGAAATTAAGGGAAAAAAAGTCCCTTCCTTGAGCTATTTCAAGTATATTTATAGGCTCAAGGAGGGTTACACGAGCCAACAGGCCATATCTTTCCTTAATAACTGAGTATCAAGGTAATAATGAGGAAATATTCAATGCAATTATTATTAGATTACAACTTTAGAAATAAATAAAACAAACTATACGATCAGACTAGTCGTATCTAATAATTAAGCCTGACGAAGTGATGTGCTTCTGGTCAATAGTCGAACAGCACTTCCGCCACGTGTCAACCACATGGGAGAAATCCCTGCCGCGTCATCAACAACCATTTTTTGGGTAAACATTTTCCCCCCCAAGTTTATTTATTGCAACCAGTAACAAGTAAAGTTAGGAAACTGACCCTTCGAATACCCCACGAAATCTGTCAGAGTCGCCCATTCTTTCTTGAAAAAAGTGATCAATCATGTCCAATCAAGTCTTTTTCGGTTTCCCAATAACTTGTCTGACGGCCATTACACTTCCCCATGCTTTGAAAAATGTAATTCATGATCGCTTCTTCTACCGTGTCACAGTCACTATAAGTAATACCCAAAATCCACATTTTTACTTTTACTTTTCACTTGCCATCTCCTCTCGAAGAACCTCCATCTTCAGAGCCCAAAAATTCCCAGGAACTCACATTCGGATGCTCGAAAGCTTTTGTGTTCAGACTTTGTGCTCAGACTCCATTCTTCATCTAAGTAAGTTTTACAAATTTCTTAGACATTTGAGTTGCCATGCAAAACTGTTTCATACTTATTTTTATCTCTGAACCATTGCATGTTCTTGGCTGAAACTGTTATGGGGATTGTGGGTATATCACTAGATGTTTGATAAGGTAGTGAAGTAATGTTCCGTAGGAGTTAGGAGCCAGTTTGGTAGTCGAGATTGTAGATTTAGGGCGTAAAATCGAAGTAAAAATTTGATTTTTAGGCTAGTTGAAAAACTGGGTTTTTCCCGCCCCTTCGGAGTCGAAAAAGCTTTTTTTTTCGAAAAACTTTTTACTTCTGCTTTTCAATCTGTTTTTCAAATTGCTCGTATAAAACTTGGTGTTTTTGCTAGAATGTTGCTTGTCGTATAAAAGCTTAACTTTTATACGCGAGCAACGTTATTCTAACTTTCAACACAGATTTTT
This sequence comes from Humulus lupulus, assembly GCF_963169125.1. Lineage (NCBI taxonomy): Eukaryota > Viridiplantae > Streptophyta > Magnoliopsida > Rosales > Cannabaceae > Humulus > Humulus lupulus. The sequence continues at coordinate 151,240,563 of NC_084794.1, read as the reverse complement.
AGGCTTTACGTTCTCACCTCCCCCTTTCTCTATTCGCAGCTTTTCATGCAAGATTCGTGGGGAGGAGAAAGGCCTATCGACGATGACTTGCTTGCCCAATTACTTGAAGACGAGGAGAAACTGTCGATGTTTGTACCAGAAATTCCTTTTTCTCGAACCCCACCCAATAGACCTCAGTAAAACCTTCCAGCCATGGGTAGAGTAAAATCCACTGCCCAGAAAAAGAAACCTTCCAAACCTTAAAATCAACCTTCTCCTTAGGCTGGAATTCCCTCGACCAGTGGTCAGGAAGGAAATATCCCTGACCCCAACATTCAAACTCATGCTTCGAAACGTCGTTCATCCAGATGTTGAATGGTACGTCGCCCCTCCTAGCCGGGTAACGATTAGGATGATCACTAATTATATTAAAAAAATATGGACTTCATGGGGTGACACTAGTCTAACCCACTCAAGACCAACGGGCGAACTTGCCTGGAGGCGCTTTCAGCTCCGGTCGAGGTACCACATCGAGGCAGGAGCGATCTTGCCTCTTCATCTTTTTCTCCAGGGGGTGGCCAATTACTTCGAGGTCGCCCCTTTTCAAATAACTCCCAACGGATATAGAATGCTTGCTGCACTCTATATCCTCTATAGCCATAAGAAATGGCCCGTCCCCAAACCACATGAGGTCAACTACCTGTTCGACCTAAAATCTAACCCCAACCAGGAAAACACGGGGTTTTTCCACTTCTGTCACCAGGAAACAGGTCGCACTTTCCTGACTGACACCACTTATATCTCGAATGTGGGGAAGTACCATCTGGAGTACTTTCTGACCACTGACATGGTCGTGAACAACTTAGCCTTCAAACAAGGAGGTAAAGTCTTTGTACCACTGGTCGTTTATCTTTCTTCAATTTTTTGTTGCATTTCCCTTAGAAATTTAGTGCGTTTCAGACCCATGGTTGTGACCAGACCCTACTCCAGACATGGAGATCCGATCAGCCCTCTTGGCCAGCATGACCGACATAGAGAAAAGTGTCAAGCAGCTGGTCAGAGAGGCCAATCTGAGACCGGTCGGCCTTTTGGCCCCTCACTAAGATGTGAGGGAGTCAACAGCGGGGATTGCCACTGGTGGAGGGGTTCCCGAGCAGCACCCAGACGTGTCACAACTCCCTCCGAGGAGGGCAACTGGAGTGACAATCAGGGAACCCTCCAGCACTCCACGGGCTGCTGCTCCCCTCGCCCCAACGGGAAAGGGAAAAAAGAAAGCCACCGAACCTCTCGAGCCCCTCGACGAATCCTCGAATGAGAACGGTACTGATCTCTCACTCTTAGATAGTTTGCCAATTCCCTGTCACTTGTTTGACGGGGACAGTAATTTTAAGTACGCTCCCAATTTAGATTCAGACTTCTTCATGCCAGAGAGTGAGTGTAACACTAGTAGAGTATATAATGTACCGACCAGTAATGATAGCTCGGGTATTTCACTTACAATTTTCTTTGTTTCTTTTCCTGACATAACATACTCAATCGTTTATACTATCTCACTGTTCGTGTATTTTCTTTTCTTACAGACATGGACTCCGAGAATGTGTTCGACATATACAGTGCCCCCGAGGCTCCTGAAGCTCCCTCGAGCAATAATAAAATGAGCAAGCGGCATCCCGGGGAAAGCAGTAAAGCACCTCAGGCCAAGAAAACTCGTACGACAAACCCTCCGGCAGACGGACCCTCAACAAATGTAACACCACCTCCTTCTTCTCTCGAGTAGCAAACTCTTCCTGCTCCTGTCGAGTCGACACCTTCTCCACCGGCCCCAACCGACCAGACTCAGCAGGCTGCTCCTTCGTCCATAGGGGGCGACATATCGAGTCGTGCCTTAAGATCGGTCAAAGACAGGGTGGCCAAAATTTTGAAGCACGAACGTTGCCAAGAGGCGATGGCTGTGATGGAGACGATGGACGTCGACTAGATCTTAACCCGCACATTAAATGATTTTTCCAGTTTAAGTTATCTTTTTCTGTAGAGACAACCCTTTTATACTCTACAGTCAGTTTAAATTCTGCTCTAATCGTAGGAAATGCTGACCCTTATTTCCGGCCGGTTCTGCTCGAGTTCTATTACCGAGCAGTCCAGGGTTTCGGAGCAATGACATGTTGAAGAACTCAAAGCTGCCGAAGTGAAATACGCTGAACAGCTTGAGGTAGTGCTTAAGGAGAAGAACAAACTGGCTGAGGAGTTAAGGGAGAAGTAGGCTGCTCTGGATAAGGCTATTGAGAAAAGAGACAAGTTCAAGGAGTCTAATCGTGTCAACTACCACGAGGCTAAAAAGCTCGAGGAGGATTTAATCACGAGCAGACAGGAGACTACAACATTGGAGGGTCGGATCGAGAAGCTTGAAAAAGCTAACGCCATCAATTTGGAAGGGTACAAGAACGCCACGGTTAAGTGTTTCTATGACTTCTGTAAACACAACCAAGAGGTTGATGTCAGCTATCTTCCCGAGCACACAAGGCATGCTGAGATAGCCCGCTACGTTGCTCGATTGGCGGAAGAAGAAAGAGCAAGGGTACCTGCCTCGCCTACAATCTCCTTGGCCACTGGCGTGGATGGGGCGGACAATGAAGCTACAACTGTCATCGACTAGGGCACCCCTCAAGATCCTCCAGCCTCGTAGTCTGCTATTTTTCTTTCTCCTCAATCATTTAAGTACACGGCCTACGGGTCATGATGTAAAGACACTTTTATTTTCTAGTTGAATTTTTATTGCTGCACGGGCAGTTTTTACTTTTAATTGAACAATTACATCCGAGCAGCAACTACTCGCGGTGTAAAAGGATCCATTTTGATATTATAATACATTTTCATCTTATTATAACATCTGTTCACATGACCGAACTTAGCATAGTACTTTGGTTTGATTTAAAAAAAATACAAAATTTTGAAAAATACTCTAAGTACCCTTGCATGCTTTCACTTATTTTGCTCATGTGTTTACATACCTTTCGATATGCTTTTCTTACTAGATACCTTATGTGCCCCCCCAAGTGATCGAGGAGCTGTAGGTCCTTGGTCACTTGCCTTGGCCAAAACCTGTTCGAACAATACTGCTCGGAGCAAAATAATTAAAATTGTAATACAGCAAAACAACACACGTAATGAGAAAATACTTGTATAAAATACAATAATTTGCAAGAATGGCTGGCTGTGCACAATCCCTTATATTTCTCATAATAAATGGACAAAACATGTTTGTACGAGTGATTAGAAAGATCTTACACTTATAAGCGATTAGTCACATAAAATGACCAACCCTTTTTCATAACTTGTAAAAAGTAAAATTAATACAAGCCAATCCTTTAAGAAGGATTGTTCATTGATAGTACTTGCGCAGGTGTTCTCCATTCCAATAGCGAGGAATGAAATCTCCATTTAGGCGAGCAAGTTTGTAGGTGCCTTGATGGAGGACTCCTTCAATCTGGTAAGGCCCTTCCCAATTAGGTCCGAGTACTCCAGCAGCTTAGTCGCGGGTGTTTAGGAAAACTGTTCGAAGTACTAGATCTCTGACATTGAATTTCCTTTCTCGCACTTTAGAATTGAAATATCGGGCAAATTTTTGCTGGTATGGAGCTACTCGGAGTTGGGCTTGCTCACGCTTCTCATCGACCAAGTCTATGGATTCCATCAATAGTTGGCTGTTTGAACCTTGATCGTACATTATTCTGCGATGCGAAGGCGGATCTAACTCAACAGGCAACATAGCCTCATACCCATAAGCTAAAGAGAATGGAGTATGGATTGTTGCTGTTTGATGGGAAGTTCTGTACGACCAAAGGACTTCAGGCAATTGCTCTGGCCATGCCCCCTTAGCTTCTTCCAGTCTTTTCTTTAGAGTATCCTTTAGCGTTTTGTTGACTTCTTCGACTTGTCCATTTGCTTAGGGATGAGCGACTAAAGAAAAGCTCTTGATAATACCATGTCGTTCGCAAAAGTTCGTGAATAAATTACTATCAAACTGGGTGTCGTCATCCGAGATGATTTTCCTTGGCAATCCATAGCAACAAATGATGTTTTTGATCACGAAATCCAGCACCTTCTTGGTCATTATGGTTGCGAGCGGCTCAGCTTCGGCCCATTTAGTGAAGTATTCGAAGGCAACCACAACATACTTGGCGTTGCCCTTTCCTGTGGGCAAAGATCCGATTACATCTATTCCCCAAACTACAAACGGCCATGGAATTTGCATCTGTTTAAGCTCATTAGGGTCTGCTCGTGGGATGTTAGAGAACCTCTGGCACTTGTCACACCTCCATACAAACTCCATCGAGTCTTCATTCATCATGGGCCAGAAGTATCCTTGCCTCAGGATCTTTTTTGACAAGCTTTGCCCCCCAGCGTGGTCCTCGAAGAAGCCCTCGTGCACCTCTTTCATCAATTCTTTGGCCTTCTCTTTTGAAATACATTTGAGGAGTGGCATTGAGTATCCCCCTTGGTACAAGATTCCATCGACCAAGATATACCTAGCAGTTTTTCGCTGAAGGGTCCTAGCTCTATTTCTGTTCGTCGGCAACACGCCTTGCGTCAGATACTCTATATATGGTGTTATCCATGTATCTGCCATCTGGATCACCATAGTGGTCTCCTCAGCTCAGATGCTTGGCATAGACAGCCGCTCAACTGGTACTATATTCAAAGTATCAGCATCCTTCGCACTTGCTAACTTGGCCAAAGCATCAGTATTGGGATTCTGGTCGCCAGGTACTTGCTGAAGGGTGTACTTGTCGAACTGAGCCAATAGATCTTTTGTTTTGTTTAAATAGGCAACCATCTTTAAACCTCATTCCTGGTATTCTCCCATGACTTGATTCACCACTAGCTGAGAATCACTATAGATGTCGAGCACCTTTATATTCATGTCCCTGGCTAACCGCAACCCAGCGAGTAATGCTTCATAATCGGCTTTGTTGTTAGAAGCAGTGAAGTCAAACCTGATTGCGCAGTGAAATCGATGCCCTTCCGGAATTATCAATATCACTCCTGCTCCAGCTTGGCACTCGTTAAAAGAACCATATGTAAATAATTTCCACGACGGAGCTTGGTTTTGAGACTCAGGCTCGTTAGACTCTTCAGTCTGCTCGCTATCTGTAAGTTCAGTAAACTCTGCAATGAAGTCATCCAGGGCTTGCCCTTTTATTGCTTTTTGTGGCAAGTAAGATATATCGAATTGCCCAAGTTCGACTACCCCTTTTAACAATCTACTCGCAGCCTCTGGTTTTTGCAGGACTTGCCGTAGAGGCTGGTCAGTCAAAACCGCGATTGGGTGAGCCTGAAAGTAAGGCTGGAGCTTCCTAGAGGCCAAAATTAAGCAATAGGCTAACTTTTCAATAGGTTGGTACCGCAGCTTCGCTCCAATTAGCCTTTTTCTTACATAATAAACAACCTTCTACACGCCTTCTTCCTCCCTTACTAAAACGCCACTAGCAGAATATTTCGTGATCGCCTGGTAGATGAACAAAGTTTCCTTATCAACTGGTTTTGATAGGATCAGTGGTTGCACCATATGGGTTTTCAATGCCTGAAAAGCCAGCTTGCACTCCTCCGTCTATTCAAAATTTTTGTTGCCTCTAAGTAGATTAAAAAATGGAACACACTTATCTATTAACTTCGAAATGAATCTACTAAGAGCGGCAATTCTTCCAGTTAAACTTTGAACGTCCTTAATCTTTGCTGGCGATTTCCTATCGATCAGGGCTTTAATTTTCTCAGGATTGGCTTCAATTCCTCTCGAGTTAACTATAAATCCCAAGAACTTCCCTGATCCTACTCCGAATGAGCATTTAAGGGGATTCAACTTCATCTGATATTTGTTCAAGACGTTGAAGCACTCCTACAAATCCTTTATATGCCATTCTTCCTTCTTCAACTTGAATAGCATGTCGTCGACATAGACCTCCATGTTTGTGCCGATCAGTTCTTTAAACATGTGGTTGACTAGTCGCTGGTAAGTCGCACTAGCGTTTTTCAAACCGAAAGGCATTGCTTTGTAACAGAAAAGCCCTGTATCAGTCAGAAAGCTAGTGTGATCATCATCAGGGGGATGCATACTAATCTGATTATAACCAGAGTATGCATCCATAAAAGATAGAATCTCATGCCCCGCATCGACCAGTTGGTCGATCCTAGGAAGTGGAAAACAATCCTTAGGGCAAGCTTTATTGAGGTCTGTGAAATCCATGCATGATTGCCATTTTCCATTTGGCTTGGGAACTAGCACGGGATTAGAGACCCATGATGGACAAAACACCACCCTGATGATTCCATTCTCCTTCAGCTTTTTGACTTCTTCTTTTAAGGCCTTTGATCTATCTTTGATGAGCAGCCTTATTTTTTGTTGCACCAGTGGAAAACTCTTGTCGATGTTCAGGACATGACTGATGACTGCAGGGTCTATCCCGACCATGTCTTTGTGTGACCAGGCAAAGACTTCCTGGTTCCCCCTTAAAAACTCCACCAGTGCTTGTTTTGTTGTTTTCTCTAAGTTTTTACCGACTTTCACAACCCTGGTCGGATTTTCTTTATCGAGTTCGACCACTTCAAGGTCCTCGATGGGTCCTATTTCTTCCTCAAAATCCCCAAAGCAAGGATCCAAGTCTCTATCCTCCCTTTGGGCAGCGCCCTATTTGGTGACATTATCACCTGAATGGGCCTGAGCATCAATTCCCACTTGCAACTCTTTTCTGGGAACATCTCTCGATACACCCTTCTTTACCTTGGTGATCGAGGCATTATAGCACTCCCCTTCTTCCTGCTTATTTCCCAATACGCGTCCTACCCCTCCGTCTGTCGGGAATTTCATGGCAAGGTGCCATATTGAATTGACGGCCCATAGGTCGACCAGAATTGGCCTCCCAATTACAGCATTGTATTATGAAGGACAATCAACTACTATGAAAGTAGTGAGTAATGTCCTATTAGCAGGTGCAGTACCTACTGTAACTAGAAGCCTAATCGACCCTGTTGGGGCGAACCCTTCACCGGAAAAACCATAAATGGTTTGGTTGCATGGCTCTAAGTCTTTGACGGACAACTTCATTCTTTCCAGCGAAGATTGTACAGCATGTTGACCTAACTTCCTGTGTCAACCAACACCCTCTTTACCATCATGTTTGCAATTTTTACTTCTACGACTAGAGGATTGGAGTGTGGGAATCTCACATGATGGGCATCATCTTTAGAGAAGGTTATCAATTCCTCCTCTGTTCGAGCCTTTTTCGGTGCTCGATCCTCCACACTCATCATCTCGATGTCCTGGTCGTGGCATAGAGTTCGAGCGTATCGTTCCCTTGCCTTCCCACTGTCTCCTGCAAGATGTGGGCCTCCGCAGATGGTGAGTAAAGTGCATGCCACAGGAGCTGGCTGTAGAGGTGGCGAGCGTTGGCATGTAGGCGCCTGCTCATTGCCACCATGAGCCTCTCGCTGAGACCCTCCTGCGGCTCACACATATCTTCTTAAATGTCCTTGCCTAATCAGGAACTCAATCTTGTCTTTCAACTGGTTACATTCATTGGTGTCGTGCCCGTAGTCGTTGTGAAAACGACAGAACTTTGTCGTATCTCTCTTGGAGATATCTTTCCTTATAGCTGCGGGTCGTTTGTAAGGCACGCTTGAGCTGGTCGCCTGGTAGACTTCAGCTCTGCTTTCGACAAGGGCCGTGTAGTTGGTGAATCTCAGCTCGTATCGATTTCCTTTGGGATGTTTACTCTCAGAAGCTGAGGGTTCATTGTTTGCCTGTTTTCCACCGTTCCTACCATTGCCATTCCCATTGCCATTGGGCTTTTCTGACCCGTTGGCGGCTTTGGTGGGTTCTTCCTTGGGCCCCTTGTCTTTTGTTGGTGATTTCCCTTCGTTGGCAATCGCATCTTCGAGCTTGATATATCGATCAGCCCGATCCAAAAACTCTTGGGTACTTCTTACCCTATTCTTTCTGAAGCTACTCCAGAGGGGTGAATGGCGCCTAACCCCAGTAGTTAGAGCCATCTTCTTACCTTCATCGCCCACTGTCTTGGCTCTAGCTGCTGCTCGCATGAAGCATTGGACATATTCCTTTAAGGGCTCTCCCTCCTTCTGGCGTATCTCGACCAGTTGGTTGGTCTCTGTGGGGTGTACGCGACTTGCGTAGAATTGTTCATAAAATTCCTTTACAAACATCTCCAAAGATACTATACTAGCAGGAGGGAACTAAGAACCACTCCTGGGCAGTGTCAGACAGTGTCGCTGGAAAGATCCGGCAGCGGGCATCTTCCGACACTTTCTGTATATCCATTTGTATCTCAAACTTATTAACGTGAGATATTGGGTCTCCGTACCCGTCAAAGTTTGGCAATGTTGGCATCTTGAACTTACTGGACGTTTCAGTCGTAGCAATCCTTTGTATAAAGGGAGTGCCCCTCCTCCTATCGTACTCGATATGGGACGTTCATCCCCCGACCAGTTGTAGTACCGCCTGGTTGAGAGCATCAATTTGAGCCTGAACAACTTCTAGGACTGCTGGGGCTGCCGGTGCCGGGGGAGCGTACTCATCGTGCCTCTCACAGCGGTCGTTAAGTACGTCCCTTAAATCATCATCTTTACGTCTCTGCTCGCTAACTCCTAGCCGACTAAAGATGTTCTGCTGCCTGGGTTGCCCCCCAATGTTGTGGCTAGCTGGTCTATTTTCTCTAGGTGGGGGGCTTCTGCCTCCACCTCTTTCCTCATTTCTCCGACCAACATTTCTTTTGCCGAAATCAGCTTCATTATAGTCATGGCCATCTCTGAATTGTGGCTGACTACAGCATGACCAACTGTTCATGCTATTTCCTCCTCGGGCTGGCATCTTCCGAGCATTAGGGGGAGGCCTGCGCTGGTCGTTGGATCCCCATGCATTGCCATGCTGTGGGGGGCCCCTGACCATAGAGCCTAACTCGGTGTTCCTTTTGTTGGCAAAAGGATGTTGTCCCCTGCTCGGTAGATTTGGCTCTTCATCTCCTGGGCGTCTAGGGAAATGGGGTGGCTTCCCTGTCCTATTCTGCCTCGGGCTCTGGGGGTTGCCTTGACCAGCCTGAGATGGAGGCTGCTGCTCAGGATCCTTAGGTGGGACATCATCTTGAGCCGCAGGTCGCTGCTCCGGCCTTTGAGGGCTTGCTGGCTGCAGTGAAGGGCTTGGATTAGGACCTCTTTGAGGTGGTGCATTCGGTGGTTGATATGGCAGGGAGGCTGGCACAGCTTGACTCTGAGCCAATTGGATGGCTGCTTCAAAGGAAGCCATGGCATCCCTCTGCCGATGATCCATTTTCACCTGCCGTTAACTCAGCTCCTGGCGCTGGCGTTCTATTTCTCTTTGCTGCAATGCCATTGTCTCTACAGCATTCTCCTGATTGGCCCTTAAATTAGCCAACTCATCCTGCAACACTCCCAACGTTGCCCTCAATGTTTCGGAATCTAACTCCTCCTCATCAAACTCCAAATGTGGTTCATTCTTAGCCACATTTGGGGGAGGAGGTTGGGATGGTGCAGCGCCAGCAGCCTATCCAGTCTTCTTGGATGTTTTCGCCATTATATTTTCTCACAATTTTTCGTCAAAGTCTCAATGAAAGCACCAGAATGTTGACCCTTGATTTTTCCAACGACATGGAGTCAAATGTACAACAAAAGATAAAATGACAATTAAGAATTTAATCCAATGGAAAAGAAGAAAACACCAAGGATTTATAGTGGTTCGACCCCAAAGAATGGCAATGACCTACGTCCACTTAGTGCTATTATTAATATTGAATCTCAAAGCCATGATCAAAGAACTAGGGTTCTTGAGTTTCACAAACCTTGGAAGAATACAATGAAACGATGGATAATTGCACTATATCTCTCTTTTTTCTCTCTATCTTAGCAAATAAATTCAGGGAAAAAAAATCCCTTCCTTGAGCTATTTCATGTATATTTATAGGCTCAAGGAAGGTTACACGGGCCAACGGGCCATATCTTTCCTTAATAACCGTGTATCAAGGTAATAATGAGGAAATATTCAATGCAATTATTATTGGATTACAACTTTAGAAGTAAATAAAACAAACTATACGACCAGACTGGTCGTATCTAATAATTAAGCCTGACGAAGTGATGTGCTTCTGGTCGATAGTCGAACAACACTTTCGCCACGTGTCAACCACGTGAGAGAAATCCCTGCCACGTCATCAGCAGTCGTTTTTTGGGTAAACAATCTCCATTATTGGTTGAACACCAGAGGCATAGGAAGGGCCTTATGTCGCCTCTATTTGCGGCCTCCATAAGGAAAGGCTTCCAGATATGTTTATTTTATCTCAAGGTTGACTTCTCATGAGAGAATAAGATTAGTGATGTATTTCAAGTTTGACTGACCCTGAGGCACACTCTTGAGTTAAGTCATTAATCGAAAAATAATGGGTTACACTCCGAAGATGTATCTAGGCTTTCGAGCACGACTAGTTCATCTTGACCAAACTAACGGTAATTCATAAGTCAAAAGAGAAAAATGAGTTTTTATGTTTTCACTTATGGAGTTGAGATATTGTCTCATGATTAATTTATGATTAGTCTGACCTACACCAAGGCTGGTCTATTATTTTTCAAATTAATCTATTGTGGACTAGTAACTCTTTTTTGTGTGTTATTTTATGTGTTACATTCGTGTATCATGTTTACTATTCCAAATATAAACTACTATTTACTATATATATTAATTCATTATATTTTATATATTTTCAGCAATATGTCCAACCCAAACCCTATAACTGCTTTACTTGCTAATGATAAATTGATTGGTGATAACTACATGAAATGGAATTCAAACATGAACATTGTTTTGATATGTGAAAACCACATGTTTGTCCTAGATGAGGAATGTCCTGAGGTTCATGCTCTCACTACTACAAAAATTGCTAGAGAAAAGTATGACAATTGGATCTTATCTAACAATAAGGCCAAATGTTATATGCTTGCTAGTATGAGCAATGTGCTCAGGAAGAAGTTTGAAATTGTTGAAACAACCAATAAGATTTGGGAATCTCTACAAGGCATGTTTGGCCAGCAATCTGATAAGTGCAGCCATGATGCTACTAGAAGCTTCATGAATATGAAAATCAAGAAAAATATTTATGTTAGAGAACATGTCCTAGACATGACCAACATATTGCACGATGTAGAAATCCATGGTGCTATCATTGATGAGAGAACTCAAGTAAGTGTGATATTTGAATCTCTCACACCAGCTTTTGTGGCATCACTACCAACTATGTTATGAACAAGTTGGAGTACAACATGACTTAACTATTGAATGAGTTGCAAGCTTTTGAGTCTCTAAACAAAAGTTCCACCAAGGTTGATTAGGAAAATTTTTCTGAAACCAAGCCTTCCAATTCAAATGGTAATTCAAAGAAAAGGCAGGGTGGCCAAGGAAAGGACAAACAACCAGAGAAGACCAACAAGCCTTCTGAAAGGAATAATTCTGCAAAGAACTCCAAAAAGAAGGCACTGAAAGGATCATGCTTTCATTGTGGAATTTATGGTCATTGGAAAAGGAATTGTCCTAGATACTTGGCTAAACTGAAAGACAAAAAGAAGGGTAAATTTGATTTGCTTGTTTTAGAATCTTGTTTAGTGGAAGGTGATTTTTCATCTTGGATAATTGATTCCAGAGCCACTAATCATGTTTTTTTTTCTTCATAGAGTCTTAGTACTTCAAGGAAGCTGGCTCATGGAGAGGTGATCATGAGAGTTGGAAGTGGACAAGAGGTCTCGGCAGATGAAGTTGGAAAAGCTCGTCTAGTTTGTAATAATTATAAATTTATTGTGTTGGACAATGTTTATTTTATTCCTGGATTTTCTAGAAATTTGATTTCCTTATCAAAATTGCATGAACAAGGTTTTAATATTTCTTTTTATAATAATTCGACTGTTATTTCAAAATATGGTTTTGACATTTTTTCTGCAAAGTTTGAAGGTGGACTTTACAAGTTAGAGTCCAATGTTGAAGCATGTTTATAAATATGAATTATTTAAAACTGCAATTCCCAGATCTATTAAAAGACAAAAGACAGATTCTGATAGTGAAACATATCTGTGGCATTTGAGATTGGGACATATTGGTCTAGACAGAATTAAGAGACTAACAAAGGATGGTCCTTTAAGAGAACTATCTATTGGTTCTCTCCTAGTCTGTGAATCCTGCCTAGAAGGCAAAATGACCAAGGGACAATTCTCTGCTAAAGGTTCAAGAGCCATAGGACCACTTCAACTTGTACATACAGATGTTTGTGGTCCACTAAATATCCAAGCTAGAGGAGGTTATTAATATTTCATCACTTTCATTGACGACTATTCAAGATATGGTTACTTATACTTAATGCAAAGGAAATCTAAAACCTATGGTAAGTTTAAAGAATTCCGAGCAAAAGCTGAAATATAATTAGGTAAATCACTAAAAGTACTTCGATCAGATCGAGGTGGAGAGTACTTTGATTATGAATTTGAGGACCATTTGCGTGAGCATGGAATTCAATCCCAACTCACTGCACCTGGAACGCCACGACAAAATGGTGTTTCAGAAAGGCAGAACATAACCTTATTGGATATGGTTAGATTAATGATTAGTTTCTCATCATTGTCTTTGACATTCTGGTGTTATGCAATAAAATGTGCTCTATACATACTCAATGTTGTTCCATATATGTCTATTCTAAAAACACCATTGGAATTATGGAATGGTACTAAACCTAGTTTACGCCATTTCTGTATATGGGGTTGTCCTACACACGTGCTTACAGGAAAGTCTGGGAAGTTGGAATCACGCACTAAAGTGTGCATGTTTGTAGGATATTCCAAAGAAACAAAAGGTGGTATATTTTACAGTCCTAAAGATAACAAAACGTTTGTATCTATAAATGCTACTTTTCTGAAGCATGACTATATAAATAACCAAAAACCTCAAAGTAAAGATATACTTGAGGAAATAGTCTCAAGTAAACAAGACCAATCACCAACAGTGACAGATGAAAAAATGGCCAGAGGATATCGCTAGTTCTAGTCATAACAATAGAGAGCTTCGTCGTAGTGGGAGGGTTGGTAAACAACAAGTACGCTATGAACATGAAGTTCAAATGCTTGTGTCTAACACAAAAAAAAAATGATCCATTGACATATAGAGATGCAATGGAAGATTCTGACAAAGAAAAATGGCTAAACGCCATGGACATTAAAATGGAATCGATATATTCCAATTATGTCTGGACTCTTGAAGATCCACCTAAAAATGTTAAACCTATTGGTTGCAAATGGATATTCAAGAAGAAGAGAGGGGAAAATGGGAAAGTAGGGACTTTCAAAGCAAGACTAGTGGCAAAAGGCTACGCACAGAAAGGAGTTGATTATGAAGAAATTTTTTCACTTATGGCCATGCTCAAATCTATCTGCATACTCTTATCCATAGCTGCTTGCATGGATTATGAGATTTGGAAAATGGGCATTAAAACAACTTTTCTGAATGGCTATCTTGAAGAAACCATTTACATGTCTCAACCAGAAGGGTTCGAAGTTAAAGATTTGGGGCAAAATTTTTGCAAGCTTCTTAAGTCTATTTATGGACTTAAACCAGCTTCGAGATCTTGGATTCTTAGATTTGATGAAACAATCAAAACGTTTGGTTTTGAACAAAGCATTGATGAACCTTGTGTTTACAAAGAAATCAAAGATAAGATTGTGGTATTCCTCGTTCTTTATGTTGATGATATTCTACACATTGGGAATGACATAGAAACATTATCAAAAGTAAAGAAATGGTTAGCTGAGTAATTCCAAATGAAGGATTTCGGAGAAGCCAAATATGTTTTTGGAATTCAGATCTATCGAGATCGAAAGAACAAAGTTTTGGCAATGTCTCAAGCTACTTATATTGATAAATTGCTAGAACGCTTTGGCATGCAAAACTCCAATAAAGGCATTATACCTACTCGATCAGGAGTTAAATTGTCTAAAGAACAATGTCCACAACCCCCTCAGAAAAAGGAGGACAAGAGACAGTATCCCTATGCCTCTAAAGTAGGCAATCTAATGTATGTAATGTTATGCACCAAATCTGACATATGTTATGTAGTAGGGATAGTCAGTCGTTATCAATCCAATCCTGGATTGAGTCATCAGACAGCAGTAAATAATATTCTCAAGTATCTCAGCTGTACTAGAGATTACATGCTTGTGTATTCAGGTGGAGACCTGAACCCTACTGGATATATTGATTCTGATTTTCAATTAGACAAGGATAGTCAAAAGTCGACATCTGGATCAGTTTTCACACTTGGAGGAGGTGTTGTAGTTTGGAGAATTATTAAACAATCTAGTATTGTATACTCCACCATGGAGGCCGAATACATAGCAGCTTGTGAAGCAACTAAAGAGGTTGTGTGGCTCAATAAGTTATATATTGATCTAGAAGTTTTTTGAGGCATGGATCAGCCACTTGTTCTCTGCTGTGATAACAGTGGGGTAGTAGCTAATTCAAAGGAACCCAGAAGTCACAAGAGGGGAAAGCACATCGAGAGGAAATATCACTTGATCCAAGAGATATTCAACCAAGGAGATGTTACTATCTTGAAGATTGCCTCAGAAGATAATCTTGTAGATCCGTTCACAAAGACTTTGTCTATTAAATCTTGTCAGAGTCATGTAAAAAACATGGGGTTAAGGGAAATGCCTCATTTTTTTTAGGGAAAGTGGGAGATTGTTGGAAATTGTGCCCTTAAAACAATTTTAGTTTACCATGATTTTTATGAAATAAATGAATGAATAGAATTATTGTATATATATAGCTTATGTACTATATTATTGTTAATAATATTAAGTAAATATCAGAAAATTATTGATATGAGAGGATCGAGATTGAGATAATGAACTTAAATAGTTCACAGTAAAATAAAGTTATTGAATCTTTAGATTAATTACTGCTAGTACGGTCCACTAGTATTATGAATACATGTGACATAGATCCGGGTTACTAATGTAGTAAGACAATTCAGTGGAGGTGCTTTGCATACTGGGAGTAAGTAGAATTGGACCATATGTGATTTAATAATACTTATTTGAATATTGTTTCGTAGTATTACAAAACACTTCAACTGATGATCATATACAAACTGATCTAAATCCTGAAGTTACTATGAACTCCAATATATGTCATTTGATCATTTGATTCATGTGTTACGGTTTTTCTGAATGATCAGGCTAAGAACTATTGTTTTGGGGACTCAATGATGTATATGGCTAGGGACATAGCTTAATAGATATGGAATTTATACCTTCCTATAGATTGAATGATGGTTCCCTATTGAGTTGGCTTTGGGAACTAAAAAATGTTATTGACGTCAACTTCATAATCAGATTATGAATTAACCTTTACTAGCAAAGTCAATGGTACACTAAGAATCAAGATATAATTAAAAGGGTAAAACAGTAATTTTATTCCCACTTAATTATGAATCATCAATAGAGGATTAATTTGTATGTAATGATTATATCAATGAACACTTTATGGATACAATAAAGTTCTAAGTAAATATATGTCTTTAATTCTCAAGAGTGGAGTCTCATATTTATAGTGAAGTAATAATGAGATTAATAAATATGATTATTGAATCAAAGAGTTTTGGTTAATAATATTTTATTTATTGGAGCTTGGAATTATTGGTCCATAGGTCCCAGGGGCGGCTCTATTAAACACTATTTAATGTAAGAGTTGATACAAGGGTTAAACTGTTAATGGACTATTTGAGATAATATTTATTCTTCTGGATAAATATGCAATTATGTGATAATTGAAGTTGCACAATTTATTATTGCATTAGTGCAATTTTTGAAATTGTGTAGAAATAAAATAAATTGATTGTAATCAATTATTTTATTTAAATGTGAAAGGATAAATATGGATAGTCAAAATTGGTTTTGATTATCATATTTATTTAATTAATAATAAGATGATAATGAAAATTCAAATTTTGAAATTTAATTTGTTATTTTTTCCTTAAAAAGATGATACCTTATTTGAATTTCTAATTACTAATTAATTAAAATAAAATGCATGAAAAATTAAATCTCATTTTTAAGGGAAGCCTATAATCAAGAGTCTCATGTGTTGAGAATACTTTTGATTCACAAATATTGAATCTTGTTCTCTATGTGCCCATCCATATCTTGAGGTGTAGAGAACATCTTGGAAGATCTAGGTGTGAGTACTATAGCAAGGATAGGAAGATCGAAATATATACGAAGAGATTCAAGGATTCTTGAAAGGCTACAAGGGTAAATCATTTCGTATTACTTTTACATATACATATTATATTGATTAACATATTGCATATTAAAGGATCCTCATATAAAGTTGTTTATATGAAGAAAAAAATTGTTGTATACAATACTACCATTATCGTAATTTTCATTGCACACTAGGAATTATTCTTAACAATTGGTACCAGAGCCATGTTTAATCCCTGCATATGTTATATACTGTGTGGGTATCATATGCATTTTTTTATATTATGTGTAATATATGAATGGATGGATGTTTATATATGAATTGTTTATGTTCTTAAGGGTTGATTTTCATGGTGTTTTTGGGTTAGGAAAAGTTATTAAATTTTCTAAATATACAAAAATTGTATGTCATTTTGGGGCATAGGAATTTTGTAATTTATTTTTTAAATTCCAGATAAAATTATGTTGTGGCCCGAGGCCCAAGACTGCACCCCGCTCGAGCCTCCATCCCGCGCCATGCGCACCTGCACCCCGTGCCCCACACTGCTGCGCACCAGCACCCATGCTGAGCCTGTTGCACTGCGCCTCTGTGTCGAGCCTCCCACGCGCCCCACGTTGTGTCGCGCCCTTGCCCACCACCCATGGCCTGCTAGCCACCATACACCATTGACACACCCATAAGGGTTTGTATCATGCAAACCCTAATGGATGTGTAATTATCCATTTGGGCCATTTTAAGCCAATATAATTAAAAGTATTTTAATTATAATTTTTGAATTAATTGTGGTGAGTCCAAATTCCAATTCGGCATCAATAACTTGTTGGGTATTAAAACCCAAAGTTTGATTATTTTAAAGTTTTTTAAAATAATTAAAGTGTTAATTATTTCATAATGGATAATTAAAATGGTAATGGCCCAAAGACTAAAAGAGAAGGTCCAAGATCAAATGAGTTGCTCTTCATTAGGCTTTTGTTAGTTTAATTATTTTTGTGTATTTTTTTGCAAGTGTTATAATTTTCTAGAAATACCCAAAGCACCAAACCAACATTTATTTATTTATTTGCTTGAACATGATTAAAGTGTTTATTACTTTGTCATGCATTATAACATGCCATACATATTACTTACACAATACATATTAAACATGCATTTTTTTAGAAACATGCTTAGGATTGATTATATGTTTTTATTTGATAACTCATATAATTAATTTAGTCTTAATTTGTTAAGATGGTAAAAAGAATTTACAGTTGTTTATTTTCTTATTTAATAAATTTTTTTTATTAAATGAAATAGTATTCTATTTAAAAAGGAAAAATAAAATCCAGGGCAAGATTATTTATTTTGCATAATTGGATTAGTATTTAATAGAATATCATTTGGTAAAATGAATTTAATTAGTTTTACAACCAAATTGAAAATTATTCATTTTGAGAAAAATACAATTTTTAAAAATAGTGAGTGGGAGAGGGAATTATGACAATAAGTCTCATGATCTCCATTATTGGTTGAATACCGAGAGGCATAGGAAGGACATCGTGTCGCCTCTGTTTGCGGCCTCCCTAAGGAAAGGCTTTCAAATATGTTTATTTTATCTCAAGGTTGACTTCTCATAAGAGAATAAGATAAGTGATGTATTTCAAGTTTGACTGACCCTAAGGCACACTCTTGAGTTAAGTCATTAATCAAAAAATAATGGGTTACACTCTGAAGATGTATCTAGGCTTTCGAGCACGACTAGTGCATCTTGACCAAACTAACGGTAATTCACTACAACATTTTTTACCAAATATTATGGCAAAATCTTACATAACTTTAGAAGTGTTATTAATACATGCAAAAAAAAATACACGGACACAGTATAGGTGCCAAATGAAAAGTAACAGGCGCCAAATGAAATTTTACTTAACAAATAAAAAAGCAAAATAAAAAATGAAGAAGGGTTTTCTCTATTCTCTCTATTCTCTCGTTCTCTCAGTCTGAATCCCTAATCTCACTCAATCTCTTCCCTCTCTCCCTTAGGCTGAGACCCTTCATCTTTGAGCTTCCAACCCATTCCCCTTCATCTTGTTCTGTCCGAATAGTTGAGCCCAAACGTCATTCATCTCTGTTCTTGAAACCCAAAGCCTGTTCTGTGAGCTTGAACCCGGATGGCTCCATCTCTGTTCGTGAACCTAAACATCTCATCTCTGAGCTTGAATCCAAACACCTTCATCACCGTTCACGAACCCAAACGCCTCATACCATGAATACCGTCGTTTGATTTCCAAGCCACTGCCATCCATTGTCCAAGTTGCTACCATTAGTGGGTGATGTTTCTAATTTTTCTTCTCTGATGTGTTGTAAATCATTAAAGTAGAAAGGAAGAAAGAGACCATGGCTTCTCCTTCTCCTTCCCACCTCACAGCTATCCCACAACGCCTCTCAAAACCCTCCCTTTTCCCACTGTAAGTAAATCTCTCTCTTTCTCTCTGTATATATAATATATATACGTATATATATGACACTACTAGTACCCTTAAGATGAACTAGTATGAGAAATAACTTAAACCCTTAATTTCATTGCAAAATTTGGTAGTAAACTTGAAGCCAGTCGAGCTCCGTGTGAAGTCGAGTTTGGAAAATGAGAGCAGTGGCACTGAGGATTCTGGTCACTCATCATCAAAACCTCTGAAGGTAAGGGCTTCATGCATTTTGGTATCTAGCTAATTATCTCTGATTATATTGCTTATTATCTTTTACTTGCAAATCACTTATGTTTTCTTAAGAACATAATCTTAGTAGCTAGCATTGGGACATGTTATTGTGCTATTTTGGGCAATTTTCATGCTGTTTAAACTTCATGATAAAATTTACTTTTGATGTTCTGTCTTCTTTGTAAGATGGTGTAGATTTTCTTTCTCATGGTCATGATTTAGTCTTTTTGGGGAATTTTAGTTGGCACTTCAGATTTGATTGGCTTACAATATTCTTGTACAGTTAAAAAGTACACAAAATTTGAACTCAAGGGCTTAACTTTCTCTTGGTACTTTAGCTTTAATATGCAAAATTTGAAACCATAGACTTCAATTTGAGTCCAATATGGGCTCCTTTCTGACCACAGGAATCTCAGCCAGCAATCAATCGGATTTTTTCTGGT
The DNA here is from genome assembly GCF_963169125.1 of Humulus lupulus. Classification (NCBI taxonomy): domain Eukaryota; kingdom Viridiplantae; phylum Streptophyta; class Magnoliopsida; order Rosales; family Cannabaceae; genus Humulus; species Humulus lupulus. The sequence goes on along the minus strand of NC_084794.1, from coordinate 151,221,130 downwards.
CCCTGACACAATAAAATATAATTGTGTGTACTACTAGCTACTCTGACAATCAGATTTTGTCTGATCCCTTCTTCATGACTATCAACCACATATAACCTTCTTTCTAATGTGTTACAAATGATGGTTTATTTTCTTCTACTCATCTATTAGGATCAGAAGGCTCATGAAGCCATCTTCCAAGCTCTTAACCTTCAAAGGTTTTTTGGATAAGTTTGAATCTCTTAGCATATAGGAGTAGATCATATTTTTGGTTCATTTTATAGTAGTTAGAATCTACCTCACACAAAAATATGATGAATAACTTGCAGCATAGCTAGAGAGCTTGATTTGGAGGAATGGACCTCCAGGATTGAAACTGGTAATGTGTTGCATGAGCCAGTATGTCTCTTTTCATCTCATTTCATCTCATCTTGCAAGTCATTTATAATTTAAGTAGTTTCTTTTTCTCTAGAGTTAATTATGACAAATTCATAAACATTGTTTGGTAAATGAAAATTGTATTGCTCTGCTTTACTAACTCTGTTAGATCATTCCTTTTATTCTGTTAACTTTCAATTTTATACATATTTGTAAAATTTGGGCTCCTTAATCTATTTCTAAAATTTAAAATGTATTTGAATGAATTAGTTTAGTGATAGTGCTAGTTCTCTCAATATCCTATCTTTCCATATCTAGTTTGAAATTCATGTCTAGATCATTTCATTGGTAGTCTTGTGCATATTTTGTAGATGCATTCATACTAATATTGATTGGCATTGCGGCTGTTAAGTTGTCAGTTGCAATTTGGTACAAAAGAATAATGCAATTTGGTACTCGTTGGCTTGCTATAGTAGTGTAAACCATGCACGAATATAATATTTATGTCCTTTAATATTAATAGTGCTTTAATATTGTTGTTGTTTAATTTAGTGATGTCATATTGCTAATATATGTATCTATCTCTGTATTTTTTTTCACCCAAGCTGAGCTTCGTAACTTGAAATCTCACATGAGTCATGGCCTTGATATTCTCGTGTGATTTTCTTCTTTTAACAGAATTTTAAAAGATTGATGCGCTATATATATATTTTATGTTCACTAGCAAAAGGAAAGTGGTATCTTTGAGTTTGGATTACAAGCCACTTGATAAATGTAGTTTATTCTTGGAATTCGATTCTTTTTGACAATTTTTTGCAGAAATAATTATTTTATCATTAGAATAAGAAAAAGCCCTTAAATAAGCTTTTTCTCTAGTTTATCTTTACTGGTTTTAGCAGAAATTAGTCACCATGTGCATAACAACACATTAGAAACACTATATTGAGGAAGTTATCTTACTTTTTGTCCCTATTTTGAATATTTCTTGCTTAATTGAGGAAGTTTTAATGTTCACCATGTTCATGACTAGAATTTTCATGTATTAATGATCTTATTGTTTGAATCTTGTAATCGATCCCTATGTGTCAGAGCAACTTAACATTTTGATTTTGGGATTGGGATTGGGGTCGTGAGTTATTCTCACTGCTGTCTGGTGTTGTTTTCTGGTTTGCTGGTGTAGTTTTCCTTTTAATAGGGGTATGCATTGTTGTAGGCATTGTGAACACCAATATAGAAAATTATTGAGGTGGGGTCTTCTTAATGTTTGTTTTCCAATTGAGCAGTTCAATCTTCATATGTTTAATTTTGTTCGAGTTATGTGATTGTTGAAAAAAAAAAGTTTTGAGTTATGTGTTGCATATTTAGAGTGCTTTTCTAGTAAAATGAAATGTACTGAACTTAGAGACAAAACATTTGGTATAGGTGCTGCTTAGAGATCCATTCGATGACAATGTAATCCCCATTGTAGAGGAACTTCAAAGACGTTTACCTTTAACAAGAGCGAGTCCTAAAGGCCATGGTGAAGAAGAAGTGAAAGCCTCAGGGGTACGAGATGAAACTAAAACCAGCGAAGAAAATGGTATGCCAATCCATAACGAAATTATGGTTTTATGCTTATTTTCCTTGTCTAGTTCTTGTGCTTACATTGAACCTTGAATGTGGCATTGCTAGAACTAGTGTTAGAATACTTATATAGTGCTTTCTTTTTATATTAAGCTATTTGTGCTTTCTTGTTATCATTTTACATTATCGCTTGAGCTTAATATTTCTGATTGTTTTCGATACTTGAGTCATGCAATGCAGAGTTTCCATTCGAATTATGGGCCTTAGAAGTTGCACTAGAAGCTATTTGTAGTTGTCTTGATGCTCGCACAAGAGAATTGGAAGTTGAAGCTTATCCAGCTTTAGATGAGCTGACCTCCAAGGTAACAAAAGTAGTTCTTTTGCCCAAAACATAAGAAGTTAAATATAAGTGACCATAATTTATGTGCCATTTTGAAAGGTTTTTAGCCTAAGCTCTTTCTGTCCTATTAGTGTATTCCATTGCCAAAGCCAAACCGATTGTTTTCTTAAGTTATGAACAATAAAGTTGTCTAAGATGATAGTGGGAATTGTAAAAAATTGTAATGCATGATTCTGATTTCATAGCATGATTATAATATAAACTGCAAAGATGCTCTGTTTGTTCAAATAGATTTGAATGATTAATCTTAAAGAAAATTTATTTGCTTAATTGGTTGACCATTAGACTTTTTCAACACAACTGTAGGCCATCTTTTTCATGATTTTTGTTGAAGTATCTAATTTGCTATATGGTTTGAGCAATTCTTATAAAAATAAGCATAAACATATATGGAGACAAATCGAACATTACAAGAAGCACAACATTAGTATTTTTAGGTCATGTTTGGAATGTGAAATTGGATTGGATTAAAAAATATAAGGTAAAAAACATAAAAGAATGAATAAAATAATCATTTCTGAATGATAAATTAGAAGGAAACAATTTGGGTATAAAGTTGTAATTTTTTTTCTTATCATTGAAATATATGAAGACGAGGATTAGATAGATTGAAATGATCTCAAGATCTTACTTTGTGCATTTGATTTCTTGTTCTTTTCTATTATTGGGTATATATTAATGTATTCATTATTGATGAGATTTAAGTGTTGATCATATGCAATTATTCCATTCAACTGATACAATGTAAACCATGTGCTTGTGAAAATACCTCAAAGAACCATGTGTGTGTTGCTGCTTCTACTTTTTGAAATTATTAAAAACATGTATAATGTACACTTTGTGAGATGTTTAGATTTATTTGTTTGTCTGTACTAGCTTATCTATTTTAATTTATAACTAGAAAATATTATTATATTCCATATTGAGCTTTTTCTTGATCTCACTTTTATTTATTCTTATAATTTGAACTTGTGTAATGGCATACAAGCTACTGGTTTAATGGCATAGAATATGTATTTTGCTGTTGTGTCAAATGTAAGATTTGTAGGAAATTTCTGAGGTAATCAAACTATACCTACATAAGCCTTCTTTCTTCCAGCCACTGCTTAACTGGCATAACTTTATCATTTTCGTCCTTCCACTCATTGGCCACCACAGTTGCTATGCAGTTTGCTTAAACATTTGCTCTTGCAAGTTCTCACTCTAGAGTCCTCTTTTCCTCCTGAATTTTTTACTCAAATGAGGTTAGCATACCATAATTGTCAAAAAGACAACAAGTAAATTTATCTAGACTCACATTCAATTCTTCTATCTGTCATTTGTAATCATGAATAGCATTGACTGCAACTCCTCCAGCTAGAACAACCTCCTCAAGTTCTTGAATGGTTTGGCTAAGCTTTTCCACCTCCTGAACCTTTTGGCAGTTTGTTTTCTCAAGGATTCTATTTTCTTCCTGCACATGTTACACATGTTAGTTACCTTGACAATTTAGCCTCACCATATGTATATGCCGAACCAACAAAATAGAATCTGGTGTGATGTTATAAATACCTAGCACATCTCAATCTGTCTCCTCAACTCAAAGTTTTGGTTTTGAACCTCTTCAACTATCAAAGCTCTTTCTAAAGCACTTTGCAAAATCCTTTCTGCTTCAAGCAGAACTGATTCTTTTGACTTGGTGTGGCGTTCCAAAGCCTTCGTATCTTCTTGGAGGGCTACAATATGATGATATTAACAAGAAAACAATTGAAAAAAAGTAAGGGCTTGAATTCTGGCCATGACCTGTCAAAATGAAAACACCTCCATTAGATCTTATTTGAAGTACACTCATAATGTTTGAAAATATCTCATGAAAGACCATAATTCACCTTGTGCTCAAGAAGATTTTCAGTGACAGAGACTTTTTCATCCATTTTTTCAACCTCGTTCTTGAGCTGGAAAGGAAATAACAACACAAAAAAACTAACTTCAGACACAATTTAAGTGTTATAATACTTAATTTATTGTATGTGAAACTCAAGTAAATATAGTAGGCTGGCAGAAATTTCTTTGGTGCCTCTTCTACTGCCTTATCTTTAAGAGTTTCAGTTGCTCTCAGTGATTTGATTTCACCGTGAGCAACTCCCAACTCCCTTTCCTTTTCTGCAAAATGATGGAAAAAAAAATAGTATCGCTATAAATGCCTCTCGGTTTACTTACAGGATTGTATGAACTCATTATTAACTTGTTAAAACAGTAAAATACAAACATACTGATAATAAGTATTGATATACATTCACTGTATTCTCTTAATGGCAGCAAGTTGTTTGACAAGTTTGATTTTATTTGCATTGTATTCTCTTTTCTTATTTATAGCTTTGGTAAGTTATAGTTTATATGATAGTTATGGGATTGGCTTTGCATTCACTTGTTATATTATTTATTTATTTTAGTTTTCATCTTGCAGTTGTTCCCAAGCTTTGTTTGAATCTTCATTTTGTTTTCTATTATGCTTATTTATATTTGGATTTCTGAATTCTGTTTTGTTCATGTAGATTATAGTCAGTAATGATTTGGATTCACACAACCGTAGTTGCTGATATATTAATTAAGATGTGGATTCCCATATAATTCTTTTTGGAATTAAGATATGGATGAATATGAATCATATGAGATACTTGTACGTATACTTTTACCAAAAACTCTTTCCACCAAAGCATAACTTCAGTTGCATTTACTAAATTTTTATTTTGGTAATTTTAAACACAATATTTTATGGTGCTCAAGGCCCTACAATCTTAATTCTATGGAACTTAGTGAAGCTATAACAGATGTGATAGGAATTGCAGAATAAAATATTCTTAAATGATGCTTGGTAAGGAAATTAGTTGCAACTCCTTTCAATCTGTAGAAGAAATGTGAAAAATATATATATTCATATATAGAAATTTGCATATATTTTATAATGGATATGATCTTATTCTTAATAGTGCCTACCCTAAAGTGAGAAGCTTTTTCACTAACCTCTATTAAAAACTAACACATCAGTGTAGATAAAATCAGATTATCACCCCCACTTAGTTAGCATGATAATGTTTTCCTGAATTTTAGATCCTTCTCTCGCAAGCAACATGCATTGGGTTTGAAACTGGAAGTACAAACTAGAATTTGAACACTAAACTCTAAATGTGAACTAGTTGTGGTTTTAATAGATCTTTATGCTACTTAAATTCTTCCATGTACAGTTTTGAGATATTGTTGCTCATGTTGGTCTAATATATATGCTCATGCTTGCTGATTTTTGTTGAATTTGATGTTTATGGTTATTTTTTATTTAAGATATATATTGGTTTCTTTAACTTTTATTGTGCTTGAATGCATTTTTAATTGAAATCAGAAGTAATTTACTAGCCATTGATTCTCATGGTCTCTAAAGTAGCATCTTTCTGATTATAATGTATTGTATATATATATTTATATGTTTGGTTAGTGTATCATTTGAATTTTCATTTCATAATCATAAAGTGTTTGAGCTAAATTTTCTAATGAGTATTTTACCAAGCATAAATCTTCAATCTTTCATGCCTATGTGCTGTAGTTAGTGTAATTGCATGGCCAGTTTATAAAGTCGTAATGAGTTTATTAACTTTCTTTCTTTTTGTACTATTTTAGTTTACTATTAACTCTAAGTTCAAGCATTAATTATTTAAACTCTTGGGTAGCTAAGCAAATCAACTTCACAACAAAGACAAGTGCACAATGGAATGGATGATGAATTGGAGGGTGGAGCAAGCTTCATGGTTTACTTTTTGTGTTTCTTGTAATGTTTCTGATTTTTACTTTTGAAGCACAAGATGTGCAAGACTATAGAATTTTATTATGTATGCTTTCAAATTCAAGTTAGAACTAAGAACTTTTGAAGTGGACATTGTCATGGTTTGACGCAGTTTGTCTTCAAATGTAAAAATACTCATGGTTTATCATATATATTGAATATTTTAAATTTTTTGATCTATTTAATATTACACTTGTGATCAATTGTGATTTTTTTAATCAAAATACAATAATAAAAACTTTTTATAACAATTAAAAATGCATATTACAAAAAATAAATGTTATTACTGGGAGAATTTACAATAATTATGGTTGTTTTGTATAATATATTATCATTTGGACAAAAAGTTATGATTTATATAATAGAATGAACTAAAAACGTTATAAAATGATCAAATATAACAATTTTCATAACAGTTGGAAAGTCTTATGCATAAAGTATAAGATTATACTCCAAATTTATAATCAAATACTCTAACTAAATGTTATTATTTGAATATTATAACAACTAAAAATGTGTTATTGAATAGTTTAAGATAACATCGAACATAACATTTGAATACTGTTACAGAAAAGACAAGACTTTTAATAACAGGGGCTATGTTAGCGTTTTCAGAAGCGTTATCAATACTCCCGGTTAGCAGTTTTTAAGTGTTATGAATACTGTTATGAATATTCATAAGTCAAAAGAGAAAAATAAGTTTTAAAGTTTTGACTTATGGAGTTAAGATCTTGTCTCAAGATTAATTTTTGTTTAGTCTGACCTACCCCAAGGTTGGTCCATTAATTTTCAAATTACTCTATCATGGACTAGTAACTATTTTTTTGGGGTGTTATTTTATGTGTTGTATTCATGCGTCGTGTTTACTATTCCAAATATAAACTGATATTTATTATATTTATTATATTCATTAATCATTATGTTTTATTAAATGTTCTGCAATATGTCCAACCCAAACCCTGTAACTGCTGTACTTGCTAATGATATATTGACTGGTGATAACTGCATGAAATGGAAATCAAACATGAACATTGTTTTGATATGTGAAAACTACTGTTTGTCCTAAATGAGGAATCTCCTGAGGTTCAAGCTCTCAGTGCTGCCAAAAATGCTAGAGAAAAGTATGAGAATTGGATCTTATCTAACAATAAGGCCTAATGTTATATGCTTGCTAGTATGAGTGATGTGCTCAGAAAGAAGTTTGAAACTGTTGAAACTACCTATGAGATTTGGGAATCTCTACAAGGCATGCTTGGCCAGCAATTTGATAAGTGCAGACATGATGCTGCTAGAAGCTTCATGAATATGAAAATGAAGAAAAATGTTTCTATCAGAGAACATGACCAACATATTGCACGATGTAGAAATCCACAGTGCGACCATTTATGAGAGAACTCAAGTAAGTGTGATACTTGAATCTCTCACACCAGCTTTTGCGGCATTCACTACCAACTATGTTATGAACAAGTTGGAGTACAATGTGACCCAACTACTGAATTAGTTGTAAACTTCTGAGTCTCTACAAATAAGTTCCACCAGCTTTTGCAGGATTCACTACCAGAAAGTTTCACTACCAACTATATTAATTAACATATTGCATGTTAAAGGATCCTCATATAAAGTTTTTTATATGAATTTTTTGTTGTTGTATAGAATACTACCATTACCGCAATTTTTGCTGCGTACTAGGAACTGTTCCTAACAGATATAGGATTTCACATTCATAATCCTTCACCAACTTCATCCAACGCCTCTTTCTCATGTTCAGGTCTTTCAGTGTGATGAATTACTTCAAGCTCTTGTGGTCAGTGTATATCTTACCCTTCCCCCGATAAAGGTAATGCCTCTATTCTTTTAATGCAAAGACCACTGCTTCCAACTCTAGATCACAAGTGGGATATCTCTGTTCATACTCCTTCAACTGACGTGATGGATAAGCAATGACCTTCCTCATCTGCATAAGAACACAACCCAAACCTTCTCTTGAGGCATCACAGTATACAACAAACTTCTCCTGATCTATTGAGAGACTCAGAACTGGAGCTGTAATCAATCGTCGCTTCAGCTCTTGGAAGCTATTCTCACACTTATCTAACCACACAAACTTCTGATTCTTGCGTGTCAGTTATGTCAATGGAGTAGAAACTATTGAGAACCCTTCCACAAAATGCATGTAATAACCTGCCAATCCAAGGAAACTGCTGATCTCTGAGGCGATCCTTGGCCTTGGCCAATCTTTGACTGCCTCAATCTTAGTTGGGTCCACCTTGATCCCATCCCCACTAACAATGTGACCAAGAAAAGTTACCTGTGGTAACCAGAACTCACATTTCTTGAACTTCGCATACTATCGGTGTTCCCTCAACCTCTGTAAAACCAACCTGAGATATTGTTCATGTTATGCCTCTAATTGAGAATAAACCAGAATATCTTCGATGAAGACGATCATAAACCGATCAAGATAATCTTTGAACACCATGTTCATCAGATCCATAAAAGTGGCTAGAGCATTAGTCAAACCAAATGGCATAACTAAGAACTCGTAATTCCCATATCTGGTATGAAATGCAATCTTCAATACATCTCCATCCTTGATCCTCAGCTGGGCATAACCAGATCAAAGATCTATCTTTGAGAATACCATCTTACCATGCAACTAATCATACAGGTCACCTATCCTTGGCAGAGGACACTTGTTCTTGATTGTTAACTAGTTTTGTTCCCTGTAGTTAATGCACATCCTCAGAGAACCATCCTTCTTCTTTACAAACTAGAATGGTGCACCCCATGGTGAGAAACTAGGTCTAATAAACCCCAAATCTAACAACTCTTGTAGCTGTATTTTTAGTTCCTTTAACTCTGCTGGGGCCATTCTGTACGGTGCTCTAGACACTGGCTTGTCCCTAGTGCCAGTTCAATAACTAACTCTATCTCTCTTTGTGGCAGAAACCCTGGAAAATCCTCTTAAAACACATCCAGAAACTCATAGACTAATCTAGTCTCCTATGGTCCCACTAGCATGACCTAAGTGGTATCTACCACACTGGCTAGGAATCCTATCCAACCACCTTGCAATAGATCTCTAGCCCTTAATACTGATATCCTTGGTACACGGGGTCCATGCACAGTTCCAACAAATACAAAGGGGTCCTCACCCTTAGGTTCATAGGTTACCATCTTATTCTTGCAGTCTATGTTTACCTCATACTTCACTAACCAGCCCATACCCAGAATCATGTCAAAGTCGGTCATAACCAACTCTATCAAATCAACTGACAATTCTCAGCCCTCCACTGTCACTGGCAATGATCTGACCCATCTCCTGGAAACTACTAACTCTCCAGTGGGCAATAAGTTTCCACACCCCACAACATAATAATCACATGGCCTACACAATCTATCAAAAATCCTACTAGAAATCAAGAGTGTGCAACACCAAAATCAATCAAAATACTATAAGAGGTTCCAGCATTAGAAAGCTGACCTATCAACACTGAGGGGCTGACCTCGGCCTCTGCCTATGTCAATGCGAACACTCAAGCTGGGGTCGAGTTGTCTGCCTTCCTTGGTTCTTCCTTTCTTACTCTCGGGCAATCTTTCTTTAAGTATTCCACTATCCTGTACAAAAAGTAGGCATTTGGACGACAATCTTCCACATGGCACCTCCTACATCTAGCTCACTCTGGAAAGGACCTACAGCCCTCATTGCCGCCCATGCCCTGGCGGCCTATCTGAATACCATGCGGTCTCCCGTAAGGGCCTAGAGCTAAAAAGGCATATGGAGCCTTCCTTTTCTAATCACTGGGGCCTCTGCCCCTATGTGAACCCATAATGGAGGTCCCATCCTCCTAGTGTTTCTCCTGGTCGCGTTCTTATGCCAGATTTTATTCTCTGCGCTCTCTACAGTAAGGGCTTTCTCCACCACCTGTGCGTAAGTCGTCACCCCCAGCATGGTGGTAATGCGAACATCCCAGGCTATCATAGGTTGTAGCCCCTGGAGGAATCTTTCCTTCCTTGTCCCATCAGTGGGCACAAATTCTGCAACAAACTTGGGTAATCTATCAAACCTCAGTGCATACTCTATCACCGACATATTCCTTTTGAAGTAGTTTACTTAACTCTTCAGCTTTTACAGCCCTGATGACATCATTGTAATACTTTTCATTGAACAGAGTTCTAAACTCTTCCCAATCTAGGGTATTGATGTTCCTAATCTGGGATATCACCTCCCACGAGATTCGGGCATCCTCCCGAAATATATATCTGGCACAAACCACCCTCTCATTACCAACTACCCTCTTGAAATCCAGGATAGTGGTAACCATATTAATCCATTGCTCAGCCTTAGTTGGATCTGCACTACCCAAAAAAACTGGAGGGTGTTGTTTCCTGAACCTTTCATAAAGAGGTTCTGATATGTTCCCAGCCTATAACGGTTGCTCTACTATCGGAACTAGCACAGGTGGTACCTCTAGCAAAATGTTCCCTGTAGGAACCTATTGTTGTCTTAGGAGGCGGATTTCTTCTTCTTGCCTCAATAGCCTGGCTTGCATATCAGTAAGCACTTGCTACAAGTTCTTAAGACCTGGCTGAGATGTTTAGCCCTGAATATCATTCTGGCCATGTATGTCATCCTGACCATGTTCTTCCTAGCTAGCTAAAGAATTTATCAGCCTAGGAAGCATACGTCCAAGCTTATACCTTGCTACAATAATCAATTCGCCCAGTTAGGTAGTAATAACTAAACATCTTGCTGCCTCACGGTCCAAAACTAAACAAAAAATCATTCACGTTCAACAGTAATGCTAATAAGCATGTTGATTCATATTCATATCCAAGCATGGGGCTAATAAGCACTTTCTAACATTTATAAGCAAGTAACAATGCTAATAAGTAGTTTCCGACACTTATAAACAATTAATGATGCTAATAAACATTTTCTGATCTTTACAACAAATAGCAATGCTGATAATCATTTCTTTAACATTTAGCAGTGCTCATAAGAATTCACTAGCATTTATCTACATATAACAGCGCTAATAAGCGTTTCCTAACCTACAGGTCCATATAATAGCACTAATAAGTGTTTCCTGACCTACAGGTCCATATAATAGCGCTAATAAGCATTTCCATTTCATTCACAAGCAATATCAGTGCTAATAAGCACATCCTTATCATTCATGCAATAGTCAAGGGCCAGGCCCTATCAAAATTTCTCTTGCTACCTAGTAAGGAAGGCAGATAAGGCAGTTATATCCTATTTAAGAAGTTAAACACATAACCACATAAATAGTTACCATACCTTGAGTCGAACTTCTCTATAGTGGTGAGTTTACATGCCCAACCTGTCTTCAGGAACCCTTAACCTTGGCATATGCGGCTGCTTGACCACCACGGCCAAGGAGTTCTCAGAGGAACTAGGGGGTTTACCCTATTTTTGCCGCTTAGGTCGGCGGGTTGTAAATTTAAACAGTAATGACCATTTTGAGTTGTAAATAACTTGTAAACGTTGTTATGGGCCCATGAACAGTTTTATGTTTTAAATAGAATATATCATTCCTTTTTGATTGGTTTTTCACCTTAACCTGTTATAACACCTAGAAGCACATTTTTAACCAAAGAACTCGGATAACGAGTTAAATTCACGGTTCATCGTTCACTGTAACGATCTTGGGGTAATCAGGGCGTTACAATAACTGGGTAACTAAACGTGATTAATGGTTTAGGGTTAAAAATCTTTGTTAAAAGGTAAAATCGTTTCATTAAAATATTTATGTTCATACATAGGATCCCAAAATAACTTTTAAAAGGTTATTACAATCCAAAATTACAACCAGCCGACCTAAGCGGCAAATATAGGGTTTGACCCTAGTTCCTCTAAGAAACCCCGTCCATGGTGGTCGAGTAGCCGCATATCTACACGTCGCCATTGAAGCTCTCCAACTCATGGCTGGTCCAGTTTCTTTTTCCCCTTACCTGCACCACATACCACCTGTGAGCTAAGGCTCTGCAAAAAAACTTAAACATGCTAATATGCAGTTAATAATATATTACTGAATCATAATAAGCATGCCTAGCAGTAATAACCCTACTCATGCATGCATTCTATTCATATAAATGACTACACTGTCATATCGAGACCAGTTGCCCTAATGAACTTACTAATAAGGCATACTGAGGCCCAGTGCCTTAGGATATGGGACTACTAAGTCACCTTATGGCCTATTGCCCTACCCTCTATATAACCAGCCTTGGAGTTGGCCCAACATACCTGGCGCTTTAATTTTCCACGACCATTGGGTCGGACAAGCGTATTAGGCCTAACCATATCGACTAGTGCTCAGTGAGCTATTGTCATCCTTGACTTATAAGTCAATTCTTTTCTCAATCAAATAATGCAATCATAGATACACTATATAACAATTGTCCAGATACAGAGCATTAAGAATGCTTAATCAAACCATCACAAGCATAATCATAATCATGCATATTATAGGGGCCCAAGCCCTAATCAAAGCTATATCTAACAACTGTGCCAAACCCTAATCATGTGCATCACGTATTGGGTGCAGTTTTCTTACCGTTGGTCCAAACACAGGTTAAAAATGAATGACCTTCGAGCACGATCTATTCCTGAGCCTTAGCGGTATCCTAGTCACAACCATTGTAACATCCCATGTCACTATGGCTGCTTCATGGAATGACGATTGGCCCTGCAAACCAACACGAGTCTTTCCAGCATGCTTTATCCTCACTCGCACGCTTCTTGGGAAAACTTCCCAGGAGGTCACCCATCATGAGACTACTACAGGTCAAGCACGCTTAACTTTGGAGTTCTCAAGTGATGGGCTACCTAAAAGAAGATGCATCTTGTTTACATAGGTAGTACCCATCAATCTATTTAAGCCCTCTTCAACTGTGTAGTCCCATACATACACAGTCTTAGAATCATCACATTTGACCTTCCCAAGGCGGTGTGGGATTGCACAGCTCTTACCTAGTCTTTCCCCCTACGGATCAAAGGATTCTGACTGTCATAATCACCCCCCCCCCCCTTAGGGGTCAATGTCCCTGTTGGCCACACTTCCGGCTAGGTCAAGGCTTTGATACCATTTCTCGATTTGTGTGTGTCATCCTTTCTTTATCATCCTTTGAGCTTTGAGAGATGAGATAAGCGGTGTTCATAGTATTGAAACATTTCCCATAAAACATAGTTTCTGACCGTCAGGAGTTTTGAACGTCACTTGCTTGCGTCAAAGATTGATCTACGATTTGGTTATCACTAGCTCAAGGTAAGGGAAGAGGATATACCAAAGACAACTTTTAGGACTCGATACGGACACTACGAGTTCCTAGACATGTATTTTGGTCTTACCAACGCTCCAGCCGCATTTATGGACTTAATGAATCAGGTCTTCAAGGATTACTTGGATAAATTCGTCGTAGTGTTCATTGACGATATTTTGGTGTACTCCAAGGATGAAGTCAAGCACACTTAACATTGGAGTTCTCAAGTGATGGGCCACCGAAAAGAAGATGCATCTTGTTTACATATGTAGTACCCATCAATCCATTTAAGCCATCTTCAACTGTGTAGTCCCATACCTACACAGTCTTAGAATCATCACACTTGACCTTGCCCAGGCGGTGTGGGATTGCACAACTTTTACACGGTCTTTCCCCCTACAGATCACGGGATTCTAACTGTCACAATCACCCCCCCCCCTTAGGGATCCAACGTCCCTGTCAGCCACACTTTCGGCTGGGTCAAGGCTCTAATACCATTTGTAACGCCCCAACACGGAACCTTCCAGCAGCTATTAGGATCACGTTTTATTCAGTCAAAATTGTTTTAACAAACTTCAAGTGTGCTGAAAGTGTGCAAAAACGTGTTCAAAATATCAGCATATGTCGATATATCGCAGCTATAGGGGTCGATATATCTTATGGGAGATATGGAAAACACGTTGACTTCGCACGAACGAAAACACAGAGACTCGAGACTATGGGGGAGGTGATATATCGCCTATAGGAGGTGATATATTGGCTCCTTCAACATAGTTTGAAATTTTGTGGAATCCGAGCTTAAAACATCCCTCAACAACTTGGATTTGCTCTTGAACATTTTTGACCGAGTTATGGGAATCTGTTGAACAGAAAGTTCAAATTTTTTCAATTATTATTCATTTATTTATTCATTTTAAAAAGGGGTTAGTTTCACTCCTTGAACTCTATAAATAAGACCTTTCACTCAGCCATTTCATTCTTCATTCAAGCATTCTTCAAAGCCTCTAAGCTGCTAAGTTTAATATAGAGAGAAACACTAGGGTTTTGGGGTTAAAAGCTTTTCCATCTAAGCTTTATAAACACTTGGGAAGTAAGATAAAGTGATATTTTGATATTAGAATGAAGTCATAATCTATCCAAGGTATTCTTTATCCTCAGATTTAGTTCATTATAGTTCTTCTTATTCTTTCATTTTTCTTCAAAAGTCCTAACTAGTTATTATGGCTTTGGCTTAGGTGTTTGAGTTTCTTGAAACTTAAGGTTTTCGGTAAGTTTCTATCTTGATGTTTTAGATCTTCTTTTCATTTTCATTTCTTTAGAAAACTTATGGATCTTACTGTTTTATTTTAGGAGTTTTCCATCCTGTTCTTGTCTAGATAGCAAATAAGCAAATCCCAAGATTTTTATAATTATCGTAGACTATAGTTATGATTTAACCTACCTCGAATAATAGCAAGAGGATCTAGATGATTTATCGTATATTACATTGTGTTTAAACCTACCTCAAATAGTAGCAAGAGGACCTAGATGGTTTCTATCACATACTACGTTAATGAGTTAATGACCATTAATATTGTAGTCCTATGTTTTTACGTTTTAGTCATTATGTTTTCAGTCAAAATGAATGGAGCTTTGACCTATCATGATATCCAACCCGTTAAGGCATTATAAAGGATTAGAGAGCCAAGGGATACAATAGGAGTGCTAGAAAGAATCACTCAGAGATTGATCATATTTCACAAGGAGATAGTTCACCTTCAAATCGCTAGGCAAATCATGATTAGAGCCATGGAACAATATGTCCTAGTAATTAGGATTTTAAAGGATTTTCCTACTGTAGTTTCAAAATTAGAAGAATTATGGGAGACAATGGATGATGAAAATGATTTACCAGTAGCCATGAGATATTATTTTCTTATACTTAGGATTACCTCTAAGTTTGAGTTTCAATTCACTAATGAACAAAGCACGCTGGAAAGACTCGTGTTGATATGTAGGGTCAGTCATTATTCCATGAAGCAGTCATAGCGAAGTGGGGTGTTACAACCATAATAAATGATATTTATCAATATCAAGTAAATAAAGGCTTCTGGATCAAGTCCTAGCCTCCGAGACCTCTAATCCTACTAAACCTGGTAATAAAATCCTTCCTGAGCCCTTAGGTGTGAGTTCTCGTCACTAAAAACCCAACTTGGCCAAAATTTCCTATGCGCATTGTGATGCCCCCTATAGGTCGCAGCGCGCCTCCAGTTCAAGGACTCCCCCTGCTTCTATCCCAGAGCCACGCGCCACGACTTGACCTTGAGGGTCGCGGTGTGTCTACGCCAAACAGAGCCCCCTGCGCACTGGGTTCACATGGGTCGTGACGCCCCAAGAATAGGGTCGCGGTGCAACCCTACGAACCTAGTTTTTCCCCTGTTTTCCTCAGCCAAACCTTACCAAAAATCACCCCAAACAGAATCCAAGATCACAACTTGATCCCAGAACAATATTAACATCTTACCAGCAACAAAACACAACTATAGTTCACTTAAAACCCTCACCAAAACTCCAATTCAATACCTTGAACCTCAAGCTCAAGAACACTATAAAAGCATAGTAGAATTAAATCAAAACAGAGATTTTTGCCTTTCCTCAGTTGTGATTAAGTCCTTCTAGCTGCAGCTAATTCAACCCTACTCAAGCTTTCAATCCAAGCTTCAAATTCCACAAGTTTCCTCAAGAAATCCCAATCAAATGGAGAGAGGGAGAGAAACGTAGAGGAGAGAGAGTTGAGAGTGTTTTAATGTGTTTTGTTCTGGGTTTCAACCAGCTGAAGCTTTTAGTGACTAAGTCACTACTTTTGGCATTAGAATGACCTAAATGCCCTTTGCCCTTAGCATATACTCATCACATGCCCCTAAGGGATAAATTTGTCTTTGGTCACATATCCCATTAATCATAATTAATGCCTTATAATCCCTGTTACCTCCAATATCCTCAAATAATTATCAAATAATTTCCATTACCCGATCCGGGTAATGAACTATTTTACCGAATTACTCCTCAGCTCACTTCGAGCTTAGTATTTGACCCTGTTATGACTAAAAGGCTAACTTGCTCCATAGGATCGTCTCATGTCGAATAACGCAAACATATCCACATAATAATTTGGTATCAACCAATATACACACATATATATACATACAAATATGCCATTAACAGGCCAAAAATTACAAAAATGCCCTTCTAATTAGAACCGGGCCCATATGCAAGCAAATTCAGTCATATAATAATATAACTCACATAATTCATATAATCATTCATATCATCACATAATAATGCATTAAAATCAATTATTTCCCACCTGACCCCCTAATCAAGTCATTAAGCCTTATTAGAGAAATTGGGACATTATAGAATACCTCGGAGGCTAACAGGGGTAAGAAAAAGAAAGGATAAAAGTACTTCTCTATTTATATAGTGTATACCGACCTCACAAATACTCAGGAGAACATATTTGTCGCAAACGAACATATTCTTACATATTTCAGACACACACAACATGTATCACTTATAACATAGCTCCTAACATAATTCATAACATGATTCATACCATAGTTCTTAACATAATTGATAACATAGTTCACAATATAATTCGGAACAAACTTCCTAACATAATTCATAGTATAGATTATAGCATAATTTGTAATATATCATACAAAGTTACCACACATAAGTACGTTGAGCGTACATCCTGTGTGCAGGTGTCCACTCTTCTTACCTCAGGTCTAGTAGCGCTCCACACACATTAACGCGTCCCTTCAAGTATCCTTAGCAAGCCTATCATATCATATAACATCAAAAGCTCAAACCTCAAGCCAACCAAAATCATATTAAAAAATACATCGTTGTCCCTCTTAAAGATAACTCATACTCATAATATTCTTAAGAAGGTCTTGAAACTCTACTACATAAAACCCTAATCCAAAAAGGTACCAATTGTATCGAATGGGTGCATCAAAATCTGAAAATTATGCATTTCTAGGCAACTAGCACGGTCGTGCTTGTAGAGGGCTAGGGCTAACCAACCGAGCAGTGCGGTCGTGCCAGGTCTTGGCACGGTCGCGCTATATCTTGGCGCATTCGCTCTATCTCTTGGAGTGGTCACGCTAGTCCTCGAATAAAGAAATCGCAGATGCGATTTTAAACCTAGGTTTCAACCCCAAATCGCAAAGTTTCGACCCTAATTCACCAAATCAATCAACCTAGCATGTTTCTAACCATTGAAACTCATATATAACCAATCCTAAACATATACTAAACATTCAAAATACCAGAAACAACTAAAACAGTCTCAATACTTCAAAACCTAAATCTGACAAAAACTTTAAACAATAAGGTTTGAACATTTACAAATCAAACTCTAACCACAAAAACTTTTATCCTTGTCATCTAAGAATTCTCATAGCCCTTCAATAACTCAGATTGAAAATCTCTCCCAAAATCTTAGGCTTCAAGATTCAGATCAAGAACGAGAGAATTCTTCTTTGGTTTGTATTCCTTTCGTATATCACTAACTTAATTGTCTAAAAACTTCTTACGACATCTAAACCTATCCCCTTTATTATTTAATTATCTAATCAGATTATAATCGTATAAACCCAAAATAACATTACTGCCCCAAACCTCTAACTTTCTCTTAAGGCCCTTATTGTAACTTCCATCCAAAACTATTAGTTTTAACTTCTCATAATTACACTTTCTATCATAAAACCAATAATTCTACTTTGACCCCCATAACCAAATTCTATCACACTTTGGCCCCTAATACTTGAAGAAACTAATGTGTGTGGAATTCTTGATAGAACACATAAAATAAGCATACATCATAACTCATGCATATCATAGTTCATATAATTAAACACAGAATATCATACAAGTAACCATAATACCCTAACACAAGCCAGATTACAAAAATACCCTGAAAAATCCAAGGCGGATATTACAAAAGATAATGATTATAGTTCATTTATCTTAGAAACATGTGTTTTAGAGAATGATAAATCTTTTTGGATTATTGATTCTGGATCTACTAACCATGTTTGTAACTATTTACAACTTCTTGAATCATGGAAGGAAGTGGACGAAAGGGGCTTAAAGCTTAGAGTTGGGAATGGAGTGTTCATTGCAGCCCAAGCTAGAGGAAGACCTCCCCTGAAGTTCAGAAATAAATATTTAATTTTGAAAGATGTATTTTTATTTCGGATTTTAGTAGAGAATTAATTTCAGTTTCCATGTTGCAATTAGAACGATTTGTTATGACTTTCACAAGTTCTAATATATCTATTTCTTTCAATGGATCACAATTGTGTATTGCATGTTTGGAAAATTGGCTTTATATTCTGCGACCTAACGAACCCCTCGCACTTAATAATGATTTATTTAAAGTAGCTATACCTAGGACCAATAAACATCAAAAGACTGATAACGATAACATGAAGTATTTATGGCATTTCAGGCTTGGTCACATTGGCTATGATAGGATTCAAAGACTTACAAAGGATGGGCCTTTGAGGAAACTCGCCTTATGTGAATCTTGTCTATAAGGAAAACTGACCAAGTGTCCATTCTCTGCAGCCAAAGAACCACTTGGAGTTGTTGGTTCAGATGTTGGTAGACCATTGAATATAAAATCCAAGGGTGGCTTTAAGTATTTTGTCACTTTCATAGACGATTACTCTAGATACTCATGTCTTTACCTAATGCATAGGAAATCAAAAACATTTTCAAAATTTCAAGAATTCCTAGCTGGCTTAAAACCAATTAGGTAAAACCTTATAGATCTTGCAATCTGATAGGTTGGAGAATATTTGGATATGCAGTTCCAAGATCATTTAACTGAACTTGGGATTTTGTCACAACTTAATGTCCTGGGTACTCCGCAACAAAATGGTGTAGCAGAACGCCGGAACAGAACTTTATCGGAAATGGTTAGATGCATGCTTAGTTACTTAACTCTGCCAACTTCATTATAGGGACATGCAATTGAAATTGTGAATGACTTTCTAAATGTCCTACTATCCAAGTCAATCCCCAAAACACCTTTAGAACGCTGGAATGGTCGTGAACCTAGTTTACGTCATTATAGAATTTGGGGGTGTCCCGCCCACGTCCTGAGGAAAAAGGAAGGAAAGCTAGAACCGCGAACCGAAGTTTGCATGTTTCCTGGCTATCCTAAAGGAACTTGGGGTGGATTTCTCTATTTTCATTAAAAAGAAAGTGTTTACTTCTACGAATGCTACTTTTCTGGAAAATGACTATGTCTAAAACTTCAAAACGCACAGCAAAGTAGTTTTAGAGGAGATGGTTGAAGAATTGACTCCTACCAATGTTCCATCGCCATCAGTGAAAGTTGATGATGAAATCCACACTCCTCATGTCCAACTGATGCAAGTCAATTTAAATGAAGAAAGTATCATTGTTCCTGAGCAAACAGTCACAGAGCCTTGTCGTAGTGGGATGGTTTTTAGGTACCTAGTTCGCTATGGTTTGGACGGTGAAACCAATATGGTTTTTGGTGACACTGGTGATGATGACTCTTTTTCTTTCAAACAGACAATGGCTAGCCCAAAAAAGGAACTATGGTTCGAAGCCAAGAAACATGAAATGGAGTCCATGTACTCAAATTTCGTTTGGGAACTTGTGGAAGCGCCTAAGGACTTTATGGGCATTAGCTGCAAGTGGATCTACAAGAACGAACGAGGTGTTGATGAAAATATCGAAACTTATAAATATCTATTAGTGGCAAAGGATTATACCCATAGAGAAGGCATGGACTATGAGGAAAATTTTAGTCCAATAGCCATGCTCAAGTCCATTTGCATCCTCCTATCCATAGAAGCTGCTCTCAACTATGAGATTTTTAAAATGGACGTCAAGACAACTTTTCTTAATGGGAAACTTAACAAAGTCATTTATATGGATTTTTCATAAGGATTTAAAGTAGCTGGACAAGAAGGAAAAGTTTGCAAGTTGAATAGGTCCATTTATTGACTTAATCAAGCTTCTCGTTCCTGAAACCTTAGGTTTGATTAGATAATCAAAACCTAGGGCTTTGAATAAAATATTGACGAGCCTTGTGTTTACCAACTGAAGGCAAATCAAATAGTGGTATTCCTGATTCTTTATGTAGATGATATCTTACTCATTGGAAACAATGTTTAGAAATTATCAGATGTGACGAATTGGTTGAGCACTCAATTCCAAATGAAGGATTTAGTTGAAGCGAGTTATGTTCTAGGTATCCAGTTCATTAGGGATAGAAAGAAAAACTCTTAACTCTATCTCAAGCAACTTAAATTGATAAAGTGCTTGAATGTTTGTCATTGTCAATTTCCAAGAAAGGACGTCTACCGTCCTGTCATGGAATTCATCTTTCAAAGAAGCAGTCTCCCCATACTCCTAAAGAGGAAGATGCAATGAGGAAAGTTCCTAATGCATCTACAGTTGGATGTCTGATGTATGCTATGTTGTGTACTAGACAAGATATATGCTATGCAGTGGGAGTAATGAGCATGTATCACTCAATTCTAGGACTGGAACAATGGACAGTAGTTAAGCACATTCAGAAGTATTTAAGGCAGACTAGGGATTATATGTTAGTCTACAAGGGTGTTGTTCTAAACTCTGTAGGCTACATCGATTCAGACTTTCAGACTGATGTCGATATTAGGAAGTCTACATCTAGAGTGTTGTTTACTCTTGGGGGTGGAGCTGTGATATGGAGAAGCGTAAAGCAGTCTGCGATCTTAAATTCAACCATGGAAGCTGAGCACATAGTTGCATCTAAAGCAGCTAAGGAAATAGTTTTGCTAAAGAAGTTCTATTCATATCTTGGTGTTATTCCAAATATGGATAAATCGCTCGTATTGTTTTGTGACAACACAGGAGCGATAACCAACTCGAAAGAACCTCAAGTCACAAGAGGAGTAAGCATATACAAAGGAAGTATTACATAATTCGAGAATATGTGGCTAGGGGAGATATGAAGGTTATGAAGATTGCATCTGAGGAAAATCTTGCAGATCCATTTACAAAGACACTACCAAAAGCTACATTTGATAGGCATATTAAGGAAAAGGGATTAGTAGAATTAAGGCATTGGTCTCAATTAGTGCAAGAGAGAGTTTATTGGGGTTTTTATGCCCTAATTAAAACCCAATTTCTTTGTAATCTCATTTTATTATTAATAAAAGAATAGAAATCATTTTTTACTTGGTCAATCACTTTGCTCACATGTTTTATTTTCATGTTTATTTGTTTAATATGAATTTCCATTAATTCCTGAGCATATAGCTAATCATATCTATAGTGTTGTAATCATAATGGAATATAAATATGATTATATGTTCAAAATAAGTTAGTTCTAAGAATAGCCAGTGCACATGATTTACACTTACTTGCCAATCTACGATATGATCTACTTACACATTGTTGTGTTATGTCTTTCAAGAATATTAGAAAGGTAGATAGGATCGGATGTATTTGTTACATCGGACTGGACCGATATTGACAGTAGATAAGATAAGAAGACATACCGTTATTATCTATTCTAGTCATATCATATAGTTGACCATAGGTCAATTAAATCTCAATCTTGAGTTGTTAGTATTGAGTTCTTTGACTTGTTCGTTACTAGCTTACCCTACGGACTTGCCCATACTTACATCTTGGGAACTTGGTAGTATAATTAAGTGGGAGTGTTAATCATAGATATGAACATCTATAGCTTTTGATGAATAAGTAAAATGATGGTTTCCTTTTAGTTTGGTTTGAGGTGATAAATGATAGAGATCTCATTTCAGTAATTAATATTAGTTTACTGAAATATCATTTACAAAGAACTAAGTGTTTTAAGGATAAAATACAATGAGGGGTAAAACAGTATTTTAGTCCCATCTCATTGTAGACTGTCCATAGAGGATTGAGTGATAATTATGGTTGTAACAATGGATAACTAATAACGTATTTATATTGCTTATAAGGCATTCTATAAATTCAAGAGTGAAATTCCGAGTCTTTAGTGGAGTCACGTAGAATTAATAAGTTATTAAATTTATTTGTTAAATTTATGAAAACTCATTGGAGCTTGATTTCATTGGCCCATGGTCCTCACAGTACCTTAGATAAAATCATCTAGATAGTGTCAATTAATTGATTTCATCATCAATTAGAATTATCAAAGTTGACTAGGTCGTTTTTGGATAATTTCACAGAGTTATTCAATTTAGAGAAGAAGATTGATTTTAGGGAAAATTTATTAATTAAGACAAATTGATGTCTAAATTAATAAATAAGTTTACACCAAGGTTCAAATTATAGATAATTAATTTGATAAAGGATTTAAATAATTATTTAATTGATTAATCAATAGAAAATATTACTGGCCTTGAATTTAAGTCAGTTAAATGGGAAATTTCACGGGCCTATAGCCCATGAGAATTTCGACCTAAGGGATTTAATTGCCTATTATTTTATTGTTTTTTTAATTAAACAAGTGACCTAATTGAGCCTTTAACAAGAACGCTAAGTAAGAGTTGAAAACAGATGATCAGAAGATCTAGTTTTGATGATTTAGGGTTTTAGACTCTCTCTCTACAACAAAAGTCATTTTCTAAGCCTCTATATTCTCTTCTCTTATTCTCTCTGTATCTATCTCATGTGTTGAGAATTTCCCACTCAAGTCTAGGAAATTCTGAGGATGTTGTGGAAAACTGTGAAGAAATTTGAAAATCGATTCAGTTTCTTGGTGATACCCTGCGACAGAAAGGATACAAGGGTTAGAGAAATTGAAGGAAGGACTTATTCATTACGCTGCATATAATGTAAGTGTTCTTATCATTATCTCTTTTTAAGTCAATTATAGAAACATGTTCTAGGTTTTCTTATATTAATTTGTTTAACATATGATTTACATGAAAATAAATAAGATCCTATATAAGTATTCCCAACAGTCGGCCCCTAGGGCCCTAGCCTCGTTTGCCAAAGGATACTCTACCATGTGTGGCGTGGCACAAAACTTTCCGACCACGGTTAGAGTTGGAGCGACCGCTGGTTTCAAGGTCATAAGATCTATGACCTTCTTGCCTTTGTCCCCAATAGGGACTATCCTAGGAGGAGGAGGTGGAGTCTTCTTCTGGGGAGAAGGTACTTTAGTCTTTGGCTCACTTGTGGCGGTCTTTGAGGTCTCAAGAGAGGGATCCTCAGTCCAATTCGCGGCTATAGGTGGGGAAGTCTTGGTCCTTGGCTCCCTGGGTGCAACCTTCAAGGTTGCCAAAAGAGGGTCTTCGGTAACCTTTGCGGCCTTAGAGGGAGGTGCATCCTTCTTCGAGGATGCACGACCCCACTTGCTGCCTCGGGCCTTGGGTGGCATCCCGATGATGTTGTCGAGGTTTGAGTCCATCTCGCCTGAAAAAGGGAAAAATATTGATTATGATTGGAAAAAAGAAACTATATTGTAACGACCCAAATTCACTAATAAGGCTTAAGGGCCTTGATTAGTGTGTCTGAAGGGCATAATGGGAATTATATGTGGTTTTAATGATTAAGATGCATGATTATAATTTAAAGCATGTTATATGACTATTTGAGATGCATGAATATGTGTATTAGTATGCATGTAGGCCCTGATTAGGTTAGAAGGGCATAATCGTAATTTTGGCCATTATGGGCATAATTGTTTTGATATATGTGATAATTGTCGAGACCACATTATTATGTGGATATATCTGTGATCTGTGACTCGAGACGATCCTAGTGAGCAAAGTAGCGGAAAAGTCATGATGGGGATTTATACCTGGCTCGGGGTGAGCTTAGGGGTATAAATGGGAATTTAGTGAGTGTACTGGAGTCTATTTTGGCATTGAGGAATATTATTGGTGATTAATTAGCTATCAGGAATTAAGCTATCAAATATTAGAGATACTCGAGGAGATAGCGGGAATTGGGGTGAAATGACTAAAATGCCCCTAAGTGGATTAAAGGGTTTAGAATTAATAGGGAGGGCATTAAGGTCATTTGGCTTTTAAAGATGGGTATTACTGAGGCTTTATGTTAGTAGAGAAATGTAGAAGTCTGAAAAAGAAGGAAAAGGAAAAAGGAAAGGAAGGAAAAACAGAGTGGTTTTCCATTGAGTCGGTTTGTGGTTCTCTTACCACTTTTCTTCATTCTTCTTGAAGCAAAATTCGGAGGAGAGCTAGTTCAATTAAGCCACAAGGTTACTGAACTAAGATTGAGGATTTGACAAGGGTTTAGCAAGGTTAGGCCATCACTTGAGGTAAGGTTCTGTAATCTCTTCAGTTGCTGGTTTGGTTTCTGAATTATGGTGTATAAGTTGAGTTTGATGGGGAACTTTGGGGAAATTCAAGGCAAAGGTTAAGGAAAAACAAGCCAAGGAGGTCTAGAGACAGCTTGTGGTTGAAATCCTATCAAAGGTATAAAGTCTAAACTATAACTTTGCTGTTCAATTGGTTTCTGCTGAGTTTAAGTGTTTAGGAGTGGCTATGGTGAATTCTGAGTTTGTGGATGCATGTGCTTGAGTTGTAGGTATTGGGGGTGCTTGGGATGAGTGGAGTATGGTCATAAGGTTGTTTTTGAGTTTGGGAAAGAGTTGGAAGAGTTTTGGTTGAGGTTGGTTCAAGGAAATCGCAAGAAGGAGAACTAAGGGTGGTATCTGTCTGTGACTAGCGCTAGCCTTTGGGCGTTGTGGTGCTAGGCCAAGTTTGTTGATGGGGTTTTGCTTCTGTTTGTAGCGCTGTAGCGCCCTCCCATGAGCGTTGTAGCGCTACCCTGCCTTCTGAAGGGGATTTTAGGGTTGTTTGCATGGGCTTTTGACCTAGGGTTTGGGGTTTGATTCCACCACCTTGTTTGGTGGAACTAGGACTTCCCGGGGCCTCGGGATTGGCCCCGAGGCTAGGATTTGAACTTGAGGATTGATGATGACTTTGGCCCATGATTGTGTTTAGGTAAGCGCTAGGGCTCGAGGGGGATCGTGCTCAAGGAGTCGAGGGATCAAAGCTAGTGAATTGAAAGGTAAGAAAACTGCACCCGGTTATATGTTTGTGATGGGACTAAGTGCTCCCGATACTTATATCGTGTTAATGATGGTATTATGCCATGGGACATGTAAAAGCGGCCTAAGGGCGCCGTACACTATGTTTGCGCACAGGGCGCGGCTTGGCCACTGGTAGCCGAGGACAGCTTTATATTCACTGAGCTCGGTTTAAGCGGGCCGGGGTCAGTGGGATAACGGAGGGAGCAGCCTGAGGGCGCTAGCCCTAGTTATCGTTTGTGAAATGTAAATGACATGAGTTGGCATGCTTAGTATGTGGAATACTTGATTATACTGAATGGTTATCTAGTTGAGATTATGTGATGCAATGTGAGATATTGATTTGTCTGTTGATTGCTTATGCTCTGTTATTGTTGTGTTTTCTTGCTGGGCCTTGGCTCACGGATGCTACGTGGTGCAGGTAAAGGCAAGGGCAAGCTGGACCAATCCTGAGGTGGAGAGCTGCAAGGTTGAATGTACATAGCCAGCTGTTCAATCGCCATGGTCGAGGAGTGGATCAAGACAGGGATTGCCTAACTGTCTGTTTTGCCTTAGTATTGCTTGATATTGTATATAAATCTTGTGCCTTTTGTAAACAGTCTTTAAACTTGTATCTTTTTGGGATCCCATGTGAACAGATGACGCTTCTTAATGAAAATGCGGCTTTTGAGACCAAACCATTTTAAACCTTAGTTCCTTTATAGTTTCAGTAACATGATTTTAATTAAATGACTTGGTTAGCAAGTCTGGCACTTTATAAAGACACAGTGTAACAGTCTTGGCTATCCAGGGCGTTACATATATACTTCCCACATTGAAAACTACAAAGTAAAAGGAACCTAACTGGAGGACTCCTTTGAGCTCGAGCTCGATGACCAGGAAATCCCCATCTTCTGACGAGGCAAAGAGGGTCCCTTCCCTAAAAGTAGGGGACATCCTAGATAGGTCCCTATAGTTGTTAGTCTCATATTGGATTGTTATCCCATCCCAATCCTTAATTAAGTTGTACATTGTCTAGTATTTCCCCAACCAACTATCGAACCTATGTACCTTAAGATCTACCCCCGAACAGACAATAAAATTATTCTGGGGATTCTTAAACAAGACAAAAACATTGGGCTCCTATCTAAGAAGGGTGGGAGACCACTTGGATAGGTCTAGCATGAATTTACCTCCAACAGACAAGCTCATCGAGGCCTCATCTTGTGCTTCATTTCCTAAGCGCGAAGGCTCGACAAAGTGGGGAATAGGGTCACATGAGTTTGAGCTCACGTGCGTCCTCCTAGTGAGAAGCTTGGCTATTTGTAATGGGACGTCTTTCCACCTCAAGAATTTGCAAATCCTTGCATCGTCTATAGACTCGCCCTCGCCTAAGAGACCGCACCGTCAGAGCTTGTCCTCGTGAAGGTGGTAGTTGAGGGACCGTCAGCCATACAAGAGCTTGAAAATCTCCTCCTAGTGGTCTTTCATGTCCATGGTGGGCTGCGGACGGTCATAGTTGGCTGAAAAAATTGAATGGAATGAGCAGTGTGAGCTCGGAGTATAAAAACATATATATTTTATTAAAGGAGATCAAAATGAATTGTGGCAAACAACTTATGGATTCGTTGAAAGGAATAAAATATGGATGGACAGAGGCCATTAGTCCAGAATAATATGGTCTTGAAGTTGGGAGGATATTAGGGATGTCCTCAAACATTCTTTTCTCCTTAGGGTAGCTCAAAAGGTAATAAAACCTATCACCACCGTGAGCTTGAGAATGGTTACTCTTGAGGCAGAAGAGATATAGAATCTCGCGTGCCGAAGGTCCATCCCACTTCATCTTGTGGTAGAGCAACCTTATGAATTCCAAGACTCTATAAGAGTTGGACTAAAGTTGGAATGGGGTAATGCCGACGTAGTCGATGAAGTTTCTAAAATATTCCCTTAGAGGCAGAATGCACCAGCTCGCATGTGTTCCCGACTCCAGGCCGCGAGCTAGACCTTCTTGTCAGGGTTGTTTTTGCCTGGGTCAAAGCAACTCCTTTCATCGAGGTTGGCAGGCCGACATACCAGCTTCCCAGTTAACTTTATCCCATGGTAAGCTAAGATTTCTAAAAAAATTCTGGTAGAGGTAACATAGGTCTAGTAATGTTCACCATCGAAGAAAGGGTCCTCTGAGGATGGGGCGAAGGGATTTTGGGGGCTGTGTGTGTGGATAACTGGTTTGATGAGCTCTCCATGAAGTTGAATGAGAGTTCACCAGGGGAAAAGGCTATTGTGACCCTACAATTGGGATCTAGCGGGAGTGGTCGGGTCTCAGGGTCTGGTTTCGGATAAATATCAAGTCGTAGCCTCTTTCTTTTTCCCTCTTTGACCTCGTCAATTTGACATCGAAAGTGGGCTCAAATATCTTCCCATTCGAGACGTTTCTTGTGCTCCTGGATCAGTTGTTGGTTTTGGGAAATTAGAGAATCAGCTCGAGGAGACGGCGGATGGTAAGGAATCGCGAGCTCGGGCCCCCACCGATTCTCTAAAGACTGCGACATCTAACAAGAAAGAAAAAGGTGAGGGCCCAATATTTAAAAAAGAGTGGAAATAATTAAGGCTCGATAACTCGAGTTTGAAAACTCGAGATAACGAGATCACATTAGTCGAGCTTGGAGGCTCAAAATAGTGAGATTGACTCAAATGCCAAAACCGAGCTATTAAAAGTTCAGGGCGTCGAAAGTGGACCCACGCGAGAGTGGGGCGGTTACTTTCAGTTTGGAATATCCCAAATTTCTAGGAAGAAATGGGCAGTTACCCAAAAAGGAGATATTATCCGGATACGTGTGTTAAAACCCTAATTCAAAACCCTTTTTCTTACACTACACGAAACCTATAACCTATTACCCCATAACTTAAAAAAGGTGCCATTTTTACCTGTTTTATCAAATTTTTGCCTAAACAGATCGTTGTTCACTATAAATCCATACAAATCAAGAACTTCATTTTACAAAGAAGGTTTCAAGAATATACCAAGAGTCAGTGAAAACAATATGAAAAATGCGAAGAAAAGATTGGAAAACTTACACGTTGGAAGTTGATGAGGGAATTGAAGAGTCCATTGGTAATGACGATGTAAGGAGGTCCTCGGAAACTCGCCTTCAAAGAGGGATCGAGTGGGAAATTGAGGAAATTTTTAGATGTCTACTTTTTTCTTCTCAGAAAACATGCAAAGGTCAGGGCTCTGGTTCGTGTTTCTCTCTTTAAAAAAAATTGAAAGGCAATAGTGAAGGTGAATAAGGTGAAGAGGGGGTTTAAATAGGCAAAAAGGTGAAATCTGAAGGGAAAGTTGAGCCCTTGATTTGGATTGGAACGTGATAAGATGGACCATGTATGATTTTAAGAATTGGCAGAAAAAAAGGAATAGGAAAGGACGTGCACAGAGAAAAGAGTACTTGAGTACTCTCGGCGTGCAATCCCCTAAGGACCCATGTCCACACTCGAGTGTGGTAGGTGGGCACGTTTTTCGAAAGTGAAGTTCAAAAGTTTCCTTCTTAGAGGATTCGAACCAACACTTTTGAGGGGGAAAAATGTGACACCCAAATTTTGAGATTAAATAAATAGCCTCGAAATGTAGGCTCGTAAAGAGTAAGCTCAGGATTAACAAGTGTTAGCAATACACTTGTACAAATTGTCAAACAGTTCCAGATTTGCTATCAGCGCCTGAGCATGAGTTACAGGCTCAAAGATACCAACCTTCTCTAAGGGATGAGCTTGATCGACATTGCGAGAAGAGGAGAAGACAACAAATGGAATGGTGAGCTCGAAGTTTGGCTGGTCTCTAAAGCGCGTTAAAGCAACATTCGAGCTCGATGATACGTTTACCACATGGAAAAGCTATTAGGAAATCCCTATTTCTTTGGGATTTGTTAAAACCGTGAGATTAATCCCTTAATTTATGGGATTATTCTTTAATTAATGCATTTTATTTTATATTATTAATTCAGATATTTATTTGAATTTAAATATTTGATTGTAACTTCCATGAATTCGGGGCAAGATAGTCCTACAACCAGGTCTATAAATAACATGGACTTGGTCATTTGTACTCATGCGTAATTTTGTACTGAGAATGGACTCTTCCAAATTGCTCTCACTTGAAACTTTTGCATAGAGTTCATAATAACAATGACTCGTGGACGTATGCAGATTTTAACTGTTGAACCACATTAAAAATCTCTAATTTCTTCTATTCCTCCTAAATCAAATGTTTATTGCTCTACATAATTAAGTTGACAAAAAACAGTCAACAAAACGGTCGCCTCTTATTTCACTAAACTGAAATCTCTATGGGATGAGATTCAATAGTTATGTCCCTATCCTATTTGCAAATGTGGAGTAATACAATAGTTGCTGGATCATTACCATGGAGATCATGTGCTTCAGTTCTTTACTGGTCTCAATGAATCCTACCACTCAGTACATGCCCGAATTCTCCTTATTCAACCTTTACCTTCTCTTTCATGTGTTTTTTCTATGATCATACAAGAAGAACGTCAAAGCACCTTAGGCACCACCTCCCAACCTCTTGTTGTTGTAACTCATCCTCTCCACAACACCACTGCTACACAGCCACCAAAGAAAAAGCCATGGCCTACATGTACTAATTGTCACAAGCCTGGTCATCTGGGGGACAAATGTTATTTTCTTCATGACTTCCCTCCCAGGTATGGCGATAGTAGAAACAACCTGAGAAGTCCAATTTCGTTATCAATACAACTTTTGCTCTTGATTCTAATGCTCTTACTGCCCTTCCGAATCAGGCTTTGCTCAGTCAATAATTAATTTCCTTACTTAGTCAAAAACTACATCAGAACAATGCATCAACTTCTCATGCACAACCCGTGGTATCAAATTTTTCTGATAATCTCAAACTTTTTTCCTGTAATATTTGTCATGATCCTAAAAGTTTTTTTTTTTTTGACAAATACTCTTTTTGCCAAAAATGTCACTTTACCTAACGGTTTGCAAGATGAAATAATTAAAGTTGGCACTCTTCATTTGATTAAACATATTATTCAGCAGCATGTTCTTTATGTTCCCACTTTTCAATATAATCTTTTCTTTGTTAATGCTTTTTTAAAACAAACCAGATCTGCCACTTTAACTTTTACTGCTGATTCTTGTCTAATAAAAGATCATTCCAAGACATCAACGAGGGATGGGACTGTTAAGAAACTTGGAAATCTAAATGACATTGAGCAGAATTTTTATCCCAGCTGTACTTTACACTTTTCTACTTGTATCCTTGTACTGATGCTCATAAATGGCATACAAGACTAGGCCATCCTTCCATGCATATCACAAATACTTTGAATGAAAACCTTTCTTTTTCTATTGCCAAATCTCATGATTTCCATTATTTTATTTGTCATTTCGCTAAGTGAAGAAATCTTCCATTTATGTCTCTAAATCATATGTCTAATGCAGCCTTTGATTTAATTCACATAGACATATGGGGGGCTTTTCACACGTTAAGTATTGAGGGTTACATATATTTCTTAACCATTGTTAATGACCACACACGTTACACATGGGTACATATGCTCAATGCTAAATATGATGTGGGTACCATTCTTCTCAATTTTTTTTGCATACATTAACACTCAATTTTCTTCTAATATCAAAGTTGTCTGCAGTGACAATGCTAAAGAATTTAATCTAACATCTTTTTTTGTAAAATAAAAATGTGTTATATACTATAACTCTTGTGTTGAAACTCCTAAAAAAATTCAGCTGTTGAAAGAAAGCATCAACATATCCTAAATGTGGCAAGGGCCTTAGAGTTTAAATCAAATATTTCTTTAATATATTGGGGCCATATCATTAAAACAATAGTCTATCTTATTAATAGAACACCATCAGCCCTTCTAAAGACCCGAACATCATTTGAAAAAACTCTATAACAAATTGCCTAATTACATCCACTTAAGAAATTTCATTGTTTAGTCTATGCATCAATTTTAGTTAGTCAAAGAAACAAATTTTGTAACGCCCTGGATAGCCAAGAGTGTTACACTGTGTGTTTATAAAAGTGTTAGACTTGCTAATCAAGTTGTGTAGTTGAAAACGTGTTACTGAAACTATAGTGGAACTAGGGTTAAAAGGTTTTGGTCTTAAAAGTCGCATTTCTTATAATAAACACTTCCTATTTACACGGGATCCCAAAAATAATAGAATTAAAACCACTTACAAGAGATTCAAGATTTAAATACAGTATTAGTCATACTAAGGAAAAATAGACAGTTAAGCAATCCCTGTCCTGATCCACTCCTCGGCCATGGTGACCGAACAGCTAACTATGTACATTCAGCCCCGCAGCTCTCCACCTCAGGATTGGTCCAACTTGCATTTTCCTTTACCTGCACCACGTAGCACCCGCGAGCCAAGGCCCAGCAAGAAAACACAATAACAGAGCATGAGCAATCAACAGACAATCCAATATCTCATATCACATAAGCATGTTCTCAACCATATAAACATTCGTGATAATCAAGTATTCAGCATACTAAACATATCAACTCATATCAATCACCAATTTACAATGATAACTAGGGTTAGCGCCCTTAGGCCGCTCCCTCTATTTATCCCACTAACTCCGACCCGCTTAAACTGAGCTCAGTGAATATTAAGCTGTCCTCGGCTACCAGTGGCCAAGCCACGCCCTGTGTGCAAATATTTTATACGACACCCTTAGGTCGTTTATCACATGTCCCATGGCATAATACCATCATTGACATTATACAGATATCGGGAGCACTTAGTCCCATCACAAACATATAATCGGGTGAAGTTTTCTTACCTTTAAATTCGCTAGCTTTATTCACTTTGATCCTTGACCACGATCCCTCTTGAGCCCTAGCGCACACCTAGTCACAAACATAGGTAAAAATCATCACCAACCCTCAAGTCCAAAACCTAACCTCAGGACCAATCCCGAGCCCTCAAGAAGTTCCAATTCCACCACATGGGGTGGTGGAATCGAACCCCGAACCCCTGGGCAAAAACCCTTGAAAATAACTCAAAAACCCCTTTCTGGAAGCAGGGTAGCGCTACAGCGCTCTTTGGAGGGCGCTATAGCGCTACAAGCAGAACCCAAAAACCCCCAGACAACCTATCCTAGCGCTACAATGCCCAAAGGCTAGCGCTATAGCGCTAGTCACAGAACCAGCCACCCTGCATTTTTCCTTCCTGCAGCCAACCCTTACCAAAACTTTTCCAATCTTCAACCAAACTTAAAAACAAGATTGTCAACATACTCCACTCATCCCAAGCATCCCAAATACACAAAACCCAATCACATGCACCCCTAATCTCAAAATTCACCATGGTTGAACCTCAAACTCAGAAACTTCAGCACAACAATCAAAACCTCAGAATTTAGAGCTTAGAACTTCATACCTTCAGTGGGGATTCGAACTTAAGTTAGCCTCTACACCTCCTTGGCTTACTCCTCCTTAACCCTTGACTTGAATTCCCTAGAGTTCCCATCAAATTCAGCATAGACACCTTAGTTCAATACCAAAACCAGAAACTGAAGAAACTTCAGTCTTACCTCAACTGAAGGGTTTGTTCCTGCTAAACCCTTGCCAATTCTTCAAGCCAGACCAAGGACTCTAGCCTCAAGCTTTACTCTGGCTTCCCCTGAGTCTCTGCTCCAAAATACCTCAATAATTGATGGAGATATGCCTAAACCGACCTTGGAAATGGCCTGCTCTTCTTTCCCTTTTCTTTCCCTTCTTTTCTTTCTTTCCTTTCCTTTCCTTTCCTTTCTTTCTTCAGACTTCTATTTCTTTCTACAAGTTCCACTAAACATAAAGCCTCAGTTATGCCTATCTCTTATAAGCCCAAATGACCACCATACCCTCTCCTTTAATTCTTACTTCTTTAATCCACCTAAGGGTATTTTGGTCATTTCACTCAATTCCCGCTAATTCCTCGAGTGTCTCTAATATTTACCGCTTATTTCCCGATACCTAATTAATCACCAATTATATTCCTATATATCAAAATAGACCCCAATATATTCTCTAAATTCCCATTTATACCCCTAGGCTCGCCTCGAGTCGGGTATAAATCCCCGCCATGACTTTTTCGCTAACCTACTCACCAGGATCGTCTCGAATCACTGATCACAGATATATCCACATAATAATGTGGTCTCCTCACATATATATACAGTTATGCCCTCAATGGGCCAAAATTACCATTACGCCCTTTCTAAACTAGTCAAGGCCTACATGCATACTAATACACATAGTCATGCATCTCAGATATTCAAATAGTCATATAACATACTTTTAATCATTAAATCACATATATTACAATTATGCCCTCCCGGCACACTAATCAAGGCCCTTAATCCTTATTAGTAAATTTGGGTCGTTACAAATTTACTCCAGGATCGAAAGCTTGTGTTTTCATTGGTTATCCTGAAAATATGAAAGCTTATTGTTTACTTGATATTAAGAGTCAACAAATACTATATTCTAGAGATGTTAGTTTTCATGAACGGATCTTTTTCTTATAAAATATCCATAAATTTGTTAATGATTCTTTATTTACTAACACTTTATTACCTTGTAGTTCTTCTCTTCCTTTGTCTAATATTGTAGCTCCACCATCACATGCTTCCACTCCAAAAGTTCATGCTTCCGCGACAAATAATAATTGTTCAATATCAGCTCCCACAATTTCTCCACAACACACAAAGACATCAAAACAAGGTCGAATTCTTAAAACACCATCTCATCTAACAGATTATGTTTGTGATGCAGCTGTGATCCCTTGTTCAACAACACATCCTTTAGCCAATACATTGTCATCTGACCACCTCTCAACATCCTATCGATCTTCTGTTCTTGCCACACACACAACAATCGAACCAAAAACATTCTCTAAAGCCAATCAATCCGCTGAATGGCAGCAAGCAATGGCCACATAACTCCAAGCTTTGGATGACAACAACACTTGGTCAATTGTCTCTCTACCTACTAATGCTCACACAATTGGTAGTAAGTGGGTTTAAAAAATTAAATATCAGCCAAATGGAAAGATTGAGCGCTAGAAAACTCGTTTGGTAGCTAAAGATTATACCCAACAACACGACATTGACTTTGTAGACACTTATGCTCCTATTTCCAAATGTAACACACTTAAACTAATCTTATCTCTTGCAAGTGTCAATAATTGGTCACTTCACCAAATGGACATCAACGCATTTTTATATGGAGATCTCCTTGAGACCATGTACATGGAACTTCCCAAAGGTTACACTTTATCTGGTCCACTTCCACCAAATCCAGTTTACAAACTTAACAAGAGTTTATATGGACTAAAGCAAGCTTCCAGACAATGGTTCTCCAAACTCAGCTCCACTTTAATCCAAGATGGCTTTCATCAATCCCACTTCGACAATTCTCTCTTCATCAAAAATAATTCAAGTGTCATCATAGCCTTACTTGTTTATGCTGATGATATAGTGACTGCAAGCAATGATGAATTTTCCATTCATTCTTTTAAAATCAAACTTGATTCTAGATTCAAACTTAAGGACCTTGGTCCTCTTAGATTTTTTCTTGGTTTAGAAATTGGTAGATCTCAAAATGGCATTTCAATTTCACAACGACCTTTCACTCTTCAACTTTTGACTAACACGGGTTACCTTGGTGCAAAGGCTGTTTCTACTCCAATGGAAGCTAACAAGAAACTAAGCATGGAAGATGGTGATCTACTTAGTGACCCTACTTCCTATAGAATCCTTATTGGTAAACTAATCTATCTAACGATTACAAGACCAGACATCTCACACTCTGTCATCAAACTCAGTCAATATTTATCTACTCCATGCGTTCCTCATCTCAACACTGCCAACCGAATATTACAATACCTAAAAGACACTCGTGGACAAGGATTATTTTTGCATTCACAATCTGATATTCATGTCAAAGCCTTTGCTGATGCAGATTGGGATTCTTGTGTTGACACAAGGAAGTCCATTTTCAAATATTGTGTTTTCCTTGGTCGAAATCTTGTGTCATGGAAGTCAAAAAAGCAACCTACTATCTCACGCTCCTCAGCTGAAGCAGAATACCATGCTATGGCCAATGCCACATGCGAAATCACACGGATTCTTGTTATACTCAAAGACTTTGGCACCACACCTGATAACAATGCAGCTATACATATTTCTGAGAACCATGTGTTCCAGGAACACACCAAACATGTAGATATTGAGTGTCACATCCTCAGAGAAAAAGTACAAGAATGTCTCTTCAAAATGATCCATGTTACCTCTTCTAACAATCTTGTTGATGTCCTCACCTCTTCCCAACTTCTTTCACAGAGTTAATATCCAAGATGAGTATAATAAAATTATATACTCATCTTGAGGAGGCCTATCAAGATTATTAAATTAGTTAAGAATTGTTAGTTTTTTTGTAATTAATTTCTGCTAGTTTCTTTACAGCTGTAACCAGCTGTCCCTTTCATTATTTTTCATCAATATATAGACCCCTGCTTGTACAAAACAGTTGGTCAAGTTTTTGCTTTACATCAATAAAGTAAAAGTTATTTTTCTCCTCTTCTTTGCTCGACTATAATTTCTATTACCATTAGAAATAATTAGGAATAAATCAAACTAGTCAAAATCATGAAAAGATGAAAAGAGAATTAATAGGAGATCTCGACAACCAATAAACCACTAATAAAATTGATTGTTAACATTGTTTAAGAATGTTTGGAAATGAAAAGATATTTTAATTATTTTCTCGATTTGAATTCTAATTAGCATTAAGTTGTAGTTGTAAGCTATATAAGGAAAATATCTCTCTTTACATGGGGTATTAGTGTAATGCCCTGAATCCCTAATAAGGTTTATGACCTTGATTAGGAGGCCGGGAGGGCCATAATTGATTTATTATTCCATTAAGTGATTATATGCATGTTTATGTGAACTATATTATTATATGATGATAAATGCATGCATATGGGTCCACATTTTATTATAAGGGCATTTTGGTAATTTTGCCTGTTGAGGGCGCAATTGTGTATTTTCATGCATGTTTGTGAATTTTGAATAAGACCACATTATATTGTGGATTTTTTCGAGCCATTCGGCATGAGACAATCTTTGAATGCAAGTTATCGGTCTGGTCATAATGGGATTAATTTCGGGGCTCGGGGTGAGTCTCGGGGTGATTTGAGGATTAGTTCATTACTGGGAATTAAAAGGGTAACGGAGTATGATTTATTAGCATTTGAGAATATTGAGAATAATGAGAATTGGAGGGCGTTAATTATGATTAACGAGATAGGCGCGAAAGGACGGTTTTGCCTTGGTGGCCTTAAGAGGATTTTAAATGACCTAGGGGCATTTTGGTCTTTTGACCTTAAGGATATATATCATTGAAAAGTTGTAGAAAGCTTAGGAAAACAGAGCATTTCATCTTCTTCTCCCGTTCTTCTTCTTTTCTTCATTTCTCTTTGGATTTTGAAGCTCTTTTTGAGGAACCAAGCTAGGGAACCAAGCTTTGACAAGCTAGGGTTGTGTTCCACCATTGAAGAGGGTGCTAAAATGAGATTGAGGTGAGTTTCTGGCCATTAAAAATCGTAGTTCTTGCTCTGTTTTCATTTGGTTTTTAGTTTTGTTTTTGAGTTGGAAAGTTAAGAATCCAATGGGGTTTTTCGCAAAGGTTACTTGGGTTATGATGCCTAGGACTTGTGTATATGATATTTGGGTTCAATTGTGGGTTTAAATGATGTTTGGAAGCTTGATTTTCAGGTTGGAAATGGAGGATTCGAAGGAGGGGGAAACCAGGGTGATCTTCCTTGTCTTAGCGCTATAGCGCCCAAAGGGCAACGCTAGCCAGGGCAAACTTTCCCTGGTTGTAGCGTTGGGGCGCTAGGGGGACAGCGCTGTAGTGCTACCCTGTTTTCTCTGAGGCATATTTTGGGCACTTTTGAGGGTTTTTGGCTCGGGGTTTCAATTCCTAAGGCTCAGGATCGAATTTACTCACCGTTTGAGTAAAATTCGGGGTCCCAGGAGTGAGGTTTAGGTCAAGACCCTTTCATTGTTGATTTCATTAATCGGAGATTGTATTTGGTTATGACTAGGATACCGTTAAAGAATCAAAGGACGTTCTCAAGGGCCGTTCATTTTTTATTTCTCGCTCGAATTAGAGGTAAGAAAACTGCACCTCATATGTGACATGCATGGTTATTATTGAGACATGTTGAGTGTTTAAATGTGGACATTTATTGCATATCAAATGCTTAACAAATCTTGCTCACTTGTGAATGGCACTAACTTATTAGTTAGAATCAGCAATGGTGTCGGTATTAACTGTGAAGCTGTGACTTACTAGTCAAGTTCGGCAGTAGTACCGAGCACTGGTCGTATGGTATTGGCTTATGAGTCAAGAACGGTCTTAGCATGTTTAACGCAAGCCGATAAAGATTAGATCTAATCGACATCTGCATTGAATGACTCATCATGAGCATTAATAACGGACCGACCTCAAGTTCGATGAAAACTAAAAGCGCTTGTCTAGTCTAAAGGCTAGTTACTTAGAGCCAGAGCAGGAAAGGCTAAGGTGACCTACACATCACATGGATAGGGGGGTATGTGACCTCCAAGATAGACTTATCAGTCATCTAATCAAGATGGACTTATCAGTTATCTGACCGAGAGAGAATTATTAGTCATCTAATCGAGATGGACTTATCAGTCATCTGACCGAGGTGAACTTATTAGTCATCTAATCGAGATGGACTTATTAGTCATCTAACCGAGATAGACTTATTAGTCATCTAATCGAGATGAACTTATCAGTCATCTGACCGAGATGAACTTATCAGTCATCTAATCGAGATGGACTTATTAGTCATCTAACCGAGATAGACTTATCAGTCATCTGACCGATATGCACTTATCAATCATCTAATAAAGATGCACTTATTAGTCATCTAATCGAGATAGACTTATCAGTCATCTAATCGAGATGGACTTATCAGTCATCTAATCGAGATGGACTTATTAGTCATCTGACCGGGATAGACTTATCAGTCATCTGACCGAGATGGACTTATCATTCATCTGACTGAGATAGACTTATTAGTCATCTACCCCAGAGAGACTTATTATTCATCTACCTCAAAGCTGGAGACTTATTAGTCATCTACTTAGAGCGCAGGGCTTCACAAACATTTATCTATACCTGCTTGCATGCATGAGTAGGGTTATTACTGCTAGGCATGCCTATTATGCACACGTTATTACTTGTTCATGAGCATATTGAGTTTTCTTGCTGGGCTTCGGCTCACGGGTGCTATGTGGTGCAGGTAAAGGCAAAAGGAAGCTGGACCATCCTTGAGTTGGAGAGCTTAGGTGGCGATATGCACATATGCGGCTGCTCGACCGCCACAGCCAAGGGTTTAAAGAGAAACTAGGGTTAAACCTTATTTTGTCGCTTAGGATGGCTGGTTGTAAATATTTTGTTGTAATAAACCTTTAAATTATATTTTTGGGATCCCAATGTATATAGTAAACGTTTTAGTGAAATGTTACATCTTAACCAAAAAATTTAACCCTAAACCGCTAATCATACTTAGTTATACAATTATGGCCAAATGACTCGATTAGCGAGTTTAACACTGTTTAAAAGACACACTATAACGGTCCCTGGAGTTTAGGGCGTTACAATTAGAGTCAACATATTTCCCTGTAAAAGGAGGCCATAAACATTTTGAAGGGGAAAACACTCTTTTTCATGATGAAATGCTACAACTTATTAGTAAAAGATGCAAGGGGATGTACGTAAGCAAGATTTTTTGTGTTAAACCATTATAACATTCGTGTATTCTTTACCATCCAAAAAAAAAATTACAACTTAAATTGTTGTTAAATCATTAACTATCTCTTGTATCAAAATTTTAGTGCTTTCATTGAATGTTTTTCATGCTTTTTTCCAATTTCAAATCATAGCTTCCCACTTAAAATAAATGCTTCAACGGAGATTAACCTTAAATGTCCCTAAGATTTTGGTGGCATGACGACAAATAAGGGAGACCCAAAAACATCTCATTGACCTTGAAAACAAGCTGCTCCATAGATAAATCATGACTCTAGTGATTCTATGATCATACCACCATACGACATTGAGTTGGTACAACGTACTCTATTAAATGCTAAGATATTCTCCAGAGGATCAAAGCTCAACAAGTAGAGATGACTGCTGCGCTTGAGGAAGCCTTGCGACTTGTCCATTAAGGCCAATTAGTCCATATGGGAGCAGTGTGTAGTCCCAAGCACCTACACTTGCACGTCCCTATCTATCTCGCTTGCAAGGTGCCAAAACAGTCTTAAGTTGCTTGTACTTACTCAAACAAGACGAATAATAACAATGAGGTTAAGGAGAGAGGCCAAGCCCGTAGTAGGCCTATGAATGAGAGCATGTTCAATCGACTGTGTGGACAAGCTTGAAAGGAGGAAAGATCTAACCTCAGCAAGTAGATAAACAATCGAAGAGGTTTAGGTGACTAAAGAGAAATGTCTAAGCCTCAACTAGGAAGAGTATAGTCATTCATACAATAAAAGAACCTTATGGATGGGAGGTTGGAGAAACTAGATCATGAGCTGTGGGAGTTAAACACATCAACACTTAGACTCGGACTTAGACAATTAGCGAGGGATCATTTCCCCAAGAATATCCAAGATGCAACAATGCCTCCAAACTTTAAGATGTATGTGCTTAATAATTACGATGCGAAAATCGACCTTATCAAGCACCTTAGCAACTTCAACATCATGATGAACCTACACCATGTGTCCCTTGTAGCTTTTGTAAGTGTTTCCCGCAACTCTGTCAAGAGCAGCTAAGTAGTAATTTCACTTTGCTCGAACACACCTGAAGGATGGAAACAAATTTGCTTATTTAAAGCAAGGGCCTAGTTGTTAGGAATTGTACCTTAAAGCATGTGTAGTGGACATTCTTTTTATGAAATAAATAAAAGAAATGAATTTTTTTTCTATATATTGACTGTTTTATATTATTGTTTAAATAATGTTATATAAATATCATAAAATTCCTAAATTCATTAATGTGACAAAAATATTTTTGGTACGAGATGATTAAGATTATAGGAAATGAATTTAAAACAGTTCATAGTAAAATAAAGTTAATAAGAAATCTTTAGATTAAATACTATTAATACAATTCATTATTATTATAAATACATGATTCAATGTAGTAGGACATCTTAGTAAATGTGCTATGTATAATGGGATTATACAAAACTGGACCCGATATCTATTAATACTTTATTAAATATTGTTTATCATAAAGAATTAAATTTTAGATGCTTACAAAAGTCAACCTGCTCATGTTCACATTAGTGAAATCATTATGGTTTGGTACCTATTTGTGATTGACTAATCTCACTATGTATTTAACCAATTATAATATTTTCTATCTAAGTCTATTCACAAGATCTCATGTGTTGAGTTCATCTTGTGA
Source organism: Humulus lupulus (assembly GCF_963169125.1). Lineage (NCBI taxonomy): Eukaryota > Viridiplantae > Streptophyta > Magnoliopsida > Rosales > Cannabaceae > Humulus > Humulus lupulus. Next base: position 151,180,076 of record NC_084794.1, on the reverse strand, counting down.
ATCACAAATAAACTCATTGTTTCTTTACGTGCGAGACACGTCTAGAGATGTAGAGAACAATTTGGAAGATCATGGTCTTAATTCTTTATGAAAAGCTTGGATTAGATGTTCTTTTTATAAATACTAAAAGTTAGCAAGAAATCTCGTTCAACTGGTATGATTATTATGTTCTTCTAATATTTAAAAGTTTTTTTTAAAATAAATTGTTTTAATAATGAGCTACCACCTAGTGCCAAAGTAACCACTACTGACCACTCATTTTGTTGAACAAGTGATGGGCTCTCCTATTCCTAAAAATGAAGGATCAAAAAGAAATCTTCCAACCTACATGTAGTCCTCAACCAAGGCCCAAAAAGATTAAGAAGCCTCCCATCTTTAGAGAAGATCTTTTTGTATGTGGCCTCACATCATTGTTCAACATGCCTAAGGATTCCACACTTATAGCAAAGAAACGAGAGGTGCTCATACTTCAATTAGGACAAACAGTTCGTACAATCTTCTGAAGGGAGCGAAAACCCATGAACGAGAGGTCTGACCATCAGATTCTTAACCTTGAATCTCAGAAATTCTTTAATCAACATACCACCTCTTCAGATTAGTTCAACCTCTAACACCATTCCTACTCTAGTCGTAAGCCTCAAAGCATTCATGTCGATCATATATCCTGAGGGAACTCCATAATCTTAAGCGCAAATCAGAGTGGAATCAAGAACCACATTTCTCCATTCTAGGTTGAGAGGTTGAATGAGTAAGAAGTCGTCACAAGGTGACCAAGGGAAATTTTCAAGAATGAATCTCACATCACAACATTGGAGAGCTCAATCACAAAAGTTATGCATTTTCCATCCTGGGGAGGGTTTCCACACCTTTATAAGAATCGATCTCAGAAGAACGGTAGTAATAGGTTTCGTGGCAAAGTACCTTCTTACCAAAGATTTGCTTACCAAATCGGCCACTGCTGCTTCATCAGGAACCAGATCAATGGAGAAATCATCAATAACAACATTTCCATCCTGGTTCATCACTTCATCCATATCATCAACCATAACATGGACCTCAATCTCATTTTCTCCTTCCATGATACAAACTTTAGAGGGCTTGAAAGAGAGCGTAGTGGTGGATTTCGTAGGGTGAATTTTCCTCCAATAAAGAAACTACTATGGTGTGTGTATGTTTTGGTAGATGGGCAAAAATATATTTGCAAAAAGCATAGAGTAGGCTTTTGTGAATAAGCAAGGGTAGAGACACCCCAAACCACATCTTGGATTTGTTTTCGTAGCACGACAACCATCATGCACAGAGGAGAAACAATAATTACAGCGAGAGCATTTTTTAAAGAGAAAATGTATACTATAATAATTTTTAAAAGAAATTTTAAGGAGCCCAACACTACAAGGAGGTAGCGTATTTCTATGTTTTCTGTGGGTTCACACCATTTTGAACCTTGTATTTCAGCCGATTACTCGTTGGAACCTTTATTTTTAAAAATTAACTTGTGGACCTTAAGTTTTGTTAAAATGTTAAAAATAGAAATAGATATATTGATTATTTGAATACTATATTTTGGCCGATTACTCCCTTTGGCCGTTTATTTTTAAAAATTAACTTTTGGATCATGTATTTATTCAAAATGTTTAAATTTCTTTATAAAAAGTAAATTATATAAATATATATAATTATTTATATAATTTATGTTTTCTATAAGGGTTCACACCATTTTTAAGATTAACTTGTGGACTTTGTGTTTTGTCAAAATGTTAAAAATAGAAATATATAGTTAGATAATTTGAACCACGTGCATTTGGTTGACTACTCATTTGAATAGTTTATTGTTAAAAACTAACATTTGGATCTCGTATTTTCTCACAAGGTTAAAAATACAAATTGATAGATTATTTTTTATTATTATTATTATTATATAGATATTTTTAATTGACATTTATTATAATTATAATTAGAATAAAAATGAGAATGGGTAGAATTTTTTCCTTAATTATTTAATAGTCATAAATAAAAAAAAAAGTAAAATAAATAATGTGAAAAATTAACGTTTATTTATATTTATAATTTAATTAAGAAACAATATTAACATCAATTGTCATAATACTATTCTTTTTAATTTAAAATATATTCTTTGTTCCTAAAAAGATTTTTGTGTTTTCACATTGACCTTTGTATCTTTTGTTGTTGCTAGAATGTCCATTAAATTACAATCTAGAAAACATTTATTTATTATAGTAAAAACAAATCACAAATTCAAACAATACTATTATTAATATTGTTTTGTCACAAACTTAAGAAAATATAAAATGAAAGAAAAATACAATTATTAATATTGATGATTGATGATAATAGTTATAATATTTTGTACAACTATTCACTTTTAAATAAAATGCATAATCGTAATGTAATAAGAAAATAGATATATAGAGAACCAAAATTCAAACAATACTAATACCAATATTCGGTTAGCTAATTAAATTCGAATACAAATATACATTTTTCGGTACGTATAGTAAACAATATTACAACACCATGATCGACGTTCAATTTCTTCTGATTCCAAAAAAAATGTAAGAAAAATACATAAATCTTTAAATCAACCATAAATAAATATACATATATTGCACAATAAGTGAGTTCTCTCTATATTTGTCGGATGCATAAAACTTACTTGAAAATAGTTTTTGAGATATATTGCAGTGTCAACATAGTTTGATATTCATATGTGTGTGAAAATATGCATGCTGTACATTGAAAGTCATGTACATGATTAAAAATTGAATGCGTTTAGAGAGAAGAGAAAAAAGAAGAAGAGAGAAATTAGAGTAGAATAAACTATGAGATTAATATAGAATGTTTATAGTATATATATAAAATCACGAAGAGATATTTATATATAATTTTAAATAATATCTTGTGAATTAATGTGCAACTAAAATTCATAAAATGGATAAAAAAAATTAAATTAAAGAAGAAAATAAAAAGAATACTTTGAAGAGATTTAAGTTTGTATTTGTTATAAAATGTATGATTTTATTATTTTTAAATAATTATCATTGTAAAATATCTTATTTTAATTTGTTTATTTATATATTTTTATTTAATTTTAAGTCATGTTTATAATCTACCGTTAAATATGAAAATTTTATTTTAAATATAATAATATTTCGTTAAAATTAACGAAAACCCATAAAATTAATAATTTTTGCTATCTACTACTTTTTATATAGAATAAATATAAATAGATAGAGAGATTATTAAAAAAAAAAAAAAGTTGTTTTCAATTTTTATGAATGATAGAGTAAGTGCTTTTTAAAAATGTGTTTTTAAAATTGATAACTAATAAAAAATATTTAGTGTACCTACTTATTTAGAAAAATCATTTTCAAACCCTAAAACAATAAAGTTCTAAGCTTCTTTAATTTTAGTTCTCTTAATTAATTTGAATGTAAATTTAGTTTCGTATTTTAACTTTAGATTTAATAAAAATGAAGGTAATTTTAGTTATGGATATTTGAACTTGAGATTTATTGCTGTTGGATCATGGTCTTAACTATGCTGTAAAAGTAGCCACATGCTGTAAGATTTGTGGCTCTTTCGATCCATTCATTATGGAATGCTTAGCTCCGTGAGAGGCCAGCCTTGCCCTAGTAATTTGATGTTAGAATTATATAAGATCGATGCAGAAATATGTTTTCAACTTTTCACTCCTTCAACCATACCATACTGTAATATTGGTAGATTCCTTGCTCGTTTATTATTATTATTATTATTTTTACATTGAGTTTCATTTTGTATGGCTCGATAACCTCAATCAAGTTGTGTGCCTTATTTTGTTGATGTTGATTCTCTTTACCAACAGCAAACTCGTCTACGTATTTCTGAAATTCTGCCAACTCGTCCTTACTACAACAGAAATAGAAAAAATAAAAACTAGATTAGTAACATTGAAAAATTTAACTACTACAATAGAATTAGAGTATAGTTTGGGGCAGTAATAAGAATAGACCTTTCTTATTTGCTTATTTTTAGCATTGCGGTACTGTCACGGCTCTTTGATGCTATGCTTTTAAGTACTGGCTGGGATATATTTATATATATATATATATTATAATATAATATAAACATACATATATACTTTTAAAGCACACAAACTCCCAAATTTTGTATGGAAATAAGATATTTATATTAAGCAGAATCCCAAAATAAAATTAATATTTTAAAAGGCGAAAATAAAATATAACATTTAAATAAAAAAAATCCCATTATTATGGCCCCAATTGTTCCTTATCTCTTCCACGCTTCAGCCCCCTGTGCTATTTCATTGAACGTCTCACCCGTTACAGATCTTTCTTATCGTTCTCTCCGCGAAAAATAAAGAAAAGAAAATCGAAAAAGAAAAATCTGATTAATTAAATTAAAGCTTCCTAGAGAAAACCATTCGAGCATATGGAGAATACCTAGCGGATTTTCTTCTGTTTCAGTAAATCTGAGATGAAGATGAAAAGAGAACACCCAGATAGCTGTGGTGGAGCTCGAGCAGGAGCTCTTGGCTATGGTGGCACCAACATTAATGGTGGAGCTAATAATGGTGGCGAATGTTCTTCATTGCCAAACAGCAAGGCTAAGATTTGGGAGGAAGAACAAGAAACTGGAGGAATGGATGAGTTGCTCGCCGTTTTGGGCTACAAAGTCCGTTCGTCTGACATGGCCGACGTTGCTCAGAAGCTTGAGCAGCTTGAAATGGTGTTGGGGTCAGCTCAGGAGGATGGAATTTCCCAGCTTTCCGATACTGTCCACTACAATCCATCCGATCTATCTGGTTGGGTCCAAAGCATGCTCTCCGAGCTAAACAACCCACCTACAAATCTGGATCCTTCCTCCGTTCTCACCAACCGTCAAATCGACGATTCTGATTTCCTCCCTCCACCTGAGTCATCTTCCATCATCGCAGGTGTCGATTTCTCCGCAGATGATTCCGAGTACGACCTCCGTGCCATTCCCGGCGTCGCCGCATACCCACATCCGCGAATCGAGTCTCCATCGGATGACAATCCTCACAAGAGGTTGAGGACCTCAATTGGGTTGGAGGAGGCGAACGAGGTTGCCGAATCAGCCGAGTCGGCACTGGCATTAGTTATGGTCGACTCGCAAGAAACCGGGGTCCGACTTGTGCACACGCTGATGGCCTGTGCCGAGGCGGTTCAGCAGGACAAGTTGAAGCTTGCTGACGCTCTGGTCAAGCACATCGGCATGCTAGCAGCGTCTCAGGCTGGCGCTATGAGGAAGGTCGCCACCTATTTCGCCGAAGCTCTGGCGCGTCGAATTTACGGAATCTACCCCTCCGATTGTTTGGACTCTTCATACTCAGATATGCTTCAGATGCACTTCTATGAGACTTGTCCTTACCTCAAATTTGCCCACTTCACAGCTAATCAGGCCATTCTCGAAGCTTTCGCTACCTCCAACCGGGTTCACGTAATCGATTTTGGGCTCAAACAAGGGATGCAATGGCCAGCCCTGATGCAGGCCCTGGCACTGCGTCCCGGGGGGGCTCCGGCGTTTCGGCTCACCGGAATTGGGCCGCCGCAGTCGGATAACACCGACGCGTTGCAGCAAGTGGGTTGGAAGCTTGCCCAGTTGGCGGAGACCATTGGAGTTGAGTTTGAGTTTCGTGGGTTTGTGGCTAATAGCTTAGCCGATCTCAAACCGTCCATGTTCGATCTTCGGCCGGCAGAGGTGGAGACCGTGGCGGTGAATTCCGTTTTCGAGCTACATCGTCTCTTGGCCCGACCCGGTGCCGCCGAGAAGGTATTCGGATCGATCAAAGCCATGAGGCCCAAGATTGTAACTGTGGTGGAGCAAGAAGCGAACCACAACAGCCCTGTTTTTCTTGACCGATTCACGGAATCACTCCATTATTACTCTACACTTTTCGACTCCCTCGAGGGATCTTCGTCGTCTACACCACCGAGTCAGGACCTGGTCATGTCGGAGGTGTACCTTGGAAAACAGATATGCAACGTTGTGGCTTGTGAAGGCCCGGACCGGGTCGAAAGACACGAGACTCTGGACCGATGGCGTGGTCGATTCGGAATGGCCGGATTTGACCCGGTTCATCTGGGTTCGAACGCATTTAAACAGGCGAGCATGTTATTGGCCCTTTTCGCTGGGGGCGATGGGTACAGGGTGGAGGAGAACAATGGGTGCCTCATGCTGGGATGGCATTCTCGGCCGCTCATAGCAACTTCGGCATGGCAACTAGCCACCGATTCCTGATGAGTTAACTCAATTCAACTGAGTTCAGAGGAAAGCCCAACTCGGAAGATCCAATGATGACCCAGGCCCGACAGACCGACCCAGATCCAGATGATAACACTGAGTGAATACGACTTTACTTGGCTGACGCTGAATTGGGTTGTGAGTACGAGAGAGAGAGAGAGAGAGAGAGTGGGACAGTACATGAGTTGAAAGTTGAAACGAGTCCAATCAAACTTTGTAAAAATCTGCACCTGTTGTTGAACTCCCACTTTCCTTTTTAATCTACTTTTCTTCTATCTTATTTGTTTACTTTAATTTAGTTTTTATTTTCTTTTCTTTTCTTTTTCAGAGTCATGAGTTACAACTTTGGATCGATAAATAAGAATCAGTATTGTATTCATATTTTTATTTTTAGTTTTTCTTTGTCTTCCTTTAATAATTAGTGGTTGTAATAAATGGTGAGGCATTGATTCCTAGTGACAGCTTTTTCATGGCATTCTGTTTGTTTGCCTATTCCTATATGTGGCTTTCAATTTATGAGTCTTGGGTCGATACTTTATTAGGATTTTATAAAAATGTAGTCTCATTTTATTTATTAATGTTTAATTATACCTTTAATTTCTGGGTAAAAGATTCTATCAAGAATTAACTTTCATGCTAACTGTTGGGATTAATTTGTATTCATCATCCACATTAAAAACACGTTAATGCTCAAATTATGTTGTATGGGTAGGATCTCAAAGAGACCTTCTCGTGTTTGTGTTTTTGATACTTAGATAAGTTACAATTCTATTTTTTTTACACGATAGTGTATAATATAGTTATAGGGGACCTCATCATTACCTGAGCATTGGGGACTAGGCCCACAGGCTGAATGACGGTGTTATTTGATGTCGACGGTCGGTTCTGCTTCCTCGAGGTCTATCCATTTTTTAGCTTGAGATAGAAATTCATTGGTATTCTTGACTCCCATCTTTTGGAGTTCTTTCTAAAATTATACTCCTGGAATGATCCCAGCCCTCATCGCCATAGGTTTTGTGTTGTCATCCACATCTCTAGCGCGTGCTGCTACATTCGTGAATCTGTTCACGAAGGCTTTAAGGGTTTCTCCTTGTTGTTGCTTAATGTTAGCCAGGGAATCCGCCTACACTTGCCTTTCTTTCGTTGATTAAGATTGTTTTTAAAAAATCTTCTAGGACGTGATCAAGTGTCTTTGAAATTTATCGAACCTCATCTTAGCTCCCACTCTTGCTGGTATTTTATCCCGGTTATTGTCCCTTCGAATATCAGCTCGGTTGTCAGGGACATTCATGTTTTCACACCCTCCAATGGGATTATCACTTGATTGTATATAACTCTGCTCGCGATCCTAACTCTATTGTCTTCTATGTGAATTAAGGTATTCGCGTAAATTTGTCTAATTATTGTTCCGGAAACAATGACCAGAATTAAGTGATCACGTAGGTCGTGTTCTTGTGTCCACGATAAAGTGTTGTAAACTCTCTCTGATCTATTTTCGCAATGACTCTCCTTCCAATTACTTCTCTATGTAAAGCTCACAGTTCGTTCATGGGGGCGATGAGGTTGATCATTGACCTGAACTCTAAATCTTGTGTAACGGATCGAGTAACATACTATAACTATCTTGAAGGAGCAGGATTTCTTCGTTCATTTTAATGAAAGGAAACATTCCCTGGAGCTCTGTGCTGGGAACTTGAGCTCGGCGAGGTGATGGATGACGAATGAGCGATGGAGGATAACGTACGAGGGGAGCTGCAAGTCGGCTATTTGGCAGTATAATTCGAGGGCATTCCACGTCCACCACCATCTCTCTTTCTTCAAAGGGAGGTGCCTCCTCCTGATTTCCTCTATTGGATGGGACCCGTGCTGGTGGATTTAGGGGAAATCCATTCCTATTTTCTCGAGCTGAGATGTCCTTAGCTCGATGAACTTGTTGTTGCTCATTTTGAGGGGCTTGTCCGGAAGGTATTGTGCTGGGAGTGGCAGTCTTCACAAAATAACAGACATTCGCGCGAGGGTGCCCACGAGTTTTGATCGGATGAGAACCATTTGGCCTTCTTCGAGCATTGGGATTGACCGCAAGTGGTAACCTCGCCAATATCTCGTCTATGCTCCTATTAGTGCTAGCTAGGTGATCTCTAAGTTAAGCATTTTCCTGGGATGTGTTGATGAACTTCTCGTGTCATGGTTGTTTCTCGCATTGTGTGGTGGATGTTTATTAGCTCGCCGAGATGTTTCTTCTCCTGCTGGGATAGAAGCATGTACTCCCGTTGATCTGTAGGCACAACTGACTCATCCTCTCGTGCTGATCTTTTGGTCACCATAACAATCTTCACAACCAAAACTACACAAAACTCAAGCCTAAAAAGCTCTCAATGAAAGCACAAAATTGTTCACATTGTATTTCGTCAACTGAGAATTATGAATGAAAAAGAAGAGTTTCAGGCTTGAATAAACTTTAAATGAATGAAAGAAAACACCACAATTTTTACATGGTTCAATTGTTAAATCCATCTAGTCCACAAGTCAATATTATTTCTAAGTTCTCTTTAGAGAATATTGTTTGAGACAATTTATCCAGAGCTTTGGTATGTAAAAATAGTCATTCCTTCCATCGTTCATTCCTTCTCAATTTATGTCGGGAGATGAACGGGTTTGGGCAACACATAAATTTGGGTAACTCCCATAAGAACAATATAATCTCTTAATGGCTAATTGATTACATTTAATACAAGAAATCACATCATTTCCTTTTTAAGAAGTACATGCTGAATTCTCAAGGATATGTATGTGCGTCTTCGTTACATCTAATCTTTCACGAGCTAAAACAACACCAGGCGAACTCAAATAGGTTTAAGATGAATCGAGCAGGTTTCCCACATCACCTAAACTAACATAGGGCGACCTAAGGAACTATCAAGATGATCATAAAACTTCCCCTGCGACCATTTAGTTTGGATTGAATGGAATTATCATGAACATAAAATCAAGGATCATATTAGATACTTAGTGTAACACCCTGGATAATCAAGACTGTTACACTGTGTAGTTAAAATAGTGCAGGACTTGGTAATCAAGTCATTTGATTAAAAATGTGATCCTAGGGTCAACAATCGAATTAGGGTTAAAATATTTTGATCATAAGCAGTTAATTTTTCATTTAAAATAGATGTTTGGTACATGGGATCCCAAAATAAGGAATTAAGAGACAAAGTTACAAAATTCTCAAAAGTTATATACAATCTAGTGCCCATTCTAATGGCAAAATACAAATTTTAGGTTCGGTTCCTATACTTTCCCTCGGTCGTGGCGAACGAGCAACTGACAATGTACATCTCGCCCCCAGATCTCTCCAACTCATGGTTGATCCATCTTACCCTTGCCTTTACCTACACCACGTAGCACCCGTGAGCCAAGCCCCAACAAGAAAACCAATATTATCAATCATTCAATCATGAAACAGATATTTCAAAGCTCAACACATCATAAATATCAAATTGATAACCGTCAACATGTACGTTCAACTCATATCTCAGATAATATGCAAATATTCAAGGTCGGCGCCCTTAGGCCAAGCCCTCTATTTACTCCACTGACTTCAGCTTGCTTAGGCCGAGTCCGGTGTTTATCTAGCTGACCCCAGCTCACAGTGGCCGAGCCGCGTCATGTGCGCAAATTATCAACCTCGACTCTCTTAGGTCGTTCATTCTCATATGCCAAATCAATCATTCAACCATACAGTACACATGTTCAAGTATTGGGAATCTCAGCCTCGTTACAACCACCCAAGGGTGCAGTTTTCTTTCCTTGAATTTCGAGCGGAGATAATACAACGATTCCAAGCATGATCCTCAGTCCTGAGCCTTGGCGATAAACCTAATCATAGTGGTCAATAGGTATTTATCAACTTTTAATCCAAATAAATACTTAGGAGATAAAAACTAGCCTTTGGGACCTCAATTTCTACTAAACCGGGTAGTAGAAATTGTCTGGAGCGCTTAGGTTCGAACCCCCGAGCCTTACCAATTCTAGAAGCCATCCCAAGGTAAAAGTCCCTAGGCGGGCCGCGACCTGGTCCCAAGGGTCGTTACTTGCCCCCAAGTCAGAGTCTAAACCCCCAAGCCTCAAGGGGAGGCGGGCCGCGACTTGCCTCCTAAGGTTGCGGTGCACCCCCACATCAGAGAGCAAACCTAAGGGCCTACTGGGCATACGCCCCGCGGCGTGCCCCCTTCGAACCCAGAAATTCTGGGTTTTCTCTATCTCTTTCCAACCAAAAACCACAAAGCTTCAAACCAACTACTAAGACATAACTACTATTTTGGAATACTTATATACATAAAATATTAGAACTTTATTAAAAATCCAAAATACGGTACGAAATACAAAATATGGTATGAGATCCCATTGTTATTTATATAAAAACATAAACATAATATTTAATTAATTGTTTAAAAACTAAGTGTGGGAATACATAAGAACATAAATTAAAAGACTTGAAATAATGTCATCCTCGATCTTCCAGCAATCCATTCAATCAATCCATCCCTAATACACATGCCAAGTTGCCATGAATCCATCCCGCCTTCCAAGAGTATTTTCCTGCACCATCTAAAATAAAAGGAATGAACCTAATGCCCAGCAAGAAAAATCTACTAAAAACATGTATCATAAATCATAAGACTATATCATAAAACATACACTATAAAACATATGACGTAAAAACATATATTATATAGGACTACAATATTAATGGCCATTAACTCATTACTGTGGCATGTGATAAAACCATCTAGGCCCTCAGTCTACTAATCGAGGTAGGTTAGATCACAAAATAGTATATGATAACCCATCTAGGTCCTCAATCTACTAATCGAGGTAGGGTAAATCATAACTCTAAACCACGATAATGATAAAAATCTTGGGGTTTGCTATCTAAGCAACTATAAGCCCCAAGTGACTAAACATATTCATACATATACACATAGCACATAACATATCATAGCATATAAACATATCATAACACATATAATCTAACCTATTTTCCTTACCAAAATCCAGGATAAAGAAGACAAGAACAAGATTCGAAAACTCCTAAAATCAACAATAAGAACCATGAGTTTCTAAAGAAAAGGAGATGAAAAGGAGATTTAAACCATCAAGATAGAAACTTACCGAAGAACCTTAAGTTTCAAGGAATTTAGACACATAACCAAGAAGTCATAAAATCAAGTTAGGATCTGAAAGAAAATGAAAGAAAATAAAATAACTATGATGGATTTAACCTGAGGATAAGAATACCTTGAATGGACTATAACATTGATCTACACCTCGATACCGAAATAACACTCCATCTTACTTCCCAAGTGTTTATAAAGCTTAGATTGAAAAGCTTTTAAATCCCAAACCCTAGTGTTTTCTCTCTGGAGTAAACTTAGTAGCTTGGAGCCTCTGAAGAATGCTTGAATGATGAAAGAAATGGCTGAGTACTAGGTACTATTTATAGAGTTCAAGAAGTGAAACTAACCCCTTTTAAAATGAATAAATTAATGAACATAAATTGAATATATTTGAATTTTCGGTTCAATAGATGCCCATGACTCAGTAAAAAAACGTTCAGAAGCAAATCTAGGTTTTTGAGGGTTGTTTCTAATTTAAATCCACAAAATTAAAAAAAATGGCTCCAGGAGCTGATATATTACTTACCCTAGACGATATATCGCCCCTACCTATGTCCTGAGCTTTCTTGGTTTCGTTCGTGCGAAGTTGACGTGCTTTCCGTATATTCCGCAGGCGACATATCGACCCTTATAGTTGTGATATATCTGCATACACTGATATTTTAAAAACATTTTTGCACACTTTCAGCATATTTGAAGTTTGTTAAAACAACGTTGACTAAGTAAAACATGATCCTAACAGCTGCTGGAAGGTTCTAGAGCTTTTAGATTCATCCATTATTAATTTATTCATCTAAAATCCTTAAATCCTTAAATAAACAAGCATGTGACAAGTGTCATGCTCTTAATAATTCTATCTAAACCTTAGATCATAATAAATAATATTTCTAGAACCAGCTATATTAATCAAAACTATAGGTTAAACTTATAAAATCCATAACTATTTCTATGAGTTTCCAAATAAATCTCGGCTTGAACCAACCAATATCCATGAAAACTAAAATACTTCAAGGTTCAAACTACACTACTACTACTATCTAGCTAAGTAAAATTATGAGAAATGGGATTAGTAGAATTAAGGCATTAATTTCAATTAGTACAAGTGGGAGTTTGCTGGGGTTTTATGTTGTAATTAAAACCCAATTCTTTGTAATATCATTTTATTACCAAGAAAAGAATAGAAATATTTTTGGCTTGGTCAATCACTTTACTCACATGTGTTTATTTTCATGATTTTTTGTTTAATATAAAATTCTCTTAAATCCTGAGCATATAACTAATCATATTTATAGTGACGTAATTACAGTTGAATATAAATATGTTTATATGTTCAAAAATAAGTTAGTCCTAAGATTAGTCAGTGCACATGATTTACACTGTAACGCCCTGGATAGCCAAGACTGTTACACTGTGTGTTTATAAAAGTGCAAGACTTGCTAATCAAGTTGTGTAATTGAAAACGTGTTACTGAAACTATAGTGGAACAAGGGTTAAAACATTTTGGTCTTAAAAGTCGCATTTCTTATAATTAAACACTTTCTGTTTACACGGGATCCCAAAAATAATAGAATTAAAACATTTACAAAAGCTTCGAGATTTAAATACAGTATTAGCCATACTAAGGCAAAATAGACAGTTAAGCAATCCCTGTCCTGATCCACTCCTCGGTCATGGCAACCGAATAGCTGACTATGTACATTCAGCCCTGCAGCTCTCCACCTCAGGGTTGGTCCAACTTGCCTTTGCCTTTACCTGCACCACGTAGCACCCGTTAGCCAAGGCCCATCAAGAAAACACAATAACAGAGCATAAAAAATCAACAGACAATCCAATATCTCATATGACATAACCATGTTCTCAACAGTTTAAGCATTTATGATAACGAAGTATTCAGCATACCAAACATGTCATCTCATATCAATAATCAGTTCACAAATGATAACTAGGGTTAGCGCCCTTAGGCCGCACCCTCTGTTTATCCCACTGACTCCGGCCCGCTTAAATCGAGCTCAGTGAATATAAAGCTGTCCTTGGCTACCAGTGGCCAAGCCGCGCCCTATGCGCAAATATTGTATGCGACACCCTTAGGCCGTTTATCACATGTCCCATGGCATAATACCATCTATGACATTATACAGATATCGGAGCACTTAGTCCCATCACAAACATATAATCGGGTGCAGTTTTCTTACCTTTAAATTCGCTAGCTTTGTTGTTAGGGTCATTTTAGGTTTGCTTTATAGATCGTTTTAGGTTGTGTTTTTAGTTATTTAGGATTGTTTAGTGCAGATTTATGTTTGTTTTCTTCTTGTTTCAGGTTTTAATGCTCAATTGCATAAAATGGAGTGAAATGAGAAGAAACATGTTAAATATGATTAATAAGATGGATTTCGTGTTGATTGTGGAGTTTCAAGACATTATGTGTGGAAAGTACTACATTGAAGATGCTCAACACACGTCGTTTATGCTCTATAACGCAAGTCTGAGACTTCAAGCCGCATTTTTACAAGGATTTATTCACTTTCTGGAAACATGTCTAGAAATATAAGTTGTATATATTTCTCTTATCTTTCCACAGCTTTTTGAATCAGTCAATTCGGAGTTATATTGAAGGAGTTATGATCAAAATACAATGAGCTGACGCTGCAGGCTGTTCAAAACGAGTCAGTTTTATTCTGTACAAAGTAGCGCCCCAGCGCCACAAACCAGCGCCCCAGCGCTGCCGAGAAATAGAGAGCATATTTTGACACGGGTTACAGCACCTAGGCGCTACGTTTCAGCGCCCCAGCGCTAGGGTCCGTACGGAAACACAATTTAGAGGAATTTTCAAGGGTTGTCTTTTCATGCAAAAATGAATTAGGGTCTATAAAAGCTTCTTTAATGACGTTTTTAGAGGAGGAGATCAGATTAAGCAAGGAGGCTAGAGAAGAAACAAAAACCTAGAGTTCTTTTCTTTATCTCTTGATTTTGATTATGTTAAATTCTATGTTTATGTTTGATTTAGTCATGTTCATGAACTAAATTTCTGTTTAGGTTTTCTAATTGACTCTCTTGAAACTCTATTATGATTTAATGCATTTACCTATTTCTTCTTCATCTGAAATCTATTTAGTTTGTGTTCATTGTGTATGTGATTGATTGATCAACTTTTACATACGATTTATGAATTTGAATCAAAATCTGAAAAGTGAGATTTGAATATGCTAAAATTGAATAGACAAAGATTTCAATTTAGAACGAGAGTATCAAATTGGTTTATGTGATTTATGGCTGTATTCATTGCTTCCTATTGTTTGAATTGACCATAGAAATATAGGGAATTCACATTAGGTCGAGTTTTCTATCTCTTAACTCGAATAGTTTACACTTTTGCATGCTTATCATTTCAGTGAGAAGAGTTTCAGTAGTAATTGCATTAAAGATTAATAGAGTGGATAGTAGAGAAGATTAGGATTCCTAATTATTTTACGGTGAATTTAATCCTTGAGTTCTTGTTATTATTTGATTTCTGCAATTTTTATTTAATTCTGTTTTCTTGTTCTAAAAATTCACAAATCTAATTTTCATTAGTCAAATAGAAATCAAAAATTAATTATTTGGTAATTGATAAATCAGTCTCCGTGGGAACGATACCGGTCTTACCGGAATAAACTGCAAAAGCGATTACGTATACTTGCGTAGCCTTAAAATATCGCAACAAGTTTTTGGCGCCGTTGCCGGGGACTATTTAATCAATATCAAATATAATTGATTCTTGATTCTAATTTGGTTTGTATATATATATATTTTTTTCTTTTATGTTTTTTTTTTCTATGTTTGTTTTTTGTCTTGCGAGGAACTTGAGATGTCTCATATGCAAATCCTCATGAATTTTTTTCAACACGATTTGGAGCCTTTATACAAGGCATGGTGGAGATACAAAGTTTTGCTAATGAGGTTCCCATACCATGGTTTGTCCAAAGAGTGTCAATTAGAGGTCTTCCTCAATGGGTTGAATGTCGAAGCGAGAGAATGGGTAGAAAGAGGAGATGGTACCACCAATTTCTACCAAGTATCTGTGGATGAAGCCTATTGGATGTTGGAAGACATGGCAGAATACAATGAATGGTTGTATTGGAATTTTTCAGTGACCAACAAAGGATGGGAGAGCAATTATAACAATATGGAGCCAACTTTTAACACTTGCACTCAAGGACCAAATGAGGAAAATTTGGATAATTTTCAAGAAGTAATTATAGAAGAGAAACCTCACCAAGCGGCTCAATCATGTTCATTGGAGGTATTGATGATGGAGTATATGGATAAAAATGAAGCCTTAATTCAAAGCCAAGATTCATCATTGAGGAATTTGGAAAATTCAAGAGGGAAAGAACAACATGAGGAGGTCAATTTGGGGAATGGTGAGGAGATGGAGCTACCAATAGAAGAATTTGAACATAAAATGGAGTCCTCTTCAATCCAAAGTAAGGAAGAAAAGGGAGAGAAAATAGTAGTGTCAAATGCTATCTCTACCCAAGATGTGGATAAATTGTTTGAGCAAAGTAGTAAAGAAAGGCTACATCCACCATCACACTCCATGCAACAAGTACTCGATCCTCAATATAGTGAGCTAATGATAATGGAAAAGTACACATATGAAGATCCTTATAGGCCACCACCATCTCCACCTCCATTAGAATCATTCATTTGCATCCATCATGCTTATATTTCCAAAGAAAGTCAAGTTGAACATTGGAGCTCATCAATTCCAAATCTAGCCAAGCTTGAGGGCATTCCCAATGACAACCTTCAAGTTGTCTTGTATGATGCTTATTATGGGCGTCAACCACTCATTGATGTGTTTCGAAATATAAAACACTAACGAGGTTAGCAATGAGAGTCACTACAATGGAGCAATACATTGGATTACAGGGAAGTTTTCTTTTCCTTTTCTTTTATTTATACATTGGGGACAATGTTTAGATTAAGTTTGGGGGAAGGGATTTGATTTTTATTGCTTTGCTCATTGTAGATATCTTAGTTTGTTTAAGTTTTGTTAGGTTTAGGTTTAGGTTTATATTTATTTTTATGTTTTGAGTCATGTTTTAGAGTATAAATTAAGTTGACAATAATGGCCATTTCAATCTGATTGACTGTTTTGTAGTATAATCCCAAGGAAAAATTTTGTGCTTCTAAATTAATCTGTGTGCTTGGTTAGATTACTTTGTTTTTTCACTGTGATTTGTTGACATCGGAGATCTATTTTTCATACATTGCAAATGTTATACTTGAGTTATTTTATGCATGTCAAATTTGGATTGTGGATTGAAAAGTTTGAAAAATTCTAGAACCTACTTGCTTACTATTTGAGATGAAATTTGAAACAGTGTACATTTAGGAAAATGATATAGGCAATTTTTGGACTGGTTGTGCCTTTCAAGCTAACCCTATTAAAGTTTATCCTTAGTCAACCCTTTCGAGCCTTATAACCATTTTTTTGATTAACACACTCTTTTGAGCCTAACTGTAAAATGAAATACCATTTACTCTTTTTGACCCATACCATGAGCATGAAAATCATTATATGAGGGGAGTGAATGTGTAATGGGATGTTTGTATTATGTGTTTTTCAGAAAATTACTTTTGATTGAGAAAGAAAACAATTAAAGAAAGAAAAGGAAAAGAAAGTGAAAAATGATTATGCTCCCAAACAATTATTTATTGAAAAATCAAAGTTTGGGGGAGTTTATTGAAAAAAATATAAACATTCTCAATCATTGCACAAAAAAAAAAGGGGTAACAAGGGATGAGTGGTGTGAATTTGTTGGGAAAGCTTGTTTAATGGAATGCTTGTGGTATGATTAAGCCTAAAAACTGTCTCTTTGTCCACCTATACCTAAGCCTTATATTTCAACCCTTGTAAAGTCCTATTGATTCCTATTTGTGCATTTGTTTATATTAATGGAGAATAGTAAGTGATGCAGGCATATGGAATACTTGAGTTTGTGGTTAGTTGGTGAGAATTTGATGTGCATAAAGTAGTTCAATTATTTTATTTGCAAGTTATGAGTAAATGATCTTTGATGCTGAGAAATTGCAGTGAATTGTGAAGTGGTTAAGACTGAAAATCTAGATTAAAGTTTAAATTGCATGAATGTTTTTCCTGAGAATTATATATGCATAATAGTCTTGAGTGTTTGAATTGGTTAGTTATGTCAACTTGGTTTGTTAGGTTTGAGTCTAGTTAGATTATTTACTCGAGGGCGAGTAAATGTAAAGTTTGGGGGAATTTGTTAGGGTCATTTTAGGTTTGCTTTAGAGATCGTTTTAGGTTGTGTTTTTAGTTATTTAGGATTGTTTAGTGCAGATTTATGCTTGTGTTCTTCTTGTTTCAGGTTTTAATGGTCAATTGCATAATATGGAGTGAAATGAGAAGAAACATGTTAAATATGATTAATAAGATGGATTTCGTGTTGATTGTGGAGTTTCAAGACATTATGTGTGGAAAGTACTACATTGAAGATGCTCAACACACGTCGTTTATGCTCTATAACGCAAGTCTGAGACTTCAAGCCACATTTTTACAAGGATTTATTCACTTTCTGGAAACATGTCTAGAAATAGAAGTTGTATATATTTCTCTTATCTTTCCACATATTTTTGAATCATTCAATTCGGAGTTATATTGAAGGAGTTATGATCAAAATACAATGAGTTGACGCTGCAGGCTGTTCAAAACGAGTCAGTTTTATTCTGTACAAAGTAGCGCCCCAGCGCCACAAACCAGCGCCCCAGCGCTGCCGAGAAACAGAGAGCATATTTTGACACGGGTTACAGCGCCTAGGCGCTACGTTTCAGCGCCCCAGCGCTAGGGTCCGTACGGAAACACAATTTAGAGGAATTTTCAAGGGTAATCTTGTCTTTTCATGCAAAAATGAATTAGGGTCTATAAAAGCTTCTGTAATGACGTTTTTAGAGGAGGAGATCAGATTAAGCAAGGAGGCTAGAGAAGAAACAAAAACCTAGAGTTCTTTTCTTTATCTCTTGATTTTGATTATGTTAAATTCTATGTTTATGTTTGATTTAGTCATGTTCATGAACTAAATTTCTGTTTAGGTTTTCTAATTGACTCTCTTGAAACTCTATTATGATTTAATGCATTTACCTATTTCTTCTTCATCTGAAATCTATTTAGTTTGTGTTCATTGTGTATGTGATTGATTGATCAACTTTTACATACGATTTATGAATTTGAATCAAAATCTGAAAAGTGAGATTTGAATATGCTAAAATTGAATAGACAAAGATTTCAATTTAGAACGAGAGTATCAAATTGGTTTATGTGATTTATGGCTGTATTCATTGCTTCCTATTGTTTGAATTGACCATAGAAATATAGGGAATTCACATTAGGTCGAGTTTTCTATCTCTTAACTCGAATAGTTTACACTTTTGCATGCCTATCATTTCAGTGAGAAGAGTTTCAGTAGTAATTGCATTAAAGATTAATAGAGTGGATAGTAGAGAAGATTAGGATTCCTAATTATTTTACGGTGAATTTAATCCTTGAGTTCTTGTTATTATTTGATTTCTGCAATTTTTATTTAATTCTGTTTTCTTGTTCTAAAAATTCACAAATCTAATTTTCATTAGTCAAATAGAAATCAAAAATTAATTATTTGGTAATTGATAAATCAGTCTCCGTGGGAACGATACCGGTCTTACCGGAATAAACTGCAAAAGCGATTACGTATACTTGCGTAGCCTTAAAATATCGCAACACGTAGCACCCGTTAGCCAAGGCCCATCAAGAAAACACAATAACAGAGCATAAAAAATCAACAGACAATCCAATATCTCATATGACATAACCATGTTCTCAACAGTTTAAGCATTTATGATAACGAAGTATTCAGCATACCAAACATGTCATCTCATATCAATAATCAGTTCACAAATGATAACTAGGGTTAGCGCCCTTAGGCCGCACCCTCTGTTTATCCCACTGACTCCGGCCCGCTTAAATCGAGCTCAGTGAATATAAAGCTGTCCTTGGCTACCAGTGGCCAAGCCGCGCCCTATGCGCAAATATTGTATGCGACACCCTTAGGCCGTTTATCACATGTCCCATGGCATAATACCATCTATGACATTATACAGATATCGGGAGCACTTAGTCCCATCACAAACATATAATCGGGTGCAGTTTTCTTACCTTTAAATTCGCTAGCTTTGTTCACTTTGATCCTTGAGCACGATCCCCCTTGAGCCCTAGCGCACATCTAGTCACAACCATAGATCAAAATCATCACCAAACCTCAAGTCCAAAACCTAGCCTCGGAACCAATCCCGAGCCCTCGGGAAGATCTAATTCCACCAAACGGGGTGGTGGAATGAACCCCGAACCCCCGGGCAAAAACCCTTGAAAATAACTCAAAAACCCCTTTCTGGAAACAGGGTAGCACTACAGCGCTCTTTGGAAAACGCTACAAGAAGAACCCAAAAACCGCCAGACAACCAAGCCTAGCGCTACAACGCCCAAAGGCTAGCGCTGTAGCGCTAGTCACAGAACCAGCTACCCTGCATTTTTCCTTCCTGCGATTTCCTCGAGCCAACCCTTACCAAAACTTTTCCAATCTTCAACAAAACTTAAAAACAAGCTTATCAACACACTCCACTCATGCCAAGCATCCCAAATACACAAAACCCAATCACATGCATCCCTAATCTCAAAATTTACCATGGTTGAACCGCAAACTCAGAAACTTCAGAACAACAATCAAAACCTCAGAATTTAAAGCTTAGAACTTCATACCTTCAATGGGTATTCGACCTTAAGTTAGCCTCTACACCTCCTTGGCTTACTCCTCCTCAAACTCTTGGCTTGAATTCCCTAGAATTCCCATCAAATTCAACTTAGACACCTTAGTTCAATACCAAAACCAGAAACTGAAGAAACTTCAAAGTCTTACCTCAACTGAATGGTTTGTTCTTGATAAACCCTTGCCAATTCTTTAAGCCAGACCAAGGACTCTAGCCTCAAGCTTTACTCTGGCTTCTCCTGAGTTTCTGCTCTAAAATACCTCAAGAATTGATGGAGATATGCCTAAACTGACCTTGGAAATGGCATGCTCTTCTTTCCCCTCTTTTCTTTCTTTCCTTTCCTTTCTTTCTTCAGGCTTCTATTTATTTCTACAAGTTCCACTAAACATAAAGCCTCAGTTATGCCTATCTCTTATAAGCCAAAATGACCACAATACCCTCCCCTTTAATTCTAACTCCTTTGATCCACCTAGGGGTATTTTGGTCATTTCACCCAATTCCCGCTAATTCCTCGAGTGTCTCTAATATTTACCGCTTACTTCCCGATACTTAATTAATCACCAATTATATTCCTCAATGTCAAAATTAACACTAATATATTTACAATTATGCCCTTCCTAACCTAATCAAGGCCTACATGCATACTAATACACTTAGTCATGCATCTCAAATATTCAAATAGCCATATAAAATGCTTTTAATCATTAAATCACATATATTCCAATTATGCCCTCCCGGCACACTAATAAAGGCCCTTAAGCCTCATTAGTAAATTTGGGTCGTTACAACTATCCTCTCCTAATGAGAATTTCGTCCTCGAAATTTACCTGAATAACTCGGGATACTGATCCCGCATTGCTTTCTCAAGCTGCCAGGTCGCTTCCTCGACGCTACTATTCCTCCACAACACCTTGACCAGAGGAATCGTCTTATTCCGCAATACTTTATCTTTTCGATCCAAGATCTGAACTAGTTGCTCTTCATTGGCCAAACCTATCTGTAACTCCAAGTCTTCATACCTTAACACATGAGTCACATCTAAGACGTACTTCCGGAGTATAGAAACATGGAATACGTCACAAACTCCAGACAACGATGGTGGCAAAGCTAACCTGTAAGCCACCTGACCAATCCTTTCTAGGATCTCAAATCATCCAATGAACCTAGGGCTTAGCTTGCCCTTCTTTCCAAACCTCCTCACCCCCTCGCAGAGCTGAAACTCGAAGGAACACATGGTCCCCAACCTGGAATTCCACGTCCCTATGCTTAGGATCAGCATAGCTTTTCTGTCTGCTCTGAGAGGCGAGCATCCTAGCTCGGATCTTCTCTATAGCTTCACTTGTTCTCTGAACCATATCTGGCCCCAAATACTTCCTCTCACCCATCTCATCCCAATGAATGGGTGATCTACACTTCCTCCCATACAACATATCGTAGGGAGCCACTCCAATTGTCGATTGGTAACTATTGTTATACGAGAATTCAATCAACGGAAGGTACTTACTCCATGAACCCTCAAAGTGAATCACACACGCTCTGAGCATATCCTCCAACACCTAAATCGTCCTCTCAGATTGTCCATCAGTCTGAGGATGAAAGGTTGTACTGAACTTCAACTGAGTCCCCAAAGCCCTTTGTAAACCACCCCAAAACTTGGAAGTGAAGATAGGATCCCGGTCTGACACTATAGACTTAGGAACCCCATGGAGACGTACGATCTCCCTTACATATAACTCAGCATACTGATCCATAGTATATGTTGACCTTACTGGAAGAAAATGGGCTAACTTGGTGTACCTGTCCACTATCACCCACACCGAGTCATGAAGCCCCACTGTCCTGGGTAGACCTCCCACAAAATCCATAGTAATGTCCTCCCATTTCCACTCAGGAATACCCAAAGGCTGAAGCAACCTTGCTGGTCACTGATGTTCAGCTTTCACCTGCTGACAGGTTAAGCATCTGGCAACGTACTCCACCACATCCTTTTTCATCCCAAGCCACCAATATAACATCCGTAGATCCTAATACATCTTTGTGGTACTCGGATGAAGTGAGTACGACATCGTATGAGACTCATCTAGTATCTCTCGTCTGATTCCCTCATCAGCTGGGACACAAATCCGTCCCTGATACCGAAGCAACCCAACCTCAGATATAGAATAGTCCTTAGCTACTCCCGCTAAGACATTCTCTCTAATCCCCTGTAACTGAATGTCTACCAACTGTCCTTCTCTGATCTGCTCTAGCAGGGTTGACTGCAGAGTAATATTGGCCAAACGGCCTACCAACAACTCTATCCCCGCTCTGACCATCTCATCAGCTAACTCCCTTGAGATCTGAATGGAACTATATAACTGGCCTGGGCCTCTCCGGCTCAATGCATCTGCCACCACATTGGCTTTCCCCGGATGGTAGAGAATGTCACAATCATAATCCTTTACCAACTCAAGCCAACGCCTCTGTCTCATGTTCAGATCCTTCTGTGTAAAGAAATATTTCAGACTCTTATGGTCAGTGTACACCTCGCACTTATCCCCATATAAGTAATTTCGCCAAATCTTCAGTGCGAATACCACCACTGCTAACTCCAAATCATGGGTAGGATACCGCTGCTCATACTCCTTCAGCTGTCGTGACACATATGCTATGACTTTCTCATTCTACATCAGCACATAGCCTAAACCCAACCTCGATGCATCGCAATAAACAACAGACTTCCCTTCCCCCGAAGGAAGACTCAACATAGGCGCTGTAATAGGTCATCGCTTTAGTTCTTGAAAACTGTCTTTGCACTTGTCTGGCTAGATAAACTTCAAATTCTTCTGTGTCAATTCTATCATCGGTGCCGCTATCTTCAAGAAGCCCTCTACAAACCGTCTGTAGTAACCTGCCTGTTATCCCCAAAAATTAGAGATCGATGACGTGGCAATAGAGGTGATAAGTGGCAGTGCATGGTCCGTAAACGACACATTAATAGTCAATAAATATATTGGCTCCTCAAAGTTGTGATAAAGTGATCTGGCTTAGGAGTGACCCGGTAGACCAATGAAGAGTTCTGACTGGCCACTCAAGTGTCATGACTGACCAGGCATGACCTTGTCCGACCAGTCATATGATTGTCTGCCCAGGCATGACCTTGTCTGCCCAGTCATGACCATGTACGACTAGTCATGATCGTGTTCGACCAGTCATGACCATGTCTGACCATTCATGGCCATGTCCGACCAGTCATGCCCTGTCTGCCTAGCCAAGTGCATGTCTACCCAGTCAAGTGCATGTCTGCCCAGTCAAGTGCATGTCTGCCCAGTCAAGTGCGTGTCTGCCCAGTGAAGGTTTGGCCGACCAGACTGAATGTGATATGGATCGACTAGATAGAGCAGGACTACGTCAAGATTCTCAGAAACGGCTTCAACAAGAATTGGTCTTGGCATACACGGGAATCTCTCAACTTATCCCCCGAATATTGTGTATTGTTACATTTTGAATATTAGTGTAATTTAATATAATGAGAATAATAAAATATCCCGATTATGGGGATATCATCTGTATGATCCTAAGCCTATAAATACAAGGCTTATGGCATCATAAAGAGGACTTTTGGGGGACTTTTTGGGACTTTCGATTGAATTCTTATTTTCTAGAGAGAGAGAGAGTACTTGTATTTGAGACAATTCTTGTATTCTTGTAATATGCACTGAAGAAACTCAGTTGACTCAAGTTCATCTGATCTTGAGTGCAGGTCTATAATCACAACTCTAAGTGGATTAGGCTATTACCAACACATTAGGACTGAACCACTATAAAAATCGTCTGTGTCGTTTATTTTCTCTTGAAGGTTTTTATCGTTTTTGATGTCCTCACGTCGTTGGCCAAAAATGCGGTCAACATTTTGGTGCTTTTCATTGAGAGCCTGAAGAGAAAGACAAACGGTCCCTGAAGTATCATGGCGCCTAAGAACACCAATGCGGTCTCCAAGAAGACAGGTCCCTTTAAAGAGCTTGCCAGATCAGAAGGTCCCGACCCTCAAGACCAGGAGACTGAGTCTAGAGTCGTGCTCGAGGACGTGACTCTAGAGGTTGAAGAACTCCAGGAAGCCATGGGGGCTTTCCAGGAGGAGATGGCACAATTCCACACCAGACAGGAGGCGTTCGCTGAAGAGATGGCCAGGCAGAAAGCCGCGTTAGAGCAGCAAAGGCGCGATATGGAGGCCAGAAGCGAAGAGCTCAAACAACAGCAGGAGGAGGCCAACCGGAGACATCATGAAGCAGCACTTGCTCTAGAAGCGGCTACCCAATTGACCCAAGCCAATGCTCAAGCCGCAGCATAAGCAGCCACCCAGGGAGCAAGAAATAATAACGCTGGTCGGAGGACCACTGACAGAGCTGATTTTTGAGGACCAGGCAGAAGCAGGAGTAACCCCCCTGGTCGGGAAGATGAAGGGGACCGATCCAGAACTGCCTCGACGCAAAGGGAGCACTCTAGAACCCCCTCCAGGAGCCACCGATCAAAGACTTCTAGATCAGGGAGTCACCGGTCGGGCAGTAAAAAGACTCCACCTAGGCAGGATCAGACCAAGACTCCTCGAGAGAAGAGGACTTCACAATTCAAAGATGGGCATGGTTGTGATAAGGCTGATAGTCATCGCACCGACCAGTCAAAGGAAAAGGAGGGCAATGACCAACAAGAAGGAAAAGACTGCCCGGGGCGTACTGAAAGGCCTCCACTGCACCCCGGCCAGCAATGTAGTGGGAGAGCTCAAGTCCAGCATAGTAAGCCCTCTGAAAAATTGAAAAGTACGGTGTTTGATCGGGCAGGAGTGCATGCTTCCCATAAGGATCTGAGTGACGTTATCACCAACAAGAGGAGGACTGTCCTGGTCGAAGGGCAAAACTTGGACCGCCTTGCCGGTCAAGTAGAAATACTTGACGATGGTGCACCAGATGGTAATGCCCGACCAGGCGGTCAAGACCTTGGAACCTCATCAGTTGCACCAACCATCCAAGCCCAGCTTGACATGCTAACAACTGTAGTGCAAGGTTTGTCAAAATGATCTTCTGAGATAGACGCGATAGACCGCCGGAGTGGCAGCCCATTTTGTGCCTGGATTAGAGCAGCCCAGCCTCCGGCAAAATATAAAGCACCAGTTCTGCCAGTATATACAGAAAAGGCAGATCCCATCAGACATATTGGGAAGTTCGAGGACCAGATGGAATTGCTTGGAGTAAGTGACGATTATTGATGTAGAGTTTTCCTGACTACATTGTCGGATACTGCCCAGGAATGGTATTGGAAGTTTAAGCCAAACTCCATTACCTCTTGGGAAGCATTCAGGAAGGAGTTTTGTAGACAATTCAACACTGCCCGGACTCCACCAGTTTATACCAACCACTTGGCAGATATCAAACAAGGAAAAGATGAGTCTCTAAAGAACTATATACAGAGATTCATGAGAGAAGCCAATAGAGCAACTGCTATAGGAGATGAGGGAAAGATGGTTGCCATATCTGCTAGGATAACTTATCGGAGCCCTTTGTGGGACAGCATACATAGAAATCCAATTTCAACACTTCAGCAATTTCTTGACCAGGCGGACAAGTATATGAAATTGGATGATGCAATAGAGAAAGAGGAGAATGGCATAAACAATCCGGGCGGATCAAGTGACTCTGGTGGAAGGAAACGTGGAAATAACGGATCTGACCACCATGAGGAAAAGAAAGCAAAGTTGAATTCAAATGAAAAGCCAACCAAGTATGAGCCTCAATTCACTAACTACACCACTCTCTTGACCAGTCGAGCAGAAATATATCTTGCTAGTCATGAAGAGGTTCCCTACAAGAAGCCTCCCCCCATCAGGAAAGAGATGAGGAAGAGAGACATGAATAAGTTTTGTCATTTCCATGGAGATTATGGTCACGACACGAATGAATGCAATCACCTCAAGGACGAGATAGAATTTCTTCTCCGGTCAGGCAAGGTGAGGAAGTATTGGGGAGAGGCACCCCAAGGAGAAGGAGGTAGCAGCAATCCTGGTTTCAAGTGACAAAGATCTCCACCCTTACAGCCCGGACCTGTGGACTTTACCTTAGACACTATATGTGGAGGTCCACACTTGGCTGAGGAAAGCAACGAAGCAAAGGAGAGGTATGCTGAGCGGGAGTGCTAGGATCAGAAACCACTGGAGTGGCGAGCATCAGAGGATATATTATTTTTAAATACCGCTTTCAGAGTGGTAGCTTGATTTCGAGTTGTTTGACTTGTTATTTAAGTTTGGTTTATGAGCTGGTTATTTGCTAACTAGTCATTTTATTTTTGAACAATTTTGGTTGTTTAAGACTTGTTATTAGACATGTTTTGTCCATTTTAATTTACGAGTAATAAAAGAGACTACGCGCAGCGTGGTCGATTCTTGCTACAAATATGCATGTGTGTTAGTTATCCGAGCAGTGTTCAACTGGTCGGTAAAATCGGACAGTGTTCAACTGGTCAATACGTTCAAGCAGTGTTCAACTGCTCGAATATTTTCAATATATTCTATGTGTTTCACGAGCAATTAACTGCTCGAACAGATTCGGTCAAGTAGCAAGTGACTAAGGATCTTTCAACCCTCGATCACCTGGGGGGCACATGGGGTATACTGGTATATAATTTAACACAGGCAATAAGATCAAGAGTTAATATATCTGTTTTTAGGCTGACTTGTAAATTTTCGAAGTCCAAAAAGGCCATTAAGCTAACTTGTTTGACAAAGCTTAAGTAACTTGAATTTTTTTAAAATTTCAAGTTAGGAGCAGATATTTGTGTGACAATAAACATTATGCTCATAAAATGTTAGAGCAATAGGAGTGTGAGAAAGTATACTTAGTATGGACTTATGAAATGTCTAGAATTTCTAAGTTAGAAAACTAAGTACTCATACGAAAATATAAGGCATACATCAGAGTGACTTTACTATTCACAAAAAACTTATAACTTTTTAAGTCTAAAAAGACTAAGAATGTTTTAAGTTAACAAATAAAAGTAAAGTACAAATGCCAATAGCTCGGTTGTATGAGAAAAATATCAAAGCTGCTAAGCAACAATTGTCTTCATAACAAAAAAGAGTAAACAACTGGCAAGGTACAAAGTCTAGCTGATCAGGTGCAACGTTTTCCCGGTCGGGAGGGATACAACTTCCCTGGTCAGCTGAGCATGTATCACTGGTCGAGTAGGAAACTCTGTTGTTGAGCATGACTAACAACGAAGAGGCGCTACTTGGAGGAGTATCGATCGATTGTGGGATGGACGTATCAGAATTTGTGTGGTTGTCACCTCCCCTACAGTCAAAGCGATTCATCTACAAAAAATAAAAAATGGGGAGGTGAGTAACCATACAGATAAAATTCAACAAGAGCAAAATTTATATTTCTACTTAGAAAAAGTTTATCTAAGTAGTGAAAATATAGTATGTATGGAGAAAAAATAAATTTTGTGCCTAAAGTGCCTAAAAAGTGCTTAAGGTCCCTAGGGTGAGCGTGAATTAAAAGTTTTGGACATAGAAATTTTTTTGGTCCAAGTGGCGCGCCAAGTGCCTAAGGCTTGCCATGCTTGGTCCGAGGAGCCAAGAATTTTTTTTGGTCCAAGTGGCGCGCCAAGTGCCTAAGGCATGCCATGCTTGGTCCGAGGAGCTAAGATATTTTTTTGGTCCAAGTGGCGCGCCAAGTGCCTAAGGCAAGCCATGCTTGGTCCGAGGAGCCAATAAATTTTTTTGGTCCAAGTGGCGTGCCAAGTGCCTAAGGCATGCCATGCTTGGTCCGAGGAGCCAAGAAATTTTTTTGGTCCAAGTGGCGCGCCAAGTGCCTAAGGCATGCCATGCTTGGTCCGAGGAGCTAAGAATTTTTTTTGGTCCAAGTGGCGCGCCAAGTGCCTAAGGCATGCCATTCTTGGTCCGAGGAGCCAATAAATTTTTTTGGTCCAAGTGGCGCGCCAAGTGCCTAAGGCATGCCATGCTTGGTCCGAGGAGCCAAGAAATTTTTTTGGTCCAAGTGGCGCGCCAAGTGCCTAAGGCATGCCATGCTTGGTCCGAGGAGCTAAGATATTTTTTTGGTCCAAGTGGCGCGCCAAGTGCCTAAGGCAAGCCATGCTTGGTCCGAGGAGCCAATAAATTTTTTTGGTCCAAGTGGCGTGCCAAGTGCCTAAGGCATGCCATGCTTGGTCCGAGGAGCCAAGAAATTTTTTTGGTCCAAGTGGCGCGCCAAGTGCCTAAGGCATGCCATGCTTGGTCCGAGGAGCCAAGAATTTTTTTTGGTCCAAGTGGCGCGCCAAGTGCCTAAGGCATGCCATTCTTGGTCCGAGGAGCCAATAAATTTTTTTGGTCCAAGTGGCGCGCCAAGTGCCTAAGGCATGCCATGCTTGGTCCGAGGAGCCAAGAAATTTTTTTGGTCCAAGTGGCGCGCCAAGTGCCTAAGGCATGCCATGCTTGGTCCGAGGAGCCAAGAAATGCCAAGACACCCGAGGAGTGGTGTGGTGTTCGACTGGACACCTGGTGTCTGAGGGTTCCGTGGGGTCTAGTCTGAGCAACTCAAGCATCCGAAGGACCTAGTTCATGCCATAACCAGCATCCGGTCGGATGCATCTTGGGACTGAGGGGCTGTTGTGTGGTCCGATTGGACCATACTTTTTACACAAAAGAAAGAGCCATAGCCAAATGGCCATGCCCCATGTCCCATACCCAAACCTCACCATAAACCCATTCCGAAAAGCAAAGCCCTAAATTCCATCTAGCACAAACACCATTTCTCATCCAAAACACATACTGCAACAAGATCAAAAAATAGGATTTGAAGAAATCAAAAGATAAGTTCAGTCGTGGGTTTATGTGTAAGTTATCGACCAGATAGGAGCTTTTGAATGACCTCAAGAATATTTTGCTAGAAGAAAAGTTTATCATACGAGAAAATCGTATAATAAACTTGGGGGGCAAATGTTATCCCCAAAAATTGGAGATCGATGATGTGGCAATAGAGGTGACAAGTGGCAGTGCATGGTCCGTAAATGACACATTAATAGTCAATAAATATATTGGCTCCTCAGAGTTGTGATAAAGTGATCTGGCTTAGGAGTGACCCAGTAGACCAATGAAGAGTTCTGACTGGCCACTCAAGTGTCATGACTGACCAGGCATGACCTTGTCCGACCAGTCATATGATTGTTTGCCCAGGCATGACCTTGTCTGCCCAGTCATGACCATGTCCAACCAGTCATGACCATGTCTGACCAGTCATGACCGTGTCCGACCAGTCATGACCATGTCCGACCAGTCATGGCCATGTCCGACCAGTCATGCCCTGTCTGCCAAGCCAAGTGCATGTCTGCCCAGTCAAGTGCATGTCTGCCCAGTCAAGTGCATGTCTACCCAGTGAAGGTTTGGTCGACCAAACTGAATGTGATATGGATCGACTAGAAAGAGCAGGAATACGTCAAGATTCCCAGAAACGGATTCAACAAGAATCGATCTTGGCATACACGGGAATCTCTCAACTTATCCCCCGAATATTGTGTATTGTTACATTTTGAATATTAGTGTAATTTAAATATAATGAGAATAATAAAATATCCTGATTATGGGGATATCATCTGTACGATCCTAAGCCTATAAATACAAGGCTTATGGCATCATAAAGAGGACTTTTGGGGGACTTTTTGGGACTTTCGATTGAATTCTTATTTTCTAGAGAGAGAGAGAGAGTACTTGTATTTGAGAGAATTCTTGTATTCTTGTAATCTGCACTGAAGAAACTCAGTTGACTCAGGTTCATCTGATCTTGAGTGCAGGTCTATAATCACAACTCTAAGTGGAATAGGCTATTACCAACACATTGGGGCTGAACCACTATAAAAATCGTCTGTGTCGTTTATTTTCTCTTGAAGGTTTTTATCGTTTTTGACGTCCTCACGCTGTTGGCCAAAAACGCGGTAAACACTGCCAAACCAAGAAAACTCCGCACCTCCAAGGCATTCCTTGGTCTCGGTCAATCCCTAACCGCCGCTACCTTAGATGGATCCACCTTAATCCCATTTGCACCCATGATATGTCCAAGGAATGTCACTTCTGGTAACCAAAATTCACACTTCTTAAACTTGGCGTACAACTGATGTTCCCTCAACCTCTAAAGAACTTGTCGAAGATGAAGCTCGGGCATTGCCTCTGAACTGGAATACACCAAGATGTCGTCAATGAAGACAATAACGAACTTATCCAGAAAATCGTTGAATACCCTGTTCATTAAATCCATAAAGGCTGTTGGGGCATTGATCAATCCAAACGACATGACCAGAAACTCATAGTGCCCGTATCTCGTTTGGAGGTCGTCTTCGGTATGTCCTCATCCTTGATCCTTAGCTGGTGATAACCAGATCGAAGATCAATCTTTGAGAACACCGTCTTACTATGCAGCTGATCTAACAAGTCATCAATCCTGGTAGGGGATACTTATTCTTGATAGTCAACTTGTTGAATTCCCGGTAGTCTATACACATTCTCAAAGTCCCTTCCTTCTTCTTCACCAATAAGACTGGAGCACCCCATGGCAAGTAGCTAGGCCTGATAAACCCCAAATCCAGAAGCTCCTGGAGCTGTATCTTCAATTCTTTCAGTTCCACCGGTGCCATCCTATACGGTGCCCTCGACACTGGCTTTGTCCCTGGCGCCAACTCAATGAAAAACTGAATTTCTCTACGCGGTGGCAACCCTGGCAAATCCTCAGGAAACACATCTAAGAACTCGCAAACCAACCTGGTCTCCTCCGGTCCTACTGGTGAAACCCTAGTGGTATCTACCAGACTAGCCAAAAAGCCTATGCATCCATCCTACTGGTGAAACCCTGGTGGTCTCTGGCTCACAATACTGATATCCTGGGTATGCGGGGTCCATGCACCGCTCCCACAAAAACAAAGGGATCCTCGCCCTCTGGCTCAAATTTCACCATTTTCTTCCTGCAGTCAATGGTAGCCCCATATCTAACCAGCCAATCCATATCTAGAATCATATCAAAGTCCTCCATACTCAACTCAATTAAGTTTAATGATAACTCCCTACCATCAACTATCACTGGCAGTGCTCTAATCCACCTCCTAGATACTACCAGTTCCCCCGTAGGCAAAATAGTCCCAAACCCTGAAACACAATACTCACTTAGTCTACACAGTCTATCAATCACCTTACTAGAAACAAATGAGTGTGTAGCACCAGAGTCATTCAATAGAGTAAAAGGAGTGCCAGCACTAGAAAGCTGACCTATCACTACCGAGGGACTAGCCTCGGCCTCTGCCTGCGTCAGGGTGAACACTTGAGCTGGAGTCAAGCATCCACTTTCCCTGCATCTCCCTTCTTCATTGTCGGGAAATATTTCTTGAGGTGTCCCACCACCCCACACACATAACAGGCCTTAGCCCGACACTCGCTCGGATGGCATCTTCTGCAACTTCTACACTCAGGATAAGTCCTCCATGTATCACCGCCTCCCTAACGACCACCCTGAGTACCCCGACCTCTCCTATTAGGCCCATAAGAGATCGACGCATTAGGGGTCTTCCTCTTCAAA
The DNA here is from genome assembly GCF_963169125.1 of Humulus lupulus. NCBI lineage: Eukaryota > Viridiplantae > Streptophyta > Magnoliopsida > Rosales > Cannabaceae > Humulus > Humulus lupulus. The sequence goes on along the minus strand of NC_084794.1, from coordinate 151,148,227 downwards.
TCGCTGGGGCCTCCGCCCCTACCAGAACCATCATATGGAGGCACCGCCCTACGGCCCTCCCGTCTCACTGCACTCTCTCTCCATATCTTATTTTCTGCTTCCTCAGCGGTAAGAGCCTTCTCTACAGCCTGGGCATAAGTTGTCCCTCCAGGAACTGTTGTAATCCTCACATCATGGGCAATCATAGCATTAAGCCCTCTGATGAATCTGTCCTGCCTCGCTGCATCAGTAGGCAAAAGATCTGGTGCGAACTTCGCAAGTCTGTTAAACTTCAGGGTGTATTATGTAACTGTCATACCGCCCTGAACCAGCCCCACGAACTCATTTACTTTCGCTGCCCCGATGGCAACATTATAATACTTCTGACTGAACAAGTCCTTGAATCCTTCCCAAGTCAAAGCTGTAACACCCCTGGTCTGTGATGCCACCTCCCACTAGATTCGGGCATCTTCTCTCAGCATATATGTGGCACATGCCACTCTGTCATGCCCCTCTACCCTCATAAAATCAAGAATGGTAGTAATCATGGTCATCCACTATTCAGCCTTCAGTGGATCTGGTCCTCCCTCAAAGATCGGGGGCTGCTGCTTCCTAAACCGCTTATACAATGGTTCCCATCTATTCCCAACCTCAACTGGCTGTACAACAGGTACCACCGTAGGTGGCACGGTGGCACAATGGGGGCAACACTCCCAAATGGAGCCTGCTGTCGCAAAATTCAGATTTGTTCATCTTGGCTCTGTAGCCGAGCCTGCATATCTGCCATCAGCTGCTGCTAGTTCTCAGGGATTGGTAGAGGGGTCTGGCCCTGATCATCATCTCTAGTCCCGGACCTGTCGGCTAGTTGCGTAGATTTTCTTGGACGCATAATTATCCAAGTCAATCTGCAATCAATGACTCGACAATTAGACTATGATGACAAAGTAATAATCCTTTCATAATCCATCATTGGAACTCCAATCATTCACAAGCAATCAATTTCATAGCAATTTATCCAAATATTCATTCACATGCATAGCAGTGCTGATAACCATGCCTCAATAACATCATGCAATAGTCAAGGGCCATGCCCTATCAGTATCTCATGCTCCCTATTAATTAAACAGATATCAACAATCATATCTCATTCAAATCATTTAAGCACATAATCATGTGTACACAATTACCAAACCCTGAGTCGAGCTTCTCTTTCACGGCGAATGTACATGTCCAACTAGTCTTTAGGAACCCATAAACCTAGGACGCTCTGATAACAAGTTGTAACGCCCTGGATAGCCAAGATCGTTACACTGTATGTTTATAAAAGTGCAAGACTTGCTAATCAAGTTGTGTAGTTGAAAATGTGTTACTGAAACTATAGTGGAACTAGGGTTAAAAGATTTTGGTCTTAAAAGTCACATTTCTTATAATTAAACACTTCTTGTTTACACGGGATCCCAAAAATAATAGAATTAAAACATTTACAAAAGATTCAAGATTTAAATACAGTATTAGCCATACTAAGGAAAAATAGACAGTTAAGAAATCCCTGTCTTGATCCATTCCTCAGTCATGGCGACCGAACAACTGACTATGTACATTCAGCCCCGCAGCTCTCCACCTCAGGGTTGGTCCAACTTGCCTTTGCCTTTACCTGCACCACGTAGCACCCATGAGCCAAGGCCCATCAAGAAAACACAATAACAGAGCATAAAAAATCAACAGACAATCCAATATCTCATATCACATAACCATGTTCTCAACAGTTTAAGCATTTATGATAACCATGTATTCAACAAACCAAACATATCATCTCATATCAATAATCAGTTCACAAATGATAACTAGGGTTAGAGCCCTTAGGCCGCACCCTCTGTTTATCCCATTGACTCCGGCCCGCTTAAACCAAGCTCAGTGAATATAAAGCTGTCCTTGAAAATAATTCAAAAACCCCGAACCCCCGGGCAAAAACCCTTGAAAATAACTCAAAAACCCCTTTAGGAAACAGGGTAGCGCTACAGCGCTCTTTGGAGAGTGCTACAGCACTACAAGTAGAAACCAAAAACCCCTAAACAACCAAGCCTAGCGCTATAGCGCCCAAAGGCTAGCGATGTAGCGTTAGTCACAGAACCAGCCACCGTGCATTTTTCCTTCCTGCGATTTCCCCGAGCCAACCCTTACCAAAACTTTTCCAATCTTCAACCAAACTTAAAAACAAGCTTATCAACACACTCCACTCATTCCAAGCATCCAAAATACACACAACCTAATCACATGCATCCCTAATCTCAAAATTCACCATGGTTGAACCTCAAACTCAGAAACTTCAGCACAACAATCAAAGCCTCAGAATTTAAAGCTTAGAACTTCATACCTTCAATGGGGATTCAACCTTAGGTCAGCCTCTACACCTCCTTGGCTTACTCCTCAGGCTAAATGATAGAGATCTCATTTTAATAATTAATATTACTGAAATATCATTTACAAGGAACTAAGTGTTTTAAGGATAAAATACAATGATGGGTAAAACAATATTTTAGTCCTATCTCATTGTAAACCTTCAATAGAAGATTGAGTGATAATTATGTTTGTAACAATTGATAACTAATAACGTATCTATAGCTTATAGAGTGTTCTATGAATTCAAGAGTGCAGTTTTGAGTCTTTAGTGGAGTCACGAGGAATTAATAAGTTAGTAAAATTATTTGTTAAATTTATGATAACTTATTGGAGCTTGATTTAATAGGCCCGTGGCCCCCACAATACCTTGGATAAAATCATCTAGATAGTCTCAATTAATTGATTTAATTATCAATTAGAATTATCAAAGTTGACCAGGTCAATTTCGGATAATTTCACAGAGTTATGTAATTTAGAGAAGAAAAGAGATTCTAGGAAAGATTTATTAGTTAAGATAAATAGGTCTCTAATTTAAAATTAATTTTAAATCAAGCTTCAAATTATAAATAATTAATTTGATAAAGGATTTAAATAATTATTTAATTAATTAATCAATAGAAAATAATACGGGCCTTGAATTTAAGTCCAATGGGCTTATAATTAAATGGGAAATCTCACAGGCTTATAGCCCATAAGAATTTTTACTAAAGGGCTGAATTTACCTATTATTTTATTGATTTTGAATTAAAAAGGTGACCTAATTGAGCCTACAAAAGGAATGCTAAGTGAGAGTTGAAAATAGAAGAACAGAACATCCAGTTTTGATACTTTAGGGTTTTAGACTCTCTCTACAACAAAAGTCTTTTTCTAAGCCTCTATATTATCTTCGCTCATTCTCTCTGTATCTATCTCATGTGTTGAAAATTTTCCACTCTAGTCTAGGTGATTCTAAGGATACTGTGGAAGACTGGGAAGAAATTTGAAGATCAGTTCAATTTCTTGGTGATACCCTGCAACATAAAGGATACAAGGGTTAGAGAAACTGAAGAAATGACTTATTCATTCTGTTGCATATAATGTAAGTGTTCTTATCATTATCAATGTTTATATTCAATTATTGAAACATGTTCTAGGTTTTCTTATATTAATTTTTTTAATATATGATTTACATGAAAATAATGAAGATCCTGTATAAGTAATTCCCTACACGTTCGTGCCCAGACACACCCTAGTAAGTTGAGGATTGACTTGGAAGATCGCGATGTGGATCTTGGTGAAATCTTTTGGATCGTTTGTTCGTTATTATGTACTAAAAGATATCGATGACACATGATAGGCTTCAAGAGGTACTAGATCTGGATCTATCTGTTGTGTTTATTTTAATGTCTACATACATGTATTGATCCTGACTCGGTATTGAAAAGAATGTTGTTGCAATAAACCTTCCGCTGCACACTCTGATTTACATATTTAATACTAACAAATTGTACCTTAGAACTTGTTGACATAAATCTATTTTTGAAATTTGTTTGTCTCCTGAGTTTAGGTGCGATTCAACCTAAATTCTTGCTGCCATCGAGAAGAAGCTTCTAAACATTGAAGAAGTTGAAAGCTTGTTGTTAAACAGACTGATTTGTGAGTTTTTTTGTGATTTAGATTTGAAATTTTAGTTCTTGAAGCATTTAATTTTTTTTTGGAAGATACTGAAATTGGAGATATGAAGAGAAGTAGGGTTATAATGAAGTTGAAGAAGATGAATGGTGACAAAATATATTAGAATTGATGAATAAATTTGTATTTTTTTTAGTGTAGTTTGAGTTTAAATTGATGAATCAATCATGAACGATGAGTAATAGTTTTTCTAAACTTTTATTTAACTAAATATATTTTTATCATTTGAAGTATTTATTTTTATTTTATTTAAAATAACAAAAAAAAAAAAACTTAATTCATTAAAAGGATGGGCAATTTGGTCATATTCATAAAATGAGTTGACTAAATTCAAGTAAATGGTACTAAATATGTACGAATTGCAATTAGAAGGTATTGAATAATAATTATTAGAAACATAGTTTACAAAGTTTGAGTTTCGATATAACACAATGTATCAAATGAGTATCTACCAAAAATTAAAATACATATATTGAGTAATGGGGAATTTTTTAGTACCTTCTTCCTCCGCTTTGTACTTATTTTCCAATGCTTCCCAAATGTCCTTGGCAGAAGTGATGTTAGTGTAAATATCGTACAAGAAATCTGAGAGAACATTAAGGATGTGGCCATGGAACATCAATTTGTCTTCTTCACTCTTCTTCCTTTGGGTGATGATCTCTTGAGAGTCGACTGGTGAAGCCAAAGTCTTCAAGTCTTTGTTGTGGATGTATGATACCTTCAAAGTGGTGAGGATGAACTTGATTTTGTTTTCCCATCTAATGAAGTTAGTCCCATCAAATCTTTCAAGTGTCAAAAGTCTTGTGTCATGAATTTTAAAGCCAAAATAGATGAATTTTCCTCCATGGCAATGTAGAAAAGACTCAAAATCTAGAGAATATAGAAAATTTGATTGTTTAGAAAGGGACACCACACCACCAAGATATTAAAACTTAAAACAACAATTACAATTGATATATCAAAAGGAAATTCCCAAATGATGATTGGAAAATAAAAAATGAAAACCAAAAGCACTTATGTCACAAAACCTAAAATGTTGCACCGAAGCTTGTACAGAATAAGAATTATTGTCCAAAATCTTTATTCTAAGTCTTTCTAAAATTACTTGAAACTTCTACATTGATGGAATAATAAGTGGGATTGAAAAATCCTTTAAATCATACAAGTCAACCAATTCTTGATGATTTTCTCGAAGAAAATGTGTGTTCTTGGAGGGCTAGAGAGAGCAAGAGGTTAGAGAGAGTTGAGAAGTGTGATCAATGCTTCACAACTTTAAAAGACTCCTTTTATAGTGTCAACATCATCATTAAGATTAACCAATGGGATTAGAACTTTTAAATCACAAATATGGAGCCAAAAACGTGTTTTCCATGTCAGGTCTAGGCGACATGTCGACTGTTGTCTTTCAACACTAGGCGACACGTTCAGGCCTTCCTGCGACATGTTTCCATAACTATTTCTCAAATTGTTGAAAATCAACCTTAATCAAATTTAAATATTCTCATAATTTTTGTGGATGCTTAGATAACTCATTGTATTAATTTATACCTAAAAAATTATTTTTAAATGCCTACAGCTAAAACTCAAATTTCACACCATAATTGTATGAAATTGTTAAAGGGTATTAACCTTAATGGGTTAGACCACTTTAGGCTTTGTATTTGACCAAAATTAATGTTTTGTAGTAGTGATTTTATTGTAATTTTAAACAAATAAGAGTGAAGAGTATGAATCATTTCATTAAAGGAAGGATTCTATATGATAGATTGGAGAGGATTTGTAACCCTCCCATAATCTCTCTTGCGAGACAAGAAGAATTAACTTCCTCTTCCTCTACTCTCTTCTTTATCTACCTATTTTTTCTCTTTTACCAAACATAGTCTTTCCCTTTGTTTGTTAGAGTTAAAAGTGAAATGAAAGAAATTTTTTGAGAGAAAATTAGAGAGAAGTTAAAAAGAAGATTGGTTTGGTAGGTGAGAAAACGGAGGAGAAATAAAAACGAGGTGAAAAGATGTATGAGACATTTATATTACCAAAATGGCATTTTCACTTTTAATTTTTCTCTACATACTATTTTTAATAAATTAAGGTAAAATACTAGTTTGACCCCCTGTATTTTTTTTGGTTATATGATTGGACTCTGTGTTTTGATAAATTACATTTCAATATGACCAAAATACCCTCATATTTTTTAATTAATAAATGAAATTATATAAAAACTTAATTAAATTGAAAAATAATTAAAATTGTATAATTTTTTCATAAATATATATTTTTATTAATATAAACCTAAATTTAATCAATAAACTTAAAACCTTAACCAAATTAATCACCAATATCCCAATTTGAATTTGTTCTCCGTGTTTTCTCTAAGTGACACGTGGCAGTCATTAAGGAGTAATTAAACTTCGTGAAAGGTAACAAAGCCCTCTGAGTTCGCCTAGACCTCCTTGAAAGGAAGCTCTTACCTGTGTTAATCGTGCACCGCCTTTGGAGAAGTATGTCCTCAAGGAGGACTACTTCCTGAGGACTATGATTAAGATGTCCTCCAGGTCCTTTCTACTCAAGTCATCCAGATCTACGAGAACCATCCTCAGAGCCTGGAATATAGTGCCAGGTGTCAAACACAGTGACCCTGGATCACAAACATCAATTTGACATGTTATTGTTACACAAGTTGTGGTGTCGAGTTTGTACAAGCGGAAAAAGGGTTGTCTCATGATGCCATATGACATGGGGAAATGTTCATCTACCTCATGACACTATCAGAGATGTGTTACCCCATAAAGTTGTGGGTTATAACCTCGTAAATGGGCCCATGGATATACGCTCAGGTTCACTAGCTCCTTAACTATGAGAATGTGTATTTATTAGTTATTAAGACACCATTAAGGGAGAATGTTTGTATTAAATCCTCCGTTGACACGGTTTTTCACCAACAGTGAATTACGTAAATAGCTGGGATGGATTTGTGCTTAATGGTAAATAGTAATAAGAAAATGATAATTATAAACACTAGAAACAAAATATCAAGAGCACTCATCCCTTTTTACGTGGTTCGGAGGTTAAAATCCCCCTAGTCCACGAGTCTGTATTATTACTATTTATCTCTCTCTCTCAATTTTGACAGAGTTTTTGCATTACAGAGAAAAACATCCTCCTTCTCCCTATCCAAGGTCTTAGTATTTATAGAGAAATTCCATGGATAGGCATTGGGGTCATCACGTGAATCCAAATCCCTCGTGTCACCTCTCTCACACTAATGATGAATATTACAATTTATATTAAGGTATGGTCTAATCATTAGGTAAAACTGATCATGGGTCATCAGGGATAACTGGACATGTGATGTTTGATCATGCATGATTACATTGCGTGTCTGGGATTTCAGGGATGCGTGGACATGCAATGCCTATCCACACACGTTTATATAACATATCCAGCTTTATAAAGATCCAGGGAAATGGCAGATCTTTAGAATACCCCAAGCTGAGTGTAGCGTCAGCTCGTGTCTTGGATGCTATGCTTCATAAGTATTTCCAGCTCATGCCTGTTGCTTTGTATTCATCAGCTTGTGCTATTTACTTGGGGAATCGCGCTGTCTTTATAGAGGAAATATGAACTTATGGATCATCTATTATAGTTTTTGGCTAGCCAGCTGTATCCAAGTTGTCTAAAAGACTTGTGATGAATTTCACGATGTACATTTGCCCCTCAAGTCCTTGCTCGTGTTCTATGACGTCATTTTCTGACTTACACGGCAGGGACTTTTAAACTTCTATCACAATTATCCAGGTTTTGCCCATTACTTGAGTACTGGACACGTGGAACATCGCGATTGGCGTCTGTTCAGGTTTCAAGGATTGCATTAATGACCTGGGCAACTTTTTGCTGCCATTTCATCTTTCGAAACACTATCCTCCAATCTTGCACTAGTTTGATCGGACGGTCCACGTCGTTTTGTGCCTTTTACGTATAAATAAGGTTGGCAATTTCTAGGATCCACCACCTTTCATTCGAAATCTTTCTACATTTTCTCTCTTCTGCATTTCCAAACCCTTCTTCCTTCCCAGAAGAATCCAAAAACCATCTGTTGCAGAAAAACCCTCGGAAACCTAGTTACTCAGGAGTCTTCTAGGAACTTTCCCTTGCAAAGTGTACTTCTTTTATTGAAGAACACACTGTAAGTCTTTTGGTTTTGATGAAACTTTTCTTGTACTGGTTTCTGTGTGTTTTTTTTATCATGCTCATCCGCACTTAACCGCAGTCAATATTAGGTTGTTCTCCAAATGTTTTTGGCACATAGGCTTCGACTTAGGTTTACTGACTAGGTCTTAAAATATCTTTAGAATTGTGATATTCATAAAACTGGATAATTTCTGGGTAAACCTGGGCAATTTATGGCAAATTTTAGGAAATACCCATTCAGGACATAGAAGATGAAAATTTTTTAGGGTTCGAAACTAGGTTGCTTAGGGGTTACACTTCTTGGGTGGTTTTGGTCTAAACTGCTCCCCAAGGAAAGTAGTGGCCTGATTTTCTGACACATGGATCCCTAAACATCAGGGGTCTGTTGGGAAACCTAGGCGCGCAGCATAGGTAGCGTGTGGCATCACACCGCGGGCTGAGATTACCTCAGCTCGTTCGTTAAAAGCCTCAACCTTCCTTCGTGCTTTCTTGCTTTTATAACAATTCTAGGTCGCCTACTAAGTGTTCCATCGTTCTTGTTCCCAGGCGATCTAATGGCGCCCAAGAAGAACGTTCCCAAGAAGAGTACAGCCGGCTCATCGTCTCAACGAGCCAACAAGGGAAAAGTGGTCACCTCCGAATCCCCTATCCCTCAGTTCGACCCTGTGGTGGAGGAGGAGGTTGTGGTTGGACCTGACGCATTCTTCAAGGCAAAGAGAATTGTCTCCAAAATCACGACCCAAGGAAGGGTCAACAAGATAATGCTATCCCACAACATCAAGGTCGGGTCTGGCATCCTAATTGCTCGACCTCCATTTGAAGGGGAATGGAGCTGTGCACTACTCCAGGATGACTTTGCGGCCTGGAGTGATATGCACCTAAAGGCAGGGGCCTTCCTTCCCCTCGATCAATATTTTTCCGACTTCCTCAACTACGTGCAGTTGGTGCTGTTTCAGCTCCCCCTGATCTCGTATCAGCTGCTGGTGGGGTCGAAGTACCTTTTCCTGAAGCATGAGTGGGAGGTCCCCACTCCGGCGGACATTCTCTACTTTTTCTGCCTTAAGGCCAACCCGGATCAATGAGGGCGAGGTGATGGGTTTTATTACTTGACCCGATTCCTGAACTTGCCTACAGTCATCGAGCTGCCCAGCCATCCCAACGACTATAAAGATCAATTATTTATGTCGAATGGGTTTCACAACTGCGAACATCGCTACTTCAATCATCCTTGTAAGTTTTCTTTCCTTTCTTAGCTTGTGAAATTTTTCTCTTCGTATCTAGAGTCCTTTCGCGTGTATACTAACTGAGTAGTATCTTCGTGCAACCATTGTTGTGAGGACAGCCAAATTTGTGACCCTCGGGGGCTAATACGATACTCTGTCGAGGATTTCGTCTAGCGAGAAGGATTACCGCCAGCTCGTGTCTAATGACACGTTGTTGGCGTGTAAATTAATTACTGAGGGCCAGACTCTGGCCTTGAGAAGAACACAGGCTCACATCTTGATAGTCCGTGAGCTCCTGCCTATCCCTGAAGGGGGTGCTTAGGCCGATGAAGTGAGGAGCAAGAAGAGGATGTGATACCTCTAGTGCGGAAGAGGCGAGCTCCTGAGGCTACTCGGGACCCTGATGTAGAGCGATCTTCATTGGGGGCAGCAGCTAGCCCCTTTGGCCAAGGTAACCTATACCCCTTTAGGGACATAGATAGGGCTGTCACCGACCTTAGGCTAGTTAGGTTTAACCCAAACCAGCTCGTACATCGTCACCCTAATGACCCCGACCGTAACATAACCCTGCTTCAGTGCATGGATCACTCAGTGTTACGTCACGACATGGGCCATCCCAGGGGCACCGTAGTTGTAGACAACACCATATCCTTTAGGTCGGTCTTTTTTGAAGAGTATGGAACCAACCTTAGGTCGTGGGCTTCCCAGCACTAGGGTATCTGTTATCCCCAAAAATTGGAGATCAATGACGTGGCAATAAAGGTGACAAGTGGCAGTGCATGGTCAGTAAAAGACATATTAATAGTCAATAAATACATTGACTCCTCAGAGTTGTGATAAAGTGACCCGGTAGACTGACGAAGAATTTGGACTGCTTGAGAGGTCCCAAGAGGTCCGGTCGGACCACCTTGGTCCGAGGAGAACCCAAGGAGGGTGTGTTCAGACCTTAGTCCTAGGAGAGCTAAGGAGAGTGCATCCTAGGAGATCCCAAGGGTGTGGTCCGAGGAGAGCTAAGGAGAGTGCATCCTAGGAGAGCTAAGGAGAGTGCATCCTAGGAGATCCCAAGGGTGTGGTCCGAGGAGAGCTAAGGAGAGTGCATCCTAGGATAGCTAAGGAGAATGCATCCTAGGAGATCCCAAGGGTGTGGTCCGAGGAGACCCCAAGGGTGTGGTCCGAGGAGAGCCCAAGAATTTGGTCTTTATGCGTATGTCCAACAAGTGCATGGTTGTCCAAATAAAGAAATGGCATGCTAGAGGAGAGTGCCATGTTAGAGGAGAGACATGGCATGTTAGAGGAGAGGAGTGCATGTCCCACCACCATGCACATGTCTGACCAGCACTTGCATGTCCTACCAGCACTTGCATGTCCTACCAGCAAATGAATGTCCGACCAGCATGTGTATGATCGACCAGAGTGGGGGTGAGGTGGATCAACTAGCTAGAGGAGGACTAAGTCAAGATTCCTAGAAACAGCTTCAACAAGAAACACGAGAATCTCTCATTCTTCCCACAAATGGGGGGTTTTGTTACATTTTGAATGTTTTGTGTAATTTAAATGTAATAAATATAATAAAATATCCCGATTCTAGGGGATATCAGATGTATGACCCTAAGCCTATAAATATAAGGCTTATGGGATTAGAGAGGGGGCTTCTTCTTTCTAGATTTTTGGGAAAATTTGGGTCTGAGTATTCTAGAGAGAGAAAGTGCTGGTATTTGAAAGGATTCTTGTATTTTTGCAATCCGTACTAAAGAAACTCAGTTGGCTCAGTCCATCTGATCTTGAGTACAGATCTATAATCACAACTCTAAGTGGATTAGGCTATTACCGACTGATCGGGGCTGAACCACTATAAAAATCTTGTGTGTTATTTACTTTTCTTGACAAAACGGTCTGTGTCGTTTAAATTCTCTCGAAGGTTTATCGTTTTTGACGTTCTCACGTCGTTGGCTAAAAACATAGTCAACAGTATCCTTGCCCCTAGACTTAGGCAAGGAGTCTAGCTCCAAGATAGAACCTGAGCCTAAACCTCCCCTAATCCAAGAAATTGTAGACTTAGGCTCTCCCTCTCCCGTAGCAGTTCCGAGGTCGGAGGTTGTGGAAATAAACTCCTCTAGCTCGGAGGGTAGGATTTTTTGTTATATCTCATATATTTTTTATGTAAACCGATGACTTTGTACGTATACTAACGTCCTTCCCATTCTTTTTCAGGTGAGGAGATGGCACAACAAGGGGTTCCTGATATCCTCACGATTTTCCAGGAGGGAAAATCTAGCTCGAGGCCACTCGTAAAGAAGCTCCAACTTACATCAAAGAAGGTGCCTCCTGCGGTAGGAACGACCTCCAAATCCCTGGCTAAGGGGAAGACAGCTCCAGCCGCTGCTGCTCAGGAGAAAAGAGTTCCGCCTCCACCTCCTCCCTGATTTCCATCCACCTCTGCTCGAGATCAGGCGGCACAAGCAGATCCCCTAGCGCCACTCGTCCCCACTGCCTTCGTACGTATTCCGGTCAATGCCCAAGACCTGGGGAAGATCTTGGACACCTTTCGGTGGACTCTCTACGAGACAGCTAACCATACGGTGGAGCATTTTTACAAGGCCAATCTGAAGGACCTAAGGGTGATCGAGGAGAGGAGCCCGGAGAACATTATGGAGTCCGCGCTGGGGATGAACCTTACAGTAAGCCAACTTTCCTTAACTAAATATACTCTTTTGATTTTATCTTAGCGAGTGTCTAACTTGCTTCTTTACTTTTTGCAGGCGGTCTTGGCTCAGCACCGAAGCATAGCTCGGGCCAGGGACAGGAATGAGGAGCTTTGGGTCGAGCTCTAGGTTGCTCAGGCAGCCTTCACTGCCACCCAGACTGCCCTTACAACTGCTCAACAAGGCAAGCTGGATGCCAAGACTGCTCTTGCAGCATCTCAAGAGGGTGAGCAGACTGCAAAGGATGCTTTGGCTGCTATTCAAGCTGAGTTTGTGGAGGCCAAAGCCAAGTAATTGGAGGCCGAGACTGCTGCCAAGGAGGAAAAGGTGGCCTCGCTAACCTCCATGGAAAGCATGTTGTACCACTGCTGGGCCTTCAACCAGGATGGAAACTTCTCCTTTCTGGCCTCTGAAGTGTGGGATCCCTACCTCGAGAAGTTCAAGGCTCGGATTCAACAAGAGCTGTCTAAGACTGGGGAAGCCTCCACCGCTGGCAAGCAGGAGATCGAGGAGGTGACGTCCTCAGAGCACCCTGGAGGGTCTTAATTTTCTTTTGTCTTTATTCACTTTATATATATATATTTTTGTAAACATTTGTCGTGTTCGCCCGATGCGAGGTTATTTTTCCTCGAGACAATTGATTTATAATTCCAATATCTACTTTTTTATCTATGTCTTTTCCTTGATTTTTTTTATGTTTATGACTTGTACATTCAAAATCTTAGGGAATGACTTTTAGATAAGGATAGATGTTTTAATTTTGGTTATAACCAAAATTAATGTTGATTTATATCCTACCTGTTAAGTATCAGGCCTTGGACCCGGTTATATCAGGGATTTTGAATATTCCAAACTTAGTTCTTGTTAGGTTTTATTGTTATCCCGAGCTTCTGAGGAAGCCATTGGATCTTCAATTTTGCTAACTTCTAAGTTTCAGACCTGGTTGTATCTGGTAGTTTTAATTAAAACTTGGTTCGTGCTAGATTTACTGACACCTCGTGTTTTTTCTTTTTAGAAAAAATCATTGGTTATTCAATTTTACTAACTTCCAAGGTTTGGACCTGGTCATATCCAGGATTTTTAATGATTTAAAACTTAGTTTGTGCTAGATTTATCGACACCTCGTGTTTCCTTAAAAGAAAACATCAGCTAATCAATTTCGCTAGCTTCCAAGTTGCAGACCTAGTTGTATCCAGGATAGTTTTGTACCTGGTTATGTCCAGGATTTTTAATGATTTAAAACTTAGTTCGTGCTAGATTTATCAACACCTCGTGTTTCCTTAAAAGAAAACATCAGCTAATCAATTTTGCTAGCTTCCAAGTTTCAATCCTTCTCGGGTTGTATGCCCCCCAAGTAATCAGAAAGTGAACTTTCTTGGTTGCTTTGGAAAAACACTACCACACAAACTAATACATTAATGAAGCTATATGAAAGACAACAAATACAAAATGATTCCTTTATTTCTTTATCAAACGACTTTCATAACTAAGCCTTACATAGACGGGAGGTATCATCATTGATAATACTTCTTTAGGTGCATAGCATTCCAGGTTTGTGGGACTTTTTCTCCGTTAAGTCAAGCTAATTTAAAGGTTCCCTCATGTACGACCTCCACTATTTGATAGGGCCTTTCCCAGCTCATACCCAAGGCACCGTCTTTGGGTTCCTTGCTTGCCAAAAAGACCCTTCGGAGTACCAGGTCGCCTAAACCAAAGATACACCTCCTGACCTTTGAATTAAAATAACGAGTGATATTTTGCTGGTAATGCGCGAGCTGTAGTTTCAAATCCTCTCGTTTTTCATCAATTAGGTCGAGAGACGCGCTGAGCAACTCATCATTCCGCTCCTGGTTGAAGGTTTGGAGTCTTTGCGTGGCTATCTTCGTTTCGACGGGAAGGACGACCTCACTTCCGAAAGTCAAGGAGAAAGGGGTGTGCCCCGTAGAAGTTCGGTGGGAGGTCTGGTACGCCCATAGTACCTGTGGGAGCTGCTCAGGCCCGACTCCCTTGGATTTTTCTAACTACTTCTTAAGGCTTGCTTTGAGGGTCTTATTCATGGCCTCGACTTGCCCATTGGCTTGCAGGTAGGCAACCGAAGAGAAACTTTTAATTATGTCGTGCCTTTCGCAAAGCTCGGTGAAGAGATCGCTATCAAACTGAGTTCCATTATCCAATACAATCTTCTTGGGTAGTTCAAATCGACACACAATACTCTTGACTACAAAGTCGAGGACTCTTTTTGAGGTAATTTTTGCTAGGGGCTCGGCTTCTGCCCACTTTGTGAAATAATCAATGGCCACTATCGCATAGCGAGCTCCTCATTTTCTCGTGGGCAGAGCTCCTATTAAATGGATTCCCCATAATGCGAATGGCCATGGGGATGAGATCAATTTTAGCTCAACTGGTGGAGCTCGGGCGACTGTGGCGAACCGCTGGCACTTGTCACACTTTCAGACATAGGAGATGAAATTATTTGATAAAGTAGGCCAACAATATCCCTGCCTTAATATTTTTTAGGCCAAGTTTTCCCCCTAGCATGATCCCCACAGAAACCTTCATGCACCTCCTGTAAAATAATTGTGGCCTCCTTCGACAAGACACATTGTAGAAGAGGTAAGGAATGGCCATGCCGATACAACACTCCATCCACGATTACATATCTTGGAGCTTGATAGAGTATCCTCCTCGCGTCTTTTCGTTCATCGGGCAACTTCCCTATTGTAAGATACTCTATTATGGGAGTCATCCAAGTTGGCCTAACGTCGATCATCTCAACCTCCACCATGCTTCTAGCCACGCTTGGGCTCTCCAAGAATTCTACTGGTACTATGCTCAGAGTCTCAGCTTCCTTGGAGGTAGCAAGTCTCTCCAAAGCATTAGCGTTGGCGTTCTGCTCGCGGGGGATCTTCTCGAATAGGCCATATTCAAATTATGATAGCTCCTTCTTCAATTTGGCTAGGTAAACCGCCATCTTGGTCCCCCGCGCTTGGTATTCCCCTGACACTTGTTTTACCACGAGCTGGGAGTCGCTATAGCACTGGACAGCTCTGGCCTGCAACTCCTTCGCCACTCTAAGCCCGACCAATGAATCTTCGTATTCAACTTCATTGTTGGACGCATCGAACCTAAACCGTAGCGCGGAGTGGAAGCGATGGCCTTCCGGAGAGATCAATATGATCCCAGCTCCAGACTCATTCTCGTTAGACGAACCATCCATGAATATCCTCCACAATGCTTGTACTGGTTCTCTCAAAAGCTCCTCCTGAAATCCAGTGCATTCAGCCATGAAATCAGCCAGGGCTTGGCTTTTGATCGTAGTCCGTGGTATGTACAATGTTTTGAATTGGCTGAGTTCGATTGCCCATTTTAAGAGACGTCCCAATGCTTCAGGTTTTTGTAATACTTGCCTTAACGTGGATTAAATGGGATTGGAAGTACAGTCTAAGTTTTCTGGACGCCAGAATAAGGCAGAACGCCATCTTTTCCATTAAGGGATACTGCGATTCAGCTTCAAGAAGTCTTTTGCTTATATAATATATTGACTTTTGAACCCGGTCCTCTTCCCGGACCAGCACGGCACTGGCTGCATTTTCCGTAACAACCAAATAAAGGAAAATAGGCTCCCCCGCTGGTTTAGACAACACTGGCGGGTTGGCCAAATGTGTTTTTAGATTGAGAAATGCCTGTTCGCACTCCTCGGTCCATTCAAACTTATTATTTCCTCGGAGCAGGTTATAGAATGGCAGGCACTTGTCAGTGGATTTAGAAATGAACCGATTAAAGGCTGCCATTCTTCTGGTCAGACTCTGGAAATCTTTGCGCGAACTGGGCGAAGGAATTTCTAACAATGGCCTTATTTTTTTTGGATTCGCCTCTATACCCCTTGTGTTGACTATGAATCCCAGGAACTTTCCTGATGCCACTCCGAAGGTAGACTTATAGGGATTCAACCTCATGCCATATCTCCTTAAGATCTCAAAACATTCCTTCAGATCGGGAACATGGTTATCGACAGTCTTAGAATTGACCAGCATATCATCAACATACACTTCCATGTTTTTCCCGATCTGATCAGCGAACATTCTGTTGACCAATTCCTGGTAGGTAGCCCCAACATTTTTCAGACCGAAGGGCATAACTTTATAGCAGACATTCGTTGGAGTCATAAAGCTAGTATGTTCCTGGTCTGCGGGGTTCGTCACGATCTTGTTATATCCAGAATACGCATCCATGAAGGACATGAGCTCATCCATCAGCTCATCCAAGTAGCATGATCCATATGTGGTGGTTCCCCTTGTAGTTCCAATCAAGCCCACATCCTACAAATATGAGCAAGCTCACATCTTCGATCATGCTACTTGCTGTCTTTAATGCGACTTCGATCTGGTGGTGCTATTGTAGATCCTACCAAGCCCACATAACCCATCGCCTTGCCCACATATCCTCTACTCGCGAAGCCCCCTACCATAACCCAAGTCCTTCGCTTGTCATTACCAGGTTTGCTGCTTTGTAATGGTTGTTCCTAAATATAATAATAATAATAATAGGCTATTTAGGAACTTTCCCCCCCCCCCCCCCCCCCAACTATGACATATACATTATTGTGCTCCCTGATTCTTTTGAGTTGTTAAAAATTACCACCGAACTATTCACAATGTTGTAAAATTGGGCTTCTGTTAAGTTTTATCCTATGTGGCTAAAGGATTACTAGCGTGGCTACTAGGTCATTGACTTGTCATTACCATGTGTATAATTTATAATTAAAAAATATATATATTTCTCATAAAATTAATTAAAACTAAAAAATTAAAAGAAATTATTTTTAATTCCTAACAGATTAATTAAATAATATTTTTAAATATTAAAAAAATAAAACCGAAACTCATCTAATATTTTTTGTTTGAAAAAATTAAATTATTTATTTTGAATAATGATAGAATTAATAAGGTCAAAATTAGATGAGTTTCTATTTTTCTTAATACTTGAAAATTTATTTAATTAATCTTTTAAAGATTTATTCGAAAAAAATAATATTTTAAGAATTAAAATAGAAAAAATAATTTTTTTGAATTTTTGACTTATTTTTAATTTTAATTTTTTGATAAAAAATATATATTTTATTTTTTTTTATTTTACATTATACAAGACGACGACGTTGGAATGACAAGTCAATCACCAAATAGTCATGTCAGCAATCCATTAGCCTCATAGTGTTCACCATAGATTTGGCCAACGACAGTGAGTCAAACAAACGATATGAAAATGAGAACTAAACTTAAGAATATAAAAACTACACAAAAGATTTATAGTGGTTCGACTCTAAGTTTCGGTAATGTTTTATGTCCACTTGTACTTTTATTATTGTTGAAAACTCTCATACCCACGATTAGATGAGCCATAGTAAATTGAGTTTTGTAACCTTGAGAGAGTACAAGCATCAGTGTATAAACATATGCAAATGACAACCTAGGAAGTAATTATTTACTAAGCCCTTTATTTATAGGCTTAGGATTTTACATAATTGGGTTGTGTGACTTACATGACTTGCGTAACAAGTTATAATAAAATAATATGTAAATAATACATTTTATATTTAAATAAGAAATATCCCACAAACATCTTCGTATTGACTAACTCTGAGCATTTTCCTCGCAGTATGCGACCAACTCTTGTCGAGTGTGCATTGACCAGTGTAGTGTCCAAGAATTTTTACTTAGCTAAATAGTAGTAATAGTGCTAGTAGGTAGTATTAGTTTGTAGTATGTTAGTTTCCGTGAATTTTGGTTCAAGCCGGGACTAAGTTGGAAAATCATTGCAACAGTTATGGATTTTATAAGTTTAACCTATAGTTTAGAAATATTAATTAAACCAAAAGGTTTGATTAATATTGCTGGTCTTAGAAGTATTATTTATTATAACCTAAGGTTTAGATAGAATTATTAAGAATGTGACACTTGTCATAATCATGTTTATTAAGGATTTAAGTATTTTTGGTGAATAGTTTAAATAAAAGAAAGATCTAGAAGCTCTAGAACCTTCCAACAGCTGTTAGGATCACGTTTTGACTCAGTCAAAGCTGTTTAATCAATTCAAAATATGCTGAAAAAGTGCAAATATGTGTTTGATATATCAATGTATGCCAATATATCGTAGCTATAGGGGCCAATATATCGCCTATGGGAGATACAGAAAACACGTTGACTTCGCATGAACGAACGAACGAGGCTCGAGATATAGGTCTAGGAGATATATCGCCCCTGGCATGTATTTTTGGAAGCTTGTGGTTTTTAAATTTGAAAATAGCCTTAACCACTTGGACCTGCCCTTGAACGATTTTGACCAAGTTCTGGGCATCTGCTAAACAAAAATTCAAATCTTTTCAATTTTATATTAATTTATTTATTCATTCTAAAAGGGGTTAGTTTCACTCCTTGAACTCTATTAATAGGACCTAGTACTCAGCCATTTCATTCATCATTCAAGCATTGTTCAGAGCCTCCAAGCTGCTAAGTTTACTATAAAGTGAAACACTTGGGTTATGAGATATAAGCTTTTCTAAACACATGGGAAGTAAGATATAGAGTTATTTCAGTATCGAGGTATAGATCAACTCATAAGATCATTCAAGGTATTCCTATCCTTAAGTTCAGTTCTTTATAGTTCTTTTATTCCATTTTCTTTCAGATCCTAACTCTTTTTTATGATTCTTGGTTAGGTGTGTAAGTTCCTTGAATGTTAAGGTTTTCGATAAGTTTCTACTTGGATGGTTTAGTTCTCCTTTTCATCTCTTTTCTGTAGAAGCTCACGATTCTTACTGTTGGTTTCAGGAGTGTTCCAAAATCCCGTTCTTGTCTCCATGTCTCGGTTCTTGGTAATGAAAATAGGATAGATTATGTGTGTTTATATGTTTTGATATGTTTTATGCTATGATATGTGCTATGTATATATGTATAAATATGTTTTGTAGTCACTTGGGGCTTATATTTGCTTAGATAGCAAACCCCAAGAATTTTTATCATTTTCATGGTTTAGAGTTATGATTTACCCTACCTCGATTAGCGGACAAAGGACCTAGATGGTTTTATCACATACCATGTTAATGAGTTAATGACCATTAATATGTGCTATGTATATATGTATAAATATGTTATGTAGTCACTTGGGGCTTATATTTGCTTAGATAGCAAACCCCAATAATTTTTATCATTTTCATGGTTTAGAGTTATGATTTACCCTACCTCGATTAGCAGACAGAGGACCTAGATGGTTTTATCACATACCATGTTAATGAGTTAATGACCATTAATATTGTAGTCCTATATGATATACGTTTTTTTTATAGTCATATGTTTTATAGTATATGTTTATGATATAGTCTTATGTTTATGATTTATGATATATGTTGTTAGAAGATTTTCCTTGCTGGGCATTAAGCTTACTCCTTTCTTTTAGAATGATGAAGGAAAATGAATATGGAAGGCGAGAAGTATTCGTGGCAGCTTGGCATGTGTGTTGAGGATGAATGGACGGAGTTGACTGCTGGATGATCAAGGATGAAGTCTTTCATTTTATGTCTTTATGTGTTTCCGACTGTAGTTTTTTAGAACATTTGATTAACGTTATGATGTTTTTTTATGTACTAAAGAATGGGTACCCATATCGTATTTTATATTTCATACTTTGTATTTTGCACAATATTTTGGGTTTTAAATAAAGATATGTTATTTCTTATGTATGTATTCAACTTAGTAGCTATGTCTTAGTAGATTTTAATGGTCTAAAGTCTTAGAAATAGTCGGGTCATTACAGTTGTTATTAGAGCCCACAATTCATATGCATGAAGTTCTCCTTGATACATACACACATGCTCTGAATCTAACCGCCAATGTAAGTGTTTATGTTTATTATTCTTATGTTTATGTTATTAGCTAACGTTTTAGCCATTGTGTTTTCAGTTTAGAATGGATGGAGCCTTGAACTATCAAGATATCCGAGCCATTAAGGCATTGTAAAGGATTAGAGAGCCAAGGAATACTGTAGGAGTGTTAGAAAGAATCACTCAAAGATTAATCTTGTTCCACAAGGAGATAGTTCATCTTCAGACTACTAAGCAAATTATGATGAGAGATACGGAGCAATATGTCCTAGTAATTAGGCTTTTTAAAGATTTTCCTTCTGTAATTTCAACATTAGAAGAATTATGGGAGACTATAGATCATACTTAGGTTCACCTCTAAGTTGGAATTTCAATTCACTAATGAACAAAAGCATGGAATCTTTATGAATCATCCCCAAGGTAATTTTGAGGCTCAAGATAATGATGATTATGAAGAAATAGATGATGACATGTTAGATGAAGGGTCAGACGTAGAAGATCCTGATTTTTAAATTTACCCTAGTTTTGTTAGTTTAGTTTATTTATTTATTATTTTTGCATTTATGATTGTACTTAGTGAAAATCTTTTTCCAAATGAATATTATTGTTATTTTTGAATGACATGTATGAATTTGATTTTTTTTTTTTACAATCATAATAAATAATAAATTCAATAAATAATGACCAAGTTCAGTGAGGGTGGATAAAAATCAATGGACCGAGTTCTATATTGAGAGTTTAGGGGGCCATAGTAATGGGAACGATTTTATTGATCCCAGCCCTCCCTCAATATGGTTAACTTTGGAACAGGGACGAGTTTCGAGCTTGAGAATTAAGTCATATAGGATGATTAGAAACATACTTAGAAATAATAAAGATGGCTAATTTTCTAAGTATATAAACACACCCTAATTATAAAGAAGGCTTACATAATTCTTCATAAGAAATCATAACAAATAGGTCCGAGTTATGTTTGCTTAGATCAAGTTTTTCCTTAGAGCCTATTAGGGTAAGTTATAATATGTTTTTCTCGACTGTTAGAACTTTGCTAAAGTTGTCGCTCAGAATGTCTGCACGCACAGCCAACAATGCCTCCAGCACTGCCAACAAGACTAACGAAGCCCCTCTAGTTCGAAGAAGGGGAGCGCGTGCTGCTAACCGAAGTGCACCGCCTCCGGTTGACAACACCGCTGAAATTTTCTGACTACGAAAATAAGTGGAAGAATTGCTACAGAAATAATGACAACAGACTCAGCCGCAACCGGAGCCTCAGAAAATGGCTCAAGCACCCCAACAAGTAGGTCCTTATGGGGGATGGCCAATGGAGAACTATGCGCCTTACCCAACTCAGTACATAGAGCCAATCTACGAGCAATTTTGTAAGCAACACGCTCCAAAATTTGAAGGGACATTCAACCCCTTCGAGGCAGAGGAATGGCTCAGGAATATAGAGCCAATCCTAGCACACATGAATCTCGGCAACGCAGACCACATATCCTACATTTTGTCTCTTCTAAAGAAGGATGCTAGAATCTTGGGGGATTTAGTACAGTAGACTCACGACGTCGCCACCATGACATGGACTTGATTTGTGGATCTCTTTCACAAGAAATATTACAACTCGGCAGTCATCGCTACAAGGGTAGAAGAGTTCACCAGTCTGAAGTAGGGCAACTTAACGGTAGCAGAGTATGCTCGACAGTTCGACCGACTAGCCAAGTTCGCGCCAGAGTTGATCCAACCCTATTTCTTGAGGGTTACTAAGTTTGTTAGAGGACTCAGACCAAAGATTGAGCTAGGAGTCAAGATAGCAAATCCGAGAACCACTTCTTATGCTGATGCTCTAGAAATGGCTATAGAGGTGGAGAGGCTTAAGGAAAATGTTAGTAAGGAAGAGGCTAGCAAGCCTGAACCTGAGCAACAGAATCAACCTTAGAATGGTCTGAACCATAGCAACAACCATCAACATAGCAAAAATAATGGCCAAAAGAGAAGGCATCCTAACAATAAGCAATCCGACAATGACAAAAGACCACAGACAAACAATGGAAGTAATAGGTCGGGTTATGTATAATACCCGCAGTACTCCAAATGCCAAAAGAAACATCCTGGGGAGTGTCATGCAAACACTAAAGGATGTTAAAATTGTGGTCAGGAAGGTCATCGAAAGAAAAAATGTCCACAGCTCAAGCAAAAAGAGAAAAAGGACAACAAGATGGTTCCACTCAGAGTCTTTGCCTTGACCCAGGGAGAAGCTGAAGCTAGTAACAAAGTGGTCACAGGTTAGATTCCTATCCTCAATAATATTTGTTCAGTATTATTTGATTTGGGAGCAACACACTCCTATATCTCGTTAGGAATGATAGAGAAAATAGACAAACCTTGTGAAAGATTTAGAACTAGGTTTGTGACAGAATTTCCTTCGGGCGAAGTAGTCCTATCATCACGGATAGTACGAGGTGTACCGATCAAAATCGAGGATGTAGAACTACGAGACTTAATAGAGCTAGAGATCAAAGATTTCGACGTAATACTGGGCATGGATTGGATAACAAGGCATGGCACAACCATCAACTGCAGACGGAAGAAAGTGATGTTCGAAACTCCTGACGGTCAGAGACTATGTTTTATGGGAATGATTTCAGGACTACAGACACCACTTATTTCTTCTCTCAAAGCGCACAGGATGACTGAGAAAGGATGTCACGAATTCTTAGCCAGCATCACGGATGTGGTAAAGGAAACACCACTAAAGGTTGGAGACGTCCCCATTATAAAGGAATTCCCATAAGTATTTCCTGACGACTTACCAGGGTTGCCGCCTATTCGAGAAATCGACTTCACAATCAAACTAGTATTGGGAACCTAGCCTATCTCAAAGGAACAATACTGGATGGCACCTACCGAACTCAAGGAGTTGAAGATGCAGCTACAAGAACTCCTGGGCTTGGGTTTCATTAGACCAAGCCATTCGCCATGGGGAGCCCCGGTTCTATTTGTAAAGAATAAGGACGGAAGCATGCAGATGTGTATAGATTACCGTGAGCTGAATAAGGTGACAATTAAGAATAAGTACCTACTACCCAGGATCGACGACTTATTTAGTCAACTCTGAGGAGCAACCGTGTTTTCAAAGATTGATTTGCGGTCCGGTTATCACCAGCTTAAGGTACGGGAAAAAGATATTCCAAAGACAGCTTTTAGAACTCGATATGGACATTATGCATTTTTAGTTATGTCTTTTCTTCTTACCAACGCTCCAGCTACATTTATGGATTTAATGAATCGGGTCTTCAAGGATTACTTGGAAAAATTCGTCATAGTGTTCATCGATGATATTTTGGTGTACTCTAAGGAGGAAGTCGAGCACAAGGAACATTTAAGAATGACCATGTTGCGACTAAAGGAACATAAACTTTACGCCAAGTTCAAGAAGTGAAAATTTTGGCTATTGCAAGTAGTGTTCCTCAGCCATATAGCATCCAAGGATGGAGTTGCTGTAGACCCAGCTAAGGTAGACGTTGTGAAGGATTGGCTAAGACCTAACAATGCGTTAGAGGTTAGAAGTTTTCTCGGGCTAGCAGGCTATTATTGGAGATTTGTGGAAGGCTTTTCTAATATAGCTACTCTGCTTGCCAACTTGACCCGGAAACAACAAAGGTTCAACTGGACGGATAGATGTGAAGAGAGCTTCCAGTTGCTCAAGGATAAGTTATGCTCTGCACCAGTACTTTGTGTACTGACACCCAACGACAAGTTTGTAGTATACTGTTGGATCGTGTGCTGATGTAGAATGACAAAGTGATTGCCTACGCCTCAAGACAGCTAGAGGAATACGAGTAATGCTATCCAACGCATGATATGGAGTTGGCAGCGGTGGTCTTCGCATTGAAAATCTGGTGCCACTATCTTTATGGAGAACGGTGTGAGATTTAAACGGACCACAATAGCTTAAACTATTTGTTCATACAAAAGGAGCTCAACATGAGGCAGCGCAGGTGGTAAGAACTAGTAAAGGATTATGACTACGAAATCCTATACCACCCGGGAAAAGAAAATGTAGTTGCTGATGCACTAAGCAGGAAGAGTTACAGGAATCTAGCAGCAATAACCAAAATAGAAAAGTCGCTTCAACAAGAGCTGATCAATGTCGGAATAGAAGTAGTGATTGGTAAACTTGCTAACTTGTCCATCCAGTCAAGTCTGTTAGAAGATATACGGATCGAGCAAGGGCATGATGACATGTTAGTATCTCACATAGCTGTAGTCAAAGAAGGCAAGGTCACAAATTTCTCTTTATCAGGACAGGGTTCTTGAAATATAAAGGCCGGGCATGCATGCTAAATGACTATGGAATTAAGATGAAGATTTTAGAAGAGGCACACAATACTCTATACTCAGTTCACCTAGGGTCG
Organism: Humulus lupulus; assembly: GCF_963169125.1. NCBI lineage: Eukaryota > Viridiplantae > Streptophyta > Magnoliopsida > Rosales > Cannabaceae > Humulus > Humulus lupulus. The sequence continues at coordinate 151,123,773 of NC_084794.1, read as the reverse complement.
ACCAAGATGACTCATGACCTTAAGGCATTGTATTTGTGGCCAGGAATGAAGAAAGACGTAGCAAAATATTTCTAAATGCTTAGTATGCCAACAAGTGAAAGTAGAACATCAGCGACCTGCAGGCTTATTGTTACCGCTTAGTATTCCAGAATGGAAGTGGGAAGACATAGCCATGGACTTTGTGACAGGATTGCCATGAACAAATAAGAAACACGACTCGACTTGGGTAGTAGTAGATAGACTAACCAAGTTAGCTCACTTCCCGCCTGTCAAGACTACATACACAGTGAACCAATACACATACATTTATGTCCGAGAAATAGTATGACTGCATGGAATCACTAAAACCATAGTATCCGATAGAGGATCGGTGTTTACATCAAGATTTTGGGGATGCTTGCAGCAAGCCATGGTTACCAACTTATGTCTGAGTACGGCATTACATCCTCAAATCGATGGTCAGTCCGAGCATACCAAACAGATTTTAGAGGATATGTTCCGTGTTTGTGTACTTGACTTCGGAGGATCATGGAGTAAGTATTTGCCACTGATAGAATTCTCCTACAACAATAGCTACTAGTCAACGATTGGGATGGCACCTTATACAGTCAAAGAGTATTTCGATAGTCAAGGTCCTATGGAGTAATAGTTTTGAACGGGAGGCAACGTGGGAGTTAGAGGGAGACATGTTATCACAGTATCCAAAATTGTTTAGTAAGTAAATTTTGGGGACGAAATTCTTTTAAGCAGGGGAGAATTGTAGTGTTCCAGAATTTTTACTTAGCTAGATAGTAGTAGTAATTAGTATTAGTTTGTAGTATGTTAGTTTCCGTGGATTTTGGTTCAAGCCGGGACTTAGTTGGAAACTCATAGCAACAGTTATGGATTTGAAAAGTTTAACCTATATTTTAGAAAGATTAATTATAACATAAGGTTTGATTAATATTGCAGGTCTTAGAAATATTATTTATTATAACCTAAGGTTTAGATAGAATTATTAAGAGTGTGACACTTGTCATAATCATGTTTATCAAGGATTTAAGTATTTTTGATGAATAGTTTAAATAAAAGAAAGATCTAGAAGCTCTAGAACCTTCCAGCAGCTGTTAGGATCACGTTTTGACTCAGTCAAAGCTATTTATTCAATTCAAAATATGCTGAAAAAGTGCAAATACGTGTTTGATATATAACCGTATGCCGATATATCTCCTGCGTGAGATACAGAAAACACGTCGACTTCGCATGAACGAACGAACAGGGCTCGGGATATAGGTCTAGGCGATATATCACCAAGGGTAGGCGATATATCACCAAGGGTAGGCGATATATCACCCCTGGCATGTATTTTTGGAAGCTTGAGGTTTTTAAATTTAAAAACAACCTTAACCACTTGGACCTGCCCTTGAACAATTTTGACCGAGTTTTGGGCATCTGTTGAATGAAAATTCAATTTTTTTTTTATGTTATATTCATTTATTCATTCATTCTAAAAGGGGTTAGTTTCACTCCTTGAACTCTATAAATAGGACCTAGTACTCAGCCATTTCATTCATCATTCAAGCATTGTTTAGAGCCTCCAAGCTGCTAAGTTTACTATAAAGAGAAACATTTGGGTTTTTGGATAAAAGCTTTTCCAATCTAAGTTTTTCTAAACACTTGGGAAGTAAGATATGGAGTTATTTTGGTATCGAGGTATAAATCAAGCCATAAGATCATTCATGGTATTCCTATCCTTAAGTTCAGTTCTTCATAGTTCTTTTATTCCATTTTCTTTCAGATCCTAACTCTTGTTTATGATTCTTGGTTAGGTGTATAAGTTCCTTGAACATTAAGGTTTTGGGTAAGTTTCTACTTGGATGGTTTAGTTCTCTTATTCATCTCTTTTCTGTAGAAGCTCACGATTCTTACTGTTGGTTTTAGGAGTGTTCCAAAATCACATTCTTGTCTCCATATCCCAGTTTTTGGTAAGGAAAATAGGATAAATTATGTGTGTTTATATGTTTTATGCTATGATACGTGCTATGTATATATGTATAAATATGTCTTATAGTCACTTAGGGCTTATAGTTGCTTAGATAGCAAAGCCCAAGAATTTTTATCATTTTCATGGTTTAGAGTTATGATTTACCCTACCTCGATTAGCAGACAGAGGACCTAGATGGTTTTATCACATACCATGTTAATGAGTTAATGGCCATTAATATTGTAGTCCTATATGATATACATTTTTTTTTATAGTCATATGTTTTATAGTATATGTTTATGATATAGTCTTATGCTTATGATTTGTGATATATGTTGTTAGTTGATTTTTCTTGCTGGGCATTAGGCTCACTCCTTTCTTTTAAAATGATGCAGGAAAATGAATATGGAAGGCGGGAAGTATTCATGGCAGCTTGGCATGTTTGTTGAGGATGAATGGACAGAGTGGACTGCTGGAAGATCAAGGATGAAGTCTTTTGTTTTATGTCTTTATGTATTTCCGCACGTAGTTTTTTTAAACATTTGATTAAAGTTATGATGTTTTTTATGTACTATACAATGGGTACCTATACCGTATTTTATATTTCATACTTACTTTGTATTTTGCACAATATTTTGGGTTTTAAATAAATATATGTTATTTCTTATGTATGTATTCAACTTAGTAGCTATGTCTTAGTAGATTTTAATGGTCTGAAGTCTTAGAAATAGTTGGGTCATTACAACCAGTGTGGTGACAATTTTTTTGAGTGAAGCTTTGATAATGGGCATACCAGTTGTGTGATGAACTCTCTTGCAATCCTCTGTCAACTAGTCGAGTGTCAACTAGACCCCTTTATAAATTGCATTGTCGTTTAGCTGCCACGTATCCAAAATCCTTGCCATGTCATCACGCTAGATTTAGAAAACACATTTTCCCCCAAAGTTTATCATGATGCGACCAGAGCTTTCTCTGAACTTTCCTTTTAATTGTACTTCTCATTTCCTTGGGAAGATAAATGCTATGATGAAACCTTTTCCCAAGGAGAAAAATGATGTCTACATGAATCCCCATACATAAAGATGTACTTTTTGACATCATCTACTCGAGTATATAAACCCTTTTCATCTCCTCCTTTTCACTTTTTACCTTCACTTTCTCTCTCTTCAAAAACACTAAAGTTTTCAGAGCAATCCTCTTAAGGCATGATTTTTCTGAAGCCTTCTCAAATAATTCTTGGCAAATTTCTTCGCCAATCTTCATTCCAAGTAAGTTATTATACTTTAATCTTTTGCTATTTTTTCTTATCTATTTAAACTCTATTTATCATTAGAATCTCACTTCCCCTTCTTCTTCTCAGATATTCATGCAAGACTATTAGGGAGGTGAGAGACCAATAGACGAGGATATGCTCGCGCAGTTGTATGAAGATACCAAGTAGCATACTCCCCAACCTCCTCTTCAAAATATTATACATGAATCCTCTTCAAATCCTCCTTCATCTAAACCCTTAACCCTGATGGCTAGATTCAAACAGGTTGCTCATAGAAAAAAGAAAGACCATCACATTGGTCATGGGGCGACCAATGTAGAGGCATACACAGTTGAGGAAGATATTTCAGAAAGTTGAGGAAGGTGTTTCAAAGTTGATTCTTTCTCGTGCTATTGTGAAGTTAAGCACCAAGAAGGAGCAAATCCCTTGGTACATTGCCCCACCCAGCGAGCTATCAAGCAGGGTGGTGCAAAATCTCCCCAAGAAGTATATGGGCTTCATGGGGTAACGTTATACAAGCCCACACCCGACCAGAGAGTGAACATTCCCGGGGGTGCTTTTAGCACATGGTTGAGATGTAACATTGAGGCTAGTGCCACCTTGCCTCACCACGATTACTTCAGAGGGGTGGCGAACTACTTTTAAATTGCCTCATTCCAGATTACACCAAACTGATCTAGAATGCTAACTGCATTGTATATCCTATACCATTTTAAGAGATGGCCTGTTCCAACTGCTTACGAGACCAACTACCTATTTTTATCTCAAATCTAACCTGAAGTAGAACAATACATGTTTTTTTTCCACTTCTACAATCAAGAAAGCTCGCAGAATTTCTTGACAAATACAACCTACAAGTCCAACATGGGGAAGTACTAGTGTGAATACTTCTTAACAACAGACTTAGTCGTGGAAAATTTTTCCTTCATCTAGGGAGGTAAATCTTTGCTATTCTAATCCATATGTCTGGTCAATCTTTTTCTGTTAATCTATTCCCAATACTTTATCTTATTCTCCATAACATAGGTCCATGGAATTGACTAGTTCCCACCTGGGCATTACGTGATCGAGCTGCATTCTTGCCAGCTTGATAGATGTTGTGAAAAGTTGCAAGTACTTAGTTACTGTGGAAAATCTTTGGTTGGTCGGTATTTTGTAACCTCATGAGGTCGCAAAAGATTTAGCTATTGAAAATGCCACATGGGAAGGAAAAAATGACCAAACACCCTCTGAGTAGCCTCAAGATGTCTCCCAACGGCCTAGGCCTCATACAATAGGTTTGAATATCAAGGAGCTTGACGAGAACCAGTGACCAACCTCTACTCCTCCTACTCATGGCAATGGCAAGCAAACATAGCCAGAGAGATCTACTCGCAAGGAGTATACTTACTTGGAAGATGAGAATGGTACTAACTTTTCTAATACTCGATTCAAATTACTCGAAATCCCTACCGACCTGTTCGGTAGGGATGGCAACTTTATTCCATCAACCAGTAATTGTAACTTAGAGTTTCTTTAGACAGATGACTCTTATCTTAGCAGTAGGAGTAGCTTAGGTAATGTAGTGATCAACGTATGTAGTTTGAGTATTTTTGCTAGCTAACTTACACTTCTTCGTTATTTTGTATTTTACTTATCAATTATAAACTTGTTATTTCTACACAGACATGTCTGAGTCTTTCCATATCTATGCCTCTGGGCGTGCCACTCTTGGGTCAAAGAAACAAGCCAGAAATGACTTGAGAGGCTCTAGTAGGGCCTCCCCAGCTAAAAAGCAAAGAATCCAAGAAACCACCCCTCCAGCAATGGAAACAACTCCACCACCAAACAAGGAATCTCCTACTCCTTCATCTACTCCTCAAGGCATGGCCTCCGAGCAGATGGACATGGCCACGATTTCTAAGTTTTTGATCAATGCTTCTTGCTTGACTGTCGACCACCTGACAAAGGTGGCAAGGCATAGGCTGAGCAAACAAGCATTTTCCAGTTTTCCAAATATGGATACATGCTAGGTCCTTTGTCGAAGCGTCAACGAGTTTCTAAGTGTAAGTTAATTTTTTAATCTCCCATGCAGTTTTTTTAAATATTCTTCAAATGCTTACACTAATATATTCGTTGTGTTTTCTAGTCACAAGCCCTTCTTACTCTAAACCGTGGTTGGAGGTGAGTTGAAGGCATGGTCGAAGAAGGGAGGAAACTGACCAAGGAGAATAAAAAGTTAATCGAGGAGAAGGAGAAACTGGTCGAAGAGAAAGCAGATCTCCAATGATCTTGAAACAATAAAGAGTCAGTGGAAAAGTATCGAGACATTTCCAAAATGAACAGGGATGAAGCCTTGAAGCTAGAGAAGGATCTTTCGGAGAGCTGAGAGGAGTCGAACAATTTGGAGAAAAGGTCTATGAGCTGAATCAAAAGGTGTCGACCCTTGAGCAAGACAATGAAAGCAACCTAGAGTGATTCAAATGAGCTATTTGTAATTGCTTTTATATGTTTTAGAAGAGCAATTAAAATGCTAATTTTGATTATCTTCCAAAACATGTGAAGCAGGAAGAATTAAACAAGTGTGTTGCTTGACTTAATGAGGAGAACAACCCTCCCACTTCTAATAAAGAAATGTCTCTTGCTAATGGTCTTCAGGCTGAGGATGATGGTGTCACTACTGTTGACCAGCATTCTCCAACTGGTTGAATTACTTGTTGTTTTTTTTCTTCTTCTTCTTTGTGATATATTTTCTTTTGCAATATCCGAACAACTTGTTCGTGATGTTGATATAATATTCTACTTTAAGAAATTTCCCTTTTATATTTTATTACATCCAAGTAGTTCTTCTTGTTGTGTAAAGACAATCCTTTTAACATTTCAATACCTTATTCTGTATTGCAACACTTATTCTCATTACCGAACTCAGCATACACTTTATATTTTCTAAAAAATTGAAAATTTGAAGTTTTATTTAAACGGTTTCTCTTATTTTGCTCGTGTGTTTATAGATTTTCATATGCTTTGCTCGTGCCTTCTATCTTGTTTGGCCCCCCAAGTGATCAATGGGAGAATGGTGCTCAGTTACTTGCCATAGAACAGACCTATTTGAACATTGCTCTTCGTTAAAACTAGTAATAAATCTTATTATATATCAAAACAACACACTAAAGAGAAAATACTTGTAAAAAAATACATTAATTGGCACGAATAATATGTTGCACACAATTATTTTTATTATCTCATAAAAAATGGACTAAACATGTTTGTATTAGTGACCATAATCGGTCTTACATTTATAAGCGACAATCTATAAAAATTAATCATCCCTTTTTCGAATTGGTAAGGCCCCTCCCCATTTGGTCTGAATACTTCAGTAGTCTAGTCACGATGGTTTAGAAAAACTCGTTTGAGTACTAAGTTTCCAACAACAAACTTTGTCTCATGTACTCTGGAGTTAAAATATCGAGCAAATTTTTGTTAGTGAATTGCTACTCGTAATTGGGCTTGTTCTCGTCGTTCCTCGATTAACTCTAATGATTTTTCCAAGAGTTGGTGATTATTACTTTGGTCGTATGTGATCCTTCGGTGAGATGGTGGATCTAATTCAACTGGTAACATGGCTTAATACCCATATGCTAAAGAAAATGGAGTATCACTAGTTGCTGTTTGGTGGGTTGTTATATACGACAAGAGTACTGCAGGTAGTTCTTCTGACCACGCTCCTTTAGTTTCTTCGAGCCTTTCTTAAGGGTGTCTTGTAGGGTCTTGTTCACACCCTCGACCTATCCATTTGCTTGTGTACGGGCAATAGAATAGAAGCTTTTAGTAATACTACGTCGCTCGCAAAAGTCTGTGACCAGGTCATAATATCGAATTGCTTTCCGCTGTCTAACACTATTTTCTTTGTTAGACCATAACGACATATTATGTTTTTGACCACAAAGTCAAGAACCTTTTTTGACGTGATAGTCGCAAGCAGCTTAGCTTCTGTCCATTTGGCGAATTAGTCAACAGTTGCAACTACATACTTGACTCCTCCCTTTCCTGTTGGTAAGGCTTCGATCATATATATTCTTTAGACTACAAATGGTCAACAACTTTGCATTTGTTATAACTCGGTGGGAGTTGCTCGAGGAATCTTGGAAAATCTTTGACAATTGTCGCATTTCTGTACATACTTCATCACAATTTCATTCATGGTTGTCCAGAAGTACCCTTGCCTTAGTGCTTTTTTAGATAGAATTTGCCCCCATCATGGTCAACACAAAACCCTTTGTTTACTTGTTGCAAGAGTCTTTAGCTTTTTCTTTAGTGAAACAACAAAAAAGTGGTCATGAATACCCTCGTCGGTATAGGATTCCATCTACCAATATTTATTAAACAGATCACCTTATTATTTTTCTTGATTCGTTCTGACCAATAGGCAGTATTCCCTGCTCAAGATATTGCATTATGGGAGTCATCCATGTATTTTCATTATTAATAACCATGGCAGAGTATGTTTCTTGTATACGAGGAGCTGCTAAATGCTCAACAGGAACAATCTATAAAGCATCTACATATATGGACTTGCTAGTTTTGCCAAAGGCTTCCGTATTTAATTTATGGTCGCGAGGTACTTGCTGTATAGTGTACTTGTTGAATTTTCCCAGCATGTCTTTAGCTTCGTTCAAGTAGGCGACCATTTTCAATCCTCTTGCTTGATGATTTCCTAGTATTTGATTCACCACTAGCTGTGAATGACTATAAATTTTGAGCTACTGTGCATTGACATCATTTGCTAGCCGTAGCCCAGCGACCATTGCTTCATATTTTGCTTTGTTGTGTGAGGCGACAAACGCAAGTCTAAGTGCATAATTGAAGCGATGTCTTTCTTGAGTGATCAGAATCAGTGTTGCTTCAAAGTTGTGCTCATTAGAAGAACCATCAACAAACAAATTCCAAACAATGAATCTTTCTTCTGATTCTTTCGCTCTGTGGGTCTACTCAATGGTTGGTAATCCTGTGTACTCAACTACAAAGTATGAAAGTGATTGTCCTTATATTGATGCTCGTGGTTGATAGGTGATTTAGAACTGTCCCAACTCAACAACCCATTTTAGTAGGTGACCAACAACTTTAGGATTTTGCAAGACCTGTCTGAGAGGCTGGTCGGTAAACACTATGATGGGAAGAGCTTGAATTGTCGAATATCTTGACTTTGCTCCTACCAGCCTTATGTTGGAGTAATACACTCAATCAGAGCTTGAATCTTTTTTGGATTTGCTTCTATTCCTCGTGCATTGACAATAAATCTAAGAAATTTACTAGAACCAACTCCAAAGGAACACTTAATAGGAATTAGCTTCTTCTGATATTTCTTCAAGATGTTGAAGCACTCCCAGATCATTGATGTTCCTTCTAGCTGTCTTTGATTTTATTAACATATTATCGACGTATACCTCCATATTGTTACTGAGTTGGTCTTTAAACATTTGGCTGACTAAGTCCTGATAATTGGCACCAACATCTTTTTAAAGCCAAATGGCATTACCTTGTAGCAGTATAGTCTAATATCTGTTCAAAAGCTGGTGTGTTCCTCGTCTAGAGGATGCATACTAATCTGGTTATACCTAGAATAGGCATCCATAAAGGACAGTGTTTCATGACAAAATGTTGCATCGACTAGTTGGTTGATCCTTTGTAATAGAAAGCAATCCTTCGGGCAACCTTTATTAAGGTCTTTAAAACCCACACATGTCCTCTATTTACCATTCGTTTTGTGGTTAACTACTGGATTGAAGACCCATGACGGATAAAATGCTACCCAAATGAATCCATTCTCTTTTAGTCTTTCAACTTCTTCCTTTAAGTCTATAGACATGTCCTTATCGAGAAACCATCTTTTCTGCTGTACTGGTGGGAAATTTTTATCTTCGTTATGGATATGCCTCATTACGGCTGGGCTAATACCGACCATGTCCTTATGGGACTAGGCAATGACGTCCTAGGTTTTTCTCCGAAACCTCACCAATTTTTCCTGTACAATCTTTTCTATATTTGTACCAACCTTGACTATCTTGGTCAAATTTTCTTTCTCTAACTGGATCTCCTCGAGATTCTCCACAGGTCCTACTTTTTCCACAAAATCCCCAAATCGAGGATCGATCACTCCCTCCTTGCTTTGAGAAACATCCTATTTGGTGACTTGATTATCTGATTGGGCATTTAGCCCATTGGTCATGCAAAATGCTTGCGATGTTTCTATATTGAGGCTGCTCGAATAAATCATGTTGGTGCTCTCGTCCCGTTTCTTTGCTTTGGTAATGGAGGAGTTATAACACTCCTAAGCTACCCTTTTATTCCCGAACACACATCCTACTCTTGAATCTGTCGGAAATTTCATTGCGAGATGTCATATCGACATGACTTCTTAGAGATATATCAGTATGAGTCTTCCAATTATTGCCTTATAAGTCGGAGGACAATCGACTAATATACATATTGACAAAAATAATTTTGTTTACTGGTGTTTTTCCTGCAGTAACTGAAAGTTTGATCAACCCTACTGGTGTAAGCCCTTATCTAGTAAAATGATAAATTGTTTGATTATATGGTTCTATATCTTGCACCAATAACTTCGTTCTTTCAAAAGATGACTTGTATAGAATGTTGATTGAGCTCATGTATTGACCAACACTCATTTTACCATCATGTTGACAATTTGAACGTCCACGATCAGGGGAACTGCATGTGGGAACCTAACATGTTGTGAGTCTTGCTCGAAGAAGGTTATTAAGTATCTATCTACCTGAGCTTTCTTGGGAAATCTCTCCTTGGCTATTAGCATCTCAGTTTCTTTCTCGTGACGAAGTTTTCTTGTAACGACCCAAAAATATTAACACTAATTTTGCTGAAATTAAATAGTATTTACCATTAAACCATTCTCAAAAATCCATATAAAAAAACATTTAAACATAATGTATGCACACACTAAAAATATTTACATGAAAAACTTAAAAGCATTGTAACAACTAGAGGTTGGGCCACATGTACACTTTCGCAAGCAAAACCCCGACGCTCACTGCCCAGCTTTTCTTTGCCCTCACCTACAACATGACAACTAGGTAAGCGAAAATACTCAGTAATGAATCTGACAATACATAGTAGAAAACAACAATAGGAATCAAAAAATATATTACCACACTTAGGGTTTTGGATAAATTTGGGCCCTAATCAAAGAACTCATGAATGCATAAGCATCCTAGCAGCATCGCAACATCCTTAGCAGAAATAGAAAACATAAACCCTGCAGGAAGATTCAGACTAGATCAGTAGCACAAACCATATCCAATAATAAAATTGACTTTAGAAGCCAATTTAGGAGTTAACAAAGTATCACCTAATATCTCAGCTCAAATCATAGTGGAGACTCGAGTTTCTATACTGATATTCAAAATCGTAAATCCCTCGTGAGGGTAACCAACGGTTACCTAGGGCATTCATACTATTACATACGGGGTTGGTGGATCTACACCGAATCATGGAGACTTCTAGGTTTACTTGGACTATAACCTATTGGCCAATTGTAACGGTAGCTAACTGAACCAATAATATGAAAGGTAGAAACTGTCTGCAAAGTAATTAAATAGAATAGAATTGTTTTCACTATATAACAACAAGTGGATACATTGCACATGCTTATGAGATGGGCAGAAACCATCTACCCAGTAATTTATAAGTGGATACTATCCAATGTACTCATAAGATAAGCCAATAATATCAAAGGTATATACCTTCTGCACAATGATTACATAGGCAGAAACTTCCCACACGATATAATAACGAGTGGATACCGTCCACGTTTAATCGTATAAGTAGCGTAAGCACCGCCTAGTTATTTTTTCTAATTGAGTCCTTTGTCTAACTAGCGTATAAGCCTTACTTCTAGCAAGCAATACACTAGTTAATTCATGTTACAGACATGTAAATCGCAGACTGACTTACCATCTATCCTTTGCTACGCATGGGCAATCTTCCCACGGAGAATCTCGTCTTGTTAGCCAACACTGTAAATAGAATACAATGTACTTAGATTAATTATGGCATTATAGAAAATTATTATTCTACTTTGGGCATTAAGGTCACAATCAGATACCCACTAAGGGTATTATCGTCCTCACAATTTTTAAGTTGTAACACTTAAGGTTTTTGAATTTTTTTGCATGAGTCTAGTTATTTAAAAGTCGGCTTTTATGCAAATTTCTCGCTCTGTTTCAACTATCGGACCTATCCGGAGAAATATACGTTTGGAAGCATTCTAGCTTTTCCAATTTTACCCTTCCTGTAATAAGTTATCAAGAATCTAATCCTTTTGGTAAACTTATTTAATTTGTAAACTTTTATAGATTAAGTTAATTGATTTAATTAAGAAATAATATAAAAATGGTGATAAAATTAAGTTTTTTTAAGAAAAATTAAGAGAAAGTGGATTTTATTGTCAATCTATTCTCCAAGTGACACGTGTCAGTCATTAAGGAATAATTTAGCTTCACAGAAGATAATGAAGCTCTTATGAGCTCGCCTAGATCTCCTCGGGGGGAAAGCCTCTCCTCGTGTTGATCGTGCACCGCCCCCAAAAAAGTATGTCCTCGAGAAGGACTATCTCGAGGATTATGACTAGGCCATCCTCCATCTCCTCTTCATCCAAGTCCTTCCGGCCTTCAGGAACTGTCCTCCAGGACTGGAGTAGAGTTCCAGGTGTCAAGCATTGTGACTCTAGATCAAAAGCAGTTGTCTGACATTTCACTGTTACCCAATTCATGGTGTTGAGTCCATACAAACGACAAGCAGGGTATCTCTCGATGCCACATGACATGGGAAATCGTACAGGTACCCCCTGACACTGTCAATGACGTGCTACCCCAAAAAGTGGTGAGTTGTAACCTCATAAATGGTCCACTATGAAGCATTTGGGCCCACTAGCTCCTTAACTAAGGGAATGTATATTTATTATCCATTATTATGCATTAAGGGTGAATGTTTGTGAGAAATCCCCAGTAAGAGAATTAATTTTCCTCGCCCATGTATTAATAGGGCTAGGGCACACATTGTTAAGCGTCTGATCTCAACTTTTTGTATTAAGAGCATTGCTAAGACGTTTCCTGAACTCCATAGAAGCTCGAGACCCAAGTGTCTCAAATCCTAATACAAGTGACTCGTGGACTAGGGTTAATTAATATCCTAAAGCACGTAAAAATCTATGTTCTCTACTACATTTCTTTAAGCCTATATTTAATTAGTTGATAGCAAAAAGGTGTTCAACATTTTGGTTCTCTCATTAAGAGCTTGAAGAAAGATTTGAAGATACAACTATGATGATTACCAGACGCAACGTTACAGAACATATCCCTCCTTCCACCGTCGCTCAGAAAGGAGAACCAAGTTGACAACCTCCACTGGCTGATTCGGAGGTGGCCCATGACAACGGCTATGAAGATAATGATGGCTATGACGATGAAGACAGAGACGACTACTACAAAATTGAGTACTCCTAGTCGTTTTAAACGGAGGAGCCACCAGAAAGTGGTGACCCTCAAGGACCACATCACCTCCCAAAAGTAGAAAATAGGCCCACAAGGGTAATATCATCACTGTACAAGATGTGGTTAATGCCATTAAGGCTACTTTAGTGGCTCAAGGGCTGCAAGTGGACCCTTATGGAGATGTACCACCTAGGCAGACAGCTGGCTTACCATATGAGCACTGACCTAGAGTGCTACCTACTCAACCAGCGGGCATGCCCCCCGAGCACCCCCTGATATGGTGCAATATCCGCCAGCTGGCGTGCCACCTGTGCACCCAGCAAGCGCACCCCATGCGCCTTATGTTCGTGGGAAAGAGAAGGTTGAGCGTTCCCAGAAGAGAAAGAGGAGTCGTAAAGTCTTCGCCCCCATTCATATCCTGACAAAGCGCATTGAATCCGAGTTTCATGGGTTTCGAGGACACCGCCAGATCGCTAGCGTCCGTGGAGCTCAGGAACTTCTGCCCAGATATGTTGCGACAGGCCACACCAGGCCTGGAGGGTGTTCCACTCATGCCTCGACAACCCAAGAGAAATCCTGGACAACGGGCCAACATGAGAAATGTCTACGCTAACCGAGGACATGGAATTAGTGTCTCAGTTAACAATGAATATGTTGATTCTGAGGGGAAAAAGAAGTAGGATTCCGTGAAGATGGATGTTGCCACAATGCACAGCTTGACCTGCGGGATGACTTGAATGCTCACAAGGCCAAGGTCGCTCTCGAGGACATTTCTGGGAGACAACCACAACCGAACCTCCGAGACAATCTTAATGGTCAGAGGAGAGAATTTGTGCTTGACAAGAGGGCATACCCGACACAGAGTGACAACCAAGACCACGATCCTCTCCGCGGAGAGTTGGAGAGTTTAAAGTAAATAATGCTAAAGATGGCTAGTTGACAAGGCCACGATTCCTACTCGGATGATGAAAATTGGGAGCCATGTGTGCCATACATTGTTGAAGCCTTGTTTCCTCAAGGCTTCATGATGCCAGACATCACTCCCTACAGTGGAGTTACGAAACCCTCTGACCATCTATCCTCGTTTAACAAATTGATGTCGATGCACCGCGTCTCTGAGGACGCAAGATTCCACGTCTTCCCGTTAACCTTGATGGGAGCTACGAATGAGTGATTCAAGAAACACCAACAAGGATCAATCAATTCCTGGTGCCAACTCTCCGCTATCTTTTGAAGACACTTCATACCTACTTTGAAGGTACATTTTGAGGTCAATGCTTTAGCCAATATTAAGCAAGGACCTCTTGATACCCTAAAAGCGTACATCAAATGCTTCAAAGAGAAAGCAACCAGAACCAAGAGGGTCGACGATGGCCAACAATTGATGGGCTTACAAGCTGGCATCCGACCAGGTTTTCCACTATGAGACGACCTACAAAAGAGAGGATGCCACAGGCTCGACGATTTTATATGTAGAGCCAAGGAATTTATTCACTGGGAAGATGCCCTGATTGGAGCCTTTTGAGCACCGATTTCCTTCCCGGCTATGACAGTCCTAGCTGCCATAGCTTCGAAGCCACTCTTCTCGCCAAGAACTCCAACACAAATGAGTGTTCTAAGAGCCCCATATTATAAACCAGCTGTTGTTCCCCAAGCTTGTTTTAGTGCTGCTCCTTCGAGGTTTGAAGTAGCTCCCACTAGATACATTTATTTTTAGACTATTTTCAGTGTTGGAAAAGTGGCTCCGGCCCAATCAGAATCACCCAGTGGGGGCCCAATCGGGGGCAAGCGTGAGGAAAAGGAAAGGGTAAGAAGCCCAAGAAACTGAAACTTACGAGGAGAGGTACACACCTCAGTATTCCAAATATACTGTCTCGATGGATTCTCGACAAATATTTTCTTTACCACGGAGCAGCAAGTCCACTACTAGAGACCTCAACCCATCTGGAGGGACAAGGAACAAAGGGAGACCACAAAGTTCTTCAAGTTCCACAACGATATTGGACCCACACCAACGAGTGTAGACAACTTCGAGATGAGATTGAGAATCTCATCAAGTTGTGGCACTTGCACCAGTATGCCAGGGCTGCCACCCGTCCTACGTAGGCTCTAGCCATGGCCATGCCTCCTCCATAATAGGTGGTGCCTCCTCAGACCCCAGGCCAAGTATCTACTACACTGCAGTATCCAGCACAAGGACCTCCTCCGATGAACGAAAGCTTAAGGTCTATTTCTGGAGGAACCCATCTTGGGGGCAGGTCAAGGGCTCGCATAATCGTTATGCGTGAGCCCTAAATCATGATGATGA
This sequence comes from Humulus lupulus, assembly GCF_963169125.1. Taxonomy (NCBI): domain Eukaryota; kingdom Viridiplantae; phylum Streptophyta; class Magnoliopsida; order Rosales; family Cannabaceae; genus Humulus; species Humulus lupulus. The sequence goes on along the minus strand of NC_084794.1, from coordinate 151,108,723 downwards.
AGTGTTGGCGCTAGCCGAACTCCCAACACAAATGCCTTAGATGACGAACCAGATCATCACCTTCTCCGAGGATGATGGTCAGAGAGTGCACTTCCCCTACCATGACCAATTGGTGGTCTAGAACCAGATTTTCAACAAGATATTTTCTAGGATCTTGATGGATAATAGGAGTTTCGTGAACCTCCTATTGAAGTCAACCTTCAAGAAGATCAGTTGACAATAGCCAACCTTTCCCTGTGCACCTCAACACATTACAGGTTCTCAGGTGAAGGTTTAATTCTGATGGGGCAGATCAAGTTGCCAATGACACTTGGAGAAGTGCCTTGCCAGGCCTTCAAGTACTACACCTTTGTGGTAGTAGACAACTCCTCCAATTATAATGCTATCCTGGGATGTCCGACCCTAGTGGAGTTTGGGGTAGTCACTTCTATTCGTCTCATTTGTATGAAGTTTCCCACAGAGGCGGGAATCAACACTATTAAAAGGAACCAGAAAGAGGCCCGTTAATGCTACAATGTGTCACTAAAATACCCAGTGTTGGTGGTTGGAGAAGTAGACCTCGAGCAGCTTCCTCCACAGAGATGGAGGTCCAGGCTGTTCTAGAAGAGAGGAAGTTTAATGAGTTGGACTCCGGAGTTGGATATTATAAGGCCATCGAGCCCATGGAGGAGGCCGAAGAAGCCATATTCAACAACTCCAACCATGAGAGAAAAAAAATGGTCGGGAAGAACCTTAAGATGGAGATCCGAGAAGCACTGCTAAGCTTTCTCCACGAGAACTCGGATGTCTTTTCTTGGGCCATTGAAAACATGAAATGTATCAACCCCATCATTATCTGAAACATCTTGAAGATAGACCCAAATGTTGCCCCAGTGCAATAGAAGTGGAGGACAATGGACTCGACCATGGCGGAGGAATTGAAGGCAGAAGTTGATAAGATTCTTCTGAATGACTTCATCCGAGAAGCCCAATATCCAAGGTGCTTGTCAAAGCTGGTGCTGGTCTCGAAGTCCAATAGTATTTGGAGAACATGTATCGACTTCTTCGACCTCAACAAGGCCTACCCAAAAGACTGCTTTCCTTTGCCAAATATTGATCAGATGGTCGATGCCACCTCCGTGTATGAGCTCCTCTCATTCATGGATGCATACTCGGCGTATAATCAGATCTCCATGCATGTCTCAGATCAGGAGCACACTAGCTTCCGAACAGAAAAAGGCATCTACTACTAAAAGGTGATGCCTTTTGGTCTGAAAAATGCTAGAGCCACGTTCTAGAGATTGGTAAACATGATTTTCAAGAACAAGCATGGTTGAAACATGGAGGTGTATGTGGAAGACATTCTGGGGAAGTCAAGAATGACTCCTGACCACCTGAAAGGCTTGGTAGAGGCATTCTTAGTCCTCCACAGATTTGGGATGAAGTCAAATCCCCAGAAATGCACATTTGGGGTAGCCTGCAGAATTTTCCTAGGATTAATTATCAGTGCCCGAGGAATTGAAGAAAATTCTTAGAAGATAAGAGCCTTGATCGAGATGCCATCCCCCAGAAAGCATAAAGACATGCAGAGCTTGACTGGTCGAATAACAAGTCTCTGCCAATTGGTAACGCCCTGCTAAACCAAGGCCGTTACACTGTGTGTTTAAAATTGTGCTTAACTTGTTAAGCGAGTTATTTGGATTAAAGCGTGTAGTTATGGTTTATTGAAATTTGGTATAAAAGTTTTTGGTCAACAATTGTTACTTCTCATTAAAAGGTTTGGTATATACATGGGATCCCCAAAAATAAGAATTTAAAACTGATACGTGTGAAAACAAGAAAGGTACATAACAACCAACCTAAGCGACAAAACCACTAAATCCTAAATCTCCAAAAGAAGTCTCAACTGTGGTGGTCGAGTAGGCTGCCTATGTACACACTGCCCTCGAAGATCTCCAACTCATTGTTGGTCCAGCTTGCCATTGCCCTTACCTGCACCACGTAGCATCCGTGAGCCATGTCTCAACAAGAAAACTCAATAAAGCATACAGACAATAACAGATTAAAATTATAAACAACTTGCTTAATAACTAAAAACAATGCTAAAAAATATTCAATTTATTTATGTGACCATAGGGCCACCCATGTGCGCATCACACTTGTTTCATCCAGATAGATATAGAACGAACAAGCATAACTCACGCTCCAGTTCCTCGTTAAGAGGCCATAAGGTCGTACAAGTGCATTCTGCACTTCCAGATATGAACAAACATAAAATGCATACATAACTCAACTATGTAAAGCCTATTTATTCACACTTAAACAAACAGTTCCAGATAGAGAAACATCAATTTCAATCAGAGGGGCTTAAGCCCTAATTTCAACAAGGGTGTAGTTTTCTTACCTTGAATTTCGTGCGATAGACGATACGGCCTCAAGTATGATCCTAATCCCGAGCCTTACAGTAATCAAGTCACAACATAAACATACTCTTATTAGGGATTAACTCCAAATCCCGAGCCTCACCCGAGACCTTATTCTTAAGATTACTATTCCCCAGTTGCCAGAATGTTAGAAACATCCCCCAAGCCCCCCAAGTGGTCCACCAAATGGATTCTAGAATTCCTTGAGCCCTAATCTTAAAAATCAGCAAAACCACATTTTGGGGCACCTGCGCGCGGTCGCAAACACAGAAAATTTGGGCTTTCTGGGGTACTGGCGTGGTCGCGCCCTCGCTCAGAGTGGTTGTGTCACTAACTCCGAAACCCAAAATTAAAATCAAATTCCTAAGGTTCTAGGATCCTAGCACGGTCGAGCTTGGTCACCAAAAACCCCAAATTACTCAGAAACTCAAATGTTCTTCCCCAAACCGAGACCTTGCAATTTCCTTCGACCAAAACATGTATTTCCAGTAGGCTTATGGAAACAAAACATCCTATACACCCTTAACAACCTAATATGAATATTAATATAGCACAAAAACTTACTCAACTCATCAAAACAACAAAACACCAACAATTGGACAAGTGGGAGCCAAAGTTTTAGAAACATACCCCAAATCCAAAAATTCAAGCCAAATCTTAAGTTTTTAATTAACTTTAAATCTTCAGAACAACCTACAATTGCCTTTCCACCATAATTCACAACCCAAAAGTTCTTTGAAACACAAAATTCCCATAATTTTCCTTAAACCTAAAACATAGCAAGAACTTAGAAGAACATCAAGGAAACTAAAACTAGAAACTTACCTTGCTAAAATTATCGAATTCCCTTTGTGAAATGGACTCTTAGCAGCTACCAATCCTTCCCAAATACTCCAAATCTCCAAGAATTTGCTCAACCCAATCCCTTAATAATGATGATTTTGGAGGAGCTCTTGAGAGTAACCAAAGAGGAGAAAGAGAGAACTTAGAACGTGAATGATAGGAGGGAAGGACCTACCATCAAATTCCACTATCTTCAAGGCCAAAAGACCAAATTACCCTTTCCTTCCAATACCTTTCTTAATGACCCCCAAGATCAAAATAGTCATTTTGCCACTAATCCCACTAACCCTCAATTAACACCCTAAATTCCCAATTAATTTAATAATCCCACTAGTATTAATATTTCCTCAAATAATGTTCCAATAATTCCCAACATACACAAAAATTACCAAAATACCCCTTGGCTCGCCCCAAGCCAATTATAAATCCCCTTTGTGACTTTTTCACCAAATTGCTTCAAAAGATTCAAATTGAGCTGAATATCGAAAGCATATCCACATAATAACGTGGTCTCAATCACATAGCACATATAATTATAATTATACCTTAAACGAGTTAAAATTACAAAAATGCCCTTTTTACCAAAACAAGCCCACAATCACATTTAATACACATAAGCATGCATAAATAGTCATATTATAATAAAACTCATATATTTCACATTATCACACATATATTTAATTAAATTCACATATAAATCAAATTATGCCATCCCTGCAAGCTAATAGAGGCACTATGCCTTATTATCAGATTTGGGACGTTACACGATTTGTCTCTAAGGATACCGACATGTGCATTCCCTTTTTCAACTCCTTTTGAGGAGGTCAGTGATTTGAATGGATGGAGGAGTGTGAACAGGAATTCCAACAGTTGACGGATAACCCCACCTCCTCTATATGGCAATCTCTTAAAATGCCATTAGTGTTTCCTTGGTTCACGAGGAAGGCCGCGTCTACTAAAAGACTCTTAGGTGCAGAATCCAGATATCCGCTCATGGAAAAGCTAACCTTTTTCCTGACAATGGCTTATTGGAAGCTTTAACTTTACTTCCAGACGCATCCCATCAGGGTCGTCACCAACTGTTGACCCTGATTTTGGTCAACACACACGGAATCAAAATTGCTTGATGTGGATAGAAATGTTGAGATGAGAATAATGACAAAAATAATAAAAAACACAGGAATTTATAGTGGTTCGGCCCCAGAATCTGGTAATAACCTACGTCCACTTGAGCTGTTATTGATATAAGATTCAAAGGAGTGATCAAAGAACTAGGGTTCAATGAGTTTCACAAACCTCTGAAGAACAATACAATATATCGAATGTGATCGCTCTAATACACTTGTAAGACTCTAATCTCCAATAATTAGAAAGCCAAAAGTCTCTCCCCTTGAGCTATCTTTCTCTATTTATAAGCTCAAGGAAGATTACATTAATTTGTTACAGATATTCTTTCCTAAATAATCGGATACTCAGGAAATCATGGGAGATAATTTCGAATATGATTATAACTGCATAAGATTTTCTCCAAATATAACGAGTATACGACCAGGCTGGTCGTATATAAAGATTGAGAGTTGCACCATAGACATCTCTCTGGTCGATGTTCGAACATGACTCCTGCCAGATGTCAGCCACGTGTATTAAACGTTTGCCATGCCATCCATGCCTTTTTTTGGATAACATTTTCCCCCAAGTTTGTTTAGTGCGACCAGCAATAAAGAAACTTTAGGGAAACAACCATTCATATGCCCCACAGAATCTGTCAGAATCCTCTTGCGTTTTTGAAAACCGTGACGTAATTATGTCTAATCAAGCCCTTTTGGTTTTCAAGAATTCAATTCGACAACTTATACACTCCCCCACGTTTCGAAAATGGGAAAGTCATGATTGCCACTTTTTGCCATACTTCAGCCTCTATAAGTAACCTCTTTATCTTTCTTATAATTCTTTACTCACCATTCCAATCAAGAACTTCGAGAACTTTGCTTCAGAGCCCAGAATTTCGAAACCACTCAGACGTCCTGCCGAAGGTCTTTCCGACTCGAAATTTCTATCTTTCTGAATCTCCACCCTTTTCCCAGGTAATCCCTTCGTCTTTTAAACTCTTCATTATGCCATGCATGTTGTTTATTGTGCTTTGCGATTTCCTGCGTTCTTGAGTAGAAATTATGCGGATTTTTGTATATACCATCTGATGCTTGGTAAGAGAGTGTATTTCTGCTTTACATAAGTTAGGATCTAGTTTGATAATAAGGATCATAGGTTTAGGGCGTAAGATCGACGTAAAAATTCAATCTTTAAGCTAGTTGAAAAAACTGGGTTTTTTCCCGCCCTTTAGGAGTTGAAAAAGTTCCTTTTCAGAAAAAACTTTATTTCCTTTTTGATCCGTTTTTCAAACTATTAGCACCAAACTTAGTGTATGGGTAGGATGCTGCTGGTCAATAGATGCTGCTGGTCAATAGACGCAAACAGGCTATGTGTCTTATCTCCTCCTTTGTCTGTTTGGAGTTCATATGCAAGACCCATGGGGAGGAGAAAGACCCATTGAAAACGACCTCCTAGCTCAGCTGCTTGAAGGTGAAGAAAATTCCTCTACTCTGATACCAGATATCCCTTTTTCTCGCCCTAGCCCAAACCCTTATCCATTCCCAACCCAGAGAATGGCTCGAACAAAAACAAAAGCTCAAAAAAGGAAAATCCCTAACTTCTCGTGCAAGTCTACTGCTAACGCCCCCTTGACCAGTGGTCGAGGTGAAAACATCCCTGATGCCAATGTACAAAGGCATGCCCATCCACGACACGCCGCTCAGCTGGATGTCGAGTGGCATGTTGTTCCCCAAAGTAGAGTGACGATGCGGATGATCGCCAACTACTTAAATAAGTATAAACTGACAGGGGTGACCCTGGTCAGACCTTCTATCGACCAGAGGGCCAACCTGCCAGGCGGGGCCTACAGCGCCTGGTCGCGGTTTCACATTGAGGCAGGTGCCACTTTGCCTCTTCACCCGTTCTTTCAGGGGGTGGAAAATTACTTTGGAGTTGCCCCCTTTAAAATCACCCCAAATGGATATAGAATGCTGGCAGCACTCTATATCCTTTATAAACTCAGAAAATGGCCAGAGCCCACTCCCCACGAGGTCAACTTTCTTTTTGACCTTAAGTCCAACCCTAACCAAGAAGGCACGTGGTTTTTCCATTTTTGTCACCAAGAAACCAGGCGCACCTTCTTGGCCGACACTACTCACATCTCCAACGTGGGGAGGTATCACCAAGAATACTTCCTTACACCCGACTTAGCCGCAGACAACCTGGCCTTCACCCGAGGAGGTAAAAATTCTACGTCACTAGCTTCTTCACTTAGTGTTTTTCTGTCACAATGTCTTGACATTCCACTGTGTTCCAGGCCCATGGTTACGTCCAATCCCAACTCCAGGGATGGATTCAAGGGCGACACTCTTAGCCAGCATGTCAAATGCTGATAAGAGTGTTAAAAATTTAGTTAATGAGGCTAACCTTAGGTTGGTCGGCCTCTGGAATCCTCAACCAGTGACGAACGAACATTCGGAAGAGAATGCCCAAGCCGAAGTGGAACCCAAGCAGCAACCCCAAGCGTCTCCTCCGCGGAGGAGACCAACTGGGGTTATGATCAGGGAACCTGCCGTCCCTCGTCGAGCAGAGAAATCCTTGGCCCCCGAGGGCAAAGGAAAATAAAAGGCTGCTGAGCCAAATGAACTTTCTGACGACTTGTCGGATGAAAACGGTATAATAATCTCGCTTTTAAATCATTTGCCAATTCCCTCTCATCTATTTGATGGGGATGGCAAATTTAGGAATGCTCCCTCCTTAAATTCAGATTTCTTCCAAGAACAAGGTAGTTCAGTAAATAATGTTACGACCAGTAGCTGTAGCGCGGGTACTCTACTTATAATCCTTTTACTTATATTCTTTTATCCTGCATGACCATTTACTCTTACTGCTTGCGTTGCTTCCTTTGGTGCAGGTATGGACTCCGAGGATGTCTTTGAGCACTATCAGGCTGCCGCTGCCTCTTCTGTCCCGAAGAAGGATGACAAGAGGGCTCGAGGGGAAACCAGCAAGATCCCCTTGAAGAAGGCTCGAACAGATGATGCTCCAGCCACCACCCCTTCCAAGGAGAACTCACCACCTCCGCCCCCTTCCGAGCAGACGACTCCCACTCCCGTCAACCCACTGCCTTCTTCTAAAGCTGCTGACAAGGAGGCATTGGACAACTTGCCTGAAGGCTCCCTGCCTAGCTTCATGGTTGGCTCAGCCAGGGAGAGGATATACAAGCTCTTGAAGCACAGACACGGCCAGGCCGCCATTACTGAAACTGCCTCAATGTAGGCTGATCAAGTCATCAATAGAGGGTTGAACGAGATAGTTAGTGTAAGTTATCTCCTGCTACTTTATCATTTATGTCTGATTTCTTTTCCTTACTTTATCTCATTCTTTGTCTTCAGGGGCTGCTAACTTTAATTGTTGGCTAGCGCCGTGTTGGGGTGTTGGTTTCTCGGGGAAAAAACTTTGACTCTAGGCATGCCCAAACTAAGCAAGAATTTGAGGCTGACTACAACAAGCTGCTCGAGGAGAATAAGGAGCTGTCCAAACAGAACGAACAACTGTGCGAGGACCAAGCTACTCTCACCCAGGAGCTTCTGGACGCCCAAGATGCCCTGAAGAACGCCAACGACTGACGGGAAAAATTCAAGGAAAGTGCCAGGCTCGTCACCCAAGAATGTAAGCAGCTTGAGCTTGATCTAATCGCCAGCAGGTAGGAGACGAGGGAGCTTGAAAAACGAGTGCAGGAGCTCGAGGAGGATGGAGCCAAGAATTTGAAGAAATATAAGGAGGCCACTCACCTTTGCTTCTATGAATTCTGGAAGCACAACCGGGAGGCCAACTTCAACTACCTGTCCGAGCGGTTGAAGAGGACTCTGATGGCGCAGTGCGCCATTCGACTGGAAGAAAAAGAGAAGGCAAAAGTGCCTGTCGCTGATGCTAAAGCTGGTCCTTCGGCTGACCAAGGCACTTCTCCCAATCGTCAAGACCCTCTTACTCCTCAATAATATATATTTTTTCTTTTATTTCGTTTTCATGGCCCACGGGTCATTTTGTAAAGACAATTGGTTTTTTATTGCTGCAAGGGCAGCGTTTTACTTTTAATTAAACAATTACATCCGAGCAGTACTGCTCACGGTGTAAAAGAATGCCTTTTGATATTATAATATTTTGGTCTATTATAACATCTGTTCGCATGACCGAACTTAGCATAGTACTTTGGCTTGATTTAACAAAATATAAATTTTGAAAAATAGTTTAAGTACCGTAGCATGCTTTCACTTATTTTGTTCGTGTGTTTACATACCTATTGGTATGCTTTGCTATCGATGTACCTTATATGCCCCCAAGTGATCGAGGAGCTTTAGGTCCTTGGTCACTTGCCTTGACCACAACCTGTGTGAACATTACTGCTCGGTAGGAAATGTAGCACTTATAATACAGCAAAACAACACACGTAATGAACAAATACTTGTAAAAATAAATTTACAAAGGTTGGCAAGAATGACTGGCTGCGCACAGTCCCTTATAATCTCGTATTAAAAATGGACTAAACATGTCTTTACGAGTGATCTTAAAAAGATCTTACACTTATAAGCAATTAGCCATACAACGTGTCTAACCCTTTCGAAACTTGTAAAAAGCAAAAATTAATACAAGCCAGTCCTTCAAAAAGGACTGTTTATTGATAATACTAGCGCAGGTGTTCTCTGTTCCAATAGCGTGGAACGAGATCTCCATTTAAGCGTGCAAGCTTGTAGGTGCCTGGATGAAGGACTTCCTCAATCTGGTAAGGTCCTTCCCAATTTGGTCCGAGCACTCCAGCAGTGGGGCCGCGGGTGTTTAAGAAAACTCGTTGTAGTACTAGGTCTCCGACGTTGAATTTCTTTTCTTTCACTTTTGAGTTAAAATACCGGGCGACCTTTTGCTGGTACGCAGCTACTCGGAGTTGGGCTTGTGTATCAATAGCCATCTGCAACCTTTCTACTTGAGTGCTCTTTGACGTTCCCTTCTTCGCCTTTGTAACTGAGGCATTGTAGCACTCCCTGGCTTCCCTTTGATTTCCCAACACGCATCCTACCCCTGCGTCTGACAGGGATTTCATGGCCAAATGCCATACTGAGGTGACGACTTGGAGATCAACCAGTATGGGCCTTCCAATGACAGCGTTGTACGCCGAAGGACAATCAACTACTATAAAAGTAGCGAGTAATGTCCTGGTAGCAGGTGCTGTACCTGCTGTCACTGGAAGTCTGATTGACCCTGCTGGGGCGAGTCCCTCACCAGAGAAGCCGTAAATTGTTTGGTTGCAGGGCTCCAACTCCTTAACGGACAACTTCATGCGTTCCAGCGAAGATTTGCATAGGATGTTAACTGAACTTCTTGTATCAACTAGTACTCTTTTCACCATCATGTTGGCGATTTGAACGTCCATAACCAGTGGATCGGAATGTGGGAATCGGACATGCTGGGCGTCGCTATCAGAGAAAGTTATCTCACCCTCCTCTGACCGAGCCTTCTTTGATGCCCTGTCCTCCACAGTCATCATCTCAATGTCCTGGTCGTGATGTAGGGTCCGAGCATATCGTTCCCTTGCCTTTCCACTGCTTCCCGCGAGGTGCGGGCCTCCACAAATGGTGAGTAAAGTGCCAGCTACGGGGTCAGGCTGCAAAGGTGGCGAGCGTTGGCGTGCGCGCGCATGCTCGTTGCCACCTGGAGCTTCTCATTGGGAATTTCCTGAGGCCCGTACATATCTTCTCAAGTGTCCTTGTGTAATAAGGAACTCAATTTCATCCTTCAGCTGGTTGCATTCATTTGTATCATGTTCGTAGTCGTTATGGTAACGACAGAACTTGGTAGTGTCTTTCTTCGAAATATCTTTTCGAATAGGTTCACGCTGGAACTCGTGGCGTGATACACCGTTCAAGTGTAGTTAGTGAACCGAGGTTCATAACAAATACCCTTGGCTCATTTATTGTCAGAGGTGGAAGGCTCATTATGTGGCCGTTTCCCCCCATTCTTGCCATTGCCATTGCTGCTCCCGTTGCCTTTGCCGTTGCCATTGGGTGTCGGCCCATTGGCAGCTTTGGCGGGCTCGGCAGTCCCCTTATCTTTGCCTGGGGGCTTTCCTTCACTGGCTATGGCGTCTTCGAGCTTGATGTATCGATCAGCTCGATCTAGGAATTCCTGGGTAGTCCTGACCCCATGCTTTCTGAGGCTGTTCCAGAGAGGCGTGCGGTGCTTAACTCCTGCAGTTATGGCCATCATCTTGCCTTCGTCTCCCACTGTTTTGGCTCCAGCAGTTGCTCGCATAAAACCCTGGACGTAATCCTTCAGTGGTTCTCCGTCTTGCTGGCGTATTTCGACTAGCTGATTTGCCTCAGTTGGGTGCACACGACCCGCATAGAATTGTCCGTAAAATTCCTTCACGAACATCTCCCAGGAAACTATACTTGCAGGAGGGAATTTGAAAAACCACTCCTGTGCTGCATCAGAAAGTGTTGCAAGAAAGATCCTGCACCAAGCATCTTCGGACACTTTCTGAATGTCCATTTGTATCTCAAATTTGTTGACATGAGATACTGGGTCACCATACCCATCAAAGTTTGGAAGCGTAGGCATTTTAAAATTGCTAGGAGTTTCTGCCATAACTATCCTTTGAACAAAAGGAGTGCCCTTTCTCCTATCGTGATCGATATAAGATGTTCCTCCCCCGACCAGCTGTTGCACTGCCTGGTTGAGGGCATCTATCTGGGCCTGTACGACGCCAGGAATCGCCGGGGCCTCTGGTGCTGGGGGAACGTACTCGTCGTGCCGTTCCCGGTGATCGTTGAGTACGTCTCTTAAATCCTCATCTCTTCTCCACTGCTCGCTAGCTTCGAGCCGGTTAAAGACGTTATTTTGTGTGGGCTGCCCCCCAGCGTCACGTCTTTCGGGTTGGTCATCCCTAGGTGGTAGGCTTCTGCCCCCACCTCTTTCTTCATTTCTCCGACCAACGTCCCCTCTGCCTGAGTCGGCCTCATTATAATCATGGCCATCTCTGAATCTTGATTGGCTATGATGGGATCGACTGTTCCCTCGGTTGCCTTCCCGGGCTGGAACCTTCCGAGCATTAGAGGGTGGCCTGCATTGGTCGATAGGTCCCCATGCATTATCATGCCGTTGGGGGCCCCGGACCGCAGAGCCTGTCTCTGAGTTCCTTCTGTTGCCAGAAGGACGCTGCCCTCTACTCGGAGGGTTTGGCTCCTCGCCCCTATGGCGTCTAGGACTATGAGGCGGCTGCCCGGCCCTATTCTGCCTTGGTTGCGGGGGATTACCGCGACCAGCCTGGGATGGAGGCTGTGCCTCAGGGTCCCTCAGCGTGACATCATCTTGAGGCATCGGTGGATGTTCAGGCCTTTGGGGTCTTGAGGGTTGGATCGGCGAGCTAGGATTAGGGCTCCTTTGGGGCGGCCCATTTGAAGGTTGATCAGGCTACGATGCAGGTGCAGCCTGACTCCTAGCCAGTAGTAGGGCAGCTTCGAGGGCTACCATGGCCTCCCTCTGACAGCGGTCCATCTCCGCCTGCCTTTCACTTAGTTCCAAGCGCTGTCGCTCAATTTCTTGTTGCTGCCGTGCCATAATCTCAGCAGCACTTTCTTGGCTGGCCCTCAGATTGGCCAGTTCGTCCTGAAATACCCCCAGGGTATTCTTCAGCGTCTCGGAATCCAGTTCTTCCTCATCGAATTTTTAATGTGGCTCATCTTCAGTCACGTTTGGTGGAGGAGGAGGCGGCTGAGATGGTGCAGCGGTAGCAGCCTGTCCAGTCTTCTTGGTTGTTTTCGCCATTGATATTTCAACAATAGTGTATCAAGTTCTCAATGAAAGCACCAGAATGTTGACCCTGATTTTGGTCAACTGACACGGAGTCAAAATTGCTTGATGTGGATAGAAATGTTGAGATGAGAATAATGACAAAAATAATAAAACACACAGGAATTTATAGTGGTTCGGCCCCAGAATCTCGTAATAACCTACGTCCACTTGAGCTGTTATTGATATAGGATTCAAAGGAGTGATCAAAGAACTAGGGTTCAATGAGTTTCACAAACCTCTAAAGAACAATACAATATATCGAATGTGATCGCTCTAATACACTTGTAAGACTCTAATCTCCAATAATTAGAAAGCCAAAAGTCTCTCCCCCTTGAGCTATCTTTCTCTACTTATAGGCTCAAGGAAGATTACATTAATTTGTTACAGATATTCTTTCCTAAATAATCGGATACTCAGGAAATCATGGGAGATAATTTCGGATATGATTATAACTGCATAAGATTTTCTCCAAATATAGCGAGTATACGACCAGGCTGGTCGTATATAAAGATTGAGCGTTGCGCCATAGACATCTCTCTGGTCGATGGTCGAACAAGACTCCTGCCAGATGTCAGCCACGTGTATTAAACGTTTGCCATGCTATCCATGCCTATTTTTTGGATAACACCAACCATCCTTTAAGGGAAGTCCTTCAGAAGCCAGAGTCCTTCATGAGTCTCCTCAAGTGGGCGGTCGTACCCAACCAATTTTACATTACTTATCACACGAGGACTTCCATAGAAGGTTGTACTCTGGAGCAGGCCTTATCTTGGAGTCCCCTGAAAGAAATAGAGTTCACAACGCTTTGACATTTGGCTTCAACACCTCAAACAACAAAGTTGAGTACAAATCCTTGATTGTTGGACTCCGAGTTGCCCTGAAGCTTAAGTTTAGGGCCTCGAGATATACAGTGATTCTCAAATTTTTGTGAACCAAGTCTCCGGAGAGTACCAAGCTCAAGGAACCAATATGGCAGCTTATCTGGCCAAGACCCAAGAAATGCTGCATAGCTTCAAAAGATTAACCATTCGACAAGGGAAACATGAATAGAGTTCTAATGTTGACTCCCTGGTGAAACTTTCTACCATCAAAGATGCAGAGTTGCTTAACATTGTCCCAATTGACTACTTGGATTCTCCGAGCATCACAGCACCGATGGAGGTAGAAGTGGTTCAGCCCTAGGACAGTTGGATGGGATCCATTCTGAAGAATCTTGTCTCCAGAGAGTTACCACAATATAAAAAGTGGCTCAGAAGCTACTTTATAAGGAACCTCGATATGTAATCATGGACAATAAGTTGTATAGCACGAGGATATTCATTGCCACTACTCCAACTTGTGTTCGAGCAGGAAGCCAAGCTCATTCTTCGAGAAGTGCATGAGGGATTTTGTGGCGGCCACACTAGGGGGCAGAGCCTCACTAAGAAAATCCTGAGATAATGGTACTTCTAGACTACAATGAATGACGATTCGATGGATTATGTCAAGAAATGCGAAAAATGAAAATGTTACACCAACATCCCCCGAGCTCCTCCAAATGAGCTCACTCAGATGACAAGTCTGTGGCCTTCACATTTTGGGGCATTGTCTTAATTGAACCCTTGCCAATGGGAATGGAGGAGTAAAGTATGCCATTGTTTTAGTTGACTACTTTGTGAAGTGGGTCGATGTCGAACCTCTCGCTACGATCAACTCAAAGAAGGCGCTGGACTTCGTCATCAACAATATCATTTGCCGTTATGGGCTTCTGAGGAAGATAGTCTTAAAAAATGACCTTAAGTTTGATAGTGAGTTGTTTACCAACTTCTGTGAAAGTTATGAAGTCATGAAGAGTTTCTCCTCTGTAGCTCACCCCCAGGGAAATGGAAAAATGGAAGCGTTCATTAAGATGCTTAAGGCCACTTTGAGGAAAAGGCTTGGGTAGGCGAAAGGCACCTTGCCCGAGGAGCTGCCTAAGTTATTGTGGAGTTATCGTACAACTACTAGGACCTCCAATGGCCATTCGTTGTTCTCCATGGCAACCAGGTATGAAGGCATTCTCCCAGTTGAGGTAGCAATCTCCATGCACAAAATATAAACTTACGACCGGACCACGAACCATGCTTTACCTTGGGAATCTCTAGACCTTGTTGAGGAGCTTCGAGAAGCTTCACAGCTACATGTAGTGTCCTACCAACAAAAGGTGGCTAGATACTTTAATTCGAAAGTGAAAGACAAAAAGTTTGAGGTTACAGACTTGGTTTTGCGAAGAGATTTCCTGATAACTCGAGATCCAGGGGCTGGAGTAGTTGGCCATAACTAGGATTGCACATACCAAGTCGAGAGCGTCGTGTGTCTCAGAACAAACAAACTAGCTCGACTGAACAGGGAGTTGGTGCCCCATGACTGGAATGGCGAGCATTTTTGTCGGTATTACTAGTAATATAAGCAATTGTATTTTCTAAATTTTGTAATCATTTGTAGCCTTCGGGCATCTTATTGGAAATCGTGTGTACAAACCATGATTGATGAAATTAAGAGAATTTTCTTCTATTTTTTAATTTTTATTTATTTATATTTTACTAACTGAGGAGTACCCGCTCGCTGGCCTGGACTAGTGAGCATATATTAGTCTCTCATCACTTGGGGGGCATAGCTGGGTCACCAAGAGAGTTAACCACTCCCAGAGCATGACCTAGAGAACTATGCTTATTATGAGCAGAGTAAACCTAGTGTCAAGGCTTGCGAGAATTGACGAAATGACCTAAGGAACTCAATGTAAAGAGCCTAAGCAGGTGCACGGGAGTAAAACTAATGTCACAGAAACCAAAGTAGCCTTCTGGCGAAGAACTCGAAGTACCTCCCGAGGACTAGGTGCTCGCGGAGAAGTACTGAGTTCCCGACTTACAAAAGGACAAAAGGTATAAAACCTGAATCGCTTGTACTCAGGTCCAAGCCTTTAGTTTTCAAAACATAAGCAAGCAGCTCTGAGTAGCCTATACTCAGAGGCAAATCTAAAGTTGCCATAATTTAAGAAATAAGACCCAAGTCTCCCAGACTGGGCTCGCAAACTAAGAAACTTAGTGTGACTTCCAAAGGACCAAGTGCCCACGAAGCAACACTAAGTTCTCGAATACTTAAGTTGTGGTTGTTTTCCATGTCTTGAGTCGCCTAGACTCGAGTACAAGCATCAAGTGCCCAAACATGGTGTAGCAAAAACCTAAGTAGCCTACAGGCGAAGAACTCAAATTACTTCTCGAGGACCAGGTGCCCGCACAGCAGTACTTAGTTCCTAACTTCCAAAAGGGCACTAAAACCCAAGACGTTCATACTCGAGTCCAAGCCTTAAGTTGTCAAAACTTAAGCAAGCAGCCCCTAGTGGCCTATACCCAGAGGCAAGGCTAAAGTTGCCATAACTTAAGAAAAAGACCCAAGTCTCCCAGATTGGGCTCACAAACTACGAAACTCAGTGGGACTTCTTGAGTACCAAGTGCCCGCGAAGCAACACTAAGTTTTTGAAATCCTAAGTTGTGTTGTATTTCCATAACCATAGTCGCCTAGACTCGAGTATAATCATCAAGTGCCCAAACTTGGTGTCACAATAACCTAAGTAGGCTACAAACAGATACATCAAATTACCTCCCGACGACTCGGAGCCTGGAAAGCATTACTGAGCTCCCGACTTCCAAAAGGACAAAAGGTATAAAACCTGAGTCGCTCGTACTCGGGTCCAAGCCATAAGTTTCCAAAACATAAGCAAGCAAGCCCTAAGTAGCCCATAGTCGAAGGGAAGTATGAAGTTTCCATAACATAAGAAAAAAGAGCCAAGTCTCCCAAACAGGGCTTACAAACTAAGAAACTCGGTGTGACTTCCCATGGACTGTGTCCTTGAAGAAACACTATGTTCCCAAAATCCTAAGTTGTGTTTGCTTTCCAAGTCTCGAGTTGCCTAGACTTGAGTACAAACATCAATTGCCAAAACTTGGTGACAATCTAAAGTTACTCCAGAGGACCAAGTGCCTATGAAGCAACTCTAAGTGTTGGGAAGCAAAAATCTTGTGGGATCTACAAGACTTGAGTGGTAAAGACTGGAGCACAAGTCCCAAGTTGCATCAACGAGGGCATTCAAGACTTGCGTCTAGTAAGACTGAGGCCCATGTATGATGGATAAAATAAGGTTAAATAAATATATTTTTTTATGTCGCATTACGTTAAAATTTTGAAGAAAAGCCTTGTAAATTTAAAGTCAAATTTGCATTATTACTATTTGCTGTGTTAAAAATGTGTTAAGTGAAGAAGCAAAGAAGGAAAATAAATAGAGCAAGAAAAATCCATTCCCAAAAAATATTATATACACAATTGTGCTCGGGGACTCGAGCATTCAATTGTCTATACCCCAAGGAAGCGAAGAGATGGCACACAAGCCTATATGCATAAAACAAAAAAAGGAAAAACAGAGGCGGCTTAGATCTCGCCAGGGGGAACCTTCTCAACAATTTCTATGATGGGAACGACCTCAAGAATTTGGCCTGCCTCTGTGGTAGCCCGAGCAGCAGTAGCAACAATGGCCTCCTCCTCACAAAGGCGCTCTTTGAAGAGTAGCTTTAGGTTGGGATCATCGGTGAAGGCCAAATCCATCTCTCTGTTGCTCAGCCAACCAACATAGAGTGTGTCCTCAGTGAGTACATCAGCCTCTTTGTTGAGCTCATTGAATTTGCATTATAGAACATCCAACACTTTGGAGGCTTATCCTCTAGCCCTGGTGGCCTCATTCTCCAAAAGCTTTGGCAGTTTCCTCCCAAGCGACGTTGGTCTCCTCCTGACCAGCTTGGATAAGGTGTCCTCCACTGCTTGGACTCGAGACTACTCGTTAGCCACTAGCTTCTCCAACTCCTAGAAGAGGGCCTTCTCATCCTCCAAGGCCTTCTAGAGTTGTGAAAGCTCCTATTGGAAGATTGTTTGCTTGTCCAGCTCCTTGTGTACCTACCTTAGATCAAAGGACCTTGTAGTCACGGCATCCCCCAAGCATTGGCACAAGGTATTAGCCTGAAAAACAAAGAAACCAAGTTTAGTAGAAGATCATAAATGTGTTAACAAACCTATTTAAAGTTCAAAGACCTACTCGAGTTGTAGCATTGTGGCAGGAAGCAAGGATAGACATTTTATTGTCACCCCTCAAGTGTGCGTAGCTGCGAAATGTCTTCTCATTGAAGGACACACTTTCTCCTTGCAAAAGCTCCACTGCCAGCGGAGCAGTTTGGTGGCCGAGCTTCCCCGCGAAGAGGGACTCTAGTTCCGCCCAACCAATGGGAGGCTGGGGAAACTTTCCTTTGGTAGGATTATTCTAGTGAAGGTATTTTGCCAAGGTTTTGAGATTGTGATCTCCCTCCTCCAGGCATTCATTGAAGTAGTCCAGCACGACCTTGTACTTCTCCAGCTCTTCTCCTTCGTAGTATTCGGAGAGGATCACCAACCGAGGAGTCTCAGCTGGAGGGCACTCTGAAAATTCCATGGACATGTGGCTTGCTTTTGCTTCCAAGAGGTTGGGGACTAGTCAACGAGATCAATCACTGGTGGTTCCTCCATCGGTGATAACTCCTCTCTTTCCACGGGTCCTAGAGCAGTAGTTGTGGGAGAAGCTTCCAGAGCTACGGGAGCAGCTGCTAGAGCTATGGGCACCACTACTGGTGCTGCAAGGACTTGTATTTGGGTCGGTCCCTCAAACCTCTTCCTCTTGGCACGAATATAGTATGCCAACCCCATTTGATCTGCAAGTAAGAAAGCTAACAGTTAGCATTTACAAAATCATATGAAGATGATAGAGTAGTTTTTATATTGTTTTAGTCAGTTGTTTTATGGAATTTTTGAGCTTATTTAGATATGTTTGTGCAGTATGACACTTTTTTTTGCCTATCTTCGATAATATTTCAAGATCTATGAAAGAAGGAAATTTGAGTCACGACACTACGATTAGACTGACACAGCCAAACCCTAAGAAGTTGAGGGTTGCGACACCTACATGTTGAACCGCAATGCCATTGATTGGCAAATTGGTGCCGCGATGCTTTTTGAGGCAGAGACGAAACAAATTAGGGTATTTTAAGAAGGAGGAAAAGTGGAATTTCACATGCAATACACAAACAACTATATAAGAAATATTATGAAAATTTTTGAAGGAGGACCCTAAGGAGAGACTCAAGGAAACACTTTGTGGAGGCAAAGGATTGAAGATTTACCACTTTTTATCATTCTTCGTCTTCTTTTACTTTTTAATGTATTGATGTCAATACTTAGTTTAATGGATTCGATTATGTTTATCATGAACTAATTTCATATTTCTAGTGTTACTAGATTCTTCTTGAAACCTTATGAATATCTAATGAAGTTCTATGAATTTCCTTTCAATATTGTGAAATATTTGTCTTGTGTTTAATGCTTGTGAATGTTTGATCACCATTTGCATGATTTGTATGATTTTAACCTGTGATCTGATAAGTAAGGGATAAATATGCTATTGTACAATAATTATAAATTTATATTGGGTGAGAGTACCCGTATGATTTGTGTAGCTTATGGATTACGTGTTCAATTCCCACGATATGTTAATTTACCACATAGCTGTAGGATATTTGCTTATTGTAGAGAGTAATAAGTTCAAGTAAAAATATAATTTACAGTTGTAATATGCTATCAGGATGGAGATAGGAATTCTTAAATTCACATTAGAGAGGCATAGGTGGATAGTAGATGAAGTTTATAACTCTATATCTTTATCCATTGAATTAATATATTTATTATTGAGTTCTCTATTGTTATGTTTAATTTTTTATCCCTTTTAGTTTAGTAAATTCTATATTCATTATTCGTCAAATCTATTAGAAATAAAGATTGATTCTAGGTAATTAGTAACAGTCCTCATGGGAACAATACGCTACTTACTACTTTATTACTTGTTTGCAATTGTGTATACTTGCGTACATAATTTTCACAACAAATTTTTGGGGCCATTGCAGGGGACTATATTATTAATATCAACGTAGTTGATTTTTATATCATTATAATTCAATTTGTGTCGTAATATTGTGCTTTCAGGAAGCATTAGTATTTGCGACGAAGTATACAGAAGGAAATGGTACAGGTAGATCTTAAAATTGAACGGACTTGTAAACAAAACCAAAGGATTAAGAAAAGGTTGGAGTTTTATATGGGTGAAAATCAGGGGAATGCAGTGAACAATGTTGCGAATAATATTCCAAGGGTCGAAGCAGAGGTCCTACTAGAACAAGGACCAAGGACACTTAGAGATTATGTGCTTTCCCTTGTCACGGGAGTGCATTCATTCATTAAACAACCCACAGTTGCCGCTAATAACTTTGAGACCAAGCTGACAATTCTATAAATGGTGCAATCCACTGTTCAATTCGGTGGGTTGCCTACCGAGGATCCCAACTTACACATAGCCCATTTCCTAGAGCCGTGTGCAACTTTTAAGATGAATGAGGTGAGTGACGATGCAATCCGTCTGAGACTTTTCCCATTTTCATTAAGATTCCGAGCAAAGACTTGGTTAATTTTTCTGCAAGCCAATTCTATTACAACATGGGAGGAACTTGCCCAGAAGTTCCTTGCAAGGTTTTTCCCTTCAGAAAAAGCTGCAAAGTTGAGAGGGGAAATTAATAATTTCTACTAGATGGAAGGGGAATCTCTATATGATGCATGGGATAGATTTAAAGAGCTGATAAGGAAGTGCCCTCATCATGGTATACAGAAGTGGATGTTGGTTCACAATTTTTACAATGGGTTAAATTGTACTACTCGTACAATATTTGATGCAGCAGCAGGGGGTGCGTTCATGAGCAAGAGTTCTAATGAAGCGTATGAATTATTAGAGGAGATGGTCATGAACAACTACCAATGGCCTACTGAGAGGGGACAGCCAAAGAAGGTGGATGGTATGATCTAATTAGATCCTATCTCAATGCTTATAGCTCAAGTGGCAGCCATAACAAAACAATTACAACAGAGCAATCTTCCATCTCAAGCCATGCAAGTTTGAAATATATGTGAGGCACATGTGAGTAACCATCCATTAAATCACTGTTCTGCCTTGGATATGAATCATATTCCAATGGAAGAAGTGTAAGCCATAGGGAATTTCCAATGGCCAGCCAATAACCCCTTTACAATGTCATACAACCAAAGGTGGAAGAACCATCCAAACTTTGGATGGAAGAATAACCAAGCCACACAACAATCTTATCAACAAACTCCACCTTGATTTTATCAACCACAAAATAGACCACTACAACAGCCAATACCCATGAAACAACTTGAAGAACATCCTAATGTATTAACTAGTTCATGATTGAAACCAGAGCATCTATCAAGAGTTTGGAGACTCAGATTGGTCGGTTGGCTACTGTAATGACAAACAGGGTCCAAGGAAATTTTCCTAGCACTTTTGAAGAAAACCCTAAAGAACAGTACTAATCCAGTACTTTGAAGAGTGAAACACAGAATGAAGAGCCAAGAAAGAATCACTCAGAGGAGATGAATTAGGAACAAAAGATACAAGGCACAACATAAAAGAAGTCTAGTGAAGACAAGGATACTGAAGGCCTTCCAGAGAAAGAAGTGGTATCACCAGTAAGTATTGAGCACCATATCAAGATCCCATATCCACAGAGGCTCTATAAGCAAAATCTAGATAAATAGTTTGTGAAGTTTTTGGTGGTGTTCAAGAAGCTACATATTAAAATCCCTTTTGTTGAAGCACTGGAACAAATGCCTAGCTATGTCAAGTTTATGAAAGAGATCCTGTCTAATAAAAGGAGGAGGAGAGACTATGAAACCATAGCATTGATAGAAGCGTGTAGTGCCATTCTGCAAATGAAGCTTCCACAAAAGTTAAGAGTTCTAGGAAGCTTTACCATACCTTGCACCATTGGGGATTTTGAGTGCAAGCATGCTTTGTGTGATCTGGGGGCAAGTATAAATTTCAAGCCATTGACGATATTCTGCATACTAAGGTTAGGTGAAGCAAGGCCCACAAAAGTGACATTACAGTTAGTGGATTGTCCAGTGAAGCACCCAAGAGGTATTATTAAAGATGTGTTGGTGAAAGTGGATAAGTTTATCTTTCCAACATATTATATTATTCTTGACATGGAGGAGGATGCAAATGTCCCAATTATTCTTGGGAGATCATTTTTACCAACAGGGCAAGCTTTGATCGATGTGCAAAAATGAGAATTATGGTTAAGAGTGATAGCTGTTATTATGTTGATATGATTGATAGAGCTGTTACGCTTAGTATTCAATGTATTCAAGGCCATGATTTATCCCAACGCAAGTGATAGTTGCAATTTTGTTGATATGATAGATATAGTTGTAGCAGGACAAAATTTGGTTGAAAATCCTCTTCAATTGAGTCTTATAGTTGATGATGTAGGTGAAGAAGATGGTGAGGAGGTTGTGGGTTATTTAAAATTGGATTAAATCTAATGGACATCTGAGGGAGAAAAGATTTGATGAACTTGGTCAAGGGCTTGAGAGACCACTACCTTCCATTGAGAACCTTCCTACTCTAGAATTGAAGGCTTTACTAGATCATCTACGCTATGCATATCTTGGAGAGAAGGAACTAAGGGGGCTACGAGTTCATAAGATGGCCATTGGATGGACTCTAGCTTATGTAAGGGGAGTAAGCCCATCTACTATGATGCATCGAATTTTGATGGAAGACGATGCTAAGTCGACAATTGATGCTTAGGGTAAAAATCTCGGTCAAAAGGAAATGATATATTTTAATTTAAAATGTTAAACTGTAGATGGGCCCATAAAAGTGTTAACAAAGTTATTTACAATCCAAAATGGGCATTATAGTGTGAAAGTTATAACCTGCCAACCTAAGCGGCAAAAATAGGGTTAAACCCTAGTTCCTCTGAGAAACACCTTGGTCGTGGTGGTCAAGCGGCCGCATATGTACACATTGCCACTTAAGCTTTCCACTCAAGGCTGGGTGAGCTTTTCTTTCCCTTTATCTGCACCACATAGCACCCGTGAGCCAAGGTTCAACAAGAAAACTTATTACTTCATGTATGTAATTTCAATAAATGATCATGTAATGATTATGGGGCTTGCAGCCCTAATCAGATAGGAGACTAATGAGTCACTCCCTAGGTAGGTGACTAATGAGGCACACTCTGAATAGGTGACTACTGAGTCACAGTTTGTATAGGTGACTAATGAGTCACCCTCTGTATAGGTAACTAACGAGTCATGCTTTGGGGCTCTGCACTGCAAGCTACGTGACGTTTCAGTAATTTGTGCCTTTTGGCCCTAGCTCTAAGTAACTAGCCTTTAGACTAGACAAGCGCTTTAGTTTTCTTCGATCTTTAGGTAGGTCAATCATTTCATGCTCGTGTTGATTAGATCTAATCATTTAGGCTTGTGCTAAACACATTAATGCCGCTCTTGACTCTTAAGCCAATACCATACGACTAGTGCTAAGTATTACCGCTGATCTTGACTGATAAGTCACAACTTCATGACCAATACTAAAGACTCATGTCATTCCCTGACTAATAAATCAGTGCCATACAAAGATAAGCAACACTGCTATGTAATTACTATGCAATCAATGTCCATTTATAGATCACTAGAAATGCCTCATCAATAACCATGCATGTCACATAGTGGGTGCAGTTTTCTTACCTCTGGTTTTGAGCGTGAAATAATAAAAGAACGACCCTTGAGAACGATTAGTCCTTAAGTCCCTTAGCAGTCACTTAGTCATAACAAAATATGAAATCCCATTAATAAAATAAATCATAAATGGTTCATGGTCTAAAACCCCGCTCCTGATACCTCGAATCGTACTAAAATAGTTAGTAGATTCGATCCTGAGCCTTAGGGAATGAAAATCTGCTCTTAAAACCCTTGAAAACCCATCCTGGCATAAAAGGGATGGGCGGGCCGCAACTTGAACCAGTGGATTGCGGCACGCCCCCAAGACAGAGAGCCTCTGTCTGGGG
Source organism: Humulus lupulus (assembly GCF_963169125.1). Lineage (NCBI taxonomy): Eukaryota > Viridiplantae > Streptophyta > Magnoliopsida > Rosales > Cannabaceae > Humulus > Humulus lupulus. The sequence continues at coordinate 151,085,526 of NC_084794.1, read as the reverse complement.
TACCAGGGGTGGGCCGTGACTTGACCCAGTGGGTCGCAATGCGCCTACTAGATAGAGCCCAGAGGAGGCTCTAGAATGGGTCCAGGTCGCGACTGGCATGAACTCGGTCGTGACTTGACCCTGCGAACCTAGCTCCCCAGCCTTTCTCTCCATTCAAAACCAGCCAAAACCTCAACAAATCAATCCCACAATCAAAACAAAGCATCAACACAACATATCCATGAGTTTAACAACAAAACCTAAACCTTAAACCACTCTAAACATCAACACATACCCAATTCCATGATCAAAATCTCAAGCTTTAAACTAACCATAAAAACAGAGTAAAAACAAGGAATTTAAACTGAAATCCTTACCTCAAACTTGAATTGAACCCTTTCCAATGGCATAACACCCAAAACTCTTAAGCCTTAATTCCCAATCTTCAATCGTCAAGTTTAGCTTCAAAAATCTCAACCAGAGAGAGAGAAAGAGATGATCGAGAGATGGAGAGAGGACTCTATTTTTCTGCCCAAAACTCTACAACCTTCTAACTTTAAAACATTTCCCATGGTCAAAAGACCAAAATGCCCCCAGGGTTAATTAATTCCTTTACAGCCACCTAAGGGGAAAACAATCATTTCCCGCCTATCCCGTTAATTATAATTAACGTCCTCCGATTCCCGTTATTCCCAATATTCTCAAATAATAATTAAATCATATCCCATTACCCGTTCATTCCTGATAATGTACTAAACATCAAATTACCCCGAAGTTCACCCCGAGCCCGACAATTAAATCTTGTTTTGACCAAACCGCTAATCTTGCAACCTAAGATCGTCTCATGCCGAATAGCTCAAACATATCCACATAAAAATATGGTCTCACCCATAAATCACCAACATGCACATAAATATACAGATATGCCCTTAACGTGCCAAATTACGAAAATTCCCTTCTAATAAGTAATGGGTCCACATGCATACAATTATCATCATATAATCCACATAATCATGCATTTAATCACATAATTGCATAATAAATCAATTATGGCCCTCTTGGCCCCCTAATTCAGGCATTAAACTGTAATGATCCAACTATTTCTAAGACTTTGGACCATTAAAAATACTATACATAGACATTATTCTTAAGAAAACATACATACAAAACATTCATAACTTTATTAAAAACTATAAAGTAAATGTTGAAATTTATAAATGTTGGGGTATGGGATCCCATTGTTTGAAAAATAAAACATAACTTTAACTTAATTAAAATTGTTTACAAAACCAAGTGCGAAAAATACATAGAAACATAATTAAAAAGACTGAAAATAACATCGTCCTCGAATTGTTCACGCAGTCCAATGAATCCATTCTTCCTCAATACACAACCCCAAGCTGCCAAGAATCCTTCCGCTGCCAAAACTATTTTCCTGCATACATAAAATAAAGGAATGAGCCTAGTGCCCAGCAAGGAAAATCTAATAATAACATAAAACATACACATAAACTATACTATAAACATATACTATAAACATATGTCATATACTACTAGAATGGCCATTATACTACTTGGGGATTGTTAACTAAGCAAGTCATATGCCCAATAGATTTGTGGGGCTTGCTAGCCAAGCAAGTCATATGCCCATAAATTATTGGGGCTTGCTAGCTAGACAAGTCATATGCCCAAGGTCTATAAACATATTATACATAATGTAACATACAATAACATAAGATAGCATAACATATCATATAAGCATACAAAATTCTATCCTATTTTCCTTACCAATACCGGGATTTGGAACACTCCTAAAACCAATAATAAGAAGGTGAGTATTTCTAAAAGAAAGAGATGATCAAGAAATGAACTAAACCACCAAGATGAAAATTACTGAAAAGAAACCTTAAGTTTAAAGAACTTAAACACCTAACCAAGAATGGAAACAATGAGTTAGGATTTGAGTGAAGAAAACTAAGAGAAATTAACGAAATATACATAAATGAACTTAAGATTAGGAATACCTTTGGATGTACTAGAACCGAACTACACCTCGATATTGAAAAACACACTGTTATCTTATTTCACAAGTATTTATAAAGCTTAAGATGATAAAGCTTATACCCCAACCTAAGTGTTTAACACTCTATAGTAATCCTAGCAGCTTGAAGGCTCTGAACACAGCTTGAAGAATGAGAGAAATGGCTGGGTACTAGGTCCTATTTATATAGTTCATGGTGCATAAAGATCTTCTTTTAGCTTGAATAAAAATAATGAATATTAATTGAAAAATATTTGAATATTCATTCAATAGAGGCTTAAGACTCGGTCAAAATGTTCAGAGGCTGGTCAAGTGGTTAAGGAATGAATTGAGCTCGATTTCAAAAACATTTGAAAATATAGCCCTAGAGTCGATATATCGCCCATTGTAGGTGATATATTGCCTGGGCTTATATCCCAAGGGTTTGTTAAAGCATTTGTGCGAAGTTAACGTGTTTTTCATATTCCCCGTGTGGCGATACATTGACTCCTACGATGTGATATATTGGCATATGTAAATATATTAAACACGTAATTGCACATTTTCAGCATAATTGAATTGATTAATCAGGTTTGACTGAGTAATACGAGATTCCAGCAGGTTCTGGAAGGGTCTAGAGCTTCTAGAATCCTCTATTTCTGAATTATCCACTTAAATCCTCAAATAAACAAGGTTGTGACAAATTTCATGCTCTTAATGGTCTTGGAAGGTTCTATAGTTTTCTAGAACTTTCTTTTAATGTCATCCACCTCTGGAATATGTTAGGTGATGTGTATGTGGATGATATGTTAGTAAAGTCCAAGGAAGCAACAGAGCTCAACAAGGACCTTGGTGAGATGTTCGACACACTTAGGAAATACCGGATGAATTGAATCCCGTCAAGTGCACCTTCGGTGTATCCTCAGGAAAATTCTTGGGCTTCATGGTCAATTCCAAAGGCATCGAGGCCAATCTTGATAAGATAAAGGCACTAATAGAGATGAGCCCGCCAAAGAACAAGAAGAAAGTGCAGTGCCTAACGGGAAGGGTGGCGGCCCTTAATAGATTTATCTCAAGGTCCATCTATAAGTGCCTTCCCTTCTTTGACATCCTCAAAGGGAGCAAAAAGTTCGCTTGGGATGAAAAATGCAAGGAAGCATTTGTCAAGCTGAAGGAGCACTTGGGGAGGCCACCCCTATTGGCAAAACCTGAGAAGGGCGAGAAGCTGTACCTGTACTTGGCAGTGTCTGAGCATGCCATCAGCGCAGCCTTGGTTAAAGGAGAGAAGAAGCAGCAACAACCCGTGTATTATATCAGCAAGTGTTTGGTGGATGCAGAGAACCGATATCCGGAGATCAAAAAATTGGCCTATGCGTTAGTTGTGGCTTCGAGGAAGTTGAGGCCTTACTTCCATGCACACACAATTGAAGTCCTGACAGATAGTCCTTTGAGGCAGGTCTTACATAAACCTGAGACCTCAGGAAGGCTGACGAAATGGTCAATCGATTTGAGTCAATTTGACATTGTATACACCCCAAGAGCTTCCATCAATGGACAAGTGCAGGCGGACTTTATAGTAGAGCTCACCCATCAGCCGAATGAAGGAAGGAATGAAGAAGGGGAGCAACCTGTTATGGAGGAAGAGCAAGGGGGTTTAGAGGAGTGGAGTTTGCATGTTGATGGGGCATCTAATGAAGGAGGATCCGGAGTAGGCATCATGATGACCGGGCCCGAGGGACACAAAATGTATTGCGCGATCCGGCTCGGGTTTGAGGCCTCCAATAACGAGGCAGAGTACGAGGCGCTCCTGGCTGGCCTGCGTTTAGCCCAGGAGCTGAGAGTGACGCGCCTTCGTATCTTCAGTGACTCTCAATTGGTAGTGTACCAAGTAAAGGGGGAATACCAAGCGAGGGGACCCAAGATGGCAGCCTACTTGGAGAGGGTGAAGGGCTATCTGGGACAATTGGTGGCAAATAACATAGAGAAAAACCCCAGAGAAAAGAACACCCATGCTGACGCACTCGCGAAGCTGGCGTCTACCAAGGATGGTGATATCTTGGAGTCGATACTCGTGGAGTACTTACCCAAATCCAGCATCGAAGACGCGGATGTACATATGATTAGTGTCCCAAGGGAGTCGTGGACTGAGCCGATCAAAAGGTACCTAGAAGAAGGAACCTTGCCTGCAGACAAAAACGAGTCCCGGAGGTTGGTGTATAGGGCCGCTAGATACACCCTGATGGATGGGGTCCTTTACAAAAGAGGATTCTCAATGCCACTCCTGCGGTGTGTAGAAGAAGAGGAGGCGTTGAAAGTGTTACATGAGATACACGAGGGAGAGTGTGGCAACCACGAGAGCGGCCCCTCCACAGCTAGGAAGGCCATGAGACAAGGATACTACTGGCCCTCCATGGAGAGAGATGCGCATGACTTTGCCACAAAAGGTGACAAATGGTAGAGGCATGCCAACTACCCTCGAAAGCCCCCAAGTGAACTGACCAGCATGACCAGCCCCTGGCCCTTCGCTATCTGGGGGATAGACTTGATCGGCGCTCTTCCTACAGGCAGGGGTGGAGCAAAATACGTGGTGGTGGCAGAACTCCTCGTGAAGATAACCGCCAAGCACATCACCTCTTTCATTAAGAAATTCATCATTTGTAGATATGGAGTACCCCACAAAATTATTTCTGACAATGGTACCCAATTCGAGGGAGGAGTTTTCGAGGAATATTGTAGAGAAAGGGGCATAAGGAGGAGTTTCTCCGCGGTCGTGCACCCACAGGCCAATGGACAGGTGGAGGCCATAAACACGGTCCTTAAGAAGAACTTGAAGAAAAATCTAGAAAAGATGAAGGGAGCCTGGGTAGATGAGCTGCCAAATGTGCTGTGGGCTTACAGAACCACCCCACGCACGACTACTGGGGAGTCCCCGTTCTCCTTGGCTGACAGATGCGAGGCCGTGCTCCCGGTTGATATGCGAGTTGAGTCCCACAGGGTACAGGCGTACGGAGACGAGGCCAACCGCATAGCTTTGGCCGAAAGCTTAGACATGCTCGAAGAGAAGAGAGAAAAAGCACAAATGAGGGTGGCAGTATACCAACAGCGCGCTGCAAGGTACTACAATTCGAGGGTGCGAGAGAGAACTTTCAGAGTTGGCGACTTGGTGCTGAGGAAGGTACTGCCTAACACACGAGACCCAGGAGCAGGAGTACTGGGGGCGAACTGGGAGGGGCCTTACCAGGTTGCTCAGTGCATACCCCCGAACACTTATAAGCTGGCACGCATGGACGACACCATCATACCCAGAGCATGGAACGCAGAGCACCTAAGGAAGTACTACCAGCAAGGTGCCCACGTCCGATGATAAAAGGACAAGTGTTGCACGCTATCTTAATATGCTAGGGAGGAATCAAAGAGGTTACTTAGATAACCTCCTGAGTAGGTGTGAGTCTTTTTATTTTATTTTCTATCAATATCTCATATGTACCGTTGCAACTGTTTGCATGAAACTGTTTGTTATGAATGTGATGAATGAAACTGCATGTTATGGGTGAAAAATGTTTGCAACCTCATGTGTTATTTTCCTTTGCTACGTGGGCATCAGCCAAAGTGCCTGCCGAAATAAATTTCACCAGACACTTGGGGGGTAGGATAGGAGGCAACAGCATGCGGCTAGCAAGGGGAACCTAAAAAGGGCCCTCTAACAAAGGATCCTAAAAAGGACCCCTTGCCCTCCTAAAAAGGAGGCCCCTATAGGGACCCTCTACCAAGAGGACCCCAAGCCCTCCTAAAAAGGAGGCCCCTAAAAGAGGACCCTCTACCAAGAGGATCCTAAAAAGGGCCCTCCATCAGGAGGAAGTGACCCAAAATCAAAATGACCCTTTGATGGGGGATCCCGGAAGGACCCCCTATACTAAGGCCTTAGGCGAAGTCCTTACAAGGCATCCCTTGGGATCACAAGGATTAGCTACCCTTGTGAACACCAAGGGAGGCCATAGGGACTTACAAAAAATGTATGATAACGACTATAATAAGTCTAGAACAGCCACCAAGCCGCCTAGCCAAAAAGGGTCCCAAAAGAAACCCTTGCAAAAATAGTACTATGAATAACGACGAGAAGGACGCTTCTCGCAAAGAAATAATAAGCGCGCGCAAGAATATATAAAAGGATAGCTGGGACCCAAGGGGTCAAAATATCCTTATAAAAGCAACCAAGAGGCACCAAAAGAGGTCCCAGAGAACCCTTTCACATGGGCTCCAAAGGACCTCTAGCCTGGTAAATAAAAGAGGGGAACCAACCAAACCCCATCATACAGGCTTAAAAAGGCCTCAAATGCAGTCGAATAAGAGATAAATAGCAACACACATATATATACATTGAAAAAGAAGGTCTTGGAGATAGTACAAGAATTACCAAAGGAAAATAGTAGTGACAATCATATTACAAAGGCCCGAAGTATAAAAAAAAGAAAAAGAAAAGAAATACTACTTTAGGGCCTCCTAATGTGGGCACTCCACAGGGCCGCTCGAGCAACGACATGTTCACCAAAAGAGGAGAAGTCGAAGTTAGGATCCTGCCTCCACACATTGTAAAGGGCATGATCTATGGACCTGCGCTCGGTGGTGACCCTCTCCGCCTCCAAGGAAGCCCTCGCCGCCTCCAAGGAAGCCCTCTCCGCCTCCAAGGAAGCATTCCTCTCCTGTGCCGACTGAAGTTCGGCCCTGAGGGCCTTGACTTCGGCCCCCAATTGGGTAACTCTCTACTACGATGCGTCTACAATGGCCTTGGCCCCCTGGAGTTCACACTCCAAGCGTTTAATCTTGTCCTTTAGCCCCTTGGTCTTGGCCTTTGCTTCCTTCCTCTTTAATATCAAGTCGGAAAATTTGGAGCGGACCTTTGACAACTTGGCCTTAGTTTCATTAAGCTCATTTTCGAGCTCCTGGACCCGGGCTGTAAGGCAGTCCCTCTCAGCAGTAGATGCAGAGAGGTTGCTGGACGAGTCAGCATACCGTAGAGACACGGTGTAGGTCTGCACAAGAAAGTTAACGGCATCAACAATAAGTAACAAAAAGAAAAATGCATGTACATTCATACATAATAATAACCGACGCAAGGTGTCGAAACTCACCCAGGCCGCGGCGCGCCTTAGGGTGTCCCCAAGGTTCGACTGAGTCACGTTCCCAAGACCATTCCAGTCGGATACAGGGAGGCTTGAGGCGATTTGAGTGTATCGCTGTCCGTAGGATGATGCCATCCGAGTCACCCAAGGCTCCCCCTCCGTACTGGGGGCACCTGGTTGGAGGAGGACAGACGACCCGCTCGCCGAAGCGGGAGGGGGTATAGTGAAAAGGAAAAACTGAGACCCTGGTAGATTAGAGGGGGGCTCCGCAAGGTCGACGAAATCAGCCCCCAGTGATCCAATGTCATGAGGAACTTGAGGGAAGGCATCGCAGCCATCAAGGCCAGGGGAAGCATAACATCCCGGTGCGACATGCTGGTCCTGAGGTTGAAAGGCCATGTCCTGGTCGTAGGAACCATAAGGGGGGCATCCCCCTGGGGACAGGGGGCGTTGGTGAGATCCCCCACATTCAAGGGGGGCATCCTCCAGCTCCCCCTTGGCCTCACCACCGTCTAGGAACGGCTCGGCCGGCGTAGCTATTGTCTTCTTAGACACAGTAACCGACCACAGGAGCTTGGGGTCTGAGACCGGAGACAACTGCTGGCGGTTGAGATTTGCCACGGTGAACAAGAATGTCGCCTTCTTCATGGCAGAGTCTGCATTAATGAGGTCATCCGCGGCCTTCGCCTCCGACCCAATGACCGAAGGAACAGCAAATTGCTCTGCATGGTCCACACCAGTGTTAGTACAAGCATAAGTACAAAACAGTAAGTTCTAATAAGAAGAAAAGGAGGACCAGAGTACTTACTGGGGCCGGCACGGAAATCTTCACGGACAGAGAGAGGGCCCTCTACGAAGAAAAAGTCTTGCTTCCAAGCCCCTGGATTGGACACCGAGCCCTCTATCAAGGGGAGCTCGTTGTTGGCCTTCTGTAGATAGTAGAAGCCCTTGGACTTGGGGGATCCCATGAGGTTGTACAGGAAGTGCACCTCCTGTGCCGTTGGGGTGCATTCAGCCCGTTCTTTGAACCAAACAAAAAGACAACTTAGGGTCAACCAACTGTTGGGTGACAGCTGAAGAGGGGCCAGGTCGAAATAGTTAAGAACTGCTACGAAAAACGGGTGCAAGGGAATGGTGCCACCCGCCTTCAAAATGTGTTCACTCAAAGCCACAAGACCCTTCCTAGGGCGATCGGACTGGCATGCCTCCTGAGGAGCATATAAGGCGGTGGAACACGATAGTGCTTCACTATTTCCTTCAATTTTTTCGCAGACACATGCGACACCAGACTGGACGCCAGTAAAGGGGCGTCGTCCTCTTCCTGGATAGATACCTGTCGGCATGCCCTCGGCATATCTATAAAATCAAAAGAAAAATATGAGGAAGAGACAGGACACTTGACCCTCCATTTTTTCTTCCTAGCAAGAGTTTTCCATCGGGGGAGCGATGGCGGAAGCGCTAAACTAGGAAAAACTGAGACTAGGGGCTGAGGAGTGGCGGTAGCAGACCCATGACCAACATCAGGCGAGGAAGGGTTAGGAGGTTCTGGCGAAAGGTGTCCCTCCATAAACTCTAACTCCCACCGCAATTCAAAAAGGGTCATCCTAAGGCGCGCTATATGGTCACTAACGTCTGGGGGTGAAGGTCCTCCGTCCCCTCTCGACACCGAGTCAATTTCGCTCTCCACTACCCAAATTTTGCGCCTAAGTTCATCAATGTACTCAAGGTGGCGGATGCGGGCCTGCCTTAAGGAGTCATAGTCTTGGTGAGGATTGCCCTCAGGGGACTCTGAGTTTGAGGACAGGTCAATAAATTTAGCCCCCGGAGGTATGTCGGACGTGCCGTCACTGGCCATGAGACCTCGTCCCGAAAGCAAAAAGGGGTTCGCGTATAAATGAGGGGATGGCTACAAAACACAAAGGAATAGGCTTAATATCTCTAGATGCAAGCGTCCTAAATGGCCCACTACAGGGTATAAAAAAGAAGGGCATGTATGTGGTCAAACTCACTACAAGCTCAGGCTAAGGTACCCCATCCCGAGTAATGCTAGTTTTGACCTGATAAAAAAAAAAAAAAAAAGAGAAAGAGGAGAGGGAGAGAAAATATACCTCAAGCGGTTAAGAGAGCGAAGTTGGGGTCAAAAAAAAGGTCGAGGGGTGAAAAGCACCAAAGGGTCGAAAATGTGCGTCTGCAAGAATGGACCAGAAAGATGTGTTAGTCTTCAAATGGTCATGCCAAGAAATTAGCTCATATGTAAAAAAAAAAAAAAAAAAATGATGAAATGATGAAAATGAAGTGAAAAAGTAAAATAAAAAGAACTATGGAAAAAATGAGGTTGTGAGGGATTGAACCCCTTACCTCTTGAAAAAGGAAGGGCTCTCCAAACCACTAAGCCAAAGAAGTAAGGTGAAAATATTAGGCCATGCATGAAGGCCTATTTATAAGAATCAAGGTGAATAGTCTACAAGAGCACCTAAAGGTCCTCTCCTAGACTGGGGGGCAAGTGTAGACACTCGATATTCCACGCCCATAAAAGAACTAGGACATGCGCTAAGGTCCCTTGAAGGCCCAAGTGCATGCTTAAGCCACGAGGCAATCGAGCCGCCACCATCTCGCAACGGCCTCGCAGGCCTAGAACCATGGGCTCGCGCACACAGGCGCACGTCCCAGTGTGCATGGGCTCGCGTCCAAGCCCCATGGCCTCGCTGGAGTGCCCTTGGCGTCGTGCCCGCAGCCTCACTGGAGCGCCCTCGGCGTCGCACCCACATGGCCTCGCTGAAGCACCCTCGGTGTCGCGCCCGTGGCCTCGCTGGAGCATCCTCGGCGTCGCGCCCATGGCCTCGTTGGAGCATCCTCGGCGTCGTGCCCGTGGCCTCGCTGGAACATCCTCGGCTCCGCGCCCGCATGGCCTCGCTGGAGCACCCTTAGCGTCGCACTGACATGGCCTCACTGAAGCGCCCTCGGCATCGCGCCCGTGGCCTCGCTGGAGCATCCTCGGCGTCGCACCTGTGGCCGAGCTAGAGCATCCTCGGCGTCGAGCCAGTGGCCTCACTGGAACATCCTCGGCGCCGCACCCGCATGGCCTCGCTGGAGCATCCTCAGCGTCGCGCCCATGGCCTCGCTAGAGCGTCCTTGGCGTCACGCCCGTGGCCTCGCTGGAACATCCTCGGCGTCGCGTTGGCATGGCCTCGCTGGAGCGCCCTCGGTTTCGTGCCCATGACCTCGTAGCCTCGCACCTCAGCAGACGTTCGGCCTCGTGCCCCGAGCGAGTCACACCATCACATAGCCACGAGGGGGAGGGCCTCGTCGGCAGCTAGGGAGCCGCGTCGTCAATAGGCCTTCCAAGGGGGTCTCGCGAGGGAGTAGGAGCCACGCCACCTGGTGGCCACGCGAGTGAAGCCATGCATCAAAAGAGCCGCCCCACCAAGGGGGTCGCTAGGAAGGCCTTTCGCCACACATCCTTAGACATCCGTCAAGGCCACATGCCTATCGCCTATGCTCATGGGTGACCTTGGGGTGCTTCCGGCATCTCATGTCAAGGACCTGAGACCCCCACCTCACACCACGACCATTATACTCACCAAGGGTCCCATTCCTTACACTATGAGACCCCAATGCTTAGGGGCTCCAGTACAAGTCAAATGGAACATACTTGTACGATCTAGTACTAGGTATGGACACCTATACCAGTGGGGATGCTAGAATAAGAGTTATGGCCCGTACTTCTACGGCCAGGAGCTAGAGTCGACACCACTACCACCTGCGCCACTATGCCTGCCACCACTCATCAGACATGGGTACGGACAAGTAGTGGAGACATCCTCCTGACACCTGCTCCTGTACTGGATGTACGACCACAACCTCTGAAGCCACTCCCCTGACATAGTACTTATGTACCACTTGGTCTCCTGGACCACCATGTACCCAGGGCCATTAGACCCTACTATAAAATGAACTCTAACACCACCTGAAAGGGGGTTGGAATTTTTACTATAGCAAAGGCTTGAGAGTGAGTGAAAGATTGATTGATTTCTCCATTGTTATTCAGTCATTGTTCTTGGGTTATTACTTTGATTTCTATAGCTTTTTTTATTGACGATCCTTACTTGATAATTTCTTCCAACTCAACTTAGTTGACGAGTTCTCATCGTCAACAATTAGGTTGTTTTCTCAATGTTTTGGGCACATAGGCTTCAACTTAGGTTTACTGAGAAGGTCTTAGAATATTTCTTAAAACTATGATATTCACAGAATTGGGTCATTTTTGGGTAAATTTTGGTAGCTTATGGCGAATTTTAGGAATTACCCATTCAGGATATAAAAGATGAAAGGTTAGGGTTCAAAACCACATTACTTAGGGAACACACTTCTTGGGTGGTTTTTCTCTAAACCGCTCGCCAAGGACAGTAGTGGCCAAAATTTCTAACACACAGATCCCTAAACATCAGGGGTCTGTTGGAAAACCAAGGTGCAGAGCATTGGGTAGCGCGTGGGGTCACGCAACAGGCCGAGACTAACTCAGCTCCTATATTAGAGATAACATTCTCCCCCGTACATCCGTGTCATAACCTTTACAAAATCTTAGATTGCCTACTAAGTAACTCATCATTCTTGTTCGTTAGGAAATCTAATGGCACCCAAGAAGAACACACCAAAGAAGAATGCATCTGGCTCGTCTACTCAACAAGCAAACAAAGGAAAAGAGATCACCTCCGAATCTCCTCTTCCCCACTTCGGCCCAGTGGTGGAGAGGGAGGTTGTGGTCGACCCCAATGCGTTCTTCGAGGCAGAGACAATCACCTCCAAGATTATGACCCAAGGAAGAGTCAACAAAGTTATGTTGAGCCATAATATAGAGGTCAGGTCTTGGTGTCCTCATTGCCCGACCTAAGTTTGAAGGGGAACGGAGTTGCGCGCCTCTCCAAGATGACTTCGCGGCCTGGAGTGATGAGCATTTAAAGGCAGGGGCCTTCCTTGCCCTCGATCAATACATCGCTGACTTCCTGAACTACGTGAAGTTGGCACCTTTTCGGCTCCCCCCAAATTCATACAGACTCCTGGCGGGGCTAAAATATCTCTTTTGGAAGCACGAGTGGGAGGTCCCCACTCCGGCAGATATTGTATACTTCTTCTACCTTAAGGCCAGCCTAAAACAAAATGGGCGAGGTGATGAATTCTACTACCTCACCAGATTCCCAAACTCCGCTTCGGTCATCGAAATCCTAAGCTACCCAAACGACTACAAGGACCAGTTCTTTATGTCGAATGGGTTCCGAATTGTGAGCATCGATACTTCAACCGCCCTCGTAAGTTTTCTTTGTTTTCTCAGCTCGGAAAGTCATTCTTTTTTTTTTTTTTTAAAAACATACTCCTTGTGCATATGTTAATTGATTTTACTTTTTGTGCAGCCATATTCGCGAGGACTGGGAAGTCAGTGACCCTCAGGGGTCATTATGAAACACTGTCTGGGCACCCACCTAGCGAGAAAGACTATCGCCAACTCGTGAATGATGTCACGATGCTGGTGTGTAAGTTGATCGAAAAAGGCTAGATGCTGGCCTTAAGAAGGACCCGGGCTACCCTTCCAGTAGTCCTCGAGCTCCCAACTTCTTGAGAAGAAGACTAAGAAGCTGTTGAAGTTGAGAAGCGAGAGAAGGATGAGGTGCCTCTTGTGCGGAAGAGGCGGGTTCCTGAGGCTTCTCGGGAACCTGATTTAGAATGAGCTGCATCGGGGGCAGCAGCCGGCCCCTCCGACCAAGGTAACCCATACCCTTATAAGGAATTAGATAGGGTTGTTGCTAACTTTAGGCTAGTTAGATTTAACCCAAATCAGCTCGTCCACCGCCAACCTAACAATCCAGACCATAACATCACCCTGCTCTAGTGCGTGGATCATTTAGTGTTGCGCCATGATATGAGTTACCCTAAGGGCACTATTGTTGTAGATAATACCTTAACCTTTAGGTCAGCCATTGTTTAGGAGTATAGGACAAATCGTAGGTCGTGGCCTTCTTTGCTCAGAGCGCCATTGCCCCTGGATTTAGGCAATATGTAGACGAGTCTAGCCCCGAGGTAGAACCTAAGCCCGAACCTCGTATAATCCAAGAAATTTCAGACTTAGATTCCCCTTCTCCTCCAGTAGTCCCAAGGTCAGAGGTCGTGATAATAGAGTCCTCCCCCATCCCAGAGGGTAGGACCTTTATTTATATCCTTTGTGTATGTTTTTTACTTTATTTGTGAATTAATTCCCTTTTTGTTCTTTTTAGGAGAAGAGATGGATCAACCTAGAGCTCCTGATCTCCATACAGCTTTCCAGGGTGGATAGTCCAGCTCGGGTTCTGTCGTAAAGAAGACTCGCTTTACAAAGAAAACCCCTCATGCGGCAGGAAACACCTCCAAATCCCCTACTAAGGGGAAAGGCGCGAGCACAACCACTTTGGCGTCTATCATGATGGAGAAGAGGATTCCACCTCCTCCTCCTTATCGATTTGCGCCTGCTTGGGATCACGTAATACAAGCTGATCCCCCAGCTCCTCCTGTCTCAACCATAACTGTGCGCATCCCAGTTGATCCCCAGGACCTGGAGAAGATCTCCGATGCCTTTAGGGGAATCCTCTACGAGATAGCAAGCCACATGATGGGGCACACTTATCAAGCCAACCTGAGGGACCTAAGGATGATAGAAGAGCGGAGCACGGAGAACATTTTGGAGTCAGCCTTGGGGATGACTCTCACGGTAAGATATCATTCCTTAGTGAAATTTTTCTCTTCATCTTGCTAAAGTATAAATCTAACTTGCCTCTTTACTTTTAAGTTTGCCCTATCTCAGCACCGCAGGATAGCCCGAGCTAGGGCTAGAAATGATGAACTCCAAGCTGAGCTCAATACCGCCAAGACCGCCCTGACCGCTGCTCAAGAAGGCAAGCTAGCTTCCTTTGCAGCTGCTCAAAAGAGTGAGTACGATTCCAAGTTCTCCCTTGCATCGTCTCAAGAAAGCGAGCAGGCCGCAAAGATTGTCTTGGCCGCTCTCTAGGTCGAGGTTGCTAAGGCCAAAGCAAAACAACTAGAGGTCGAGGCTGCAATTAATAAAGAGAATGCGGTCTAACAATCCTCCATGGAAGACATGTTGTACCATTGCTGGGTTTTTAACCAGGATGGCAACTTTTCTTTCATGGCTCCTGAGTTGTGGGATCCATATCTTGAAAAATTCAAGGCCTGGATCTTGCAAGAGCCATTGGAAATAAGGGAGGAGATCGAGGAGGTCACATCCTCAGAACGTCCTGTGGGGCTCAATGAAGTCTTCGTTGTTTTCCTCTTTCCTTTTTTTTATTTGTTTGTAAACAATTTCCCTTGGGCTTAGTTCGAGGTTTTTCTCCTTGGGACAACTTGAATTTCAATTCATTTATCTAACTTTTAATCTATTTGTCTTTTCCTTGATTATCTCTCATGTTTATGCTTTCTTAGAGTTGCACATTCAGGATTTTAGGAATCGATTTTTAGATCGGGATAGATATTTTGAGTTTGGTTATATCCAAATTTAACGTGTTGATTTATATCATACCTGTTAAGTGTCAGGCCTTGGACCCGGTTACATCCAGGATTTTAAATATTTTAAACTTAGTTCATGTTGGGTTTATTGACATCTCGAGCTTCTAAAAAACCCATTGAATATTCAATTTTGCTAACTTCCAAGTTTTGGACCTGGTTGTATCCAGGGTTTTAAGTGATTTGAACTTAGTTCGTGCTAGGTTTATTGACACCACGAGCTCTTAAAAAGCCATAGGATAATCAATTTTCCAAGCTTCTAAGTTTTCGACTTGGTTGTATCTAGGATAGTTTTATACCTAGTTGTATCAAGGATTTTAAGTAGTTTAAAAATTTAAACTCAATTGGCAACCTTGTTCTGATCCAGCTCAAGTTATATGCCCCCCAAGTAACCAGAGTGTAAAGACTTTCTTGGTTGCTTTTACAAACATCAATACACGAGATAATTTGTAAATAACCTGATAAAGAAAAATTATTTAAAACAACGCTAACAAGAAAAATTACATAATAATCCCCCATTACTTAATTAAATACCTTTTATAACTAAGCCTTAGATAGATGGTTGGTAATACTAGTGGTAATACTTCTTTAAGTGCATGGCGTTCCAGGTCTGTGGGACTGTTTCTCCACTAAGCCGAGCTAACTTGAAAGTTCCCTCACGCAAAACTTCCACGATCTGATAAGGTCCTTCCCAGTTCGGACTTAAAGCGTCGTCCTTAGGATCCTTGTTTGCCAAAAGGACCCTTCGAAGAACTAGGTCGCCCAATCCAAAATTACGTCTTTTGACCTTAGAATTAAAATAACAAATGATTTTCTGTTAGTAATGTGTGAGATGTAACTGTGAATCCTCTCATTTTTCTTCAATCAGGTCTAGAGACGCATTAAGTGGCTTATCATACTCCGCTCCTGGCTGAATGTCCTTAGTTTATGCGTGGCTACCTTTATTCGATGGGAAGGACGACCTCACTTCTGAAGGTCAAGGAGAAAGGAGTGTGTCCTGTGGGAAGTTCAGTATGCTCAAAGTACTTGTGGGAGCTGCTTGGGCCATACTCCTTTGGCCTCATCTAACATTTTCTTAAGGCTCGCCTTTAGGGTCTTATTCATAGCCTCGACCTGTCCATTGGCCTGTGGATATGCAACCGAAGAAAAAGTTTTATTAACTCCATGATTTTCACAGAAATCGGTGAAGAGATCACTGTCAAACTGGGTTCCATTGTCTGAAACGATCTTTTTAGGAAGCCCAAATCGACATACAATGTTTTTCACCATAAATTCCAGGACTCTCTTTGAAGTGATGGTTGCCAAAGGCTTGGCCTCTACCCACTTCGTGAAATAATCAATTGCCACCACTGTGTAACGAACTCCTCCCTTTCCCATAGGTAAGGATCCTATTAAGTCAATTCCCCATACTGTAAATGGCCATGGGGATTAGATCATCATTAGCTTGACTGGAACAGCTCGGGCGACTGTGGCGAAGCGCTGGCATTTGTCGCATTTCTGAACATGGGAGATGGAATGTTTTGTTAAAGTGGGCCAAAAATAACCCTACCTTAATATTTTTAAAGCTAGGTTTTGCCCCTAGCATGATCTCCACAAAAGCCTTCATGCACCTCTTGCAGAATGGTTTTAGCCTCCTCAGGCAGAACACACCGTAGAAGAGGTAGTGAATGACCACATCGGTATAATGTTCCATCAACTATCACTTACCTCGGAGCTTAATAGAGTATTTGTCTCGCATCCTTTCTTTCCTTGGGTAACCTTCTTGTTTTAAGATACTCCTCTATGGGGGTCATCTAGGTCGGCCTAGCGTCAATCATCTCTACCTCTACCATTTTTTCGGCCACGCTGGGACTCTCCAAGAATTCCACTAGTACTACATTCAAAGTCTCAGCTTCATTAGAGTTCTACTCACTAGGGATCTATTCAATAGTACTATATTCAAACTCTGATAGCTCTCCCTTCACCTTAGCTAGATAAGCCGCCATCTTGGTACCACGCGCTTGATATTCCCCCAACACCTGATTGACCACGAGCTGGCAATCGCTATAACACTGGACGACCCTTGCTTTCAATTCCTTTGATACTATAAGTTCAGCAAATATAGCTTCATATTCAGCTTCGTTGTTGGATGCTTCAAATCTGAATCTCAGAGTTGTATGGAATCGATGCCCCTCCAGAGAGATCAATATGATCCCAGTCCGTACCCATTCTCGTTAGATGAGCCGTCCATGAATATTCTCCACAACTCCTGCACTGATTCCTTCAAAAACTCCTCTTGAAATCCAATATATTCAGCCACAAAATCAGCAAGGGCCTGGCTTTTGATCGAGGTCCGTGGTACGTATAGTATATCGAATTGGTTGAGTTCTACCGCCCATTTTAGAAGACGTCCCGATGTTTCAGGAATTTGCAATACCTGCCTTAGAGGTTTGTCGGTCATGATGTGGATTGAATGGGAGTGGAAGTATGGTCTAAGCTTCCTAGAAGTTGATATCACGTAGACTGCTATCTTTTCTATCAGTGCCATGATTCAGCCCCGAGAAGTCTTTTGCTTATATAGTACACCGATTTTTTAGCACGGTCTTCTTCCCGGACTAACACGGCGCTGGCTGCATTTTTTGTCACGGCCAAATAAAGGAATAAGGGATTTTCAGATACTGGCTTAGACAATAGTGGGGGCTCGGCCAAATGCATCTTTAGGTCGAGGAATTTCTGCTCGCACTCCTCAGTCCATTCAAATTTCTTGTTTCCTTTGAGGAAGTTGTAGAATGGCAAACACTTGTTAGTGGACTTTGAAATAAATTGGTTAAATGCTGCAACCTTTCCAGTCAGGCTCTGAACTACTTTATGCAAGCTGGGCGAAGGCATATCCAATAATGACCTAATTTTTTTGGGTTCGCCTCTATCCCCCTTGTATAGACTATGAATCCTAGAAACTTTCCCGATGCCACTCCCAAAGTACATTTTCGGGGATTCAGCCTCATATTATATTTCCTCAACATTTTGAAACATTCATTTAGATCAGAAACATGGTTATCGGCAGTCTTGGATTTGACTAGCATATCGTCGACATACACTTCAATATTTTTCCCGATTTGACCAATGGACATTCTGTTGACTAACCATTGGCAGGTAGCCCCAGCGTTCTCCAGCCCGAAGGGCATAACTTTATAACAATACACCTTTGTTGGAGTCATAAAGCTAGTATACTCTTGGTCCGAAAGATTCATTGTGATCTGGTTATATCCAGAGTACGCATCCATAAAGGACATGAACTCGTGTCCTGCGGTGGCGCCTACCAATTGGCAATGGGAAGCAATCCTTAGGACAAGCTTTATTCTGGTTGGAGAAATTGATGCAGGTCTGCCACTTTCAGTTTGACTTCTGAACCGGAACATGATTCATGACCCATATCGATGCAAAATCCTTAGGCTTCATGAATGAACTCGCACTTTAATAACCAAGCTACTTCTTATTCCAATGTCTCAGCTCGGATTGTTCCCACGTCTCTGCTTTTGGGATTTTGCAGGCATGCTTTTATCCATGTTTAGGGTGTGCATGATCACACTCAAGCTTATTCCTACCATGTCTTCATGAGACCAGGCAAACACATCTTGATTCCCTTGTAAAAATTTAACCAGCTCCTTTTTCCTATCATCGCCATGATTTTTCCCAATCTTAACGACTCTTGAAGCATCTTTGGGATCTATATTTATCTCCTTGAGCTCCTCAATAGCTTGGAGCTCTGACCTGTCCTCGCCCATTCGTGGGTCGATATCATCACTTGGGGAGAAGTCTTTATCCTTTGTTTCTTGAGGTTCTTCCATCCCAGAGGTAACTTCCACTTCCTAGGACTCCTCACCTCCGTCACTTATGGCCATTGCTTGTTGCCTGAGTTGTGTTTTTCCCTTCATGGAAATACTATTGCATTCCCTGGCAGCGAGTTGATCGCCTCTGACATTGCATTTTCCCGCAGATGAGGGAAATTTTATTGCTAGGCGGTGAATAAAGGTTATGGCTTCAAACGCCATCAACACAGGTCGACCCAAAATCGCATTGTATGTGGCTGGCAATCGATGACCACAACCTCAAGAAGCTTGGAGACAATTCGTGGAACTTCACCCAATGTTACCACTAATTTGATCGTTCTGATAGCCGCTGACCCTTCACCAGAAAACCCATATAGAATCATGGAAGTTGCCTTCAGCTCGGTTATAGACAATCCCATTTTTGCTAGCGTGGACCTAAAGAGTAGATTCACAGAACTTCCATTATCTACTAGTGTCCTCCTAAATCTCTGGTTGGTGAGCAGAACTGTTATGACCAGATGATCGTTATGTGGGAACTAGACATGGCTGGCATCTTCCTCTGTAAAAATGATTGGTTGTTTTTCCAATCGCTGCTGTTTTGATAAACGTTGTTCCGGGACGAACTCTACTCCGTTATGGGATTTTAGTTCGTTGATATATCACTTCTGGGCACCTCTGCTCGTGCCTGCCAGATGAGGTCCTCCCGAAATGGTGGCTATGTCTCCTCCTATTATTGGAGGAGGATTGTCTTGATTCACATGAGCTCCGACTTGATTCACTGGAGCTTCCGGAGTTGACAGAGTGTTTTGTCCAGCGGGCTGACTAGGAGTTACTCGATTTCGGGCGTACTGAGCTAAAGGTCTTGCCCTAATGAGATTCTCGATTTCATCCTTCATGTATCTACAGTCATTAGTATTATAACTGATACCATTATGGAATCGACTGAACTTCGAAGGATGATACAAACCACACCAACGATTGTGTTGAAACCCGACACCAAATATGGCAGCCACCAAGAACACACGAAATGGGAATGAAGAACCGCGACCCAATACTTAGCCAAGCACGAACCTTGGTATGAGGAAGACGCCACAAACGGGGATGGGAATCCATTTGATAAGTCAGATTGAACGCCACAAGGAATACCCTTGATAAGTTCGAATAGTCTCTTCAAGAACTCAAGAAGAAAACCTCTCAATTTTCATTTCATCAAAATCTGCCATTCCCAAACGTTTACAAAGGCCTAATATAGGCGAAAATTACATCAAGACAAGCCCCTTTGTCTTCCTAAAGAAAACCGAAAATTAAAGACAACCCTTTGTCTTCCTAATGAAAACCGAAAATTAAAGACAACCCTTTGTCTTCCTAATGAAAACCGAAATTTAAAAACAAGCCTTTTGTCTTCCTAATGAAAACCGCAAATTAAAGACAAAAGGACTCTTGGACTCACACAAGTCAAGTGTTTGACTTTTCACAAAATAAACAAAGACTAAATAAAAAATACAAGATGAAAAAATACAATAAGACTCATCAAGCTCCTAAACTGAGTCTTTTGGCTCCCGCCCTCATCACCAGACCAACTGGAACTAGACTTGGATCTTTAGTCTTGGTGTCCTCATCAAAGGATCTCTCTTTGCCCTTTGATTCTTTAACGGTTCTGGTTTCTTCCATGGAAGACAAGCAGAATTTGCCAAGAAGATGCATTCTCTAGTATCTGTGAGATCGGTATATGATGTGTAAACCGGTTTAAATTTCACCACGGACTGGTTTTTCTTTGTTCTGTCCTAGCCGCCCTCACCATTTCCCTTTCTCTTATTATTTCCCCCTAGGTTATTATGGGCAACGGTTTGAGTCGTAGTTGCAATATCCATTACCGCTCCAACGAGCTGGACAGGGACTTGGATCGCTCCTACGATAGAAGCTCACACCTATTCTAGATTAACCCACCTTTGAGCTCGGTTCAAGAACTCATCCACAGTATTAACTCCTTTCCTCTGTAGCTCTTGCCACAGGTCACCTCCCACAAGGATTCCCGTCCTTACTACCATGACCTTAGAACTCTCAACGACGTCTCTAGCTCACGTAGCAACATTGGAAAACCTACTTAGAGATGCTTTCAAAGATTCACCGGGCTACTGCCTTAATCCGAGCTACTTGAGAAGCCCTGAATGTTCTCTTGAAATCGGCGGAAAAGCTCTTCCACAAGCTGATTGAATGCCTCTTATACTATTTCAACCACTGCCTAGCTGGTGCAATCAGAGTCGAGGGGAATATTAGGCATCTTAGCTCGAACCCGATGTTATGGGCCATCATCATGGTGTTGAACATCCCTAAATGATCAGACAAATCTCCATCTTCGTCGAACTTTGACAAATGTGGCATTCTAAAACCCTGTGGATATGCGTTCGACGCAATATTCAGGGCGAAAAGCTCGAGCTCATCCTCTGAATCACACTCATCTTTCTCTTTTTCTGATAGGAGCCTCTTCATTGGCTCCTCTATCTCGGCTAGCCTTTCGAGGGATTGGTCCCTGGTTCCTTGGTTATTCTGGGGCTGTTCAACAGCTCCCGTCCTATCATACGTGTTCGGCGGGTTGTTGTCCCTCCAAGTTTGGGCTTGGTTTTGTGGGACATTCATGCTTATATGGATAGTAGGAGAAATCCTCCTCCGTCTGCCCCTACATATGTCCCGCAGACACATGTCAATAATCCAGATCCTCAGCCTCAACCGCGAGAAGTGAGCTTCGCTAATGGAAGTTATTAGACTGAAAGCCATCGAAGTGGGAGGTTCGAAGGCGATATGAGAAATCACCTAAGTTCGGCTCAGAGTCCTCAATTCGATTCCTGACCTGATCTACAAGTTATGTCTTATGGGTGATGGGGGATGCCTGACTGGCAAGGCAATTCTTGTTCCGTCAGGGAGGACTAAATTAGCCCGCGGTTGCTCCGCCCCACCATTTCTAGCTCTTTGCGTCTGGCGATCCGATCGCGACGCAGGAGAGTTGGCTGTAATATGTTATCCCAGTGAACCTGCTCCGGCCCCTCCTCATGGGTTGCCATGGGTATTCCAAGGCACGTGTGACGGTGGTACCGAACTCGGGGTCGTGTTTCTAACCGATCGACTGACCTGCTGATGACCCTTGGGAGAGCCACTAGGTTGAGCATTTTGGCGATCTCGCGTTGTGGGCTTAGAACTTGGGGTGGCAGTTCTGACTGACCAACTTGGTTTGGATCGGATCGGTTATTCCTATGGGACATATGAGACCCAGTTTGCCTCTTTTCGACATTAGCGTCGGTTGGAAGAGGGGGTAACCGAGCACAAACCTCCTCGGTTTTCCTGTTTGCCTTAGCAAGATGGCTTCTTGACTGCATGTTTTCCAGTTCTATCGCAGTTAAGTAGTCTGGGTCGGGATTCGGCGGAAATGACGTCGAACTCCCAGTATCGCCGTGGCCCACCGGTTACTTTCCCGGTCATTGCTGAACTTTAGGGCCATGCTCATTTGAAATAGCAGTGTGGTGGCCCCCCTGTCCACCTGGCTGTTCCATCTCCTTCTCGTGTATCCAGCGAGTGACCACCATGATGAGATTTGATTGGGATTTTTATGAAAGCACTAATCTCAACTGTAACGCCCTACTTCCTTAGAGCCATCACTAAGTGAGTTTTAAACATGCCATTAACTCGCTAACTGATGTTTTAAGACAAAAGTGTAATTAAACAATAAACAGAGTCATATACTTTGAAAATAGTTCCATTCATTGGAAAATCACAAAGCGTTTAACATTTGGGATCCCAAAATACTGTTTAGAAATATCTACAACTCAAAAATATAACCAGAGTCAGCTAAACGACAAAATCTAGGTTTAGTACAATCATCTTCCAAAATACCCCTGGCCGTGGCAGCCAGGCAAGCCAAACATGTACGCGCCGCTTCATGCTCTCCATACTCATGGTTGATCGACTTTCCCCTTGCCATTACCTGCACCATAGAGCACTTGTGAGCACAAGCCCAGTAAGAAAACTCACACAAGCAGATAACATATGCATATTTAATATTCAACATACAATTAAGCCACCATCGGGCACAAAACATACGACCATGCCGTACCAGGCACTTTACCAGGCCCTGGGTTCGCGGTTCACACTGTGAGGATATCCTATGTATCCTTTAGAGTCTCGCCCTGGCAACTCGCACTCCACATGCTAAATGCTACTCCCGACCCCTGAGTCGTTCCCGGCCCTTGCCATTCTCAGCCCTCGCCATTCCCGGCTCTTGCCGTTCAAACACATATATGCACACATAGCACAATTAAACAAATACTTAAACATGCATAAGCACAATAAATGGGGCTACGCCCTGCAACACAATCATATAGGGTCATGCCTTGCAACACAAACTATAGGGCCTCGCCCTGCTCTACGGGTATAGTAGTTTTCTTACCTGTGTCCCGAGCTTTCCAACCACCAATGTCCTGAGCACTGTCCCCTAGTTCGAGCCTCAGCAAAACCCTAGTCACAACGCGTCATCAGTATTCATCCATCAAGTTCTAATCCATTAACTATCTTCGAGTCATAATTCTAATCTCCGAGACCTTGAATTCTACTAATCCTGGTGATAAAATCCATCCCGTGCCTTAACTTTTGGATTCTCGAGCCTAAAACCTCCTTAAATTCCAAAAAGGCACTAAGCGCTGCGGCCCCAAGAACCCATGCCGCGGCCCCCAGCTCAACCAAAGGCCCTGCCTCCTGTTTTCCAACACACCACGGCCCTGCCTATAGGGCGCCGCGGCGTGCCTCCACTTTTAGGCCACCCAAAGTTATAAAGGGTCACGGCTCAACAAGAACAATGCCGTAGCCCGACCCCTCGAACCTAGGAAAACCCACCATTTTCTCTACCTAAACAAGGCCAATTACCCCTAAAATTAGTCTAACAACTTAATTTAATCATCTCAGAAGTTCTACTATGATTCCAGCAGCAAAACCTAACAAACTCTAGCTATAAAACATATCAAACCCAATATTCAATCTTCAACTTCAATACCTCAAAAGAGCTAAGAAAACCTGTCAATAACCATTGAATTAACTAGCTAAAATCACAGTTAATGCTTACCTTAGCCTCTGTTTGAATCCTCATAGTGATGCTGAGTTAATCCCCAAGTCAAGAGCTTAAATCCTTGCTTAATTCTCAGATTTTCCCTTGGTTTGGCTTAGAGAGAAAACTGAGAGAGAAGAGAATGTTTTGGGGTTAGTTTCTCCAAGTTTCGAAGTATATCTTTGGTTTTGTTTTATTTATCTTAGTCTCTAAGGTTACCTCAAGGCTCGGGGTACCAAAAACGTCCCTGAGGGAAAAATGGTAAATTTCCCCAATATTCCCTCCTAAACATTCTATCTTTAAATATATCTCCAAATATATTTCCATAACCCGATAACCCCATAAAATGTCTAATACCCGAAATACCCCTCGACTCGCCCCGAGTCGGGTTTTCGACCCTGTTGTGACTTTCTAGCTAACGGCTCCCTAGGTCTGTCTTAGATCGTGCAACACAGATATTCCCCAAGTGTATCACAATTATCACATTTATGCCCTCAACGGGCTAAAATTACAAACATGCCCCTAATAACCAAACGGGGCCCACATGCATATTTAATTCACCTAAACATGCATCTCTACTCACATATTCATACAAATTCACATATTATAATAATAAATCACTTATTGCCCTCCAGGCGCGCTAATCAAGGCCCTAAGCCTTATTAGAAAATTTGGGACGCTACAAGTATCCCCTCCTTACAGGAATTTCGTCCTCGAAATTACCTGAACAACTCAGGATACCGCTCCCGCATCTCTGATTCAAGTTCCCACCTTGCCTCCTCAACCTTGTTGTTCCTCCACAACACTTTCACCAAGGCGATGGTCTTGCTCCGCAAGACTTTATCTTTCCGGTCGAGAATCTGAACCGGCTTCTCCTCATATGACAAATCCCGGTCCAGCTCTAAACTCTCATAACTCAATACATGTGTCGAATCTGATACACACTTCCAGAGCATGGATACGTGAAAAACATCATGAACCCCTGATAAGGTTGGAGGCATCACCAATCTGTAAGCTACCTCTCCAACCCGTTTCAGAATCTCGAAGGGGCCAAGAAACCTAGGGCTCAGCTTGCCCCGAACACCAAACCGTTTCACTCCCCTCAAAGGTGAAACCCTAAGAAACACATGGTCACCGACCTGAAACTCTACACTTCTGCGTCTCAAGTTCGAGTAACTCTTCTGGCGAATCTGGGAGGCGAGCATTCGAGCTCTAATCTTCTCAATCACCTCATTCAACCTTTGAACCATTTCAGGACCCAAATAACTATTCTCACCCATCTCATCCCAAAGGATCGGTGACCTGCACTTCCTCCCATAAAGCATCTCATACGGAGCCACTTCGATAGTCGCCTGATAACTGTTATTGTACGAGAACTCAATCAAAGGGAGATACTTACTCCAAGATTCCCCAAAATCTAGCAAACAGGGTCATAGCATGTCCTCCAGTATCTAAATCGTCCTCTAAGACTGTCCATCTGTCTGAGGATAATAAGTGGTACTAAACAGTAACTACATGCCCATAGCCTTCTGTAGTCTCTCCAAAAAATTGGAGGTGAAGGTGGGATCCCTGTCAGATACTATCGACCTCAGAGCCCCATGAAGTCAAACAATTTCCTTCACATATAACTCGGCATACTACTCAACAGTATAAGTCGTCCTGACAGGTAAAAAGTGGGCGGACTTGGTATACTTATCCACAATCACCCACACCAAGTCATGCTGTTCCATGGTCTTCAGCAAGCCAACCACGAAGTCCATGGTAATATCTTCCCACTTTCACTCTAGAATCCTTAGAGGGTGCAGCAACCCTGCGGGCCTCTGACGTGCAGCCTTGACCTGCTGGCAAGTTAAGCACTTGGCCACATAATCCACCACATCCCTCTTCATGCCCGACCACCAATACAAAGCTCTCAGATCTTGGTACATCTTCATCGTACCTAGATGTAAGGAATAGGGAGTGGTATGCGATTCATCTCAGATCTCCTACTGGATATCAGAATCCATCGGAACATAGATCCGACCCTTGTACTTCAGTATCCCCATCTCCGAGATAGAGAAGTCCTTAGCCGCTCTGACTAAGACGTTCTCCCTATGACCCCTCAACTAGGAATCTTTCCCCTGCACTTTCTTGATTCTCTCAAGGAGTGTAGATTGAAGAGTGATGTTGGCTAACCGACCAACCATAAACTCTATACCCGCTCTGTTCATCTCCTCAGCTAGCTTATCAGATATTTGTCTTGAACTGAACAACTGTCCTGGGCCTTTCCAACTCAATGCATCAACCACTACATTAGCCTTACCAGGATGGTATAGGATGTCACAATCATAATCCTTAACCAAATCCAGCCACTCTCTCTAGCACATATTCAGATCCTTCTAAGTAAAGAAGTACTTCAAACTCTTATGGTCGGTGTAGATCTCGCACTTCTCACCATATAGATAATGTCTCCAAATCTTAAGTGCGAATACCACCGTTGCCAACTCCAAATCATGCGTGGGATATCTCTGCTCATACTCCTTTAGCTGTCTCGATGCGTAAGCTATCACATTACCAGCTTACATCAGCACACACTCTAAACCCTGTCTGGAGGCATCACAATAAACCACAAACTTCTCATTATCTGTCTGCAAACTCAACACTAGCGCGGTAATCAGTCCCTGCTTCAACTCTTTGAAACTGTTCTCACATCTGTTTGTCAAAACATACTTTGTCTTCTTCTTTATCAATATTTTCAATGGAGTATCCATCTTGGAGAACCCCTCAACAAACCGCTGATAATATCCAGCCAATCCCATAAAACTCCTCACTTCAGGAACACTGCTCGGTCTAGGCCAATCTCTCGCTGCCTCAATCTTACGTAGGTCAACCAGAATCCCCTCCTTACTGACGATATGGCCCAGAAAAGTAACTTGCGATAGCTAGAACTCACACTTGCTAAACTTAGCATAGAACCTATGCTCCCTCAACTGCTGCAATACCAAACATAGATGCTGCTCATGCTCTGCCTCTGACTGAGAGTACATGAGAATGTTGTCGATGAATACATTCACAAACTTATCGAGATAGACTTTGAAAATCCTATTCATCATATCCATAAAAGTTGCTGGGGCATTGGTTAATCCAAAGGACATAACCAGGAATTCATAGTGTCCATACCTCATGCGGAAAGCGATCTTTGGTATGTCCTCTTCTTTGATCCTTAACTGGTAATAACCTGACCGGAGATCAATCTTGGCAAACTCTGTCCTTTCCTGTAGCTGGTCAAACAAATCGTCGATCCTAGGTAGTAGATACTTGTTCTTAATGGTCAACTTGTTCAGCTCCCTGTAGTCAATACACATCCTAAGGGATCCATCCTTCTTCTTGACAAACAACATTGGAGCACCCCATGGCGAGAAACTCGGTCTGATAAACCCCAAATCTAGTAACTCCTGCAACTAAATCTTCAACTCCTTCAACTCTGCCATAGCCATTCTGTAGTCAATACAGATCTGCTGGAAATAAATCTGGAACTCACATACCAATCTGGTCTCCCCCAGTCAAATCGACATAACCCTAGAGGTATCCACAACATTCGCTAAGAATCCTATGCAACCTTCCTGCATCAGGTCTCTAGCCTTTAGTGCTGAAATCCTAGGTACTCACGGTCCACTAACTGTTCCCACAAATACAAAGGGTACCTCCCCTTCTGGCTCAAAAGTCACCATCCTGCACTTGCAGTCAATCGTCGCCCCATTCTTCGATAACCAATCTATCCCTAGGATCATATCGAAGTCATCCATCGTAAGCTCAATTAGATCAATAGACAACTCCCTACCATCTACCTCTACTGGCAAAGATCTAATCCATCTCCTAGAGACTACCAGCTCCCCAGTTGGAAACAAAGTCTGAAAACCCCTAGCATACAAAACACTAGGTCTACAGAGCTGATCTTTCACTCTAGCAGATAAAAATGAATGAGTAGCTCCTGAATCAATCAATGCAGTATAAGAAAATCCAGCACCATAAATATAACCTATCACAACAGAGGGGCTAGCCTCCGCCTCAGTCTGAGTCAAAATAAACACTCTGGCAGGAGCGAGACTGTCACCCTGCTTCAGCTCCTCTTTCCTGGCTTGTGGGCAGTCCTTCTTCACATGATTGGCACTCCCACAGAAAAATCAGGCCTTAATCTTGCACTCACCCTGCATCCACTGTCTCCACCGTGGACACACTCGAAAACTCCTCCAGTTGTCACCTCCGCTCTGACGGCCACTAAAAGCACCTCGTTCCCTCCTATCCAAACTGGGAGGAACAAAATAATCTGGGGCCTTCCACTTCTGCTCACTAGATCCACTACCCCAACTGGATCCAATAAAAGGAGGCACCGTCCTCCTGGCATCGCGCGTAACAGCGCTCTTTCTCCAAATCTAATCCTCGGCCCCCTTAGCTGTAAGGGCCTTGTCTACAACCTGAGCATAAGTAGTAGTCTCTAGATCTAAAGTAATCTTCACATCACGGGTCATCATAACATTCATCCCACGTACAAATCTGTCTCTTCTTGTCACATCTATCGGCACCAAATCTGGCGCGAACTTCGCCAACCAGTCAAATTTCAAGGCGTACTCTGTAACGGTCTACCGGTTCTGGGTCAGGTTGATGAACTCGTCAACCTTTGTAGCTCGGACTGCTACACTGTAGTATTTCTCATTAAAGATGTTCCTAAATTCTTCCCATGTCATAACTGCCACATTCCTCCTCTGAACTACTACATCCCACCAGATGTGGGCATCTTCTCGGAACATGTAGCTGGCACAAGCTACCCTCTCGTTCCCTTCAACCCTCATAAAATCCAGAATAGAGGAAATCATATTCATCCACTGCTCCGCCCGCAGTGGGTCTGGTCCACCCTCAAAGGTGGGAGGATGCTGCTTACGGAATCTCTCATATAAAGGATCCCACCTGTTCTCCACAACAGGTTGAACTGGCACTGGTGCCACAACCTGTTGAACTGGCAACCTGGTGACTTGTGGAGGGGCCTGCTACCTCAACTGTCGAAGTTCTTTCTCTGTTCGTTGCAATCTTTCTTCCATTTCGGAAAACATCTGTTGCCAATTCTGTGGGGCAGGTGGAGAGTCCTAACCCTGGTTGTCATCCTCGGCCCTACTATCGTGGAGTCTTAATGACTGTCAAGGAATCTCTACAAATATGCCCGCAATCAATGACGTCGCTCATCAAGCATGATAACAACATCCAAAACCACCTCCCAATCACATTAGCCAACCATAACAGCAATCCACATAACATACAAATATAATATAACACTCAACGGGCAATGCCCTAGCATCATGCATATGTTAACTCATTCATCATTCTCTATATAAAATAAGCAAGCAAACAAGGCATTTAACCACATAATTAGGCATATAAGTCAATCATTACAAACTAACCCTGAGTCGAGCTTGTCACTAACAGCGAGCGTACATGTTTAGTCAATCTCTAGGAACCATAAACCTTGGCTCGCTCTCATACCAAGTTGTAATGCCCTACTTACTTAGAGCTGTCACTAAGTGGGTTTAAAACGTGCCATTAACTAGCTAACCGAGGTGTTAGACAAAAGTGTAATTAAACCATAAACAAAGTCATATACTTTGAAAATAGTTCCATTCATTGGAAAATCACAAAGCGTTTAACATTTGGGATCCCAAAATACTGTTTAGAAATATCTACAACTCAAAATTATAACAAGAGTCGGCTAAATGACAAAATCTAGGTTTAGTACAATCATCTTCCAAAATACCCCTGGCCGTGGCAGCCAGGCAAGCCAAACATGTACACGCCAATTCATGCTCTCCGTACTCATGGTTAGTCGACTTTCCCCTTTCCCTTACCTGCACCATAGAGCACCCGTGAGCCAAAACCCAGCAAGAAAACTCACACAAGTAGATAACATATGCATATTTAACATTCAACATACAATTAAGCCACCATTACACTAAACACATACAACCATGTCGTCCTAGGCGCTTTACCAGGCCCAGGGTTCGCGGTTCACACTGTGAGGATATCCCAAGTATCCTTTATGGACTTGCCCTGGAAAATCGCACTCCACGTGCCAAATTCTGCTCTTGGCCCCTTCACCATCCCCGACACTTGCCATTCAAACACATATATCCACACATAGCACAACTAAACAAATACTTAAACATGCATAAGCACAATCAATGGGGCTACGCCCTGCAACACAATCATATAGGGCCATGCCCTGCAATGTAAACTATAGGGCCTCGCCCTGCTCTATGGGTACAACAGTTTTCTTACCTGTGTCCCGAGCTTTCCAAGCACCGATGTCCCGAACATAGTCCCCTAGTCCGAGCCTCGCCGAAACCCTAGTCACAACGCGTCAACAATATTCATCCATCAAGTTCTAATCCATTAAATATCTTTGAGGCGTAATTCTAATCTCTGAGACCTTGAATTCTACCAATCCGGGTGATAAAATCCATCCCGAGGCTTAACTTTTGGATTCTCGAGCCTAAAACCTCCTTAAAGTCCAAAAAGCCACTAAGCTTCGCGGCCCCAAGAACCCATGCCGCGGCCCCCAGCTCAACTAGAGGCTCTGCCTCCTGTTTGCCCACACACACCACGACCCTGGCTATAGGGCGCCGCAGCGCGCCTCCACTTTCAGGCTGCCCAAAGTTCTGAAGGGCCGCGGCTCAACAAGAACAATGCCGCGGTCTGACCCCTCGAACCTAGAAAAACCTACCATTTTCTCTACCAAACCAAGGCCAATTACCCCTAAAATTAGTCTAACAACTTAATTTAATCATCTCAGAAGTTCCACTATGATTCCAGCAAAAAAACCTAACAAACTCTAGCTTTAAAACTTATCAAACCCAAAATTCAATCTTCAACATCAATACCTGAAAAGAACTAAGAAAACCAGTCAATAACCACTGAATTAACTAGCTAAAATCACAGTTAATGCTTACCTTAGCCTCTGTTTGAATCCTCATAGTGATGCTGAGTTAATCCCCAAGTCAAGAGCTTAAATCCTTGCTTAATTCCCTTGGTTTGGCTTAGAGAGAAAAATGAGAGAGAAAGAGAATGCTTGGGTTGGTTTCTCCAAGTTTCTGAGTATTTCTTTGGTTTTGGTTTATTTAACTTAGTTTCTAAGGTTACCTCAAGACTCGGGGTACCAAAAAGTCCCCGAGGGCAAAATGGTAAATTTCCCTAATATTCCCTCCTAAACATTCTATCTTTAAATATATCTCCAAGTATTTATTTCCATAACCCGATAACCACGTAAAACGTCTTATACTCCAAATATCCCTCGACTTGCCTCGAGTCGGGTTTTCGACCTTGTTGTGACTTCCTAACTAACGTCTCCCTAGGAATGTCTCAAATCGTGCAACACAGATATACCACAAGTGTATCACAATTATCACATTTATGCCCTCAACGGATAAAATTACAAACATGCCCCAAATAACCAAACAGGGCCCACATGCATATTTAATTCACCTAAACATGCATCTCTAATAACATATTCATACAAATTCACATATTATAATAATAAATCACTTATTGCCCTCCAAGCGCGCTAATCAAGGCCCTATGCCTTATTAGCAAATTTGGGACGCTACATCAACTCTCAATGAAAGCACCAAACTGTTGACGCGGTTTTTCGCCAACAGATGATTAAGAAAATAACAAGGTTGAATTAGTGCTTAATGATAAACCAAAGTAAGAAAATAACTCTCAAGAACACCGGTCTTTTTACGTGGTTATGTGGTTAAAGTCCACTTAATCCACGAGTCTATATTAACAATGTTTTTCTCTCTCTATTTTGATAGAGTTTCGGTATTACAGAATAATCGTCCCCCTTCCTATCCAATATTCTCAGTATATATAGAGAAATTCCTTGGACAGGTTTAGGTAACCGTGTGAGTCAATCACAAATTTACACATTTATTACATTTAATATGAAATATTTCCATTTATACTAGGATATGATCTGATCATTAAATAAATAGTCTCCTAATATATGGGACATTAAATATCATAGGCTAGCCATAAATGATCATATACAATATCTGGGTCTTCGGGGATCCGCGGATACGCCATATCTCCAATTTACCCGGAGTAGGATATAGCGTCGAGCTCTTACTGTGGAGACCGTGCCTTATAAATATTATAAGCTTGCCCTTATCAATTTATGCATCCCTAGCTCGGACAACTGTCATGAAAACATTACTGTCTACGTGGAGAATACATGGACTCCTTGGCTATTTTCTTCCATGTATTTATTTGCCAGCTGTACACGATCTGAGTGAAAGACTCCTGTTGAAATTAGAATACACAGAAGGTGGTTATAAAAATTTTACAAAAGAATATTTTCACTAGGTTTGGTACTCCTAGAACTATTTTAAGCGATGAAGGGACTCATTTTTGCAATAAAAGGTTCGATGCTTTGCTGGCTCGGTATGGATTAGGGCATAGAATAATTCTTGCCTATCATCCTCAATCAAATGGGCAAGAGAAAGTATCCAATATAGAGGTGAAAAGAATTCTTGGGAAGACAGTCAATAGTTCGAGGAATGACTGGTCCAAAAAGCTTGATGATGCGCTGTGGGCTTATATGACAACATTTAAAACTCCTATTGGCATGTTACCTTATAGGTTAGCTTTTGGAAAGGCATGTCATTTGCTAGTGGATTTGGAGCATAAAGCATATTGGGAAATGAAGCAATTGAATATGAATCTCAAGTTATCTAGTCAAATAGGCTTATGAAAATATATGAATTGTGTGGATGGCAAAATGAAGCCTATGACAAGCGATGATCTATAAAGAACGTACTAAAGCATGGCATGATAAGAATCTTATTCGGAAGGAATTTTATTCAGGGGAACAAGTATTATTGTATAACTCGTGGTTGAAGCACTTTCCTGGAAAGTTGAAATCAAGGTGGTCAGGGCCATTTATTGTCACAAATGTATTCCCTTATGGAGTAGTTGAGTTACAAGGAAAACTAAAGAAACATTTTAGGTAAATGTGCAATGAGTGAAGCTGTATTTGGGTGGTCCTATTGATCAAGTCGAGAACATCATCTAGTTGAAATCTTTGTAAAGAGGAAGCCAACTCTTGGCTAAATGATGTTAACGACAACGCCATTGGGAGGCATCCCAAGTTCATTTTATAGTTTTGTTTTTTTTAGTACGATAATTTTTTTTTTTATGTTTAGTGTTAAATTTTTATGTTGTTTTAGTTTTTCTTCTGAATTTGGTGTTTTAGACTTTATATTTTAAATATGAACCATAGAAATCGTAAAGCCTATAAAAAAATGAAGATTTTAGTTGGTACACATTTCAGCCGCGACGCCTCCGCATTTAAGTTGTAGCGCTAGACAAGTCATAGAGCATGCTACTTTTCGTGAGTGCCCAGGCGTCGTGGCGCTACACATCTGAATTGTGGTGTGTGAACCGAGAACATGCCTAGATTTTTTACACGGGTCGCACTGCAAGGGAATAGTTGTCGTGGCACTACTTCAAAAATTTCCATAAAACCCCTTTTTCTCAGATTTGTTTTCCCATTATCTAAAAATCTCTCACAAACTCTAACTCCTTTAATCCCTAAACTCCATTTTTTCAATAAAATCCTCAAATCATACCACAAAATCTTCATTAATCTTCACATAAACCTTATTCCAACCTTTTTTCATCATCAATTTAGCCCATATCCCCATTAATACCCATTTTCTCCATCTACACGTCCTAGTTCCAAAATTTGCGGGAATCACAACACTTATTGGACGAATTGAAGAAATTGGAGTCTCATTCAATGATTCTTGGTTTAGGTAAACAAAATTCATCTCTGTAAGTTGGGAGGAAGGATTTTGTGTGTTATATTGGTAATTTTGGTGGATTTATGGTTTTATTGCTATTTGGGAAAGTAGGAAAAACAAAGGGAGGTGCTGCCAAATTTTTTGCAGAACTTGAGTTTTGAAAGTATAATGGGTCCTAAAAGATCAAATGGAAGTGCGACGTCTTCTAGGGCAGCGGAAAATTTTGATAGGTAAAGGTTCGTATGTAAGGAAGCTCAAGAGAGACATGAGTGATTAACTAAGAGGAGTTTGGTTTTAGAGCGAGACATGGACTATCAAAATTTTCCTTATGACGATTATAACTCTGAGTCTATTCAAGTTATCCTTCAAGATAGGGGTTGGGAAACATTGGTGGATCTTGAGAGAAATCCTAAACAAAATGTCTCGATTGTGTATGATTTTTATGCGAATTGGCCAGCGCAAGAGAATTATCAGTGTTTTGTGAGAGGGAAGCGGGTACCTATTAGTGCCGTGACATTTAACAATTCTTATAACCTCTAGTCTTATCCAGATGCTCAGGTTGAATATAATGCATTCTTACGTACTGAAATTGATTATTTGAAGGTAGCCAAATTTATTGGTTGTCTTGGGGCTCGAGTTACTTATATTCACGATGAGCCCAAGCACATGTATATGTGTTAGCTAAACCACATGGCGCGTGCGTTTCTATATTTTGTGAGCGCTCGGTCGATCCTTTCTTTATATTTTTCTGATATTACCATGGATTGATCGTTGATGGTCTATGCGATCATGAAGGGAATGCAAATTGATGTGGGAAAACAATTTCGGAATAGTATTGGGTTCATATGTCAACTCACTACAACTAGTGGTCTTGGGCATGGTAATTTTATCACAAATTTGTGTGACACTTATAGGGTGTCGGTGCATCCTACAGATGTTGTGGGGTGGGTACAAGGTGTTATTGTTTTTGGTTATACCGCACCTATACCAGTTCCTGATCCTTAGGAACAAAGACCCTGTCTTCATCGGTGTTCTGAGGCTTCTCAACCAGAGGCTGCTTGCGCTACTGAAGAAAATAAGGAGGCTATGGATGAGGATCCACCTTTGGCATTAGGTGGACCGATTGACCCATATACCCAATACACACATGATCATTTGAACTATATTATTCAGCAGAACAAGCACATGCAGCAATATTGGAGTACAAGGAATGTATATGAGCATGCTCATGTAGATCAATTGAATACATTGGTCAACAGATGGAATCTCAATGATGTTCAGCAACCTTATTTTCAATATCCTCCAGAGTTCTATCTATATTATCAGTCGTCGCCTCCTCCACCATACTAATGTGGCGTTTCTATAAGTATTCTTTTCATTTAATTTTGTAACACATTGGGGGCAATGTGTTATTTATGTTTGGGGGAGAGTTCACTTTGCTTTTAGTTTGTTTTTTTGTTTTGTTTGTTTTTAGTTGATAGTTTTGAATCAAGTTTTTTGGAAGCCGATGATACTAATGACCATGTGATATGAGTGAGGATTTTAAATTGTGTGAATCCATGTGCTCAGTGAGGTTAATTTTCTGATGAGCTTTGATGTGAGTTTTTAATTTCCATGATAGCCTTAATTACTCAATTTCTTACAATCCTTTAGTATATGCATGTTAAGTGGGTTTGTGGATTGAAATTTGTAAAATATTTTAGAACTTGCATAGTTTGTTGATTAAGCTGAAATTGGAATGATGCATTCTTAGGAAGACGATATAAGGAACTTTTCCTAGTGTGCAGTGGAAATTGCGGTAATGGTAGCATTGTATACAACAATTTTTTTTTCCATATAAACGACTTTATATGTGGATCCTTTAATATGCAATATGTTAATCAACAAAATATGTATACGTAAAATTGATAGGAAATGATTTACCTCTTGTAGCCTATTAAGAGTTCTTGAATTTTTTTGTATCTAATTCGATCTTCCTATCCTGGCTAGAGTACTCACACCAAGATCTTACAAGATGTTCTCTACACCTCAAGATGTGGGTGGGCACATAGAGAACAAGAAGCAAATTTGTGAATCAAAAGTATTCTCAACACTTGAGACTCTTGATTATAGGCTAGAAAGGAAGAGAGATTTTTCTTTTGTGAGAAAATGGTGATCACTTTTAGTAATACTTCAAAAACTACTTAACCTATTTTCCATCATATATAATATATAGGCATTATTGTTATCATCATATTAATTAAATAATAGAGATCAGTTTAATAATAATAAAAATAAATAATAATTGAAGACGAAGTCTTCAATTCCATTTTAAACCCATTTTAATTATTAATTAATTAAATAATATAAAAAACCAATAACTGATCATCATCAGTAGTGGTACACGCATAGGGTAGTCCAGGATGCAATCCAGGATGCCCTATGCGTGTAACACTTCCTAAAATAAGGGGATTTGATTTTTTTCACACATATTTATTTTAATTAATTAATAATAGAAATTCAAATAAGGTATCATCTTTTTATTGAAAAGATAACAACTCAAATTTCAAAATTTGAATTTTCATTATCATCTTATTATTAATTAAATAAATATAATAATTAAAACCAATTTTGACTATCCATATTTACCCTCTTTCACTTAAATAAAATAATTGATTAAAATCAATTTCTTTTATTTCTATACAATTTCAAAAATTGCATTAATGCAATAATAAATTGTTCAACTTCAATTATCACATAATTGTATATTTATCGTGAAGAATAAATATTTTCTCAAATAGCCCATTCACAGTTGACCCTTGTATCAACTCTTACCTTAAATATTCTCTACAATAAATAATAGATTATTATCCAAAACTCTTTGATTCAATAATCCTATTTATTAGTCTCATGATCACTCCACTATAAATATGAGACTGCACTCTTGAGAATTAAATACATATATTTACTAAGTACTTTATTGTAACCATAAAGTGTGCATTGGTATAATAATTAGATACAAATTAATCCTCTATTGATGATTCATAATTAAGTGGGAATAAAAATATTGTTTTACCCATTTAATTATATCTTGTTTCCTAGTGTACCATTGACTTCACTAGTGAAGGTTAATTCATAATCTGATTATGAATTTGACGTCAATAACCTTTTCAGTTCCAAAAGCCAACCCAATAAGGAACCATCATTCAATCTATAAGAAGGTATAGATTCCATATCTATTAAGCTATGTCCCCAGCCGTATACATCATTTAGTCGCCAAAACAATAGTTCTTAGCTTGATCATTCTGACAAACCATAACACGTGAATCAAAGAATCAAAGGACATATATATGAGTTCATAGTAGCTTTAGGATTACGATAAGTTTGTATATGATCATCAGTTGATGTGTTTTATAATACTATGAAGCGGTATTTAAACAAGTATTATCAAATCACATCTGATCTAGTTCTACATATTCTCAGTATGCAAAGTACCTCCACTAAAGTGTCCTACTCTAGTAACCTAGATCTAGGTCACGTGTATTCATAATAATAATTGATCGTACTAGTAGTAATTATTCTAATGATTCCATAAATTTATTTTACTGCGAACTATTTAAGTCCATTATCTCAATCTCGATCCTCTCACACCAATATGAGATTGAGACCACATAGATGAACTTGGAAATTTTCTGATATTTACTTACTATTATTAACAATAATATAGTACATAAGCCACATATAAACAATAATTAAATTCATTTCATTAAAACCATTGTCAACTACAATTTCTTTAAGGACACTATTCACAACATATGATTTAGGCAATTCTTTGGAACAATTGAGCCTTTCAAGCCAACCATAATGTATTAAATCCCTAGTTATCCA
The DNA here is from genome assembly GCF_963169125.1 of Humulus lupulus. Taxonomy (NCBI): domain Eukaryota; kingdom Viridiplantae; phylum Streptophyta; class Magnoliopsida; order Rosales; family Cannabaceae; genus Humulus; species Humulus lupulus. The sequence continues at coordinate 151,048,270 of NC_084794.1, read as the reverse complement.
ATTTTAAGCCTAACATGATTCTTTTTTTGTTTGACACCAATGTTGATTCTATTTGAAACTTTGTTATTTATCTTTCCCTTTACTATACTATGAGCACATGAAAAGTTACTGGGGAGGGGAATGATTTGTAATGGGATTCATGTGAAAAAACATTGTATCAAAAGTAGAAGGAAAAAATATATTGAGAGTGAAAAAGCGAGAAAAATATATTAATAAATGAACTACACTCTAAATAAGAATAGAAAGAAATAAGTTTGGGGGAATTTAGTATCATTAGAAATTGAAAAAGAAGAAAAAAAACAAATTCAAAAATATGAATTCTCTTAAAATAGGAAATTTTGGGAAATTTGGGGGTTGATTGTGGGATTTCAAGTTATCATAAGATTAGTTTGTTGATTCGTATCCTTATGTTATAGTTGAGCCTAAATGACTTTTTATTTACCTACCTAAGCCTAATTTTTTCGTTATAAGCTTAAAAAGTCATTTTGATTCTTGAACATGTGTTATCATATTAGGGGAGATTGATGAGTCAAGAAAGCATATGAAAAACTTGGTTTTGATGGAATGATTTAGAAGATTTAACATGTATATTGTATTGTGATTGTGTGTTATTTATAGGTTAAGGCAAATTGTTGTAGCAAAGATTAAAGTTCATTACTGCATTAGTTTTGCTGAAATTTTGGATAAAATGCAGTTAAAATTCTGAGCTTGTATTACATGATGTTTCTTAGGGTGAGGCATGTTAGATTCATGTGTGTTAGTTAGTTTTTTAGAAAGTTTCAATAGTTTTTACTCGAGAACGTGTAAAAGTTTAGTTTGCGGGAGTTTGATACAGTAGTTTTTTATAGTGTTTTACAGAGTCTTTTTAGGGAATTTTTTAGCTTATTTAGTTATGTTTGTGCAGTATAACGCTTTTGTTGCCTGTGTTTGATAATATTTCAGGATCTATGAAAAAAAAGGCAATTTGAGTCACAGTGCTATGTTTAAAGGTAACGGTGCTGCGATTTGATAGAGATGGCCAAATCCTGAGAAGTTGAGGGCTCGTCGCCTACATGTTGAGTCGCGATGCCATTGATTGGGGAATTAGAGTCATGGCGCACCTACATTTGAGCCACGATGCTTGTCGATGCAGAGATGAGACAAATTTTGATTCTTAGACACGGGCCGCGATGCATCATTATGGGGTCGCGACGCTTTAGATGGCCATAGTGCGTATTACAGAATTTTAAGCTGGGGCAAAAGTTGAATTTCACATTCAAAAGACAAACAACTATATGAGCAACATTATGACGATTTTTGAAGGGGGGAGAGACTCAAGGAAACACTACGTGGAGACAAATGATTGAAGATCTACTTGTTTTTATCATTCTTCTTTTTCTTCTACTTTCTATTGTAGTGATGTCTATACTTAGTTTAATGGATTTGATTATGTTTATCATGAACTAATTTCATATTTAGAGTCTTAATGGATTCTTCTTGAAACCTTATGATTATCTAATGCAGTTTTTATGAATTTCCTATCAATATTGTGAATTATTTGTCTTGTGTTTAATGTTTGTGAATGTTTGATCATCGTTTGCATGATTTATGTGATTTTAACCTCAGATATGAGAAGTGAATGATAAATATTCTATAGTCAAATAATCATAAATCTATATTGGACGAGAGTACTCGTATGACTTGCGTAGCTTAGGGATTTCATGTTTAATGCCTGTGATATATTAATTTACCATCGAGATGTAGGATATTTGTATATTGTAGAGAGTTACAAGTCCTAGTAAGAATATAATTTCCAGTTGTAATATGCTATCATGATAGAGATAGTAATCCTTAAATTCACATTAGAGAGGCATAGGTTGATACTTGATGAAGTTAATAACTCTATATCTTTGTCCATTGAATTAATATATTTGATATTGAGTTATCTATATTGTTCTGATTAATTGTTTATCTCTTTTAGTTTAGTAAATTCTATATTCAATATTCGTCAAATCAATTAGAAATAAAGAATGATTCTTCGTAATTAGTAATAGTCCTCGTGGGAATGATACTATACTTAATACTTTATTACTTGTTTGTGATTGCGTATACTTGCGTACATAATTTTCACAATAGAAGACAAGTACAAAATGTGCAAGAAATAAAAAGGCAGAGAGTCGACAGCGCATGGGATCCTAAAGAACCCCCTCCACTAAATGACTCCTCAGAGTGAAGGATCAACTATGTGAACTCCCTCACAAGCATACCCATCTCCTAAATAGTGTGGAAAGATGTCAAGACATCTAGTGGCACGAAGCCCCGTGGAGGCAACCTTCTCCTTGAATTGTGGAGGTAGACGTCAATCAAATCTTCATAGTCTTTAAATTCCCTTGTGGTCTAGGGAAGCTCCAATGTGAGCCGACACCAAAGGAATAATGGAGAACCCCACACATGCTCCGGACTTACCCTGCCTCCTACTTATCTAGCGTTCTAAACAATAATAGAAAATTTACCTTGCTCAAGGGAAGAAGACTCTATCCCCGTCATTGCTTAAACATTTCGATGGCCTCCCATTAATATAGTTGATATGGCGAGTAGCCTTCCCACAGGACTAGTTGGAAGTCCTATACTTTGTCTAGTCCAATTTGTTGATGCGCTATTCCTCTCAGAGAAGGCCCGCGACAATCAGGTTCTCACTCGTGACCAATTGGCTTAATTCCAAATCCACGTCCGGGAGAACCTTTATCTCCTGGAAGCAATCCTTGTATGCTTGGACGTAAAGGGTTCGTCGGAAGGGACCTACAAAAGGGAAACTACTAAGTATTAGGAAACTTCAAGACTAAGAATATACATCTCAAGAGACGCAAAGACACTTACCAACCATTGAGAACCCGAGGATGAGAGTATGGTTGGTTCGCGTTGAGAAATCATTCGTGAAATAGAATTTGTCTTTGTAGTGTCACGCATGGATCTCATTGTGATGAGGAGCCTTGTATACCATGTTGGGGTTGGCGAACTTCATCAAGATGTAGTACCCATCCAAGTCATTTTGCTTCTTGCTCTGCATGGTTGTAACGCCCTGGTTACCCCAAAACAGTTACGGTGAACCAAAAATTTGACCCGCTGCCCGAGTCCTTTGGTTAAAGACGTGTTCTAAGTGTTATTAACAGGCTAAGGTGGAAATCAATAAAAAGGAAAGGATATATTTTATTAAGTATATAAACTGTTCATGAGCTCATAAAAAACATGTACAAGTTGTTGGTAACACAAAATGGTCACTACTGTTTCAAATTTACAAACCCGCCGACCTAAGCGGCAAAGATAGGGTAAACCCCCTAGTTCCTCTGAGAACTCCTTGTCTGTGGTGGTCAAGTGGCCGCATATGTACACATCACCACCTAAGCTCTCCACTCAAGGCTAGGTGAGCTTTTCTTTCCCTTCACCTGCACCACATAGCACCCATGAGCCAAAGCCTAGCATGAAAACACAATATTGCATATAAACATTATCAAATGATTATCATTATAATCACACAGAGCTTATAGCTCTTAAACAAATGAGTGAATATCACTTGAGGTTCTAGAAAACCATATTGAGTGACTGACAAACAAGTCACTAACTTAACCAGAAGAGGAGCTGCTCGGTAAGCCACTAGCCTTAAACAGATGAGAGACTATGGGTAAGTCTCTAACTTAACAGATGAGTGACTGATGGGTAAGTCACACAAGCGCTTATAGTATTCATCAAACTTGAGATCGGTCCAGCATTAATGCTCTTTGAGTCATCCAATGCAGTTATCGATTAGATATAATCTTTATTGGCTTGCGTTGAACACGCTAAGGCCGTCCTGACTTATAAGTCAGCACTATGTGACCAGTGCCCAGTACCACTGCCGAACCTGACTAATAAGTCCCAGCTTCACAGTTGATACTGACACCTTTGCCAAATTTGACTAATGAGCCAGTACCATGCACAAGTGAGCAAGATTTTCTAAGCATTCAATAATCAATCCATGTCCACATTTACACAATCAACATGCTTCATGAACAACCATGCATATCACGTATGGGGTGTAGTTTTCTTACCTCTGGTTCGAACGAGAATCAATATAAGAACGACCCTTGAGAACGACTTGTCTTTTGTCCCCTTAGCGGTAACCTGGTCATAACCAATTATGGGATTCCATCAATAAAATGAATAACAAAGGTTCCCAAACCAAAACCTAGCCTCCGAGACATCGAATACTACTAAACCGAGTAGTAGGATCGATCCCGAGGCCTAAGGCTTGAATCCCCGAGCCAAAAACACATTTTTGGCCAAAATTCCACTAAGGGCCGCGACCCTCCTTGGCCATGCCACGACCTGCCCCTCAAACAGAGGCAGCCTCCATTAGCACCTCTCAAGAGCCACGACTCTTCTTGGCCATGCCGCGGCCCAACCCCCAGTTCAGCCAAAACTCTGGTTTTTCTTCCTTTGCGATTTCTCTTGGAACCAAGCTCAAACACCTCTCAATTATCCAATACAACCCCTAAACTTGATCTATATCACACCCTTAGCAAAACCCAAGTTAAACCCCAACCAAAACTTTCATCAATTCCAACAATCCACCACAAAATCATAAGCTGAAACTAAACATCAAAACAGAGCATACTAGAAAACTAATGGCTAGAAACTCACCTCAAACTTAGGTTGTGATGCTCTTAAATGGTAGAACACTCTCCCAAAATCTCAAGGTCTACTTCCCAAGCTTGAATCCTCAACAAGATCACAAAAATCACAAAGGAGATGGAGGAAAAGGAAAATACAGGTAAGCTTCAAGACTTGCTCTGTTTTCTGATCAATGCTACAGTGTAAAACAGTTTATATCTATCCTAGGGGTAAAAAGACCATTATAACCCTAGGTCAATTAAGGGTTTCTAAAGGCTCCCAAGGGAAAATTTGTCATTTCCAACCTATCTCGTTAATCATAATTAATGCTCTCCAATTCCCGCTATTCTCAATAATCTCAAACACCAATAATTCACATCCTGTTACCCTTTAATGTTCGGTAACGCTCTAATCATTAAAATCACCCCGAGACTCATCCCAAGCCCCGAACTTAAACCTGTTGTGACTAGGCCGCTAATCAATATTCCAAGATCGTCTCATGCCGAATGGCTCAAACAAACCCAAATTATAATGTGGTCTCAACATATATCACCGACATGCATACAAATATACAATTTTACCATCAACGGGCCAAATTACCATCACACCCCTGTTATTTTAAATGTGGACCCATATGCATGCATTTAACATCATATTATAATATAATTCTCATAAACATGCATATTGTCATTTAATGGCATAATTAAACAAGTATGGCCCTCCCGGCCTACTACTCCAGCCATTAAACCATATTGAAGAATTCGAGGCATTACAATGGTATAGAAGCTATGGAGGTACAAGACCTTGGTTGGAGAAGGCTCTAGCCAATTCCTTATTTGATACAGGATATACAAGCTCGTGAGGAGTCGATATCTATTCGGGGTCAACTTGAAGAGAGCGATCCCCACGTACTTCAAAAAGTTGATGAAGTACTAGTTTAATGGTAGGGCAGCTCTGGCTATCAGGTGTGATTGACTCCATTCTCCAAGCCTATGCAAACTACAATGCGCTATCTCCAACTCTCGGCAAATACGCACTAGGAACTCCTCCCGATTGCATAATTTTTCTTGATGTGCTCTACGGCCAGGAGATGCTTTAACTTTCTGGGGAGCTGCTATGCCTTAACCCCTGAGACCTCATATAGTTGGGTGGGGTGAGGAATAGGATCCAAGTTCTCTTCCTACTCTGTGATGCCCCTCTAGGCAGGCCTCTCCACAGCCAAGCAGCCTCTCTTACAACCAACTCCCATGCTGGTACTCGGGCCTCCTCTCATCTTCTCTCCTACTACCTACCACATTCTTAGGCCATGGAAAGAAGTTTATGGTAAAATTCACAAAAGCCTTGTTGGTGTAGCTCTCGGAGCTCCTCGGACACCTGAAAACAATAACCAAACAGTTAGCGCCTTGAGCGAAAGAAAACAGGCCAAAACAGGATAACCCCTAAGAAAACTGCTCGGGGACTAAATGAGGAAAGAAATTTATGAGGTAAGGTGAGTCGTAGGGACCCTAGATCAACTCTCGGATGACACCACTGAAAACTCAAGAACATTGCCAGAATCTAGAAGTTTTTTAAATCTGATCGAGTGCCTAGAATGCGAAAAAGATGTCGAGGAGCCTAAACAGACCATTCTGGCTAGTTTTGATGCTAGCATGGACTTATAAGGACACTAAAAGATGTCAAAATTATCTTTCAATCCTAAAGTCCTAAACCCACAGAGAACCAAGAGCACACTCAAACAAAGAAGGGGTAGTAGAAACTTACTCGAGATAAACCGCCTATAAGTGTTGTAGCAGTCGCGAACAAGAAAGTACTTTGTGCGATTTACCTAGTGTAAATGTGGAAATTTCTCCTTGAGAATTTTATTCACGGACGAAGCTCTATACTACGAGACACCCTCACTAGGCGAGGGCCCTCAGCTATTTGCCCATCCGAACTTCACCATCGCTATGCGAGGGTCCCTAACTAGTCGTCCGTATGCGCCCGGTTCCATCAGGCATCAAGCCTCGCCTACACTCGGAGGAAGAATGTCAGCCTCGCCATGCGAGGGTGGGGGCTTTGTTGTGGCATCCATGCTCCTAGCCTCGCGACGCTGCACCTGGAAGGAGGAGAGGCAACCTCGCTATGCGAGGGTGCTACCTTGTTGCTACACCCGTACCATGCTCCTACTTGAGGGAAAAGGGCCAGCCTCGCTATGCGAGGGTATGGCCTTGCCACGGCGCTCTTGCTGCTAGCCTCGTGTCTATGCGACCCGCATAGACCGGCCCTGACCCTTGGCACCTTGACTTCTCAGGACATGCGTAGGTTGAAGCCTCCTCGACATAGGCACGAGATCACTTGGTGGAACCTTGTTGATATGCCGAACGATCATGGAGCATTGAACGGTGTTGATGCTCATAATCTCATCAAGAGAAAATATAAGGCCGAAGCAGAGCCCCAAGGCCACCGTCTCGCAAGGCCTCCATTCCGCGAGGCCATCAAATGGGCGAGGCCATCAAACAGGCGAGGCCATCATATGGGCGAGGGCCGTCCCATTCCGCGAGGTCCTCCCATCTCGCGAGGCCACCGATCCACGAGGCCACCATTCCGCGAAGCCCTCCCGTCTCGCGAGGCCACCGATCCGCGAGGCCATCCCGTCCCGTAGGGCAACCGTTTCACAAGGCCCTCCCATCTCGCAAGGCCACCGATTCGTAAGGCCCTCCCGTCTCGCGAGGCCACCGATCCGCAAGGCCCTCCCATCTCGCGAGGCCACCGATCCGTGAGGCCCTCCCGTCTCGCGAGGCCACCGATCCGCCAGGCCCTCCCGTCTCGCGAGGCCACCGATCCGCAAGGCCCTTGGGCCACTCCCACCATGCCCATGCGCGAGGCCGCGCAAGGTCCCACGCGCGCACGCCCCAGGAGGTCCATCAGCCCACCATCTTCTCGGAAGGCCGACACCCCGTGACTTGACGCGTATGGGCTCGAGACCCCTACTCAACACCACGGCCAGTACGGGCACCAAGGATCCCCTTTTTCACACCTCGAAGTCCCTATGCTTAGGAGATCCGGTACGAGTCGAATGAGACATAGTTGTACGACCAAGTACTAAGTACGGATACCAGTGCCAGTGAGATTGCTAGGGTAAGGATCATGGTCCGTACATCTACGACCTTAGGTCAGAACCGACACCATTACCTCCTGCGCCAATACGCCTGACACCACACCTCAGGCAGGGGTACAGAAGTAGTGGAGACATCCCCCTGACACCTGCTCCTGTACGGGATGTACAACCACTACCTCTGAAACCATTCCTCTAACACAGTATGTATGTACCACTTGGTCCCCTGGATCATCATGTACCTAAGGCCATTAGAGCCCATTATAAAAGGGACTCTAAGACCACCTGAAAGGGGGTTGGAAAACTGAATGTAAAAACGAGACTTAAGAAATATATGTTTCTGGTATTCATGGTGGCCTAAGTTTTCTCCTGTTGTTTAGAGTTCTTTCTATCTGATTCATAGCTTCCTATAGTATAGAGATCGAAGTTTTCTAACCATCAATCGTTGACGAGTTCTTACCGTCAACACCTAGAAGTTGTTTGATTCCGTCCAACCTTCCAGGATCATGAATGGAGAACCTCTGGCGTGATGATGGTGTTCTTGGTTATTGGAAGGTTTTTCAGAGATCTGGAATGAAAAAATAAATCAATTGCTAGCATAAAAGGAATGGGAGGAAAAATTTCAAGATTTATACTAGAGAACTTGGTGGAGAAGCAGCTTCCCCCCAATCGTAGATCACCTAGGGAATAGGCATTCAAATGTGATCCAACAGCCACGAGTACTAAGGCACGGATCATGATCACAACATCAAAAAATAACACATCTGGTATAGGGTGAAAGGACGCCTCAGGTATGGATTAGACGTCTTGGGCGTGAAAAAGAGTCTTCATTAAATGCCACCAATTGATGGGCCCAACAATAGGGAGTTGTCATTTGGCTTCACCTTTTTATAGTTTTTTGGCCTCGAAGAGCTCAAATGTCTCCCCTCGAGTACGTCTCTTACAATTACTCCTCTCAGTATAAGTCTCCACTGTTTGAGGACGAGTGAATACTTGGGGGGAAAATGTTGTCTATGATTTCTCCAAGTGACACGTGGTAGTCATTACGAAGTAATCAAGCATCACAGAAGATAATAAATCTCTTGTGAGCTCGCCAGGAGCTCCTTGGGAGGAAAGCCTCTTCCCGTGCATCGCCTCCAAGGAAGTATGTACTCGACGAGGACTACATCTCAAGGACTATGACTAGGACGTCCTCCATGTCCTCTCCATCAAAGTCATCCAGGCCTATGAGAACTGTGTTCCGGGCCTGGAATAGGGTGGCAGGTGTCAAGCGTAATGACCCTGGACCACAAGTTGCTATCTAAGATTACATTAATAACCAAGTCATTATGTTAAGTCTGTACAAGCAACAAGCAGGATGTCTCCTGATGCCGCCTGACATGGGAAAATGAGTAGCTACCCCTGACACTATCATGGACATGCTATCCCACAAAATTGTGGGTTGTAACCTCGTAAATGGGCCCACTGTGATGTGCCTGCGCTCACTAGCTCCTTAACTAAGGGAATGTATATTTATTATTCATTAATATCCCATTAAGGGATAATGTTTGTAATAAATCCCCACTAAGATAATTAATTATCCTCAACAAACTATAAACAGGGCTAGGGCACACATTGTAAAGGATCTGATATCGACTTTTTGTTTTCAAAGCATTGCTGAAATGCTGTCTGAACTACATAGAAGCTTGAGACCCCAAGCTTCTCAAATCCTAATACAAGTGACTCATTGACTAAGGTTAATTAATAACCTGAACCACGTAAAAATATATGTTCTCTAATGCATTTTTTTAAGTATTTGTTTAATTGATTGATAGCGAGAAAGGCAGTCAAGATATTTTATTTTAAAAAGATAGTTTATTTCATTTCTTTAAAAATTTGTATTTTAAACCCTTTGTAATTTTTAAACAAAATTTCATTAATTAATAAAATATTAATTTTCTAGTATCCAAATTAACCTTAAGAATTTTTTAGTGTGCTAAACTTAAATCTATAATTATCAAGATTATATTACATTTTCTATCAAAACACTTAGAAATTTTTTCACATTTTTCTTCTAAGTATAAACTTTGTTATTTTTAGTTCTAAGTTGCCTATTTTAGAAAATTGTATGTTAAAAGTCATTACTCTAAAATTATCAAACTGTATAGAATCAAACTTGGCTATTCCAAAAAGTTACTTGCCAAATTTTATACAAAAATAACCATTTTTACTGGGTGAAAACTTTTGTCGCATGTCCACCTTAAAAACTGCCCAAGGAAAATTTAATCTTTTTCTTAAACTTTGAAATTTCATAAAAATGCAATTGGTTTATTATTTAGGTATAAATTTTTTAAGCCTATACTAGGGTATGTAAATATTTCCTATACGAAATAGTTGATAATTTGGATAATTTTTAGTTTTTGAACTTCCATAATTTTTTGCCTAACTGTGAAAAATCATCTCTTAGCCCTTTTAAAAATTTTCTTTGACATTATACCAATTGTATTAACAATATTAAAATAGTGTTCATTCCATAATTCAGCGAAAAAAACGTTAATTTACTTATTGAACTCGCTGTCCAAAGTTGTCTGTTTGGATAGTTTCTAAAAGTCATTTTTTTAGATTGCACAATAATTTTGTAATAATCATAACTCGGCCATTTCAAAACCTTTTTCAACATTTATATACACTATTAACATCTAATCTTTCCAAAATATACAATAGAATCAAGAAAATCCAAAAACAAGGTTATATAATATTTGCTTAACCTTTTGGAATTCAAGACTTAAACATTTTCTCACATAAAATCATAAAATGCCTATGGAATGTTGGGTTCCTTCTCCAGACAATCATCCAAACATTCATGCATGGATGATCAGCCAATATTTAAACATTATTACAGTACCTATAATGAATTTTAACACATCAAATTACAAAAATAAGGCCAATTATACAAAAATCAAGCATAAATATAGTTAAAGTGACCGTCTATCTCTTGTAGACTAGTTGGTGGGTTTTGGTTGATCTCTAGCAGTTCTATATCAAACCAATATATATTTACACTCCTCACAAACCAAATGATCAGTTTATATAAGCTAACAAATGGAACTAAAATAAGAATCTTAACAAAACTGAACAACTTGACAAAGCAAAAGTCTAGACTTTTACCTTTTGTGTTCTTGCCTTTGATGGCCTTTCCTAGCTTTCACAAACTTCAAATAGGTTTAGGGTTGGTTCTAGATGAGAAGGGATGGGAGATTGAGAGAATTAGTGAGGATTTGTGTGAAAAAAATCAGAACACGCAAGGGAGTGTTCGACCAAGGCTAGAGAGAAGAGATGAGAAACTTGAAAGAAAGAATTGAGAAAAATGAAAAATTAAGACTTTTCTTTGACTTTCACTATTTATATGGTGTATAAATGAAATAGAAAATTACCAAAGTAACCTCCTAGCTGTCGCCCCACTTAATCCCAATTAAGCCTTAATTTTGTTTCAATAAACTCATGTAATTTAATTACCGAAAATTCCATTTTTGGCTAAGTGTGCAGCTTTCACAAAAATGCATTTTTAAAGAAAAATCAAACTTTTGACCTTAATTTAAATTAATCCAATAATTTATGCCCAATTATATTTTTCCATAATTATATTTCTCCAATAATATTTTATCCGAGAATTAACCTGGTTAGGGTAACCATTTCGGTGACCGAAATGCTCGGTTTGTCACAAAATCGCACATTTCACAAAACCTAACATTTCAAACATAACTCATCACCTTGTTCTTAGATACTAGTAGGTACCAAAAACTTCGGGCGTTACAGTTCGACATATCTTTCTTGTGCTTTGCCACTGTTGACAGCCAAGTGTGCTGCCCCACAGAATGTGAGCAAGGTGCCTGCGACTGGGGCAGGCTATAATGGGGGTGAGCGTTAATGTTCTCTCGTCTGCTCATTACCTCTAGTAGTATTTGGTTGGGGTTCAATCCCTGCTTCAACAGATCACCTCAACTGTCCAATCGGATTAGGAACTCGATCTCATCTTTGAGCTTTCACTCATTTGTATCATGGCCATAATCATTATGAAAGTGACATAATTTTTTTTTGTATCCCTCCTTGATATATCTTTTTGGATTGGTGTTGGTCACATATATGGAATAGTAGTATGACTAGCTTGATACACATTTGCTCAACTTTCGATCAATGTTGTGTAGTTTGTGAATCCTAGTTCATACTTGGTCGGTTTTGAGCGTTTGCTGTTGGAGGTAGCAGAGTTATTATTTGCTTGTTTCCCCTCAATTTCGCCATTATTTTTTCCAGCATTAGTAGGCTTGCTCGAATTACAATGAGCCTTTCTTTGATCCACTTTCTTGTATGCTGCCACCACTTTTTTCTTTCCTTCATTGGCTATGGTGTCTTCTAGCTTAATGTATTTATATGTTTGATCTAGGAATTCTTGGTTAGTTTTGACTCTATTTTTTCATGGAATATTCCATAGAGGTGATTTCCTTTTGAATCAAGTTGTAATGCCCATCATTTTCCCTTCATCACCAACAGACTTGGCTCAAGCAACTGCTCTAATGTATTCTTTCAGAGGCTCGTTATCCCTCTGCCTTATGTCTACCAGGTGGTTTACCTTTGTTGGGTGTATAAAAGTAGCATAGAACTACCTGTAAAATTCATTGACAAACATTTTCCAGGAGATGATCATAGCATGTTGAAACTTAAAGTATCATTCTTCGGCAGAATCAGACAGGGTTGCAGGAAATATCCTTCAACGAGCATTTCCAAATACCTTTTGAATATTTATTTGTATCTCAAACTTATTAACATGAGATAAACATTCTTCTTTTCCAGTTTAGCTGGGTAGGATTGGCATTTTGAACTTGCTCGGGACTTCTGCATGAGCAATTCTACTGATAAATGGAGTGCCCTTCCTTTAATCTTATTCAATGTCAGAAGTTTTATACCCTTCTAGTTGTTGAAAAACCTTATTTAACACGTTTATCTATGTCTATACTGCTATTGGAATTGTGGGATTAGGGGCGAGTGTTGTAATGTGTTCATCGTGTCTTTCCCTTTGATCATTCAATAGATTCTGCAAGTACTCTTCTCTGCGCCTTTGGTCTGATCCTCGTAGCCGATCAAACACATTTTTTCTTCTAGGTTGTCCCCCAACATTTTGACTCTCTGCTCCATTGTTGATAGGAAAAGGTAGTTTCTGTCTTTGCCTCTGTTCATCTTGTCAGCCAGCTTCTCTCCTTTGATTATGTTATTATTTGGAATCACCTTCATTGCAGTCATGTCTGTCTTTAAAGAGAGATTGATTTTTTCGTGACTCGCTATAACTACTTTCTTGTAATGACCCAACTAATGCTAAGACTTTGGACCATTAAAACTACTATACATAGACACTTCAAGAAAACATACATACGAAACATTCATAACTTTATTAAACACTGTACGCCCTAAATATCCATGGGCTATTAGCGAGATGAGAAAGGACATAATTATATCAGCCACGTGGATGTCACGTACCCGGAGATGCTGTCACCAGGTCCTACCTCTTTAGCTCGAGGTAACCAAAGGCTTAATCAGATAACTAAGGAGTCGGGTCAGAAGTATGGACACCACGGGCTAAGAATACACAAGCTTGAGGCACGAGCTTGAGTTGGCACCTCTGACCCCTTATAAAGTCAACCACGCAATGTAAACGTGCATATATCAGACATCACGTGTCTGATATATCCCTGAATTCTCGGACACGCAGAATAAACGTGCGTGTTCAGGCACCCACGACTGGGTCAGGCCGTGCGGCCCATTACCCCCCTTACCTATTGATTAGACCACACTTCATTGTCAGGTTTTAGGAATTAATCATGAATGTCACAGAAGTGACATGATGGGTAAGAAGGCCACGGGATGACCTCCCTTGCCAACCCCCCAGGTGCCCTCTCCCTAAAAATATGGAGACCCTGGGAGTTGCAAGGGGTTGGATCCTATTGTGTTAAGGAAATACCCTGTAAAGCATATCAGAGAGATAGCAATAATATTGGCTGGTAGACTAGAAGGATTTTAACCTTTGAACCACCTAAAAAATTATTCGTGTCACCATTTTATTTTAAGATAATTCACCTATTACAATTCATTATTTAGCACGAATCCCACTCTTTATTCTATTAATTATCTGTTGGCGAAGAATCGCGTCAATAGTTTGGTGCTTTCATTGAGAGCTTTTAGATTGGTGCTATTGCAAATACCCAACCATGGTAATCACTCGCTGAGGTTCAGCAACGGCCGGGCAAGTAGCCAATAGGCCACACGGTAACGAGGCGGACCCACGTGATGGGCAGGAGGCCCATCATGCCGCCATTTTCGATGGTCAGAACCCTGAGGTTCAGCAGCGACCAGGCAAGCAGCCAATAGGCATGGATGACACTAGAAGTTCAGCTCCCCAGCCACCCAATCCGAACCCATATTTCTAAATGGCTATGGAAATGGAGAATGCACAGTTGAGGAGTCAGCTGGCGAAAGCTAACCAGCAGATTCAAGAGGTGTTGGCTCGACTACCCCCTCTTACAACTGACGCTAACGTCGGAAAGAGGCAAGGCGAGACTCATAAGTCCTGCCAGGGTAATCGGTCCAGGCCTAGCCGGTCGCTCAGACCTCCAACATCAAACTCTACTCCCACATCGCTCCACCGGGAGACCACTTTTGAGGAACCACCTAGGGTCGAGCAACAGTACAGTCGATCGGTTCAGACCTCAACTCCCAGTTCACTTCCGCCCTCGAGCACGCCTAGGAGGGCTCGAGGGAGCTTGCGAAGGAGATCCGGGGAGGGCTCATAACGACAGCCCGCCCCGGCCAGCCGTCCTATGCCCCGCTCAGATCGCAAAGCACAGAACCTGGAGGTTGGTAGAACCGAGCAGCCCCGACCTAACCTGATCTGCCCTGACGGGACCAGGATCGCATCCTCTGTCAAGCATCCTCCTTCATCAATAAAATACCCGTCTCCTCCCCAACCAGTCCGAGACATTCCGTCTCATGGGAGCAGTAGGAGAATTCCTCCTTCCGTCGGACCGTCAAATCGTAGCAGAACACCTAGAGAAGTCTCAGATCCTCATCCCCAGAGGCGGGCTCAAAGCTTCTCAAATGGGAGCTATTGGACCAGAAGTCGTCGAAGTGACCTCTCCGGTGGAGACCTACGCCAATGCTTGAGCTCGGCGCAAAGTCCTCAGGCCACCCCGAGGGGCGACCTCCGAGAATGTCTAAACTCTCAAAGGGGAGACCCGGTGGGAAATGAAAGCCGTGCTCGCCAAAGGGAAGACCTGTCCAAGGTACGCGACAGCAGGAACGTCCCATATAACCTATCTCAAGATAGGAGGGACAATAACCCGCCAAACGCATACAATGGATCCGGAGCTGTTGAACAGCCCTGGAACAACCAAGGAAATCAGGACAAAACCCTTGAGTGTCTGGCTCAGATGGAGGAGCTGATGAGGAAGCTCCTATCAGAAAAAGAAAAAGATGAATATGATTCAAGGGACGAGGGCATTGCGAGGGCGTAATGAGCAGCCTGATGCTCGCCCCTGATCTCTTCGATCCTAGCCATAGACCGAGAAATGCTCCGGTGGAGGGCCAATGCACCCTGCAAGACCAAAAGATTATAAGGAAACTGCCTTAGAAAAAAAAACATATGATGAATACAAACAAGGAGTACCAATGGCAAGGCCAACTTACCGTGAGAGTCATCCCCAATGAAGACTCCATCACGTTCTTCGGGCTCCTTGTCTCAATCTCCCGCAGGTCCCTCACGGAGGCATTGTAAACATTGGTCCACCATATGGGTCGCGGTCTCGTAGAACGTCCCCCTGAAGACGTCAGGGATTTTCTCCAAGGCCCGGGAGTTGACCGAAACGCGCACCTCGGGGGTTGTGGTCGACAAGGTCCCGGGGGGCACCTCCATTTCTTGAACCGAGGTGGGAGCTCGCGGAGGGGGCAGGGGCATCTTCTCCATTGCAGGAGGGGGTGGAGGTACTTTCTCCTGAGCAGCCGAGGCTTGGTTTTTCCCCTTTGTAGGGGACTTGGAGGTGGTCCCGATGGCCTTCTTCGCCATCCGGAGCTTTTTCACCATGGGCCCGGAAGCCCCGAAAGAAGGGTTCCCTCCAAGGAATATAACTCGCAAATCATTGTTCCCGGGCTGAGACATCTCCTCTGTCGAAGCAAAGAAAAAGCATTAATATACATGTAAAAATATTTATGCAAAACAAAAATAAAAGGGAAAACAGAGCTCAAGTATGTATTGAAAGGGAACCTACCCTCCGAGCTAGAGGAGGAATCTATGGTCACGACCACTGGCCCCAGAGCTTCAGCAGGGGAGTCTAAGATAACGACTTCGTAGGCTGGAAGAGGCTCTGGGTCTGAATCTGGCTCGGGACTAGACTCTTCTATGTACTGCCTAAGACCCGGAGCTACTACGACCGAAGGTTGGTCCCGTACTCCTCAAAAAAGGCCGACCTAAAGGCTATGGTATTATCTACGACTACAGTACCCCTAGGGCAGCTCATGTCATAACCTAGCATGAGCTGGTCGACGCACTGGAGTAGGGTTATGTCACGGTCTGGGTCATTTCGATGGCGATGATATTGGAAAAACTTATACAGGATCTTTATTTATTCTCATGTATATCTAATATTAAACAAATTAATATGAGATAGCCTAAAACATGTTTCTAAAATTGAATTCAAAGAGAAACAAAAATAGAATACTTACAGTATACGCAGCGGAATTAAGAGTCCTTCCTTCAGTTTCTCTAACTCTTGTATCCTTTCTGTCGCAGAGTATTATCAAGAAACTGAACCGATTTTCTATTTTCTTCACGATCTTCCAATGTATCCTTAGAACCACCTAGACTAGTGTGCGAAATTCTCAACACATGAGAAAGATATAGAGAGAAGAAGAGAAAATACAAAGAGGCTTAGAAAAGGACTTGTGTTTAGAGAGAATATAAAACTATCAGAAAATCTGAATTATCAAAAACCCTTTTTTTGACTTCTCTATAAGCACTCCTTTTATAGACTCAATTAGGCCATTTAATTTAATTAAAAAATCAATAAAATAGCAGCCATTTTGAAGCCCTAGGTCGAAATTATCATGGGCTATAGGCCCGTGAAATTTCCCATTTGATTATAAGCCCATTGGACTTAAAATCAAGGCCTGTATTATTTTCTATTGATTTAATTAATTAAATAATTATTTAAATCCTGTATCAAATTAATTATTTATAATTTGAACCTTGATTTAAATTTATTTATTAATTTAGATACCAATTTATCTTAATTAATAAATCTGCCATAATTTCTCTTTTCTTCTCAAAATTACACAACTCTGTGAAACTATCCAAAATTGACCTGGTCAACTTTGATAATTCTAATTGATGATTAAATCAATTAATTGAGACTATCTAGATGATTTTATCCAAGGTACAATGGGGACCATGGGCCTATGAAATCAAGCTCCAATAAGTTATCATAAATCTAACAAATAAATTTACTAACTTATTAATTCCTCGTGACTCCACTATAGACTTGGAATTGCACTCTTGAATTCATAGAACGCTCTATAACAAATATAGATACGCTATTAATTATCCATTGTTACAACCATAATTGTCACTCAATCCTCTATAGACGGTCTACAATGAGATAGGACTAAAATACCGTTTTACCCCTCATTGTATTTTATCCTTAAAACACTTAGTTCCTCGTAAATGATATTTCAGTAAACTAATTTAATTACTGAAATGAGATCTCTATCATTTAACACCTTGAACCAAACTAAAAGGAAACCATCGTTTCACTTCTTCATCAGAAGCTATAGATGCTCATATCTATGATTAACACTCCCACTCAATTATACTACCGAGTTCCCAAGATGTAAGTATGGGCTAGTCCGTAGGGTAAGCTGGTAACGAACAAGTCAAAGAACTCAAATAATACAATCAGTTAGAATACTAACCACTCAGAATTGAGATTGAATTGACCTATGGTCAACTATATGATATGACTAGAATAGATAATAACGGTATGTTTACTTATCTTATCAACTGTCAATATCGGTCCTGTCCGATGTAACACTGTAATGTGTAAGTAGATCATATCGTAGATTGGCAAGTCAATGTAAATCCGGTGCACTGACTAATCTTAGGACTAACTTATTTTTGAACATATAATCATATTTATATTCCACTGTGATTACGTCACTATAAATAAGATTAGCTATATGCTCGGGATTTAATAGAAGTTTATATTAAATAAATAATCATGAAAATAAAACATGTGAGCAAAGTGATTGACCAAGTCAAAAAATGATTTCTATTCTTTTATTGATAATAAAATGAGATTACAAAGAATTTGGGTTTTAATTAGGGCATAAAACCCCAACAGATGAATGGGTTGGCTGGGATTGAACCTAGCTAGCCGAAGATCTGCGGTGGCCCTCTCCAAATCCCTAAACAGATCAGGATTACCTGGGCCGGAGGGGCCGACTGCTGCCCCGGACTGGGCCCTCTCCACGTTCACTTCTTGGGCGACCTACAGAGTTCGCTTCCGCCACACGAGGGGCACCTCGTCCTCCTCCTCGGGGATGGGCACCATCTCGCGAGCAGGAGGGAGGCCCCGCGGCCTCCTCAAGGCCAAAGTCTGGCCTGGAGAGATTAGCTTGCACGCCAGTATCATCTCGTCGGACACGAGCTGGCGATAATCCTTTTCGCTTGGGGGCAGCCCCGCCAAGGTCTCGTATTTACCCCCAAGGGTCACGGACTTGGCCGTGCTCGCGAAAATGGCTGCATGATTGTTTCTATGACAGGAACAAGTAAAAGAGGCTAATCAGCAAATTAACTTACGAGCTGGGAGTAGAAGGTACTTATGAGGGCGGTTGAAATAGTGGTGTTCGCAGTTGCGAAACCCCTTGGACATAAAGAACTGGTCTTTAAAATTGTTGGGGTGGCTGGGCAGCTCGATGACCACAGCCAATTTGGAAAACGGGTCAAATAGTAGAACCCGTCGCCTTGCCCTCGCTGCTCCGGGCTGGCCTTGAGGCAGAAAAATTAGAGGATGTCCGCCGACGTGGGGACCTCCCATTCCTGCTTCAGGAATAAGTATTTCAGCCCCACTAACAAACGATATGAGTTAGGGGGGAGCTGGAAAGGAGCCAACTTCACGTAATTCAGAAAATCTACGAAGTACTGGTCCAGCG
The DNA here is from genome assembly GCF_963169125.1 of Humulus lupulus. Lineage (NCBI taxonomy): Eukaryota > Viridiplantae > Streptophyta > Magnoliopsida > Rosales > Cannabaceae > Humulus > Humulus lupulus. Next base: position 151,029,324 of record NC_084794.1, on the reverse strand, counting down.
GGAGGAAGGCCCCAGCCTTGAGGTGCTCGTCGCTCCAAGCGGTGTACTCCTCATCGAGCAGCGCGCAGCTAAGCTCACCTTTAAGGGGAGGTCGGGCATCTAGGGCGCCCCTCCCTATTTCAATGTTGTGGGAAAGGAATATTTTATTCACTTTCCCCTGTGTAGTGACCTTCGAGGCGATCCTCTTGGCCTCAAAGAAAGCTCAGGCCCCACCTCGAGCTCCTACTCCACGGCTGGACCGAAGGCGGGGATTGGGGAGTCTATGACCACCTCCTTTCCCTTGTTGGCTTGCTGGGAAGACGAGCTACCAGCACTCTTCTTGGATGCAGTTTTCTTTGGTCCCATCTGGTCGCCTAACGAACAAAAGAAGAAAATTTAGAAAGGGCGACCTAAGCATAAGAAAGAATCTAACGCAAAGTATTTCCTTTACACGGGCTGAGGTAATCTCAGCCCGTGGAGAGTGAGACCACGTCGTTCGATGAACACGCGCCTCTGTTCCCAACGGGTCCCCGATTACTCAGAATCTGTTTGCCAGGAGGGTCAGAATAAAATTTTTCCTTGGAAGGAAATTTTAAGTAGGCAAACAGTGCAAAACCACCTGTGAAGCGTGTCCCCTAAGCTACCCGGTTTTGCACCCTAAAAACTGGTTATTTCAAACAGTCATACAAAAATTTTACCTAGAAAATCTCCCCAGAAAGCGTACCCTATGAGTCATGCCTCTAAATGGTTTTTTCTACGATCGATGCCCTAGGACTAAAACCTACGCGTATCATACCGATAAAGGACCAGCAAAATACTGCATGCTATTACAGAAACAGTTTACCTAAGCAACAGTAAAGAAGAAATTTAAAGCATGCACAAGCGGAGGACTTACAAGGGTATTTTGCTGTGGTGAGATTGAAAGGGTCATCTGGGTTGGAGTCCTGCTGGGATTGCTGGTGCCAAAGTGTCAAAGGAGCTCTCGTGCCTGAATTTCTGGAACGCTGGGAACAGTAACCGGAAGAAAGAGAGGGTTTTTGAGACTGAGAAGAAAGAAGAAGATGAAGAAATGAGAAAATTTTCAAACGGGTAGCCCATGCGAAAGGTGGCCACCCCTTTTATATACGTAAAAGGCCAAAAGAGGAGGGTCGTTGGATCGCCTTGATGTAGGATATGAGGATCACTACTTGAAAGGCAAAACGATGGCCGAGTATAGGCTAGGCCATTTAATGCGGTTCTCGGAAGACGTACCGTCACCAACCACGATGCTCCACGTATTCGATACCAACGTAATGGGCAAAATGTGAAGATTCCACAAAGAAGCGTAAAAGCCCCCACTGTGGCCCCAGATGATGTCATATGCCACGAGCAGGGGCTTGGGGGGCAAATGTACGCCCTGAATATCCACGAGCTATTAGCGAGCTGAGAAAGGACATAATTATATCAGCCACGTGGATGTCACGTACCCGGAGATGCTGTCACCAGGTCCTACCTCTTTAGCTCGAGGTAACCAAAGGCTTGATGAAATAACTAAGGAGTTGGGTCAGAAGTATGGACACCATGGGCTAAGAATACAACAAGCTCGAGGCACGAGCTTGAGTTGGCACCTCTGGCCCCTTATAAAGTCAACCACGCAATGTAAGCGTGCATATATCAGACATCACGTGTCTGATATATCCCTGAATTCTCGGACACGCAGCATAAACGTGTGTGTTCAGGCACCCACGACTAGGTCGGGCCGTGCGGCCCATCACCCCCCTTACCTATTGATTAGACCACACTTCATTGTCAGGTTTTAGGAATTAATCATGAATGTCACGGAAGTGACATGATGGGTAAGAAGGTCACGGGATGACCTCCCTTGCCAACCCCCAGGTGCCCTCTCCCTATAAATATGGAGACCCTGGGAGTTGCAAGGGGTTGGATCCTATTGTGTAAGGAAATACCCTGTAAAGCATATTAGAGAGATAGCAATAATATTGACTGGTGGACTAGAAGGATTTTAACCTTTGAACCACCTAAAAAAGTATTCGTGTCACCATTTTATTTTAAGATCATTCATCTATTATTGTTCATTACTTAGCACTAATCCCACTCTTTATTCTATTAATTATCTGTTGGCGAAGAACCGCGTCAACAAACACTATAATGTTGAAATTCATAAATTCGGGGTATGGGATCCCATTGTTTGAAAAATAAAACATAACTTAAACTTAATTAAAAAAAATTACAAAACGAAGTGCGGAAAATACATAGAAACATAATTTAAAAGAACTTCGTCCTCGAATCGTTCACGCAGTCCACCGAATCCATTCTTCCTCAATACACAACCCCAAGCTGCCAAGAATCCTTCTGCCGCCATAACTATTTTCCTGCATACATAAAAATAAAGGAATGACCCTAATGCCCAGCAAGGAAAATCTACTAAAAACATAAAACATACACATAAACTATATCATGAACATATACTATAAACATATGTCATGTGCTACTACAATGGCCACTATACTACTTGGGGCTTGTAAACTAAACAAGTCATATGCCCAATAGATTGGTGGTGCTTGCTAGCTAAGCAAGTCATACGCCCATAATTTACTGGGGCTTGTTAGCTATACAAGTCATATGCCCAAGGTCTATAACATACTATGCATAATATAACATAACATAACATAACATAAAATAGCATGACATAAGATAGCATAAAATATCATATAAACATATAAATTCTATCCTATTTTCCTTACCAATACCAGGATTTGAGAACAAGGACGGGATTTGGAACACTCCTAAAACCAATAATATGAAGGTGAGTATTTCTAACAGAATAGAGATAATCAAGAAATGAACTAAACCACCAAGATGAAACTTACCGAAAAGAAACCTTAAGTTCAAAGAACTTAAATACCTAACCAAGAATGGAAAACAGTGGGTTAGGATCTGAATGAAAACTAAAGAATTGAACTGAAATGAAATTAGGAATACCTTTGGATGTACTAGAGCCAAACTACACCTCGATATTAGAAACACACTATTTATCTTACTTCCCAAGTGTTTATAAAGCTTAAGATGATAAAACTTATACCCCAACCTAAGTGTTTAACACTTTATAGTAATCCTAGCAGCTTGAAGGCTCTGAACACTGCTTGAAGAATGAGAGAAATGGCTGGGTACTAGGTCCTATTTATAGAGTTCAAGGTATGGAAAGATCTTCTTTTAGCTTGAATAAAAATAATGAATATTATTTTAATATTCATTCAACAGAGGCTTAAGACTCGGTCAAAACGTTCAGAGGCTGGTCAAGTGGTTAAGTGTTGAATTGAGCTCGGTTTCAAAAACATTTGAAAACATAGCCCTAGAGCCGATATATCGCCCATTATAGGCGATATATCGCCTGGGCTTATATCCCGAGGGTTCGTCGAAGCGTTTGTGCGAAGTTCACGTGTTTTTCGTATTGTGTGGCGATATATCGACTCCTAGGTTGCGATATATCGGCATTCGTGAATATATTAAACACGTAATTGCACATTATAAGCTTAATTTGAATTGATAAAACATGTTTGACTGAGTAAAACAAGATTCCAGCAGGTTCTAGAAGGGTCTAGAGCTTCTAGAAACCTCTATTTCTGAATTATCCACTTAAATCCTCAAATAAACAAGGTTGTGACAAATGTCATGCTCTTAATGGTCTTGGAAGGATCCATAGTTTTCTACAACTTTCTTTTACTTAAACTATAATTAAATCCTTAAATAAACTTGCACACGACAAGTGTCATGATCTTATTAATTCTATTTAAACCTTATAGTATAATAAATAACATCTTTATACTCCACTATATAAATCAAATCTTATGTTATAATTAATATTCTTAAACTATAGGTTAAACTTATAAAATCTATAAGTGTTGCTACGAGTGTTTAACTAAGTCTCGGCTTGAACCAAAATCCACAGTAATAAAAATACTATAACTACTACTAGTTATTACTACTACTACTACTAGTTATTACTACTACTACTACTATTATCTAGCTAAGTAAACATTCTGGGACTCTACATTTCTTCAGTCAAGGCCATCGCAATAAACAGATGGTGGCCTTTCTGGCCTGCGTTGGTCACTAGTTCTCGGGGCATTCCTATGCAGAACCTATGTTGGGCTGCCTTTTGTTTCTTGATGGGGAATTTTCTGGTTCCCTTCTAGGTAGAACCTATTCATTAGTGACCATCCATCTTAGGCTTTAGGGATGTTGCTCGTCCCTATTTTGCCTTGGTGGTTGCTTGCCTTGTCAACCAGGTCATTGAGGTTGAAATTGCTCATTGTCTCTACCATGCTTTTGCGGCTGGTCCTCTTCTCATGCTGCTCGAGGTTTTTCTTGACGTTGTGAGTTTTGAGGTGGTAGCAATTATTTTAGGCTTCTCAGGATGTTGGGGTTCTTCACAGACTGATATCCCTGAGCCAACTGTATAGCAGCTTCAAGGGTAGTTGTTTCATACCTCTGTCGGTGATCCATTTCTTCTTGCTTTACATTCTACTCCATCAAGATCATTGTTTCACCCACATTTTCCTGGTTAGCTTTCAGAGCGGCTGACTCACCTTGCAACAATCTTGACATTGCTCATAAGGTGTTAGCGTCCATCTCCACTTGAGGTTCTTCTTCGGTAACTCCTGGAGGAGGAGGTGGAAAAGGGTATTGTGGGCCCTTAGATGTCTTCCCTTTTGTCTTTTATTCTTCTGTTGAGGCATTATTGATAATCAATAATTGATTGTAGGAGATCTTGAGTTCAGCTCTCAATGAAAGCACCAAAATGTTGACCACAGATTTGGCCAATGACACTAAGCCAAAGAAACGATATAAAAATGACGTATAAACTTTGGTAATGACCTACATCCAATTATACTTTTATTATTGTAGAAAAATCTCAACCACACAATCAAATGAGCTAGAGTCTACTGAGTTTTGTAAGCTTGAGAGAGTACTAGCATCAGTGTATAAAAGTATGCAAATGACAGTCTAGAAAGTAATGATTCAATAAGCCATCTATTTATAGCGTACCAAGGTATAATAAAATAATACGTTAATAAAACATTTTACATTTAAATAAGAAATATCCCACAAACATCTCTGTATTAACTAAATCTGAGGATTTTCATCGTGGCATGCGACCAGCTCTGGTCAAATGTGTATCAATCAGCATGGTGGTGATCTTGCCTTGTGAAGCTTTGATTATGTTCAATCCTGTGTCAACTAGTCGAGTGTTAACTAGACCCCTTTATAAATTGCACTGACGTTTAGCTGCCACGTGTCCAAAATCATTGCCATGTCATCATGCTAGTTTTTAGGTAAAATACATAGGATAAATCTTAACGAAAATCGCACTTTACAACATTGTGAATAGTTCGGGAGCCATTTTTAACCGCTCAAAAAAATTAGGGGACACAATAATGTATTGGACATAGTTCGCAGGGCAGAAATCTTAAATAGCAATAATAATAGTAGTAATAATAATAATAAGAACAAGAAGAAAGAGGAGGAGGAGGAAGGGTAAGGCTCAGATTTAGGATTAGGGTCTCTAAATTTAATTTTAGTCATTATATGTTTAGTTTTAAAAAGGTTTTATTTGGTAGAATTTATTATTTAGTTGTTTATTTGGTTAATATTTTTCGTATATAAATTAAATTTGGGCTTTAAGTTTAGTATGAATTTTAATTTTAATTTATGTTTATTATAATTATTTTAAGATGTTAATTAATTAATTTATGATTTTATTTTATTTTTGTTGATACTCAAAATCCCATGCTTGTAAAAGACCCAAAGAACGTGCTTAGGCCCCCATACTCCTACACCTTCGTTAGATCATCGGGTCGTCACCCTCTCACGAGGCCACCATGCATGCCCAAGGGGCATGCCACGCGAGGCCACCATGCGTGCCCTTGCGCAAGACGAAGGCTGATGGCAAGAGGTGATGCCACACGAGGCGCTTAGGCGAGGCCATGCCTCGCAAGGCGCTAGCACAAGACGCCTGCATGTGGAGTGAGACGAAGGATGATGGCACGGGGCGATACCACGCGAGGCGCTTACGTGAGGCCATGCCTCGCGAGGCACTGGCACAAGACGCCTGCATGTGGTATGAGACAAAGGATGATGGCACGGGGCAATGTCACGCGAGGCCATGCCTCGCGAGGCGCTGGCACAAGACGCCTACATGTGGTGCGAGACGAAGGATGATGGAACGGGGCGATGCCACGCGAGGCGCTTACGCGAGGCCATGCCTCGCGAGGTGCTGGCACAAGACGCCTGCGTGTTGCGCGAGACGAAGGATGATAGCACGGGGAGATGCCACGCGAGGCACTTATGCGAGGCCATGCCTCGTGAGGTACTGGCACAAGACGCCTGCATGTGGCGCGAGGCACTGGCATAAGACGCCTGCATGTGGTGCGAGACGAAGGCGGATGGCACGAGGCGATGCCTCACGAGGCGCGCACGCGAGGCACTGGCACGAGACGCCTACTTGTGCCTCGCGAGGCCTCAGCGGAAAGTGGGCGGTAGTCACCGAACGGAGCATCTCCTAGCCTCGAGAGGCAGCCTCGTGTGGGGGCATCCCATGGCCTCATGGCGTCGCGTGGGAGCATTGCATGACGTCTCCACGAAGGGCGGCCTCATATAGCCCCGCCATGGTTAAGCTACGACGGCCTCGCGTGATAACATCTCGCGCCCCTCATCTGGAGATGGCATCACCCATGGAGATGTCATGGAAACCCTGCCATCCGGAAGTGAAAGCCCAAGTATGATTCCGAGAGGTCATGATGGTGCAATCTCGTACGGGGTACGGCTTATAAGGTCCCGTATGTCTGACCATGGCACTCATGCTAATCAGGTAGTGGGAGCACTAGGAGAAAGGACATGGCCTGCATACTCCCAATCAGATGTCAGAGTCGACACCACTACTGCCTGCACCACTCCTCTGACATTGGTACGGACAAGTGGTGGAGACATCCTCCTGGTACCTGTCCCTGTACTGGTTGCAAGACCACAACCTCTGAAACCACTCTCCAGAAAGTGTACCTATGTACTGCTTGGTCCCCTAGACCACATTGTATCAGAGGCCATTAGAGCCCACTATATAATGAACCCCAATTCCCCATGGAAAGGGGTTGGAAAATTTACTGTAGCAAGTGCACCGTAGTAAATGAAAAACTGATTTCACCATTGTTCTTCTGCAATTATTCTTGGAGTTTATACTAAAATTTCTAAGGCTTTACTATTGATAATCTTGATCTTGCAATTCTTTACAACTAAACTTAGTTGACGAGTTCTCACCGTCAACAGTTTGGCGCCGTCTATCGGAACTTAAGTTCCAAGCTACTGTTCTACCATTACTTCCAGCAAGAAGAAATGCCAAGACGTTCAAAGCGACTCAGGGAGCCATGAGAGGTGGAGGTCCACCTTACCGGAGTCCAGCTGAAGGCCTCCATGAAGGAACCCCCTCCACCCAGAGAGGTGGAGCCCCCAAGGGACCCTGAGATTCACGAGGATGATAAATTGGCCTCGTCACCGGGCGTCCCGCCTGTAGAGAGTCCTCCAAGAGCACCACCAGGAAATGCTAATGAGTTCCCGCTCCCTAGACCACCCCAAGTACCGAACTCTGACCGGCAGGACTCGGGCCCCTTTACGCGCAGGCATGATAAGCATCCCCGGGTCCATTCTGTGAGCTCGAGTTCAAAATCTCGATTCTATGAAGAAGAAATACGTGAGCTCCACCGTAAACCATAGGTTGGAGACCACCCTAGAGAATATGCAAGAGGTGTTGAATGGCCTATTGCAGGGTAAGTCAAGTGTGACCTTGCCCAAGAGAAAAGAGAAAGGTCGTGAGGGGGCAGAGACCACAGTTCCAGTAGACGATGGGAGGACCCGACACTCCACCAGCAACACCCCCCGAACGAAGCAACGCGAACATCCTGAGCCACCGAAGCAGGCCCAGAAGCCAAAGCCAAAGACCAACTCGGCCCATCGCAACGAGGACGGGGTCACCTCTAAGAGAGCACCCTCAGATTTATGGGAGGAGCTCAACAAAAAGAGGGTGGGTAAAAGGACCACGCCCCCTATGGCGCCTTGAGAGGGCAAGGGAAAGGCGGATCTTAACCCGTCCACTTTGAGGGACTCTTTAAGCAAGAGGAGGCAGGACCTGGACACAGAAATGAGGAGCCTGCGAAGCAAGATCGTCACCACCTCTGGCAGTCAGGCTTTTGAGGAAGAGATCGACCATGAGTCGCCCTTCGTGAGGGAGATTCAGGCCATCCGGCTCCCTACCAACTTTAAAGAGCCCCACATGACCCCCTACGAAGGAAGCACGGATCCAAAATAGCATCTAGATACATTTAATGACTTGATGAAGTTGAGGGGAATTGGTAGCGGGGCGAGATGTCATTGCTTCGTCGTCACCTTGAAAGGGCCCGCGTACAAGTGTTTCAAAAGACTTAGACCGGGGTCCATCAGATCTTGGCAACAACTTTCTGATGAGTTCCTCCAGCAACACCACGCTGTGCGCGACTACACGATGCCAGGCACCAACCTCGCAAATGTGAAGCAGGGAGAGGTTAGGACTATATTTGGGGGACCAGGATTCGGAGGCGATTCGAGGAAGGGATGAGACAAGTACGCCAAGGAGGCCAGACGAAGTCCACCGCCTTGCGTTTTAAGTTTGGAGCAACGCCCCCCAAAGAGCTTCAAGGGCGAGAATGACTCGATAACTTTCACTGAAGAAGATGCGCAAGGGGTGCATTTCCCACATAATGACCCCCTGGTGCTAACTGCCCAGCTTGCTAACATGAGGGTACATCGGGTCTTGGTGGATAACGGGAGCTCTGTGGACATCTTGTATCGACCTGCGCTGGAAAAGATGGGATTGAGCCTCCGCCACCTAAAGCCTTGCACTACATCTTTGTATGGGTTTACGGGAGAATCGATGCAGCCCCTGGGGGCAATCGAATTAGCCCTCACCATAGGGGAGCAACCCAGGCAAACCACCGTAATGGCTAACTTTGTCGTGGTGGATTGCACCTCAGCCTTCAATGCGATATTAGGGAGACCCTCTCGGAGAGAATTGAAGGCGATAATTTATGTGTATCACCTGGATATGAAATTCCCAACCCCCGGGGGAGTAGCATGCGTGAAAGGGGAGCAGAAGGAGGCGAGGCAATGCTATAACATGTCCCTCCACTCAGCCACCAAACCGTCCGTACCGAGGGCAATGGTTGTGTATGAAGGAGCGACCCACACAAATTTTACCCACACAAGTTGGACGCACGAGTTACGGATCATCTTGAGAAGTGCTACCGTGGCTTCGGCACTCAGTGCAAAAAGAACCTGTGTTTAATTTGTTCCTTGTTGTTTTAGCTTAATTAAGTAAGAATCAAAGAGGCTACCTAGATAACCTCCTAGTTATATGTAACCCTTTTATTTACAAGGTTGTTTGTAAACCGCATGATATGAATGAAACTGTTTGCAACTTCATGTGTCACTTTTCTTCACTACGCGAGCATCAGCCAAAGTGCCTGCTGAAATAAATTTCACCAAACACTTGGGGGGCAGGACAGGACCCAAAACACATGCAGCTAGCAAGGGGAACCTAAAAAGGACTCATAAAAAGGACCCTCTAACGGAGGATCCTAAAAAGGACCCCTTGCCCTCCTAAAAAGGAGGATCCTAAAAAGGACCCTCTAGCAGGGGATCTTAAAAAAAAGGACCCTCTATTAGGAAGACCCAAAAAATGACCCCCTATCAGTAGGACCCTAAAAAGGGCCCTCCATCAGGAGGAAGTGGCCCGTGAAGATAAAGCAAGCAACAAGCAGGAGAATCCAAAGAAGTACCCCTTGCACCAGGATCCTAAAAAGGACCCCTTGCACCAGGATCCTAAAAAGGACCCTATGCACCAGGAGGATCCTAAAAAGGGCCCTCCATCAGGAGGACCATAAAAGGGACCATGACCCTAAAAAGGACCCTTTAACGGGAGGTCCTAGAAGGACCCCTTACATCGGGGCCTTAGGCGAAGTCCTTAAATACAGAAAACAGGGAGAGGACCTTGCAAGGCATCCCTTGGGTTCACAAGGATTAGCTACCCTTGTGAACATCAAGGAGGCCAAAAGGTCTTACGAAAGAAAAATGTATAGTGACAACACTAATAAGTCTAATGCATCCACCAAGCCGTCTAGCCAAAAAGGGTCCTAAAAGAGACCCTTGCAAAAATAGTACTATGAATAACAACGAGAGGGACGCTTCTCACAGAAAAATAATAAGCACGCGCAAGAATATATAAAAGGATAGCTAGGACCAAGGGGTCATAATATCCTTATAAGAGTAATCAAGAGGCACCAAAAGAGGTCCCAGTGAACCCTTTCACATGGGCTCCAACGGACCTCCAGCCTGGTAAATAAAAGTGGGGAACCAACTAAACCCCATCATACAGGCTTAAAAGGGCCTCAAATGCAGTAGAATAAGAGATAAATAGCAACACATGTATATATACATTGAAAAAGAAAGTTTTGAAGACAGTACAAGAGTTACAAAAGAAAAGTAGTAGTGATAGTGCTATTACAAAGTCAAAGAAAAAAAAAAGAGCGTACACCCATGGTGGGCTAGCTAACAAAAGTTATGAAATGACTACTTCAGGGCCTCCTACCGTGAGCGCTCCACATGGCCGCTCGAGCGACAGCATGCTCACCAAAAGAAGAGAAATCAAAATTGGGATCCTGCCTCCACACGTTGTAAAGGGCGCAATCTATGGACCTGTACTCAATGGCAGTCTTCTCCGCCTCCAAGGAAGCATTTCTCTCCTGCAACGTAGCGACATTGGTCCTAGCAGCCTGGAGTTCGGTCCTGGTAGCCTCGACTTCGGCTCTTGCAGTCTGGAGTTCGACCCTAATAGACTCGACTTCAGCCTCTAAATAAGTAACCCTCTCCTGCGACACTGTCACGATATCCTTGGTCGCCTGGAGTTCGCTCTTCAGGCTGGCAACTTGGTCCTTCAGCTCCTTGGCCTTGGCAACCACCTTCAGCTTCCTACTCGGCGAGGTGGCAAGTTCGGCCCGAACCTTCGTTAGCTCAGATTGGGTTTTCTCAAGCTCTTTCTCGAGCTCCTGGACCCGGGCTGTAAGGCAGTCCCTCTCAGCAATAGACGTTGAGAGGTTGCTAGACGAGTCGGCAAACCGTAGAGCCATGGTATAAGCCTGTAGAAGAAAGTTAACGACATCAACAATAAGTAACAAAAAGAAAAATGCATGTACATCTATACATAATAATGCCGACGCGAGGTGCAGGATCTCACCCAGGCCATGGTGCGCCTTAGGGTTTCCCCAAGGTCCGTCTGGGCAACGTTCCCAAGACCATTCCAGTCAGATACGGGGAGGCCCGAGGCAAGTTGGATGTATCGATGCCCGTAAGACGTCACCATCCGAGTCACCCAGGGCTCCCCATCCGCACCAGTGGCACCTGGTTGGGTGAGGACGGATGACCCGCTCGCCGAAACAGGAGGGGGCGTGGTGAAAGTGGAAAACTGAGGATCTGGTAGATCAGAGGGAGGCTCCGGAAGGTCGGAAAAATAAGTCCCTGATGGTCCAGGGTCGAGAGGAGCCTGAGTGAAGGCGTCGTAGCCCTCAGGGTCAGGGCAAACATAACACCTCGGAACGGCCTGCTGGTTTTGAGAATGAGGTGTTATGTCCAAATCATAGGAGGCACATGGAGGGCATCCCCCAGGAGATTGGGGCAGCTGGTGAGATCCCCCGCGGTCAAGGGGGGCTTCCTCCAGCTCTTCCTCATCCTCATCGTCATTCGGGCAAGGCTCGGCCAAGGCCCCCTTCATCTTCGTGGACCCAGAGATGGTCCACAACAACTTGGGGTCCGAGACAGGGGACAATTTATAGCGGTTCAGATTCTTCACGGTGAATAGGCACACCACCATTTTCATAGCGGGGTCAGCGCTGAGGAACGTTCTCATGTCTCTCACTTCCGACCCGACAACTATGGGTTCAGCGAATTGCTCTGCATAATACTTGCCATGGTCGATATGAACCTAAGTCACGAAACAATAAGTTGTAAGAAAGTAAAAGAGAGAAAGTGATGCTCAGGGTAATTACTGGGAGTGGCCCGAAAGTCCTCGCGGACAGAGAGGGGGCCTTCCACGAAGAAAAAGTCCTGCTTCTAGGACCCCGGGTTGGACACCGAGCCTTCTATCAAAGTGGCCTCGTTGTTGGCTTTTTGTAAATAGTAAAATCCCTTGGACTTGGGAAGGGGCATGAGGTTGTAGAGGAAATGCACCTCCGTCGCCGTAGGAGCGCGTTTAAACAGCTTCGTAAATTCAACGAAAAGGCAGCTTAAAGTCAGCCAGCCATTGGGAGCCAGCTGAAGCGAGGCAAGGTCGAAGTAGTTGAGGACCGCAATAAAGAATGGGTGTAACGGGATGGTACCACCCGCCTTCAGGATGTGCTCGCTGAGGGCCACGAAGCCGGGCCTAGGACTGTTAGCCTGATATGTCTCCTGAGGAACATATAACGTGTACTCCGGACGGACGCGATAGTGATCTACGATGTCCATCAGTTTTTTTTTGGACACACGCGACACCAGTTAGGTTGCCAGTAAAGGAGCATCGTCCGTTTCATTGGAAGTCACCTGTCATCGTGCCCTTGGCATATCTGCAAAATCAAAAGAAAAATGTGAGGAAGAGACAGAATACTTGACCCTCCATTTTTTCCTCCTAGCAAGAGTCTTCCATCGGGGGAGCGACTGCGGAAGCGCTATGCTAGGGAAAACCGAGATTAAGGGCTGAGGAGAAGTGGTAGTGGCCCCATGGCAGTCATAAGGTGAGGATGGGCTGGAGGGCTCAGGCGGAAGGTGTCCCTCCATAAATTCCAACTCCCTCTGCAATTCTAAAAGGGTCATCCTATGGCTCGCTACGTGGTCACTAAAGTCTGGGGGGAAAGGTGCTCCGTCTCCTCTCGACACCGAGTCAATTTCGCTCTCCACCACCCAAATTTTACGCCTAAGTTCAGCCATGTACTCAAAATGGCGGATACGGGCCTGCCTTAAGGAGTCATATTCCTGGTAAGGGTTTTCCTCAGGGGACTCTGAGTCTGAGGACAGGTCAATAAACTCAACCCCCAGAGGTATGTCAGACGGGCCGTCACTGGCCATGAGACCTCGTTCTGAAAGTGAAAAGGGGTTCAGGTATAAATGAGGGGATGGCTACAAAACACAAAGGAATAGGCTTAATATCTCTAGATGCAAACGTCCTAAAATGGCCCACTATAGGGTATAAAAAAGAGGGGCATGCAAATGGTCAAACTCACTACAAGCTCAAGCAGATAAGATGGAGCGTTGTCGAGGTCGAAAGGAGGTCGAGGGCCAAAAGCACCAAATGGTCGAAAATACACGTCTGCAAAAATAGGCAAAAAGGGTGTGTTAGCCTCCAAATAGACATACCATGAAATTAGCTCATATGTAAAAACAAAAAAAAAATGAAATGAAAAAATAAAATGAAGGAAACTATGGCAAAGTGAGGTGGTGGGGGATTGAACCCCTTACCTCTTGAAAGGAGTAAGGGTCTAGATACCACTAAGCCAAGGAAGTAAGGTGCAAATAATGAGCCTTGCATGAGGGCCTATTTATAAGAATCGAGGAGAATACTCTACAAGAGCACCTAAAGGTCCTCTCCTAAACTGGGGGGAAAGTGTTGATACTCAAAATCCCATGCTTGTAAAAGACCCAAAGAACGTGCTTAGGCCCCCATATGCCTAAACCTTCGTTAGATCATCGGGTCGTCACCCTCTCACGAGGCCACCATGAATGCCCAAGGGGCATGCCACGCGAGGCCACCATGCGTGCCCTTGCGCGAGATGCCTACATGTGGCACGAGACGAAGGCTGATGGCACGAGGTGATGCCACGCAAGGCGCTTACGCGAGGCCATGTCTTGCGAGGCGCTGGCACAAGACGCCTGCATGTGGCGCGAGACGAATGATGATGGCACGGGGTGATGCCACGTGAGGCGCTTACACGAGGCCATGCCTCGCGAGGCACTGGCACAAGACGCCTGCATGTGGCGCGAGATGAAGGATGATGGCACGGGGCGATGCCACGTGAGGCGCTTACGCGAGGCCATGCCTCACGAGGCGCTGGCAGAAGATGCCTACATGTGGCGCGAGATGAAGGATGTTGGTACGGGGCGATGCCACGCGAGGCCATGCCTAGCGAGGTGCTGGCACAAGATGCCTGCATGTGGCGCCAGACGAAGGATGATGGCACGGGGCGATGCCACCCGAGGCGCTTACGCGAGTCCATGCCTCGCGAGGTGCTGGCACAAGATGCCTGCATGTGGCGCGAGACGAAGGATGATGGCACGGGGCGATGCCACGCGAGGCGCTTACGCGTGATCATGCCTCACGAGGCACTGGCACAAGACGCCTGCATGTGGCGCGAGACAAAGGATGATGGCACGGGGCGATGCCACGCGAGGCCATACCTCGTGAGGCGCTGGCACAAGATGCCTGCATGTGTTGCGAGATGAAGGTGGATGGCACGAGGCGATGCCTCGCAAGGCGCTCAGCCATATTAAGGCAAAACAGACAATTAGGCAATCTCTGTCCTGATCCACTTCTCGGCCATGGCGACCGAACAACTGGCTATGTACATTCCACCCCGCAGCCCTCCATCTCAGGATTGGTCCAACTTGCCTTTGCCTTTACTTGCACCACGTAGCACCTGTGAGCCAAGGCCCAGCAAGAAAACACAACAACAGAGCATAAGAAATCAATAGACAATTCAATATCTCATATAGCATCACATATTCTTAATCATATCATTATTCAGAATAGTCAAGTATTCAGCATACTAAACATATCAATTCACACAAAAATCACATATGATAACTAGGGTTAGCGCCCTCAGGCCGCACCCTCCGTTATCCCACTGACTTTGGCCCGCTTAAACCGAGCTCAGTGAATATTAAGCTGTCCTCGGCTACCAGTGGCCAAGCCGCACCCTGTGCGCAAATATGGTGTACGGCACCCTTAGGCCACTATCACATGTCCCATGGCATAATACCATCATTGACATAATACAAATATCGGGAGCACTTAGTCCCATCACAAACATATAACCGGGTGCAGTTTTCTTACCTTTCGATTCGCTAGCTTTGATCACTTGACTCTTTGAGCACGATCCCTCACGAGCCTTAGCGCTCACCTAAACACAATCATAGGTCAAAGTCATCACCAAACCTCAAGTCCAAAACCTAGCCTTAGGACCAATCCCAAACCCCCGGGAAGTCCTAGTTCCTCCAAACAAGGTGGTGGAATCGAACCCCGAACCCTTGGTCAAAAACCCTTATAAATAACCCTAAAATCCCTTTATGGAAACAGGGCAGCGCTACAGTGCTCTTAGGAGGGCGCTACAGCGCTACAAGTGGAAGCAAAATCCCCTAAGAAGCATGGCCTAGTGCTACAGCGCCCAAAGGTTAGTGCTGTAGCGCTAGTCACAGACAGCCAACCTCCCAATTTCCCTTCCTGCGATTTCCTCGAACCAAACTCAACTAAAACTTCTCCAAACCTTCACCAAACTAAAAAACAAGCTTATTAACACATTCCACTCATCCAAAGCACCCCAAATACTCAAAACCCAAGAGCATGCATCCCTAATCTCAAAATCCACCATAGTAACTTCTAGACTTCAAAACTCTGCAGAAACCAATCAAAACATCAAAGTTAAAAGCTCATAGTTTATACCTTTGGTGGAAATTTGACCTCAAGTTGCCTCTAGACCCCCTTGGCTTGCTCTTCCTCTACCTTTGGCTCCAACTTCCCTTGAATTTCCCCATCAACACAGCTTAGATACCCTAGTTAAAAACCAAAACTAGAATTGAAGAAACTTCAAGGTCATACCTCAAGTAAATGGCCTATCCTTGCTAAACCCTTGCCAAATCTTCAAGCTTAGCTCAGAAACCTTATGGCTTAGTTGACATAGTTCTCCTCTGAATTTTGCTCCAAGAAGAATGAAAAGAAATGGTGAGAGAACCACAAACCAACTTTAAGAGAACCATTATGTTTTTCCTTCCTTTCTTTTTCTTTCTTTTCCTTCTTTTCTTTTCAGACTTCTATTACTTTCTACAATTCCCACTAAGTATAAAGCCTTAACTTACTTATCTCTGAGAAGCCAATTGACCAAAATGCCCTCCCTATTAATTCTAAACCCTTTAATCATTGCTACCCTTGTTGCCACCCTGAGTACCCTGACTCCTCTTATCCGGACAAGCACTGGTAAAAGTGTCTGGATTCTTCCTCTTCTGGTCACTAGGGCCTCCAGTCCTGGCAGATCTAACAAATGGAGGTGCCACCCTCCTAGCATCACATCTTGCGACGCTCTCGATAAGAATCTTATCATCTGCACCCTAAGCAGTAAGGGTCTTCTTTACTACCTAAGCATGTGTAGTAACTTTAGGCACTGAGCTGATCCAAGCATCCCGTGCTATCATGGGGTTTAATCCCTAAACAAACTTTCCCTCCTAGCAACTTCTGTTGGCACCAAATCAGAAGCAAACTTGGCCAACCTATTAAACTTCAGATCATATTCAGACACAGTCATAATT
Organism: Humulus lupulus; assembly: GCF_963169125.1. Classification (NCBI taxonomy): domain Eukaryota; kingdom Viridiplantae; phylum Streptophyta; class Magnoliopsida; order Rosales; family Cannabaceae; genus Humulus; species Humulus lupulus. The sequence continues at coordinate 151,012,719 of NC_084794.1, read as the reverse complement.
ACCCAAGTAAATCTACAATCACGACTCGGCTTATTAGGTAATGATAAAAGATTCCATAAATCGTCCCACGATCCACTACCGAACCAATAAACAATCACTCACAATCATAATGTTACAAACATTTCACACACATTAGCAATGCCAATAAACATGCATTTTCAAATCACAAAATAGTCAAGAGCTAGGCCCTATCAGTATAACTCATGCTTCCTATCCTAGCATGCAGATAACGCATATATATTCCAGTTAAAAAGTTGAACAAATATTTAACATGTAAGTTAACAAACCATGAGTCGAGCATATCTTTAGCAGCAAACATACACACCCAGCCTGTCTTCAGGAACCATTAGCCTTGGCAACTCTGATTCCAAGTTGTATTGTCCTCTAATCCAGGATCGTTACTCTGTGTGTTTAAAATAGTGCTAAACTCAGTAAACGGATCATTTGGACTCAAAAGTGTAATTAAAATTAAATGATGGTTTAGGTACTAGAAAAATTGGTCAATAAACTTGAACTTTTCAATAAAAGGTTTGACTAAATTGAAGGGGTCTCTAAGGCATTAAATAAAAAATACAGATTCATCATAATTACAGAATAAGCCGACCTAAGCGGCAAAATAAAAATAATAACCCCTTTTCCTCGAATTTATCTCGTCCGTGGTGGTTGAGCAGGCTGAGTATGTACACGCCGCTCTTACAGCTCTCCAACTCATGGTTGATCCATCTTTCCTTTGCCCTTACCTTCACAATGAAGCACCCGTGAGCCAAGGCTCATCAAGAAAACCCAAACAAGTCAACAGATATCAAGATAGACATTAACATGTACAACATACTTTATAATCACCACAGGTTCATAAATTCTCCAATCATTATACAACGCATGTCGAGTAGATGCATATTGCCCCTTCAATGGCCCCGCCACTTTGGCGCATATCGCACCCCTGTAATGGCCCCACCACTACGGCCTATATTACGCATGTAATAACGATATTTTTCTCATAACCAAGCGATCTCTATCACAATCAATAAATACAAGCAGTTATAATAACAAAGGTTTATCCAAAGTAGACATTTGATTTTAAACAGATTCATGACGCAGTCATCCCCTTGTCCTCTAATTGGGGGCCCATGCCCTACACTCGGTGCAAGCTCCGGTTTTATTACCTCAAGTCCTAAGAGATAACACGAGGTGACCCGAGCATTATCCCTTCCTTTGAAGCATAGCAAAAACCCATAGTCACAATACATTAAGGAACATATTCATCAAGAACGAAATTGACGAAGGGCTTCAAGACCAAGCCCTAGCCCTTGGGCCCTCAGATTCCGCTAAACAAGGTAGTGGCATTGTTCCCGGGACCATTGATTGGGTTTCCCAAAACAAAAACTCAACACATTTAAAAATCTCTGTTAAGCGATGTGGCTCCCCAAACCTGCACCGCGGTCCTAGATAAGGTCGAGAGGCCAAGTTGAATTCTCAGGCATTTTGCGCCACCCCGGACACCACTAAAGGTCACGACGCCCCATTTGGCAGATAGCTAACCCATAATTTTTTTTTCATTTTGCGCTGCGGCGCTACCAACTAAGGGTCGCAATGCTAAGGTGGTTTGAGGGTAACCCGGCTTCAAACGGGTCGCGGTGCTCCTACCAAGCGCCGCGGCGCTACTGTGAAATCTGTGAAAACATGCGATTTCATATATCCCAAACCGACTCAAACCATTTCCAAAACAACATACCACCCAATTTCAACCACCAAATGATACTTGGAACTCAAGTACTCAATTAACAACAACCAAACCCTCTAAAACAAACCCAAACTAAAAATTCATAGATCTTCTATGAACACCAAAAAAAAAAAATTCAAAAGCATCAAGAATTGGATTTACCTCCTAGGATTCAAGTTCCCCAGCTGAGCATCCCTTAATCCCCAAGAGCAAGCTTCCAAATCCCACCAAAGATTTCCTCTATGGTCAAGGTTTCCAAAGACGCTTTCTTTGAGCAAGAAAGAGTGAGAGAAAGGGAAAGCTATAGACTGAGAATGTGAATGAGTGATATGCTTAAGACTTTGGCTAACCCTTTAGCTATTTCCTTGGCAAAAGCCTATTATACCCTTGCCTATTAAGTCTCTCACGAAAGCCCAAAAGGGCAAAAAGGTCATTTGACACCAATTCCCACTAAACCTCAAATTTCACTAAAAATTCACAATTAAATCTACTAGTCCTCAAGAATACCAATATTTCCCCAAATATAACTCATACCGCAATACTTCATGGTAATGCACCCAATTACCAAAATACCCCTAGGGTCACCCCGACCCGGGTATTTATCCCCGTTCTGACTTTTCAGCTACTTTTCTCTAAAGGATCGACTCTTGAAAATATATCAAATATATCCACATAATAATATGGTCTCAAACTTATAACACGTATAATTATATATATACCCTCAACGATTTAAATATACGAAAATGTCATTTTTAACAAAAACGAGCATATAAGCACATTTAACACTCATAAACATCCATAAGCAGTCCTATCATGATATAAATCACTCACGAACTCTAACTCCTTTAATCCCAAATCTCCATTTATTATGAAAAATCCTCAAATCATACCACAAAATCTTCATATAAACCTTATTCAACCCTTTTTCATCATCAATTTAGCCCATATCCCCATTAAAACCCATTTTCTCCGTCTACATGCCCTAGTTCCAAAATTTGGGGGAATCACAACACTCATTGAACTAAATGAAGAAATTGGAGTCTCATTCAATGATTCTTGGTTTGGGTAAACATTATTCATCTCTATACTTTGCTATTTTGGTGTTTGGAGTGATTATTTATTGTTTGTTGGGTGAGCAAGGAGATAGATTGATTTTTTTAGAATTTTTGTTGATTTTAAGTTGGGGGGAAGGATTTTGTGTGTTATATTGGTGATTTTGGTGGATTTGTGGTTTTATTGATATTTGAGAAAGTAGGAAAAATAAGGGGAGGTGTTGCCAAAATTTTTGCAGAACATGAGTTTTGAAAGTATAATGGGGCCTAAAAGATCAAATGGTGGTGCATCATCTTCTAGGGTGGCGGTTAATTTTGAAAGGTCAAGGTTCGTAAGTAAGGAATGTCAAGAGAGACATGATTTATTGAGTAAGAGGAGTTTGGTTTTAGAGCAAGGCATGGACTATCAAAATTTTCCTTATGATGATTCTAACTATGAACCTCTTCTAGTTATCCTTCAAGATAGGGGTTGGGATACATTGGTGGATCTTGGAAGCATTCCTAAACCAATTGTGTGTGATTTTTATGCGAACTAGCCAGAGCAAGAGAATTATCAGTATTTTGTGAGGGGGAAGCGGGTACCTGTTATTGTTGTGATATTTAACAATTTTTATAACCTTCAGTCTTATCCAAATGCTCAAGTTGAGTATAATGCGCTCTTACAAACTGAAATTGATTATTCGGAGGTGGCATAATTTATTGGATGTCCTAAGGCTCGAGTTACTTATACTCATGATGAGCTTAAGCACATGTATAGGTGTCTGCTAAACCGCATGGCACGTACGTTGCCATATTTTTTTGAGCACTCGGTTGATCCCTTCTTTGCATTTTTCTGATATCTCCATGGACAGATTGCTAATGGTCTATGTGATCATGAAGGGAATGAAAATTGATGTGGGAAAAAAATTATGAATAGTATTGGGCTCATATGTTAACTCACGACAACTAGTGATCTTGGGCATGGTTCTTTTATCACAGATTTGTGTGACACTTTGGGGTGCTGGTGCATCCTACTAATGTTGTGGGATGGTACAAGGTGTTATTGCTAGGGTTCTATTTTTGGTTATACCATACCTATACCAGTTCCTAACCCTGAGGAACAAAGACCCTGTCTTCGTCGATGTGCTGAGGCTGCTCAACCAAAGGTTGCTCGCTCTACTAAAGAAAATAAAGAGGCTATGGATGAGGATCCACCTTTGGCGTTAGGTGGATCGATTGACCCATATACCCAATACATGCATGATCATCTGAACTATATTATTCAGCAGAACAATCACATGCAGCAGTATTGGAGTACAAGGAATGCATATGAGCATGCTCATGTAGATCAATTGAATACATTGGTCAACAAATGGAATCTCAATGATGCTCAACAACCTTATTTTCAATATCCTCCAGAGTTCAATCTGCATTTGCTGCTGCCACCTCCTCCACCATACTGATGTGGTAGTTCTGTGAGTATTCTTTTAATTTAATTTTTTGACACATTAGGGGCAATGTGTTATTTAAGATTGGGGGAGATTTTACTTTGCTTTTAGTTTGTTTTTTATGTTTTTAGTTAATAGTTTTGAATCAAGTTGTTTGGAAGCCGATGATACTAATGACCATGTGATATGAGTGAAGATTTTAAAATTGTGTGAATCCGTGTGTTCAGTGAGGTTAATTTTCTGAAGAGCTTTGATGTGACTTTTTAATTTCCATGATAGCCTTAATTAATAAATTTATTACAATCCTTTAGTATATGCATGTTAAGTGGGTTTGTGGGTTTGAGCACGATCCTTTCCTTCCAAGCCTAGTGAAAACCCCTAGTCACAATACATTAAGGAGCATTCACCAAGAACGAAATTGATGAAGGGATTCAAGACCAAGCCCTAGCCCTCAGAGGCCTCAGATTCTGCTAAACCATGTATTGGAATCATTCCCAAGCCCTTTGATTGGGTTTCCCAAAACCAAAACTCAATACATTAAAAAATCCCCGTTAAGCATTGCAGCTCCCCACACCTACATCGCGGCCCCAGACTTGGTCGAGAGGCCAACTTGAATTGTTAGGCATTTTGCACCACCACAGCCACCACTAAGGGTCATGGTGCCCCATTTGGCAGAGAGTTAACCCATATATTTTTTTTCATTTTGCATTGTGACACTACTCACTAAGGGCCACGACGCCAAGGTGGTACGAGGGTAACCCAGCTTCAAACGGCTCACGGTGCTCCTACCAAGCGTCGTGGATTTACTGTGAAAACCCTAAAAATTTGTGATTTCATAAATCACAAACCGACTCAAACCCTTCCCAAAACAGCATACCACCCAATTTCAACCACCAAACGACACTTACAACTCAGGTACTCAACTAACAACAACCAAAAACCTCAAAAAAAAACCCAAACTCAAAATCGAAAGATCTTCCAAGAACACCGAACAAATTCAAAAGCATGAAAAATTGTATTTACCTCCTAAGATTAGAGTTCCCCAGTTGGATTCCCTAGCTTAGCAGCCCTTAATCCCCAAGAACAAGCTTCCAAATCCTACCAAAGATTTTCTCTATGATCAAGGTTTCCAAATAAGCTTTCTTTTAGCAAGAAAGAGTGAGAGAAAGAGAGAGCTATAGATTGAGAAAGTGAATGAATGTTATGCTTCAGACTTTGGCTAAGCCTTTAGCTATTTCCTTGGCAAAAGATTATTATACCCTTGCCTATTAAGTCTCTAACCAAAGCCCACAAGGGCAAAAATGTCATTTGATACCAATTCCCACTAAACCTCAAATTTCACTAAAAATTCCCAATTAAATCCACTAATCCTCAAGAATACCAATATTTTCACCAAATATAACTCATACCGCAATAATTTTCAGCAATGCACCCAATTACCAAAATACCCCGAGGCTCACCCCAAGCTGGGTATTCATCCCCATTGTGACTTTTCTGCCACTTTGCTCTAAAGAATCGACAATTTCCAAATAACTCAAATATATCCACATAATAATGTGGTCTCAAACTTATAACACGTATAATTATAGATATACCCTCAACAGTTAAAAAAAATGAAAATTCCATTTTTAAAGAAAACGGGCATATAAGCACATTTAATACTCATAAACATGCATATGCAGACATATCATGATAAAACTCATATAATTTATCTATTGACATATATACATATATAAATATATATATTCAATTATAGTCACAAATTTCACAAATAAATCCAATTATGCCCTCCCATCACACTAATCAAGGCACTAAGTATTATTAGGAATTTTGGGGCGTTACATCTTCGCTTGGTCCCATAGTGACATGGTAGGCATCGGTCTATCATCATCAGCCACGTCTTGAACATAGACTTAAAGGTACCTGCAATCTGCCATAAGCAAAGATCCCTGGACACCGAGAGGTACGAGGCGCTAAAGGCGGAAGTGAAGAAGTAGGAAGATAATGGCTTCATTGAAGAGGCCTTTTACCTCTATAGATAACCAACCCTATGCTTGTGCACAAATTCAACGAGACCTGGCGACTGGGTATTGATTTCACCGACCTCAGCAAAGCATACCCCGGGGACTACTTTCTTCTTCCTTGGATTGACCAACTCATTGACGCCACCTATGAATACGAGCTAGTGTCATTCATGGAAGCCTACTCCGGGTACAACCAGATAGTGATGCATCCCCCAGACGAAGAGCACACATCATTCATGACAAACATTGGCTTGTATTGTTGAAAGGTCATGCCCTTCGGCTTAAAGAATGTCGGGGGCACCTACCAGCAACTAATCAAAGAAGTTCGGGGGCAATATTCGATCTAGAAGAGGCTTTCGCCATGTTGCGTCGGTACACCATGAAGTTGAACCTGCGGAAGTGTTCATTCGGGGTCATTTCCTGAAATTTCTTGGGGTACACCGTCAATTCTAGACGAATTGAAACAAACCCCGACAAGATCAAGGAAATCATCGATATGGAGTCTCCTAAGAGAACCAAATATGTACAAAGCCTGAACAAGAGGGTCGCTGCCCTCAATTGCTTCATTTCAAAAGTCCACCGTTAATTGCATTCCGTTATTCAATCTCCTTAGGGGAAGTAAGAAATTCGAATGGGCAGAGGAATGTGAGTAGGCCTTTCAAGCAATAAAACAGCATTTGTCACAGCCACCCATCCTATCCAAACGCATCAATGGCAAAGACTTGTACTTTTACTATGTCGTTTCTGACCATGCATTGAGTGCAGCATTAGTTTGAGCAGAGGGTAACGTAAAACTTCCTGTGTATTATGTTAGTAAGCGACTGATAGACTGAGAGACAATACCTCCAAATGGAGAAAAATGCTTACTGTTTTGGTGTTTGAGTCCAAGAAACTGTGACTGTACTTTCAAGCTCATCTAATCAAGGTGTTGTTGGGTTTTATGCCCTTATAAAACCATGTCAGACATGTAACGTGATTTTATAATGTCAATAAAAGCAGTAGAAATAATTTAGTTTGACAATCGTATTGCTTGCTTGTTTTGTTACATGATTACTGAAATAATACAAACACTTATAAAATCCTGAACATATAAATAGTTACAATTACAGTGACTAGGTCACAGTAGATTATAGCTGTAATTATATGTTCAAGAGAAGAGTCATAAGATTAGATCAAGCCATTGAATTTTTATTGATTGACAATCTACGATATGATCTACTTACACATTCAGGTTGTGATGTCTTGTCCAAGGCATTGACCATGTAGATAAGATCGGATGTATTTCATTACTTCAGAATAGGACTGATATTAATTATTGATAATACATAAGTATCGTTGTAATCGAATCTAATCAATGTCACAACATTGACCATAGGTCTAGTCGATCTTAATTCTGAATGATAAAATTCTGCTTATTATATTATTTAAGTCTTTTGACTTGTTCGTTGCCGGCTTACCCTACGCTCTAGCCCATACTTACATCTTTGAGATTTAATAGTATAATTGAGTGGGAGTATTATTCATAGATGAGGGGTAAAATGGTAATTTGCACCCAGCTCGTTAGTGAGTCATCGAGAGAGGATTGATTGATTGTAATGGTTATAACAATTGATAACACATTTGAGGTTTGGATAATACATTCTATTAATTCAAGAGTTCAATTCTGAGTCTATAGTGAAGTCACGAGGAGTTAATATAGTAGTGAAATTATTCGTAAATAAATTCACGGTAACTTATTAGAGCTTGATTACATGGATCCATGGTCCCCGCATCACCTTTGAGTAAATCATCTAGAATGCCTTAATTAATTGATTTAATCATCAATTAAAGATTTTTAAAGTTTACTAGGTCAATTTTGGAAATTTTTACAGAGTTATGAGATTTATATAATAGTAGAGAATCTTTAGGCAAATTTACTAATATTGACAAATCAGTGTCCATATAAATAAATAATATTGAATCATGTTTCAAATTATAATTAGTTAATTTGAATAAGGATTTAATTAATTAATTAAAAGAAAAATAAAAAAAAAGTTTTGAATTTTGGCCCAATTGTGATTTAAATTCAAAACAAAGAGATTGAGCCCAAGTCCATTTGAGGGAGCCCAAAACATTTATTTTTTGTTTATTACTTATAATTAATTTAAATTTAAATAAAACTCATTAAGTTGCTTATATAAGGAATATGATATCTTGGATTTTCATGAAGTTAGTCTCAGTTGATTCATTAGGTAAGTGAAAACCTAGACAGTCTAATCCTTTCTTGGCCACTCACTCTCTTCTTCTCTTTTACATCTCTATCTCATGTGTTGAGAACTAACCCACACTTGTTCTAGGTTGATCAAAGGATTGGTGAGAAAGACTTTGTCGTTGATCTAGTTTAATCTCTTGATAATACTCTGCTACACAAAGGAATCAAGGGTTAGAGAAATTGAAGGATGGAGTTGTTCTAGTTCTACTGCGTAATGTAAATTTCTTTACTCTGTTCTGCATCAATTTCATAGGAGCATGTTCTAGGAATTTATATGTTTATTTGATAATATGTAAATTTCAAGAAAATAAATAAAGATCTTGTGATATGTATTTCCTACAACTGGCCTCAGGAGATAGGTTGATATTTTATTTTCGTGAATGAACATGTATGAAATTAATTGATATGTTAGGGTTTTAATTGGATGGTACATGTTATTTGGTGCATGTTTATTTTTTATTTAAAATTTAGAAATAGTTTGGTTTTTTGGGGTTGTTTTAGGATTTTAAAACTTCACATATTGTTTTTTTACTGATTGGGTAGGTTTTGTACTGGGCACATGACGGCCCTGCGCGGGGACTGCAGCGATCTTTTTCACCAAAAAAATTAATTTTTTAGATTTTTTTTATTTTTTTATTAATTGGAAATTTTGTGCAGTTAAGTTTAAAATATTTAAAATATATTTTCTAATTATTTTAGATATTTTAGTTTTTTAAAATTTTTTGAATTGGTTTTCTCATAATCATGATATTTTAATTTTTTTTTATTTTGTTATCATTGAGATATTATATTTGGTTATCAGATTATTCAAGAAATGTTTATTGTTTGAAATCTTTGTAATTGGTTATCTGATAATTCTGGATATTTTCAATTTTTTAAATTTGGTTTAAAGATATATTAATATTTTAAAATTGGTTAAAATATTTTATCTTGTCATTCCTAACAACCTAGTTTAAATTAATTATTTGAAAAATGAATTTTGTTTGATAAACTCTATTTTAATTAATTTAATATTTTGCAATTTGTTTAATTAATGTATATTAAATTTTTTCTTATGAATTCTATGTTAATTAATTATGATATTTTTGCAAAATAGTATATGATTGTGGTATATTTGCTTAATTTAATAATACATTCTCATATAGTAACATGTTAGACTCATCCAATTATTAACATATCAAGCATCATTATTAAGTTTTTTTTTTTTTTTGCATTTGGGCTTTAAATATAAGTATAATGATGGGCCAATATTTGTTTTGAAAAATGTGAGAAAACTCAAATAAAACTTTCATAAAATATTAGGTTTTATTTGGGCCCAATTGAACGTGTAAAGTTTAAATTCCTCTCTATGGGTGGTTCCACTTGTTAAGGCCAATTTTCTTTGCATCACTAGATTGGGCTTAATCAAATGAATAACAATCAATAAAATGAAGGTTCAAATTCTTGTCTTTTTGGGCTTTGTGTGGAAGTTAGGGAGCCTTAGTAGTTGGTCCGACCTGCTGAACACAACTCTCCTCCATGCAAGCTCGAATTGTTAAGGCTCATTTACCTAATAAATGCTTGGAAACATGTTAATTCTATTTTTTGGATTAATTTTCAATGGTAATTTTAGAATTAATGGGCAAATTATAAACTATGGTTTATTGATTATTTTAATAATTTGGCAAACCTAAGTATGTTTATTGATTATTTTTATAATTTGGCAAACCTAAGTTGGTTTATCGATTATTTTAATAATTTGGCAAGCCTAAGTTGGTTTATTAATTATTTTAATAATTTGGCAAGCCTAAGTTGATAATTTTCTAAAAGAATAAAATACTAAAGGATTTAGTAATGAGTTTTGAAATTTGAATTCAATCTCAACCCTTGAGTTAACAAGGTTAGAGTTCAGTGGGGCCTCATGGCGCTTTGATTTCTTCTCCCTGCGGAAGGTGTTCCCTGGACTTCTTAACATGGTTAAATTTCTTATGATAGCTGGTTATAGATGGACCTTCTATAGACTCATCCCTACGGTGACTATAGGAATTAAGTCTATAATAATCAAAATTGTGGATCAAACTCATAAAGTAAGAAATATTTGTGACTCTCGCCTACCGGGAAAAATGAGTCTTTGTTACCTTGATCGAATGGATAGGTAGTTAATAAAAGTCTAGGACGTTTTATTAATTGAGAGATGTTTCTCTATTTAACTATGTGAATATTTGTGACTCTCGCCTACTGGGACACATGGGTTCATGACTATTTAAAGTACCTAAGAAATAGAAGATGAGTATTTTAGTATTTTACTTATCTCAAAATATTTTGTATGTTATGCTATTTCTAAAATTTTGATGAGTAAATGTTTGTCAAACAATGCGTTAATTTCTACTTGGTTGATAATCGTAGATCTAGGCTTCCCACCACATACTCTTTCTAATGTCTAACAAGTTTCCCTATGGTGAGAACCTCACGAAATGTTTGTCCAAAATCAACGTGGTGTTGATTATGGACAACATCAAGTTCGTGATAATCAAAGATATTCCTATTTTTCCTATGCAACGATCACCAAATCCTTTAAAGAGGATTGTTTGGGTTAAATGAGCAAATGAAAGAAGGCTAATACTACCAAATATGCTCAAGGAGAAGCTGCCTTATGCATGTTCTTCGAAGAGCAAATAAGGAAGAAATTCAAACAAAAAGAACAAGAAGACCACTGGCAAGACACCAAATGCTGAAAAGCATCATGGAGATAGGCCTAATTATAAGTACACTAAAGGGGAGTGTTTCCAACAAGAAGGAGACTAGGAATTGGGAAAAGATTGCCCGGTACTCAAGGCATATGGAACCCAAGAAAATAAAAGATTTTTCTTGGATGCATGTGATTTTAGAGAATGACTCTTCAGTTTTAGATTATGGAATCAAGATCTACTAAACATGCATGTACTATTTTATAACTGTTTAGCATTGCGAAAGTCGTGAGTGATGAAAAGCTAAAACTTTGAATCCGACATGGGTTTTTGTAACAGACAAGGCAAAAGGATAAGCATGAATAAATTTTGGAAATAAATATATTGTTTTAAGACATTGTTTATTTTATTATGATTTTTAATGGAAATTTCAATTTTAGTTTTTCTTACTACATCAACAACAAGTTGTAGTTACTTTCACAGGTAATAAAATCCTATTTCTTTAAATGGATGTGAATTATGGGGTGGATGTATGGAAAATGGGCTATACCTATTAAAACCAAACGAACACTATGTACTAAATAATGAGTTGTTTAGGATAGCTAAATCTAGGACCGTTAAACGACAGAAGGTCAATAACATTAAATATGATGTACCATTGTCATCTTCGCTTTAGTCATATTTTCTATGATAGGATTCTATGACTAAAAACGGTTGGGCCTTTGAGGGAACTCACCTAGGGTTACCTACATGTTTGTGAATCTAGTCTTGAGGGAAAAATGACAAAGTGTCCATTCTCTGTGATAATAGAAATGACCAAAGAACCACTAGGGCTAGTATTCAAATGTCTGGGGACAAATGAATATTCAAGCGAAGGGTGGTTATGAGTGTTTTGTCACATTCATTAACGATTGCTCTAGAGAGTCATGTAAGAACCTAAAGCATAGGAATTCTAAAAATTTGTTAAGAAGTTAAAAAATTTCATTGCTATGGCTTTAAAACAATATTAGGTAACTCGTTAAAGATCTCGCGATCTGATTGGGGTGGAGGATATTTGGATAATCAGAATCAAGATCACTTAATTGAACTTGGAGAATTATCTAAAGGAACTACCCCAAGGACTCCGCAACAGAACGGTATTGCTGAGCAACGTGAATCACGCATTTATGAAAATGTGTGTTCTATGATAAGCTATTCAACTTTACCGACTCTTACCCAGATCTTTTATGGAGACATACTACCTAGACCGCATGTGACATTTTTAAAATTTTGTGTCATCTCAAAGCTTTCTCCAAAACAGCACTAGAATTATAGATTGGTGGTGAACTTGGTTTATGTCATTATGGAATTTGGGGGTATCCGGCCCTTGTCCTAAACAAAATAGGAAAGCAAGAACAACAAACTAAGATTTGCTTGTTTGTTGGATATCCTAAAGGTACTCAGGGTGGTCTTTTCATAGTCCAGTAGACAAGATAGTGTTTGGTTCTACAAATGTTATTTTTTTTTATAACAACTACATAATTAATTTTAAGCCTCATAGCAAAATAGTATTAGATGGAAAAATGATAAACTATTGTTCCATCTTCGGTGAAAATAATGTAGATTTAAAAACCACTAATCCAAGTTAGAAAGCTACGGTGCCTCGTCATAGTGAAAGGGTTTATCGAAACTCAGTACCTATGAAATGGATAGTGAAACCCACAAGCTGGTTGGGAACACAAGTAACAATGATTCATTGTCCTTTAAACAGGCAATGGATAAGCCTGAAAGGGATCATTGACTCAAAGCCAAGTACCATGAAATTGAGTCTAAGAACTCTAAGTTTGTCAGAGATCTTGTAGATGTGCCATTAGACTTTAGGCCCATGGGGTGCAAGTGGTTCTATAAGAAGAACATAGGTGTTGATGGAAAGGTCGAGACATTTAAGGCTCAACTCATGGAAGAGAGAGAAAGTTGACTTTGAGAAAACTTTTTCTCCGGTAGCTATGTTAAAATTATTTTAGTATACTCTTATCCCTAGCCACAAATCTTGATTAAGAGATAAGGAAAAATGACATCTAAGAAGAATTTTTAATGGTTGTCTTGATGAGTCAATTAACATGGATCAATCAGAAGGATTTAAAGTAGTTGGACAAGAATGTCGGCAAGCTGAGTAAGACAAACTATGGACTTAAACAACCTTCCCGCTCCTGCAACTTAAGGTTAAATGGATACATTAAGACATATGGTTTTGAACAAAATGTAGTTGACCCATGTGTTTAACAACTTAGGGAAAAAAGACATTATGGTGTTCTTAATCCTTCATGTAGATGATATCTTACTCATTGGAAACAATGTCAAGAAATTATTAGACATAAAGAAGTGGCTAGAAAAAAAATTCCATATGTATTCGTAGTCGCAAGCCGTGTTCTTAGTATCCAGATCATCAGAGATAGAAATAACTTAATTGTGGCTCTAACTCAAGCGACCTACTTAGGTGAGGTGCTTGGGCATTACTCTGTCACAAATTCTAAGAAAGGATGTTTAGCGTCTTGACATGGAACTTATTTTTCTAAACAACAATCTCCACAGACTCCTCAAGAGAAAAAAAAAAGATGTAATGAATTCCTTATACGTTTGCAATTAGAAGTCTAATGCATGCTATGTTGTGTGTTGTGACCGAAGATCTACTATGCAGTGGGAGTGGTGAGCAAGTGCTTGTAAAACCTTGGAAATAAAAAATAGATGGAGGTTGCTATTTTTGGTGGCCTAGATACTATATGTTAGTCTTTTTACGTGGATCTTTGAACCTGTTAGGTTACACAGATTCAGATTTAGACTGATGATGATGACAGGAAGTTACTTTTGAAAAAAGGTGTTTACTCTTGAGGTTGGAGATATGATTTGGAGAGTATTAGTCTATCTGCCATTTCAGATTCTACCTTGGAGACTAAGTACATATCTACATCTATGGCGGCTAAGGAAATAGTCAGGTTGAGGAAGTTCTGCACGGATCTCGGTGTTATTCCATAAATGGATAAACCACTCATTTTGTCTAGTGACAGTGATGGGGAAATAGCAAATTCATAATAACCTCGAACCCATAAAAGAGCAAAGAATTTAGAGAGAAAGTACCACATTATCAGGGATGTCTGGCAAAGGCGTGATGTGAAGGTGATGAAGATAACAATAGAAGGCTACTTTCATATCCCTTTACAAAGATATAAGCAGAGAGGATAGTTGTGAAGCATGTAGAATGAATGGTTTTGAGAAACATGTCACATTTGTTTTAAAAGAGAAAGTGGCAGTTTGTTGGGTTTTATGCCCTTATAAAACCATGTCAGACATGTAATGCTATTTTATATTGTCAATAAAAGTAGTAGAAATCATTTAGTTTGACAACAATGTTTCTTGCTTGTTTTATTACATGATTATTGAAATAATACAAACATTTATAAAATCTCAGACATATAAATTGTTACAATTATAGTGACTAAGTGACAGTGGATTATAGTTGTAATTATATGTTCAAAAGAACGAGTCATAATATTAGATCAGTGCATTTGATTTTCACTGATTGGGCACTCTACGATATGGTCTACTTACACATTCGGGGTATGATGTCTTGTCCAAGGCATTGACCAAGAAGATAAGATCGGATGTATTTCATTACATTGGAATAGGACCGATATTGATTATTGAAAGATAAATAAGTATTGTTGTTATCAAATCTAATCAATGTCACAATGTTGACCATAGGTCAAGTCGATCTTAATTTTGAGTGATAATATTCTGCTTATTATATTATTTAAGTCTTTTGACTTGTTCGTTACTAGTTTACCCTACGGTCTAGCCCATACTTACATCTTTGAGATTTAGTAGTGTAATTGAGTGGGAGTATTATTCATAGATATAAAATCTATAGCTTCTATAGGAGAATTAAAAAGAAGATTTCCTTAATTACTTTTTTCAAAAGGTTAAATGATTTAGATCTCATTTCTGTGATTAAGTTCACGAAAATATCATTTATAAGGAACTTAGTCGGAGTTAAGGATAAAATACTGATGAGGTGGTAATTGGCACCCAGCTCATTAGTAAGTCATCAATAGATGATTGACTAACTGTAATGGTTATAACAATGGATAACGTGTTTGTGGTTTAGAAAATACGTTCTATGAATTCAAGAGTTCAATTCGGAGCCTATAGTGGAGTCACGAGGAATTAATAAGGTAGTGAATTTATTCATAAATAAATTCACAGTAAATTATTGGAGCTTTATTTCATTGATCCAGGGTTCTTGCATCACCTTCGAGTAAATCATCTAGAATGTCTCAATTGATTCGTTTATTTATTAATTAGTATTATTTTTAATTAATTTCAATTTCAATTTAGATAAAGCCCATTAAGTTTCCTAAATAAGGAATATGGTATCTATGGTTTTCATGAAGTTAGTCTCAGTTGATTCATTGAGTAGGTGAAAACCTAGACAGTCTAACCCTTTCTTGGCCACTCACTCTTTTCTTCTTCTCTTCTAAATCTCTATCTCATGTGTTGAGAACCAGTCCACACTAGCTCTAGGTTGATAAAAGGCTTGGTGAGGAAGACAATTACTGATCTAGTTTAATCTCTTGAAAATAATCTGGTACAGAAAGGAATCAAGGGTTAGAGAGATTGAAGTAAGGAGCTGTTCCAGTTCTGCTATGTAATGTAAGTTTCTTTACTTTGTTTTGTATCAATTTCATAGGAGTATGTTCTAGGAATTTACATTTTTGTTTCATCATATGTAAATTACATGAAAATAAATAAAGATCATGTTATATGTATTTCCAACAGGTGTTGATGAACCAACCCCTCAGGCAAGTCTTGCAGCGACCCGATGCCTTAGGTCACCTATTGAAATAGGCAATTGAGTTGGGATAGTTTACGATCGCCTACCAGCCAAGGACGGCAACAAAGGGACAGACCCTCATTGACTTCATTGTTGAAAGCAATTGGCGACCGGGGCCGATGGATGACGACCAATGACGGTGGGATGACCAATGCATGATTATGTGGATGGCGCCTCAAACTAGCAGAACATCGGGACGGGCCTAATCTTAGTAACTCTGGATGGCCACCATATCCATCGTGCACTGAGGTTTGGTTTTGCTGCCATAAAAAATGAATCTGAGTATGAGACGCTATTAGTGGGA
The DNA here is from genome assembly GCF_963169125.1 of Humulus lupulus. Classification (NCBI taxonomy): domain Eukaryota; kingdom Viridiplantae; phylum Streptophyta; class Magnoliopsida; order Rosales; family Cannabaceae; genus Humulus; species Humulus lupulus. Next base: position 150,996,408 of record NC_084794.1, on the reverse strand, counting down.
TTGTGCATGGCGAAGGAATTGAAAGTTAAGTGCCTAATGACCAGGAGTGACTCACAGCTGGTGGTCAACCAGCAAACTACGCATGACCCCCTACCTCACCAAAGCCAAAGACATGCTTGCCTAGTTAGCGAGCAAAGTTCCAACGATGATGTGTTAGAAAAGTTAGCGAGCGTAAGAGATGTTGAGACCCTCAATGTCATTCCCAATGATTTCTTAGCGGCGCCCAGCATAAGCCCCACCACGGGCGATGCCAAGGTCGAAGACCACGCCATTGGTGACTACATTGCTAGTGATCACGCCACTAGCGACAACGCCCTCTGCAACTCCATCGGTGACGACCATAAGACCTCAATTCTAATTAACAAAGAAGAAACATGGATGCCCCCCATCGTCAGGTGTCTAAATGAAGATGTCCTCCCATCAATTCGTAACCTGGCAAGGAAAATGCTTTATGAAGCACCCTGCTATGTCATACAGGACGGTCGCCTATATTGAAGAGGACATTCAATGCCACCAATGAGATATGTTACCAAGGAGGAGGCCAAAACCTTTTTTCAAGAGGTCCACAATGGATTTTTTTGGCGATCACGCTAAGGGGTAGAGCCTCTCTAAGAAGATACTTCAACAAGGTTATTTTTGGCCTACCATGAACGAGGACTCTATGGAGTACATGAAGAAGTGAGACAAGTGTCAAAGGCTCGCCAAAATCCTAAGACCCTCTCCGAATGAACTAAAATAGATGTAGAGCCCATGGCCTTTTGCAATTTATGGATTGACCTGATAGGCCAACTTCCTATAGGATGGGGAGGAGTCAAGCATGGAGTGGTCACCATTGAATATTTCACTAGGTGGAGTGAAGCGGAGCCATTGGTGACCATCACTTCAAAGAAAATGCTGGAATTTATTGTGAAGCATATCATTTGTCACTATGGGTTGCCATACAAGATTGTGTCCAATAATAGAATACAATTCTGTACCGAACACTTCACAAGCTTTTGTGTTATCCATGGAATTGTGAAGATCTTTTCACCAGTGGTGCACCCACACGCAAATGGACAAGTAGAGGCCATCAACAAAACCATCAAAGATACTTTGAAGAAACACATAGAAGAAGCGAAAAGAGCTTGGCTAGACGAACATCCGGAGTATCTATTGTTGTAATGACCCAACTATTCTAGACTCTTGGACCATTAACGAAAATATACATACAAATTCTTACTAAAACTTACATTTGCGAAAATACCATAATTTTATTAGAAAACTTATAGAAATAAGAGTTACTTACATAAATACCAAGAAGGATATGGGATCCCATTGTTTGAAAAACAAAACATAACATGATTTATAAAATAAAGGGATTACATAGTAAGTGCGGAAAATACATATAAAGACCATAAACAAATGACTACATCCTCGAAATCGAACTCTCGACTCCTTGACTCCATTCATCATCGATACACAATCTCCAAGCATCCACGAACCTTACCGCCACTAATAGCTATGTTCCTGCACATTTAAACAAAAAGGAATGAGTCTAATGCCCAGCAAGGAAAAATCTAACACATACTTCACATACATAAATTTCATAATAAACATAAAGACATAACATAACACTAAATACACACACACACTATAATGGCCATTATTACTTGGGGTCCCATAGACTAAACAAGTCATATGCCCATGAGATTAGTGGGGTCCTACTAGCTAAGAAGGTCATATGCCTATAATCTATTTGGAGTCTTGTTAGTCATATGGGTCATATGCCCAAGCCTACAACATACATATCATAACACTTATCATAACATAAAACATAAGATAACATAAGCATATAGCATATAGATTCTATCCTATTTTCCTTACCAAAGTTACCGGGATATGTGGACAGCGTTGGGACTTTGGAACACTCCTAATAACCATTATGAAAAAGAGTGAGTCTAATGAAGAAAAAGAGATGAAAAGGAATGGGAAGACTAAACCATTGAGAAACATACTTACCGAAACTTATGTGCTCAAAAACTTAGATTTCCTAACCAAAATAAGAATGAGGTTAGAAGACTGAGTAGAAGGCTATGAGAAAGAAAATAACATAAAATCAATGAATTAGAGTTTTGGGTTACCTTAAAGATTTGTAAGACCAATCTATACCACAAATCGAAATACTATAGAACCTCACTTCCCAAAGTGTTTGATAAGCTTATGAGGATCAAGCTTATCATTTCCCCAAACCAGGTGTTTACACTCTCACACTCACTTAGCACTTGCAGCCTCTGAACTTAGAACAAAAGATGAATAATGGTTGGGTACTAGGTCCTATTTATAGAGTTTAGGAATGAAAGGATCTTGATTTTACTTGAATAAAAATAATTGCTTTTTAGGTGAAAATAATTTGAATAATCGTTCAGCAGAGGTTGAAGACTCGTTCAAAAAGATGCTAGACTTATCAAGAGGTTGAGTGGATGAATGGAAAAGCAAATTCAAAATGTTTAAAAATATGCTGAAGGAGGCAATATATCTCCTGGGCCAGTATGCCCGAGGCTGTCGTGCATCGTCTCGTGTTTTCCGTATCTACGTGCTGCGATATATCGCCCCCTATAGCTGCGATATATCGGCACACGCTGATTAATTAAACACGAAATTACACATTTTTAGCTAAGTTTGAATGGAGTAAACAGCCTTGACTAAGCCCTCAACGTATTCAAAGCTGCTGACTGACCTTATAGCATTCAAACTTTTACCCTTATTAAATTTAATCCTCGAAATACTTAATCCTTAATCATCCATACATAACATGTGCTTAAAATCCTATTGGTCCTTATCTAAACCTTATAGTATAATAAATATTATCCTTAATATCAGTCATATAATCAAACCTTAGGTTAACATTAATATTCTTAAACTATAGGTTAAACTTAGAAAATCTATAAGTACTACTATGAGTGTCCAAATAATTCCCGGTCTGAACCAAAAATCCACAGTTACAAAGATAATACTATACATACTATAATACTACTAAATAATTAGCTAAGTAAAGTTCTTGGACTCTACAATTCTCCCCTACTAAAAAGAATTTCGTCCTCGAAATTTACTTACCAAATAATTCCAGATACCGGCCTTGCATGTCCTCTTCCAACTCCCACGTTGCCTCTCGTTCAGAACTATTACTCCACAGGACTTTGACTATAGGAAAGCTCTTGGATCGTAACTGCTTCATCCCTCTATCTAGGATGCTAATCGGTCGTTCCTCGTAAATTAAGTCTTTCTGGAGTGCTATGGTATCGTAATTGAGGACGTGAGATGGGTCTGACACATATTTGCGTAGCATCGAAATGTGGAAGACGTTGTGACTATCGGCTAGTGCTGGCGGTAGGGCTAGTCTATACGTAACTGGTCCCACTTTGTCCAATATCTCAAAAGGACCTATGAATCGGGGACTAAGCTTGCCTTTCTTCCCGAACCGCTTGACACCTTTCATAGGAGATGTCTTCAAGAATACTTGATCTCCAACTAGGAACTCCACATCGCGTCGCTTGGTATCCGCATAGCTTTTCTGACGGCTTTGAGCAGCAAGCATACGCTGTCTAATAAGCGCTACTGCTTCTTGAGCTTGTCTAACAGCTTCGGGCCCTAGAAGCTGCCTTTCTCCTACCTCGTCCCAGTGCAATGGTGATCGGCACCTTCTTCCATACAGCAACTCATAAGGTGCCATCCCGATTGTTGACTGGTAGCTGTTGTTGTACGAGAACTCGATCAGCGGCAAGTACTTGTTCCATGATCCTCCGAAATCAAGTACACACGCGCTTAGAATATCCTCTAAGATCTTAATCGTATGCTCGGACTGCCCATCTGTTTGAGGATGGAAAGTTGTACTAAGACTTAACTTAGTACCCATGGCTTGCTGTAAGCTTCTCCAAAATCTCGATGTAAACACCGATCCTCTATCCGATACTATCGTCTTGGGGACTCCATGCAACCGTACATTCTCTTGGATGTAGATGTCTGCATATTGGTCTGCCGTGTATGTAGTCTTAACAAGCAGGAAATGAGCCGACTTGGTTAGTATATCTATCATTATCCAAGCGGAATCATGCTGCTTATTCGTCTTTGGCAGACCCGTCACGAACTCCATGGCTATATCGTCCCACTTCCATTCTGGTACGCTAAGCGGTTGCAATAAACCTGCAGGGCGCTGATGCTCTGCTTTCACTTGCTGGCATACCAGACACTTAGATACATACTCCGCTATGTCCTTCTTCATCCCTGGCCACCAATATATTGCCTTGATGTCATGAGTCATCTTGGTAGACCATGGATGAACTGAGTACGGGGTACTATGCGCTTCTTCTAAAATCGTCTTCTTAATACTTTGATCATTTGGCACGCATACCCGATCCTTATATCTCAATAATCCTTCGCTAGTTATTGAAAAATCTGTAGTCTTTCCTTCTCTGACTGCATCCATGTGTGTTGCTAGTGTGTCGTCATGTCCCTGACCAATTCGTATACCCTCTAACAAACTTGATTGGATAGACAAGTTATCCAGCTTGCCTACAACCACTTCTATTCCGGCACTGATAAGCTCCTGCTGTAGCGGCTTTTCTATCACGGATAAGGCCGCTAAATTCCCATAGCTTTTCCTACTAAGCGCATCGGCAACCACGTTCGCCTTTCCTGGGTGGTATAGGATTTTGCAGTCGTAATCCTTGACTAACTCTAACCACCTCCGCTGCCTCATGTTGAGCTCCTTTTGCGTAAAGAAGTATTTTAAACTCTTGTGGTCCGTATAAATCTCGCACCGTTCTCCATAAAGATAATGGCGCCAGATTTTTAACGCAAAGACCACTGCTGCCAACTCCATATCGTGAGTTGGATAGCGTTGGTCATACTCCTTCAACTGACGTGAGGCGTAGGCTATCACCTTGTCATTTTGCATCAGCACGCATCCCAATCCTAGTTTTGATGCATCGCAGTAGACAACGAACTTATCGTTGGGTGTCGGTACACTGAGTACTGGTGTTAAGCAAAGCTTATCCTTAAGCAATTGGAAGCTTTCTTCACACTTATCATTCCAGTTAAACTTTTGTTGCTTCCGAGTCAGGTTGGTAAGCGGAGTGGCAATCTTTGAAAAGCCCTCTACAAACTTCCTATAATAACCTGCTAACCCTAGGAAGCTTCTCACTTCAGATGCGTTCTTTGGTCTGGGCCAATCCTTCACGGCCTCGACCTTTGATGGATCTACTGCAACTCCATCTTTCGATATGATGTGCCCGAGGAACGCCACTTGTGAAAGCCAAAATTTGCATTTCTTGAACTTGGCGTAGAGTTGATGCTCCTTCAATCGTGTCAAAATCAGCCTCAAATGTTCCTCGTGCTCTACTTCATCCTTGGAGTATATTAAAATGTCGTCGATAAAAACAACGACGAATTTATCCAAATAGTCTTTGAAGACCCTATTCATTAAGTCCATAAACGCGGCTGGTGCGTTAGTAAGACCAAAAGACATCACCAAGAACTCGTAATGTCCATAACGAGTCCTAAAGGCTGTCTTAGGAATATCTTCTCCCTTTACCTTGAGCTGATGATACCCGGACCGTAAATCGATCTTAGAAAATACAGTCGTGCCTCGGAGTTCATCAAACAAATCGTCAATCCGAGGAAGCGGGTACTTGTTCTTAATTGTTACTTTGTTCAGCTCACGATAGTCTATGCACATCCACATACTTCTGTCCTTCTTCTTCACGAATAGTACCGGAGCTCCCCATGGTGAATGGCTTGGACTAATAAAACCCAAGTCTAGGAGTTCTTGTAGCTGCGTCTTTAACTCCTTGAGTTCTGTAGGTGCCATCCGGTATGGTGCCTTAGAGATAGGCTTGGTGCCTGGTACTAATTCTATCGTGAAGTCTATTTCTCGAGTTGGCGGAAATCCTGGCAAGTCATCGGGAAATACTTGTGGAAATTCTTGTATAACTCGAACATCTCCAACCTTAAGTGATGTCTCCTTCTCCATCATTCGTTGAGCTTTGAGAGATGATACTAACGGGATGCGCAATCCTGAAGCTTGTCCCATGAAGCATCGTCTCTGGCCGTTAGGAGTCTCGAACATCACCTTCTTGCGTTTGCAGTCGATTGTTGCGCCATGCCGTTCTAGCCAATCCATGCCTAGTATTACGTCGAAGTCCTTGATCACTAGCTCTATCAGGTCTCCTTCTAGTTCTATATCCTCAATCTTGATCGGTATGCCTCGTACTATTCGTGATGATAGAACTACTTTGCCCGAAGGCAACTTGGTTACAAACCTAGTTCTAAATCTTTCACTAGGTTTGCCTAGTTTTTCTATCATTCCTAACGAGATATACGATTGAGTGGCACCCGAATCAAATAATACATGACATAAATTATTGAGGATAGAAACCTAACCTGTGACCACCTTGTTGCTAGCATCAGCCTCTCCTTGGGTTAAAGCAAAAACCCTAGCAGGAACCATCTTTTCGTCCTTCTTCCCTTCTGGATTTTGTTGAGGACAGTCTCTTTTACGATGCCCTTCTTGACCACAGTTAAAACACTCCTTGGTGTTGGCGTGGCATTCTCCAGGATGCTTCTTCTGACACTTAGAACATGGCGGGTATTCCACGTAGCCCGGCCTATTCCCTCCGTTATTCGTACGTGCCTTCTTATCACTATCGAACTTCTTGTTATCCGGATGCCGTATTTTCTGGCCGTTACCGTTGTTGCTGGACTGATTACTGCCATTATGCTTGTTGTTGTTCCGACTGGCCTGAGGTTGGCTCTGCTGTCTGGGATCAGGCTTACTGGCTTCTTCTTTGCTTACATTGGCCTGCAACCTTTCTACTTCAATTGCCGTCTCAAGAACGTCGGCGTATGTAGTGTTTCCCGGGTTTTCTAGCTTAACCCCCATCTCGATCTTCAGGCGAAGTCCTCTAACAAACTTGTTCACCCTCAAAAAATCGGTTGGAACCATCTCCGATGCAAACTTTGCTAAGCGGTCGAACTGACGAGCATATTTCGCCACAGTTAAAGTACCCTGCTTCAAGTTGGCGAACTCCTCAACCCTCGTAGCAAGTACAGCCGAATTGTAGTACTTCTTGTGGAAGAGCTCCACAAATCGAGTCCATGTCATGGTGGTCGTATCATGAGATAGCTGGACCAAGTCCCACCATATCTTGGCATCCTTCTTGAGTAAAGACGAGACGCAGGATATGCGGTCCGCATTGCTGAGATTCATATGCGTCAGAATCGGCTCCACATTCCTTAGCCACTCTTCTGCCACAAAGGGGTTTGTAGTCCTCTCGAAGTTTGGAATGTGTTGCTTGCGGAACCTCTCGTACACCGGCTCCAGGTGCTGTACTAGATACGACGCGTAATTCGTCATTGGCCATCCCCCATATGGACCAACTTGTTGGGGTGCTGGGGCCATTTGCTGTGGCTGCGGCTGTGGCTGTGGCGGAGGCTGAGGCTGAGATTGAGCCTGTTGGCGTCGTTGATGCAGAAGTTCCTCGACTTGCTGTCGCAGTCTGGCAATTTCCGCAGTGTTGTCAGCTGGCGGTGTCGGCGCGTTGCGGCGAGCAGTAGCACGCACTCCCCTTCGGCGAACTGGAGGGACTTCATTGGTCGCTGGAACATCATTGGAGGCGTTTCCGTTGGTGCGTGCAGATCTTCGGAGCGACATCGTAGCAGAGTTCAAACAGTTGAAAGAAACATGTTAGAACTTTACCTAATAGGCTCTAAGGCAAAAACTTATTCTAAAACAAACATATCTCGGACCTATTTATTATGACTTCTTATGAAAAAATTTATAGGTCTTTATTTATTATTAAAGTGGGTTTCTATACTTAGAAAAACAAGTCATCTTTATTTTCTAAGTGTGTTTCTAATCATCCAATATGACTTAATTCTCAGGCTCGAAACTTATCTTTGTTCCAAAGTTAACCATATTGAGGGAGGGCTGGGATCAGTAAAATCGTTCCCACTACTATGGCCCCCTAACTCTCAATAAGGAAACTTGGTTCATTGATTTGTATCCACCCTCACCGAACTTAGTCATTATTCATTTTATTTATTACTTATTATGATTGCGGAAAAAAATCAAACTCATACATGAAAATAAAATAGCATGTTATTCATTTGGAAAAACAGTTTTCACTTATTACAATTATAAAAAAAAAAAGTAAATAAAACAAACAATAAAAACTACTAATCTAAAAATCGGGATCTTCTACATCTGATCCCTCATCTAGCATATCGTCATCTATCTCCTCATAATCATCATTGTCATGAGCATCAAAATTTCCTCTAGGAAGGTTTGTGAGAATCCTATGTTTTTGCTCATTTGTAAACTGAAACTCGAATTTTGTGGTGAACCTAACTAAGAGGAAATAATATCTCATCGCTAATGGTAGTTCATCCTCATCATTCATGTTTTCCCATATTTCTTCTAAGGCTGCTATTACAGGATGGAAATCTTTAAATAGCCTAATTATTAGTACATATTGTTCCGTTGATCTTAACATTATTTGCTTAGCCTCTTGAAGGCCACCTATCTCTTGGTGGAACAAGAGCAATCTTTGAGTGATCCTTTCTAGTGCTCCTACGGTATTTCTTGGCTCCCTTATTCTTTTTAAAGCCTTAATGGCTTGGATATCTTGGTAGGTTAAAGCTCCGTTCATACTTAACTGAAAACATAAACACTAAAGTTGTTAGCTATACACATAAGCAACATAACTAATAACTTACATACTTAATTGGCGGTCAGATTCGGAGCTTTGAGCGTGTGTATCAAGGAGAACTTCGTGCGAAGGAACCGTTTCTCTGATACCAACTGTAATGACCCAACTATTCTAGACTCTTGGACCATTAACGAAACTATGCATACAAATTCTTACTAAAACTTACATTTGCGAAAATACCATAATTTTATTAGAAAACTTATAGAAATAAGAGTTACTTACATAAATACCAAGAAGGATATGGGATCCCATTGTTTGAAAAACAAAACATAACATGATTTATAAAATAAAGGGATTACATAGTAAGTGCGGAAAATACATATAAAGACCATAAACAAATGACTACATCCTCGAAATCGAACTCTCGACTCCTTGACTCCATTCATCATCGATACACAATCTCCAAGAATCCAAGAACCTTACCACCACTAATAGCTATTTTCCTGCACATTTAAACAAAAAGGAATGAGTCTAATGCCCAGCAAGGAAAAATCTAACACATACTTCACATACATAAATTTCATAATAAACATAAAGACATAACATTACACTAAATACATACACATACTATAATGGCCATTATTACTTGGGGTCCCATAGACTAAACAAGTCATATGCCCATGAGATTAGTGGGGTCCTACTAGCTAAGCAGGTCATATGCCCATAATCTATTTGGGGTCTTGTTAGTCATATGGGTCATATGCCCAAGCCTACAACATACATATCATAACACTTATCATAACATAAAACATAAGATAACATAAGCATATAGCAAATAGATTCTATCCTATTTTCCTTACCAAAGTTACCGGGATATGTGGACAGCGTTGGGACTTTGGAACACTTCTAATAAGCATTATGAAAAAGAGTGAGTCTAATGAAGAAAAAGAGATGAAAAAGAATGGGAAGACTAAACCATTGAGAAACATACTTACCGAAACTTATGTGCTCAAGAACTTAGATTTCCTAACCAAAATAAGAATGAGGTTAGAAGACTAAGTAGAAGGCTATGAGAAAGAAAGTAACATAAAATCAATGAACTAGAGTTTTGGGTTACCTTAAAGATTTGTAAGATCAATCTATACCACAAACTGAAATACTATAGAACCTCACTTCCCAAAGTGTTTGATAAGCTTATGAGGATCAAGCTTATCATTTCCCCAAACCAGGTGTTTACACTCTCACACTCACTTAGCACTTGCAGCCTCTGAACTTAGAACAAAAGATGAATAATGGATGGATACTAGGTCCTATTTATAGAGTTTAGGAATGAAAGGATCTTGATTTTACTTGAATAAAAATAATTGCTTTTTAGGTGAAAATAATTTGAATAATCGTTCAGCAGAGGCTGAAGACTCGTTCAAAAAGATGCTGGACTTATCAAGAGGTTGAGTGGCTGAATGGAAAAACAAATTCAAAATGTTTAAAAATATGTTGAAGGAGGCGATATGTCGCCCCCTATAGGCGATATATCGCCTGGGCCAGTATGCCCGAGGCTGTCATGCATCGTCTCGTGTTTTCCTTATCTACGTGCTGCGATATATCGCCCCCTATAGCTGCGATATATCGGCACACGCTGATTAATTAAACACAAAATTATACATTTTTAGCTAAGTTTGAATGGAGTAAACAGCCTTGACTAAGCCCTCAACGTATTCAAAGCTGCTGACTGACCTTATAGCATTCAAACTTTTACCCTTATTAAATTTAATCCTCAAAATACTTAATCCTTAATCATCCATACATAACATGTGCTTAAAATCCTATTGGTCCTTATCTAAACCTTATAGTATAATAAATATTATCCTTAATATCAGTCATATAATCAAACCTTAGGTTAACATTAATATTCTTAAACTATAGGTTAAACTTAGAAAATCTATAAGTACTACTATGAGTGTCCAATTAATTCCCGGTCTGAACCAAAAATCCATAGTTACAAAGATAATACTATACATACTATAATACTACTAAATAATTAGCTAAGTAAAGTTCTTGGACTCTACAATTGTCCTACAAGACCGTAACCCGAACTTCTACCGGCCACACACCTTTGGCACTCTCCTATGGTTGTGAGGCCATGCTACCAGCTGAAGTAGACTTCCCGTCACACAGAAGAATGAACTACGTTCGGGAGCGGAATGAGGCACTACTTTCTGAGTCCCTAGATCTTGTTGAAGAAAGGCAGGAGCAAGCCAACTGGCTGGTGGAAGCCTACCAACAAAGGGTGACTCGCTACTTCAATGCTCGGTTCAAGGACAGAAAGTTCTCCATTGGAAACCTCGTCCTGCACCATGTGTTCCCCGATACACAAGATCCATATGTCGGGGTCCTAGTTCTAAACTTGGTGGGGCCCTACTTTGTGGATCAATTCATGCAACCAGTAACGTACTAACTAGAGAGGTTGAATGGCAAGGCAGTCCCGAGGCATTGTAACGGAGAGCACCTAAAGAAATACTACTAGTAACTGGGCTGGTGGATAACTTTTGTAATCAAAGACAATCCTTCAAGTGAATGCTCTTAATATCATTATTTTGAGGTTTTAGCTTCATTTTTGGTAACTCTGTGTAATGGCCCATAGGCCACAGTTAATGGAAATCAAAATAAACATCCTCAGGACAATCTTCATTTCTCTAAGTCCCTTATAAGATCTAATATTGAATGGAGAAACCTGATGAGTCAGGCAAACTAATCAAGAGAAAATGACATTTACAAAGGACCTAAGGGGTCATGACCCGATCTCAGGTCTAGTCGCAGAGACATGAGAGCCATTGTAGGTGATCGGGTGAACACAAGCAATTCGCCCTCCATGGCAGGCACTATAGGTGACTGCGTAAAATAACTAGTTTTCTCGAGATTCACGAGAGACCTCATAGGTTTAGGAGGGACCCCTCGCAGGACCCCTCATCAATTAGAGGGCTGGTCACATCATAAGTGACCAGGCGCCCTCACTCTCCTAGTCACTTGGGGGCATAAGAGAAAACAACATGTTGTTAGCGTTCTCGCTACCGCTCCTATGAGCTGCCTCAACCTAGCAACAAAACTTGTTACGCTCATCCATGAGGATCATGAAAATGGCATCTTCCTTAAACTTTCAAGTAGTGGCATCCTTCTGGGCACGTTCCGCAACTCTGGCGGCATCCTTGCAAGCAAAACGAGCCTCCGTAAGCTTCTGCTCTGAGGCAACAAGTGCAGAGCGAGCACTCTCAAGTTACAAAAAGGGCACTCTCGAGGTCCGAGTGAGATTTCTGGAGATCCTCAGCCTCCCACTCGAGTTGGCGATGAAGGTTCTCCACAGTCTGCGCGACTTGAAAAGCAAAGAAAATTATGAGAACGTTTACATAACAAAAAGAAAAGGAGACAAAGTCAAAGTGTTTACCATAACAATATTCTCAAAGTTGGTGGACAAGTCGAGAGAAGAGCCTATGGTCGTCAATAATCTTTTGGAAATCTTCTAGAAAGACAAGTTTTAGATATTTTTCTTAGCTTTCCATAGCCTTTTGAATCATCAAATTATGAGATATATAGAGGACGTTATGGTTGAAATACCGTCAGTCGATGGAGTTGAAGAAAAATGAAGAAAAGGGAAAAAGTAATATGGCCGCGGTATTAATTTTTAGACTTTAAACTTTAATTTTTAAATGTAATTTCAAGGGGACTGTAAAGGGTTTAGGGATAATTTTTAGAGTAACTTTTGATTAAAATTTTTGGAGATCATAACTGTAGAAGAGAAGAGAAGACATCATTCTTTTCTACATTCAATCTAGTTTTTCTTCTTTTCTCTAGGACTTCTTTGTTTTCAATTTATGATCATGTCTGTGATTATGAAGTAGTTATCTTTTAAGCTAAGGGTTATTTCAAAACCCAAGACATGAAATCTTGAATGCAATGATGAATTTTACTCATTCTATTCACTTGTATTAAATTGCTTCTATTCTTCTAATTTAATGTTATGAATCTCGTTAAGTGGCCAACTAATTAGGGTGTTGCCTTGTTCTATTGTCATTTAAGGGTTCTAAGTAGAGTGATAAATTTCAATTAAATATTGTGACGAGTATTTTTATTATGATGAAGAATAGAACTTAGGTGAAATGAATTGCATGCTTAATGAATTTGTTGCCTAGATTAACTTGTTTCCACTGAATGTCATGTTTTTTGTGAGTTAATAAGATCACATGTTTAATGGGTTTGTTGCTTGATAAAAAAGATTAATTAATGAGCGCTTAGCTTTAATTAATTGTGATAGGAAAACAAGGACAATTGACTGCTTCAGTGTTGTTTGCGGGGTTAATGGTTTAATTGGGAATAGGGAATAATGTTTGCATTGTTAATTGATTGATTGTTGGAGGTGGAGAATAATTCTTAACTTTTCTTTAAAATCATAATTATCAATTGTTCTTTGCTTGTTATTTTATTTTATGTTATTGACTCTTGAAAGAAAAATCCCTTTTAAATTCTTATCTTTGTTTTGGATAATAAATTGATATATAGTCCTTGTGAGTTCGACCTGTATATGTCATTATAATAAATAATTGGTAATACTGAAAATAAAATCTTTAGTAAATTTGATACAACATGCATCAGACCTATTAATGATCTGGAGGAGATCCAATTAGAAGAAGGAAACTAGACCAAGGTTTTAAAGGACGATAAGAACTTGGAAAAAAATGTACAAGAAGAACTAGTTAAGTTTCTGAAGAAAAAAAACTAGGATGTTTGTTCCTAAACGTATAAGGACATGGTCAGAATTAGCCCAACCGTGATGAGCCATGTCCTCAACATAGATAAAAAATTTCCACCAGTACAGCAAAAACGAAGGTTGGTCGACAAAGATAGGTCGAAAGCCTATAAAGAAGAAGTTGAGAGGTTAAAAGTGAACACATTCATTCTGGTAGCTTTTTATTTATCGTGGGTATCAAATTTGGTACTTGTTCCCAAACAAAATGATAAATGGAGGACATGTGTGGATTTTACAAACCTTAATAAAGCATGCCTGAAAGATTGCTTTCCATTGCCCAAAATTGACCCATTGGTCGATGCGATATCTAGGCACGAGACACTATCTTTTATCGATTCTTATTATGGGTATAACCAGATTAGTATGCACCCCCTAGACGAGGAACACACCAACTATCAGATAGACATAGGACTAATCTGCTACAAGGTGATGCCATTTGGTTTAAAAAATGTTGGAGCTACTTACCAACACTTGGTAAACCATATCTTTCAAGACCAAATCGACAATAACATGGAAGTGTACATTGACGATATGCTACTAAAATTGAAGAAAGTTGGGGGCATATCAAATATCTTGAGGATTTCTTCAACATCTTAAAGAAATTTCAAATGAAGTTAAATCCTCTCAAGTGTTCCTTTGGAGTTGGTTCTAGTAAATTTCTTGGATTCATTGTAAATGCGCGAGGAATAAAAGCAAATCATGAAAAATCCATGGTCTGATCAAAACAAAATCACCTACCAGAGCCAAAGACATACTTGTATAATAGGAACAATTGCTGCTCTCAACAGGTTTATATCAAAATCAATACAAAAATTCATCCCATTTTTTAACTTACTAAGAGGAAGCGAGAAATTCGAATGGATGGAAGAATGCGAGCAGGATATCCAATCCATCAAGAAGCATATAGCAGAACTTCCATTCTATCCAAGCTAATCGATGGAGGGACTTTGTTTGTCTATCTAGCAGTCCCTAAGTATGTTGCTAGTGTGTTTCTGATCAAAGAAGAAGACAAAGTCTAGCATCCAGTGTATTCTGGTAGGAGCAGAATCAAGATATTCAGAAATTGAAAATTTGGATTTTTGTGTACTACTCACGTCACGAAAGTTGTGACCATACTTTCAAGCCCATCTAATTACAATATTAATCGACCATCCTTTGAGATAGATGTTCCTAAAACCTGAAGCAGCTGGTCAACTACTAAAATGGGCAATGGAGTTGGGACAATTCGAGATCACCTATCAGCCACGAGCAGCAATAAAACCACAAGCACTTGCGGATTACCAAATATTGAGGAAACCCCAACCCAGAAGAATCAAAAGAAAAGATCCCTATCTGGAAGCTGTTTGTTGATGGTTCATCTAACAAACATAACTCTGAAGCTTGACTAATTCTGATCACTCCAGAAGGACATTGCTTTCATTGCGTACTCAGATATTGGTTTGTCACCTCAAATAATGAAGCAAAATATGAGGCCTTGCTCGTCGGGTTAAGGCTATCAAAAGATGTCAACGCACTGGAGCTTGAATTTTACAGTGATCTACAACTAGTAGTGAACCAAATACTAGGAGACTATCAAGCCCAAGGATTAAAGATGGTTACTTAGCTAAACAAGGCCAAGGGTTTGTTGGCGCAATTCAACAAGAATAATATACAACAGGTACCCCGTGACCAAAATTTGAATACAGATGCTGTAGCAAATCTGGCAAGTGCAAGGGATGTGATCCCTGAGGAAAAAGAAGGCCAAGACGCGCTCCCTGGGTGAGCAGCCCAGGTTGGGTGCCGCTCCAGCCTAGACAAATCCTCTTCCCTCAAATAATTGGCACCACCCCCCCTCACCGAACCTTTTTCCCTGCCTATTGACGAAGCTCAGGATTGTCGCCCTTTGATACGCTAAATATTGTTGCATTTGAGCATCTAGCAACTCCTAGCATTCAAGAATCATACTCTACCATGGTCATTAATGTCATCGATACCTGGATGACTCCTATAACCCAATACCTCGAGTAGGGCATACCGCCTACTAATCAAAACAAATCAAGAAAACTAATAAGGTGATATAATTGATATATACTAATGAACATAGTCCTATATCAACGAGGGATCTCATTACTACTATTACCTTACGTCACCAAAGAAAAATCCAAAGAAGCTTTGCTAGAGGAGCACGAAGGGTTCTGTGGTGACCATGCTGGGGAGCAGAGTCTATCTAAGAAAATATTGAGGCAAGGGTACTTTTGGCCAAAAATGAATGAAGATCTAATGGAGTACGTATGGAGATGTAACAAGTGTCAGGGATTCTCAAAGATTCCTCGAGCGACTTAAAACGAGATAAAATAGATGCAAAGCCCTCGACCATTTGGCGTCAAAGGAATATATTTAATCGAAGCCTTACCAACAGGGAAAGGGTGGAGTGAAATATGTTATTGTAGTTGTCAAATTTTTTACTAAATGGATAGAAAGTGAACCACTCGCAACAATTACTTCAAAGAAAGTTCTTGACTTTGTGATGAAAAACATTATTTGTCACTTTGGACTACCAAAGAAGATAGTATCAAACAATGGAACGCAGTTCAACAGTGCCTTTTAACTGAATTCTGTGGTGGCATAGGATTACTATAAGCTTTTCTTTAGTTGCACATCCATAAGAAAATGGACAAGCCGAAGTCATAAATAAGACTCTGAAAGACACTCTTAAGAAAAGGCTTAAGCAAGCTAAGGGAGCATGGCCAGAAGAACTACTCGAAGTACTCTGGTCGTATCGCACAACCCATCGAACAACAACTGGCTATACTCCATTTTCTTTGGCATATGGATATGAGTCCATGGTGCTAGTTGAGTTAGATCCCCCATCCCATCAGAGGTTCACATACCACTAGAGTGTAAATCACCAACTATTGGCAGAACAATTAGACTTGATCGAGGAACGATGAGAATGAGCCCAATTACGAGTACCAGCTCAACAATAAAAGGTCGCTTGATATTTAAAGTCAATAGTATAAGAGAAGAAAGTTTTTTGTTGGAGACTTAGGACTAAGACGAGTTTTTCTGAACACTCGCGACTAGGCTGCTGGAGTGCCTAGACCTAATTTGGAAGACCCTTATCAAGTTGAAAAAAGGCTGGTCATTTTAATTGATGGTAGCTTATAAGTGTAAGACCAATTATTGTAACTCGTACATACATGTTTAGTCTATTTTTACGAGATAATAAAATTAATTGTGCGTAGCTAGTTATTATTTCCAATTATTGTATTTTTTATATATAAGTATTTGCTCTTTAGTGTGTTGTTTTGCTATATTAAAGATCTAAAACAAGTTTTAACAAACTGTGATGTTCGAAAAAGCCAGGTCTTTTGCAAGTGACCGAGCACCTTATGCCCCTTAATCACTTGGGGACATATAAGATATAATGCACAAGCAAGCATATGAAAATATGTAAACACACGGGCAAAATGAGTGAAAGCACATGCAAACACATAATTTTTTTTCAAAACATAATTTTTGGAAGGTATAAAGTATTGTGCTAAGTTCAGTCATGCGAACAAGTGTTGTAGTGCATAATACTGTATTAGAATACCTACAATAATATATTTACACCGTGAGCAAAAATGCTTGGTATACTAAAATTTTTATAAGGAACACTACATTAAGCAACCTATTGTATCAACACTACAATCAGGTTGTTCGAATGTTGTTAAATAAATATTACAAGTTAAAAAAAAAAGACAAGGAAATCAAGCATTAGGAGGATGTTAGTCTCAACACCAGTATGACCATCAATTGCTAGTGATATTTCTTCATTTAGAGAGGCAGGATGGTCATTCTCCTCGACCAGACAAGCAGCACATTTCTTCAACTTGGCCTGCTTTACATGTTAAAGAAGATAGAGAAAATTGGCATTCGGGTTTTGCAACGCCCTCCTAATCAAGGACCGTTACACTATGTATTTAAAATAGTGTTGGACTCGCTAAACGAGTCATTTGGCAATAACCGTGTATCTAACCATGATTAGTAGTTTATAGTTAAAAAATTTGGTCAATAGGTATAATCGTTTCATTCAAACGTTTACTTCCATACATGGGATCCCAAACTACATTAAAAAATGTTACTTACAATTGAAAAGTTACAACCAGCTGGCCTAAGCGGCAAAATAGGGTTTGACCCTAGCT
This sequence comes from Humulus lupulus, assembly GCF_963169125.1. Taxonomy (NCBI): domain Eukaryota; kingdom Viridiplantae; phylum Streptophyta; class Magnoliopsida; order Rosales; family Cannabaceae; genus Humulus; species Humulus lupulus. Next base: position 150,978,760 of record NC_084794.1, on the reverse strand, counting down.
CCTTTGAGAAACCCTGACCGCGGTGGTCGAGCAGCCGCATATGTACACATCATCACCGAAGTTCTCCAACTCAAGGATGGACCATTTTCCTTTTCCCTTTACCTGCACCATATAGCACCCGTGAGCCAAGGCTCATCAAGAAAACTTAAACATGCTCATAAGCAATTAATAACATGTTACCAAATCATAATAAGCATGCCTATTAGTAATAACCCTACTCGTGCATGCATACTATTCATATAAATGACTACAGTAGCATATGGAGCCAATAGCCCAAGATATATGATCGATGAATCATATTGGGGCTTAGCGCCTTAATACATGATTAATGAATCATACCAGGGCTCAACGCCCTAATACATGATTAATAAATCATACTAGGTCTCAGCGCCCTAATACATGATTAATAAATCATACTGGGCTCAGCGCCCTAGGATATGGAACTAATGAGTCACCCCGAGGCCCTTTGACTTATCATCTGTATAACCAGCCTTGGAGCTAGTCCAGTGTACCTAGCGTTATAATTTTCCATGACCAATAGTTTGGTCAAGCGCATGTCACACTCTTGATTAGGCATAACCATATCGACCAGCGCTCAGCATGTTATTACCGCCCTTGACTTATAAGTCAATGCTCTTCGACCAGCACTCAACACTATTGCCGTCCTTGACTTTAAGTCAATGCTTTCGACCGGCACTCAGCATGCTAATGTCGTTCTTGACTCATAAGTCAAGTCCGGGGCCCAGCCCTAGGATATGGGACTAATAAGTCACCTCGAGGCCCGTTTCCCTATCCTCTATATAACCAGCCTTTGAGCTGGCCCAGCGTACCTAGCACTGAGTTTTCCACGACCATTAGGTCAGACAAGCGTATGATGTGCTCTTGGTTAGGCTAACCATATTGACCAGCGCTCAGTGCACTATTGCTGCCCTTGACTTATAAATCAATGCTTTTCGACCAGCGCTCAGCGCTATTTTCGTCCTTGACTCAAAAGTCAATGCTTTCTCAATCAAATAATGCAGACAAGCATATATCATATATCAAATATCCAAATAAAGAGCATTCAACATGCTTAATCAATAATGACAAGCATAATCATAATCATGCACATTCTCAGACACCCAAGCTCTAATCAAATGTTTATTCAACATTAAGGCCAAGCCCTAATCACGTACATCAAATATTGGGTGCAGTTTTCTTACCTTTGGTTCAAGCATGAGTTAATTATGAATGAAACTCGAGCATGATCATGTCCCGAGCCCTAGCGGTAACCTCATTAAGATTCAATCCTTAAAAACAAACTCTAGGACCACTCTCGTGCTCTCGAAACTTCAAATCCCACCCAACGGGGAGGGGAAACCATCCCCCGAGCCCCTAAGTCCTCCCAAGCCCTAAAAATGGGCTTTGCTGAAACTGGTCTAGTGTTGGGGCACCCAGATATAGCGCTGGGGTGCCCACTTCCAGTGTTGGGGCGCTCCCCTATGAACCCATAAATCCTAGGTACTCCCCTGCATTTCCCCATGGATTCAAGCCACCAAAATCTCATCTAAACACAACCCAAACTCCCTTGAGTTTAAGCTTTAGTTTGATTGTGTTGAATTTTAATGGTTTTTGAGCTCAGAATTTGTGGTGGTTCTGCTTGTCATGTTGTGTTGTTATAAGTTTGGGATGTGAATCTGAGATTAGGGCAAGTTTAGGTAGGAATTTGGTGATGTTAGCTTGAGAAAATGTTGGGGATTTCTAGGTTCATATGCTCGAGTCGCGACCCTGTTCTTCAGGCAATGCGGCCCGCATGAACAAAAAGGCTTGGGAGCCTCTGAGATTGCCTAGGCGCCGCAGCGCATGCTGAGGCATGCAGAGGCCCATGTCCCCTTTGCGAAAGCCCATGGCTCTCTAACTTGAGTGCGCCACGGCCCTTAAGGGTTAGGTCGTGGCTCAAATAGGCAATGTTTTCCAAATGAAGGTTTTAGGCTCCGAAACCCAAATGTTAAGGCTTGGGAAGGATTCTACTACCAGGTTTAGTAAGATTCAAGGTCCCGAAGGCTAGTAAATTTATCTGAAGTTTTAAACTGATTAGAGATTGATGGATATCTAATTGTTATGGAATTATGACTAAGTTTTACCGCTCAGGCTCGGGATTAGGAATCGTGCTCGGGACACCAGGTAAGAGAATTGTTTGTGCCCATAGAGCTATGTGGTGTATAGCGTTGTATGTATTGTTTATCGTTGTTATGTCATACATGTGATTATGATTGATCGGGAAGAGCCGGGAGCGGCAGGGGGCCAAGATCGGCGTTAATTATGCTGAATGTAGGCCGCCAGGGCGTGACCCTCAAGAGTGCTGTAAACACACGTTCGGCTAGGACCGCGAACTTGGTTCCTGATAATGCACCCCGATCGGTAGAGGCTGCTGCTGTTATATTGTGTTGTTGTGTTATTGTACTGCCGTGTTATTATACTGTCGTGTTATTATACTGTTGTTTTATTGTGCTGCTGTGTTACTGTATTGTTGTGATGTTGTACTATTAGGCTGTTATGCCAGTATGCTATTGGATTGTTATACTGCTGTAATGTTGTACATTCCAATAAAAACGTGTAATTACTTGTTGTGTTTGATTAATTATGTATTTGTTTAAGGGAATTATTGTATGCTCTGCTGTGAAACTCTCTTGCAGGGCCTCGGCTCAAGAGTGCTATATGGTGTAGGTAAAGGCAAGGAAAAAGGTCTAACAACCATGAGTTGAAGGGCATGGAGCAATGTGTAAATGTTTGGCCTACCTGGCTGCCACGGCTGGGGTTGTTTTAAGGAATACGTGGTAAACGTCCGATTTTGTCACTTAGGTCGACTATAGCATACCTTTGGATTGTAAATGTATTTCAAAATAGTATTTTGGGATCCCAATGTAACATTTTTATGAATTTTATTGAATGACCAACTCTTTATACTTAATGTTCATTAAATGAGTCTTTATTTTTATTTAATCTTACTTTTCAACCTAAAACCTCGATTAGTGAGGTAATGACACATTTAAAAATCACTTGGTAATGACTCTAAGGTAGTAGGGCATTATAACTTGGTATTAGAGCGTGCCAAGGTTTATGGTTCTTGGAGATTGACTAAACATGTACGCTCGCTGCCACTGACAAGCTCGACTCAGGGTTGGTTGGTATTAAATGCAATATTTGTTTAACTGTTTATTTAAGTTGCCTTATGTGCTAGACTAGGGAGCATGATGAATATGTATATGTTTTGAGGGAATGAGGTTTTATGATTGATGCATGAGCATTATGGATTTGTATCCTGGATAAAAGGATCAGAGCTGGTAGGCCAGGTTTCCGGCAGTCAACTGGATCAGGAAGCTAAGGCCAGAATCATCCGTCAGCCTTGGGATCGGCAGCAGATGTTTGATAGCATGCAATCAAGATTTTAAAGGCAAGAGGAGGAGATTAGGTGATTGAGATAGCAGGTTTTTTAGGGAACGCTGCCCTGTGTGTGTTGGCAAACAATGACACTAGTTACGATTTAACCTGAGGGTAGAAGCAGATGTGAATTACTACATGAAAGATTCCAAGAGCGTCATCCTCCAGTTTTTGAAGGAGGTTTAGATCCGTTCAGTATTGAATAGTGATCGGGCATGGTTAGCTCCATCCATGGCTTTATAGGAGCAAAACACCATGAAAGAGTGGCTTATGCCATGTACATGTTAATGGGAGGATGCCCGAACATGGTGGGAAGTCGTATCCTAGACCCGAAATGTTGTCATGATGGGTTGGGAGGAATTCAAACAATGGTTTAACAAGAGGCACTACTCTGACGCAGTTTGAATTGCAAAGACCGAAGAGTTTATGAACTCGATTCAAGATAGTAAGATAGCGACAAGATATATCAGTGAGCTTCGTAGAATGAAAAAATTTGTGTTTGATTTGGTATCAACGGATGTGGCCTGAAAGGAGCAATTCATTCGAGGATTTAACCTTGGGATAACGCAGAGTATTAAGATCGCTCCACTATATGAGATTTATTCTGACGCTTGGGTAATAGGGAGGGCCCTTGTTCTAGAGGACGTAAGAGATGAGATATAGAGTAAGAGAAATCTTGGGTGGGAAACTCAGGCAATGGTACCTTTATTTGCGGGATCAGTTAGGGGCGGAGGCCCAATGACCAGGAAAGAAAGACCCCTGATAGTTCTATTACTCTTGGTCCTGACGGGAGAGTTCATAGTGATCAGGGCGGCCGCTAGGATGACGATGAGGTCTGGAGGAGTTATTTAGAATGCAGCAGGTGGAGGAGATGCTATCTAGGAGAATGTCGATCTAAGGCATGTCTTATATGTGGAATAGTGGGGCACATTAGAAGGGGTTGCCCAAAGTCAAAGGCGAGAGGACCAAAGAGTACAGATAGCTCTACCCCAGTTCGAGTGACCATCTCGATACGGTTGGAGCCCGAGGCTAGCCCCTCGGAGGCGACCTCTCAGAAGAGACATCAATGTGTGGCACATTCTATATGGTTGTAACATTGTGGGGCATGAGATTTTAGCGTCTGCCTGGGGAAAATTGGTAGTAATTGATTGAGCTGGCTCTATGAGGTATTCGAGGTGATCTTGAGTGTGGATTTGCCTGTCAAATAAGGGACAACCATGGACTGTAAAATAAGATGGTGACTTCTAAGGTGAAAAGGAAAGGACCCAATTGCAGTTGCAGGGTGCTTAGCTCTTGAGGAAGATACCACTGAGGTTATATTAGTTAGACCAGATGAACACTGGATCACCTGGTGAGGTTTCAGATGGGTTCATAAGGATTCATTGGAATTATTGTCCCATTTAGGGAATTGAGTGTGCTACGGAATTAAGGCTGAGATAGAATCAGTATCAGGGACATCATGAAGAATGATACTAGCTCAGTAAAAAGAATTAAGGTTCAGCTGAAGAAGTGTTTGACTTGAGGGTTGATCAGACGGAGCATCTCATCATGGGACACGTCAACATTATTTGTTAAGAAAAAGGGCCAAGTCTACAAGGATATGTATCGCATATGGATAGTCAAAATGAAGTAATTGTTAAGGCTAGGTACCCAATGCCAAGAATAAAGGTTTTATTACACTGTTATGGTGGTTGGACAGTGCTCTCAAGAATTAATCCTCGATCTGGTTATTACCAGCTAAGGATCAAGGCAAGAGACATTCCAAGAATTGCTTCTTGTGCTAAGTAGGATGTGATGGATTATCAGTGAAGACTTTTGAACTGACCAATGCTTTAGCAGCCCAGGTAAGTGCGACAAGCAGAGAGTACATGGATGGTAAGGACAAGTCATATTCATATTAATCAAGGATGTTTTATACTACTCTCAATTAGAAGTAGAACGTGAATAGCAACTTTATTGACAGTACCAAGGCTAAGGAAGCAGGGTTACAGGTAATGTTCCAAAAGAGACAAATTCCAATTTCTCCTAAGGACATTCAAGGTCATGCTATGGGAGGTGATAGGATCATGTATGAGGTAATTAAGATGGGAAATTGTAAGGAAATTGATATAGGAACGCCTTAGGGGCGAGAAGCACAGTGAAACCAGTGGGACACATCGGCTACTACTTGAGGCATCTTTGAGGACAGCTATACTTTGACTGAAGTAACATGAGAACATAAATTCTTTCTGAATGGATGGTTGTGTACTAGATTTTCAGAAGTTGGAATGAGGATTGATTCACAAGTCATGGTATTAGAGGTTGTACATATGGACTGGTACAGAAGAACGATGCGAGAGACATCGTCCTTGCTTAGAATATGGAATTACGGTGCAGAATGTTATGAGTTAGGGTGTGCCCATGTGTAACTAAAAGAGTGATTGTTTGCACCTCACAGTGGATGAAGGGATAAGAACATGGATGTTCTACCTAGAATGTCGAGTTGACAGTAATAGCGATTAGTCATGGTTAGACTGAAGTGATGACCAAGATTGGTTTGGAACCTATGACTGATAATTGGCAGATATATCTCTATGAATAAATGGTGAAACACGAAAGGAAGATCTTGTAGGAATGGTTAAGAATCCTACCACCTTGGTATAGGTAGGTTAAGATATGTAGATCGGATGAGTGATCCGAAGGATGCTGGTATTGAGGGTAAGATGCGAGATGAATCTTAAGTTACCCATTATGATTATTGTATCCAGGAAGTTTGGATGGGTGTTAAGACTAAAATTTGTGTACTGGGAAGTGCACGGCCTAATTGTTTAGTAAACAAGAGATGATAACCAGAGGCCATAAGGGGTATTATGACTCTAGTGTATCCTGGAGTTAGTATAGAGGGATATGATTGTGGACCCTAGGGGTGGACCACCTTGGATTACAGATGAGGTAAGTGGATGTGAAAGTTGTGATTGGACCTATTAGGTTGACACACCATGGTTGGTGTAAGTAAGGTATCAGAAGAGGGAGTGGGTACGAAAAGAGGTCGTACGTCTCCATTGAACACCGAGGTCGATAGTGTCAGATTGACACCCATGGACTCCAAGATTCTGGAAAAAGGGTCATAGAGTGACTCTGAGTAGGACAATGTGAGATAGGGAAATGAGAAGTGCTTATTCCAGAAAATGAACCCAAGGGACAGGAAGTGTCCTGGTTCAGAAATTGCTCAGAGGACAAGTGAAATTATTAAGAAATGTTAAGGGTAGGAGTGTCTGCATTATTACAAGAACATGAGAGTTCACAAGTCTAAATATGGGAATGTGGGGTTCCAGGATTGAGGACTTTGTATTGTCCGATTATTATGAACTAACAAGGATATGATGGATCGGAAAAGAAAGAGGAGTTTGACTCTAGATTTGGTATATCTTTGTGAGATCCTAATAGGGATTAGGCCAGGGGCCTACAGATTAGCCTTACCTCAGCATGAGTAGAGGCTCACGAGGTATTGCTAGTGCCAACGTTGAAGAAAGGGGTGACGAGTATGACTCCTGATTTGGTGAGGAGACCCTGGAAATTCAGTGAACTTTATCTTGTAAGGAAAAAGATAGTGGGAATTTTGGATAAAAGAGATAAAGTCTTACATATTAAGACTATCGTTCCTGTGAAGTGTTGCAAAGAAGTGGCAAGGTAAAGGACCTGACTTTGGAGTTATAGTCCGGTTTTCAGAATTAGTAGCCCAAGATGTTAAGTAAATTCCGAGGATGAAATTTTAATGAGGGGATAGTTGTAACGTCCTGAATTTGATATTAAGGCTAAGTGCCTTGTTTACAGTGCCTAGAAGGCCTAATTGGGATTATATGCGTGATGATGTGATATAAATGAATTGTGTGGTAATGTGGTTAGACATGCATGTGTTGTGTGTATTAAATATGCATGTTGGCCCATTTTTGTGAATAGGGGCATGTTTGTAATTTTGGCTCGTTGAGGGCATAAGTGTAATTATGTTTGTATTGTGAGTGAGACCCCAGTGTTATGGGGATATATTTTAGATGTGTGGTCCAAGACGATCCTAGGGAGCAGGTTAGCGGAATAGTCACAACGGGGTCAAATACCCAGCTCGGGGTGAGCCTAGGGGTATTTTGGGAATGTAGTATATATCTGAGGTTGATTGGGTAACGGGTAATTATTTGGTGATTAATTGGGCATGTCGGTATTGATTGGGAATTTATAGGACAATTTGAGGATTAGTGGGAAATGTGGAAAATGACAATTTTGCCATTGGGGCCATCACAGGATAAGAGTATGCTTAAGGGGTGTTTTGGTCCTTTGGCTAAGGGATAGATACAGCCTTAGAGTGACTCAGCCAAATAAAGTGTGTAGAACTTAGAGGAACACTTAGAACATATAGGAAAACTCTCAGCCTATCTCTCTCTCTTCCTCTCTCTCACGGCTCTCTCTCCCTCTCTTGGTCTTGGAGGAGCTTTTAGAATTTTGAAGAAAACTGTCCAGAAGTTGAAGATTTGAGGTTGGGGATGTGGGGAAAACAAGATGGAAGTACTAGGGAACTATTCTAAGGTCAAAATTGTCAATGAGGTAAGATTCAAAACAAGTTTTCTTACTGAATTTTATGGTTTATTATAAGTGTTTTAAAGTTTAAGCTTTGGTTTGATTGTTTGAATTTGAATGGGTTATGAGCTAATAATTTGGGGTAATTTTGCTGGTCATGTTGTGTTGTTATAAGTTTGGGATGTGAATCTGAGTTTGGGGCAAGTTTAGGTAGGAATTTGGTGATGTTAGCTTGAGAAAATGCAGAGGATTTCTGGACTTGTAAGCTCGAGCCATGTCCTTATTCTTCAGGCGTCGCGGCCCGCATGAACAAAAAGGCTTGGGAGCCTCTGACTTTGCCTAGGCATCGCATCGCATGCTAAGGTGCGCAGCGGCCCATTTCCCCTTGGCGAAAGCCCATGGCTCTCTTACTTGAGCGCGTCGCGGCCCTTAAGGGCTGGGCAGTGGCTCAAATAGGCAATGTTGGCCAAATGAAGGTTTTAGGCTCCAATAACCAAATGTTAAGGCACGAGAAGGAATCTACTACCAGGTTTAGTAGGACTCGAGGTCCCGAAGGCTAGTATTTGTATTTGAAGTTCTAAACTAATTAGAGTTTCATGGATAACTAATTGTTGTGGAGTTGTGACTAGGTTTTATCGCTCAGGCTGAGGATTAGGAATCGTGCTCGGGATCGCTTTGGGTTGTCAGCTCGAGACACCAGGTAAGAGAATTGTTTGTGCCCGTAGAGCTATGTGGTGTAGTGTTGTATGTATTGTTTATAGTTGTTATGTCATACATGTGATTATGACTGATCGGTAAGAGCTGGGAGCGGCAAGGGGCCAAGATCGGGGTTAAGCATGTTGAATACAGGCCATTAGGGCGAGACCCTCAATGGTGTTATCCACTCCCATTCGGCTAGGACTGAGAACTTGGTGCCTGATAATGCACCCCGATTGTTGGAGGCCGCTGCTGTGGTATTGTGCTATTGTGTTTTTGTACTACCGTGTTATTATATTGTTGTGCTATTATGCTGTTGTGTTACTGTATTGCTGTGCTGCTGTACTATTAGGTTGTTATGCCAATATGCTACAGTGTTGTTATATTGTTGTAATGTTGTGCATTCCAATAGAAACGTGTAATTACTTGCTGTCTTTGATTAAGTATGTATTTGTTGAAGTGAATTATTGTATGTTCTTCTTTGAAGTTCTCCTACTAAGCCTTGGCTCACGGGTGCTCTGTGGTGCAATTAAGGGCAATGAAAAAGGTCTAACAAGCATGAGTTGGAGGGCATGGAGCGGTGTGTATATGTTTGGCCTACCTGGCTGCCACGGCTGGGGTTGTTTTGAGGAACACATGGTAAACGTCCGATTTTGTCCCTTAGGTCGACTGTACCATACCTACGGATTGTAAATGTATTTCAAAATAGTATTTTGGGATCCCAATATAACAATTTTACAAATTTTAATGGATGACCAACTCTTTATACTTAATGTTCATAAAATGAGTCTTTATTTTGATTTAATCTCACTTTTTATCGATTAGCGAGGTAATGACACATTTATAAATAACTTGGTAATGACTCTAAGGTAGTAGGCCATTACATCTCCCCTGCGTTTTCCCCTGAATTTAAGCCACCAAAATCTCATCTAAACACAACCCAAACTCATAATTCCCACTCAGAACCTCATCAAGGCCATCAAAACCCAACCTTAAACTTGATCAATAACCTATCAAAACATAAAAATCCATACTTGAGCTTTGAAACTCAAGAACATGAAGAACTTACAGCAAAACTGAGAGAATCCTTACCTCAAACTAATGGTCTACAAGCCCAAGTTGTCTCTTAGCCAAACTCTAGCTTCCACCTTCCAATTTTCTGAGCTTTGCACCTTCTAAAATTCAAAAATCCACAAGGTGCTAAGAAGGAAGAGATAAACTGTATATAGGGAGAAAGAAAGGAGTTGCTCTGTTTTGAGGTTTCCCTCTACTGCAGAAACTAATGACTTATGCCTCTAATTTGGCACAAAATGACCTAAATGCCCCTTAGCCTAAGCTTTGACTCCTTATGCCCCAAGGGCAAATTTGTCTTTTTTTTCATACCTAAAGTGCAAATTAACACCATATAATTCTCGTTACTTCCAATATCCTCAAATAATTACCAACTAATTTCCCCATTACCTGATCCCGGTAATGTACTAAATTGTCAAATGACCCCTAGGCTCACCCTAAACCCAATATTTGACCCCGTTGTGACTTTCCTGCTAACTTGCTCCCTAGGATTGCCTCGTGCCGAGTGAACCCAAATATATCCACATAGTGATGTGGTCTCACACATGTATCACATATATGCCACATATACCCATAACGAGCCAAATAACGAAAAATGCCCTTTTAATCAAAAATGGACCCACATGCATATTTAATACACCTAAACATGCATATCAAGTCATACTATATAATGATACACATATATATATATAAATATATATATCACACAAACACATAATTTTCCATCTTGTCCCCCTAATCAAGGCCTTACGCCTTATTAGGTAATTTGGGACGTTACAACTATCCCTTCCTTACAGGAATTTCATCCTCGAAATTTTACCTGAATAGCTCGGGATACTGATCCCACATATCTAACTCTAGCTCTTAGATCACTTTCTCGACCTTGTTGTTCCTCCATAATACCTTAACTAAAGGTATGATTTTATTCCTCGTGACCTTGTCCTTTCCTGTCTAGCATTTGGACTGGTTGCTCCTCATAGGATAACTCTGCCTCCATTTCCATATCCTCATAACTCAACACATGAGTCTCATCTAATACTTGTTTCCTCAACATGGAAATATGAAATACATTATATATGACCAACAGTGCCAGAGGTAAGGCCAATCTATAGGCCACCTGACCGATCATCTCTAGGATCTCAAACGATCCTACAAATCTAGGGTTCAACTTGCCCTTTTTCCCAAATTTCTTCACCCATTTCCATGGTGAAAATATAAGGAAGACGTAGTCTCCACATTCTTGCATTTCAGATCAACATAACTTTTCTTTCTACACTAAGAAGCGAGCATCTGAGCTCTAATATTTTCAATAGCCTCAGTGGTCCTCTGAACTGTCTCAGAACTCAAATATTTCCTCTCACCCATCTCATCCCAGTGAAAGGGCGATCTACACTTCCTACCATACAACATCTCATAAGGTGCCACTCTAATAGTCAACTTGTAGCTATCATTATATGAAAACTCTATTAGAGGCAAATATCCATTCCAAGACCTTTCAAAGTCCAATACACATGCTCTCAGCATGTCCTCTAATATCTGGATAATCCTCTTTGATTTACCATCAATCTAAGGATGATAAGCGGTACTGAACTTCCATTGTGTATCCATCACCTTCTATAAACTTTTCCCAAAACTTGGAAGTAAAGATAGGGTACACCTCAAAGTCCCATGAAGGTGTACTATCTCTCTCACATAGAGATCTGCATACTGGTCAATTGTATAGTTCGTCCTCACTAGTAAAAAGTGAGCTGACTTAGTATACCGGTCCATAATGACCCAGACTGAATCATGTTGGCCCACTGTCCTGGGCAACCCCACCACGAAATCCATCGTGATGTCCTCCTACTTCCACTATGGAATACCCAGAGGTTGTAATCACGTATTCCACATACTAATTTGGTGATTCTACTAGATGAAACAAAACAAAGAGAAACATGGCACCGGAACCAATCAACACAATATAAGAATCAAAACTAGGAAGTTGGCCTGTCACTACTGAGGAACCAACCTCGGCCTCTGACTACGTCAGAGCGAACACTCGAGCTGGAGTAAAGTTTTCTGCCCCCTGTGGTTCATCCTTCCTTAGCCCTGGGCAATCCCTCTTAAGTTTCCCAACCATCCTACATAAGAAACATGCCTTTTCTCGGCATTCTCCCCTATAGTGCCTCCTGCACCGATTACATTCCAAGTAGAGTTTCCAATCCTCGTCCTCACCCTGATGGCCTTTCTAAGCACTTCAAAACCCTTTTTTTAGTCTAGGGGTACTGAATACATTGATAACTTTTCTTTTCGGATCACTAGGGCCTCCTCCCCTGCTTGATCCAATAAACAAGGTATCACTGCCTGAGCTCCATGCTCACCGACACTCTCCCTCCCTATCTCATTTCCTGTGCCCTCAAAAACGAGAGCCCTCCCTACCCCTTGAGCATAGGTAGAGATATCATGAACTAGAATGAAGATGTGGATAGCGAAAGTTACCTCCCCAAGTGAAAGAATTATTGTCTGCGACCATGTCTGTGGTTAGGAAGTACTCTATTTGATACTTACCTACATTGCACTTGTAGGTAGTATTCGTCAAGAAAGTATGAGAACTATCTTGATTTTAGAAATGGAAGAAACTCGTGTTGTTCTACTTCAAGTTGGACTTGAGATTGAACAGGTAGTTGCTCTCATGAGGAGTAAGAGCAGGCCATATCCTTAAACGGTAAAGGATATACAATGCTGACATCATTCTATATCCATTCGAAGTAATTTAGAAGGGAGCAGTCTCGAAGTAGTCAGCTACTCCCTTAAAATAATCATGAAAAGGCAGAGTGGCACTAGCCTCTATATTGTACCATGACTAGGCGTTGAAGTAGAGTACGAAGCTCTATTGACAGGAATATGGGTGGCAAAAGAATTGAAAGGAAAGGCGATCCAATGTTATAGTGATTCTTAGCTCATGGTTAATCAGATATTCGAGGAGTATCAAGCTCGAGGTATCAAAATGCAACTTATCTAACTAAGGTTAAAGATGAATTATCTGAGTTTGAGTTCTGCTCCATTAAACAAGTACCCCGCAAATAGAATTTGAATGCTTATGCTTTAGCCCAACTTGCCACATCCAAAGAGTCAAATCCATTAAACGTGGTCCCAATGGATTTCTTATAACAACCAAGCATAACGGAAGAACTGGTAGAGGTCAGAGTGATTGACACAAAATCGACCTGGATAACCCCCCATAGTGGAATACCTCACAATCGATAAACTACCAAATGACGGAAAGGGCGCAAGAAAATTATATTATCAAGTCCCACGATATTTATGGTTGAGGGAATTCTTTACCGATGAAGGCATTCGCTAACCCTCCTGTAGTGCGTTCTGCCCGAGGAAGCACATACTATCCTACATGAGATACAAGAAGGATTATGTGGAGACTACGCTAGAGGGAAAACCTAGCTCTATAGGTATTAAGGCAAGGCTATTTTTTTCCTACGCTCAAAAAGGACTCGAGTTCATACGTCCAAAAATGTGATAAGTGCCAATGCTTTGCCACAATTGCTCGAGCCGCACCCATGGAGCTGACAATGATTTCATCACCCTGGCCATTTGCAGTATAAGGGATCGACTTGATTGGTTCACTACCAGTAGAAAAAGGAGGAGATTGATATGTAGTTTTCGCCATCGACTACTTTACAAAGTGGGTCAAGGCCGATCCTCTGGCAACCATAACCTCGAAGAGATTCCTTAATTTTGTTGTGAAGAACATCATATGCTATTTTGGGTTATCAAAGAAGATCATGTCTGACAACAAAACTCAGTTCGATAGTGATCTTTTCAAAAAAAAATTGTGAGAAGTACGACATAACCAAGATTTTTTCTTCATTTGTGTATCCACAAGCCAATGGGCAGGTCGAGGCTATGAATAAAACCCTAAAGGCTTGTTTAAAGAAATGACTAGATGAAGTTAAGGGATTATGGCCCGAGCAACAACTGCAAGTACTTTGGGCCTATAGGACCTCACATCGCACCTCCTCAAGGCACACTCCTTTCTCTTTAAACTTTGGAAGTGAGGTTGTGCTCCCAATTGAAGCATTAGTGACATCACATAGGTAGAAAACCTTTGATCAAGATCGAAACCACGACCTACTCAATGCATCTCTGGACTTGATTAAGGAAAAATTGGAGGAGTCACAATTACAACTCGCCCATTATGAGAAGAGAATTACTTGTTACTTTAACTCGAAGGTAAAAGGATGCAAACTCAAACTGGTGACTTAGTGCTCCGAAGGGTGTTCTTGGAAAACAAAATCCTAAAGATGGTGTATTGGGACCGAACTAGGAAGAACCATACAAGATTGTGGAAATATTGTATGAAGGAACCTTCAACGTAGCTTAGTTAAGTGGAGAGTTGGTCCCACAGACCTTGAATGCTCTACATCTCAAAAAATACTGTTAGAAATAGAACAACTTTGTTAATTTTAATGCTTTTAGTATTTTTCCATGTAAGGATTATTTATAAAAGACATTCTATTTTAATAGCACTGGATTGCTACGTAAATGTAGAACCAATATCTTTATCTTATTCTTGTGTTGTACCACGTGCTAATTTTGTAAAAGCGGCCTAGAATATTCATAGATTCTGCTCGCTTGGGAGGCGTATAACCCTCAAAGAGTGAATTTTTTAAACTTAGAATTTTGAAAATTGATTATTCTACGACTTTTTAAAGCACGAATTTTCAAAGAAATTCTGAATACGAACTAAGTTAAAGAAAATTCAAAGAAACAAAACCTAGAATTCAACTAGGAAATCCTAGATATAACCAGGTCTATGGCCTAATTCCTAACAGGTATAATGCTATTAGGCGAGCAAACACCTGGATTTAACCAGGTCCAAGACATGATTGCTAATAGATATAATGTTATTAGGTGAGCAAACCCCTGGTTATATCTAGGTAATTGACCAAAATTAACAGATCGAGTCATCAGGCATTCATCTTGTAAATGTGGAAAGTTTTCCTTTGTGAATTTTATTTCACCAGTGAAGCTCTATGCTACGAGGCATCCTACATGCTACTTAGTGCACTTACAAGGGGATGAGGATATCACAAAGCATTGAAGGAGTTGGGCTAAGAGAGCCACCCTCACTATGCGAGGGCCCTTGACCACCCGTCGAACCAAACGCCACCCTCGCTATGCGAGAGTCCTCGGGTGGCCATCAGCGTACACCTTGACCCCTCAGGCATCGGACCTCACCTCCCTGGCATGCGGGAGAAGAAGACCAGCCTCGCTACGCGAGGCACCCTCGCTATGCGAGGGTGTGGCCTTGTCGCGGCGCCCATACCCCGAGCCATGCCTACACCTAAGGGAAGAAGGCCAGCCTCGCTACGTGAGGCACCCTCGCTATGCGAGGGTGTGGCCTTGTTGCGTCACCCGTACCTCCGAGCCACGCCTACACCCGAGGGAAGAGGGCCAGCCTCGCTATGCGAGGGTGTGGCTTTGTTGCGGGGCCCATGCTGCGAGCCTCGCGTCCATGTGACCGGTATAAGCTGGCCTCGACCCCTGGTGCCTTGACTTCTCATAACACACATAGGTTGAAGCCTCCTTGACATAGGCACGGGATCACTTGGAGGAACCTTGTTGATATGCCAAACGAACATGGAGCATGGAACGGGGATCGATGAGGATGACCGAGTACGGAACACGTGCACTAACACGGGGCGTACGGTTATGGAAAGAACAGAGGCACGACCCAATGATCTGCGTCTAAGGAGTAGTGGCGGTACGGACCTGTATGAAGAGTAGTGGTACCACTTGGACACCCCCGACCATACGCCAGAGCCGACAGTACTATGTCCTAGGCCACGACTCTGACACCATCAGGGTAGACACCACTACCACCTGAGCCACTACACTATCAGAGTACCTATGTACGTCCCTGTGGTCTGGGACTTGTTTGTATCCAGGGCCAATAGAGCCCCCCCCCCCCTATAAATAGACTTCAACCCCTCAGGCTAAGGGGTTGGAAAACTGAATGTAAAAACGAGACTTAAGAAAGATATGTTTCTGGTTTTCATGGTTGTCTGAGTTTTCTTCGGTTGATTAGAGTCCTTTCTATCTGATTCAAAGTTTTCCATAGTAAAGAGATTGCAGTTTTCTAACCATCAATCGTTGACGAGTTCTTACCGTCAACAGTTTGGCACCGTCTGTGGGAACGTAAGCACCAAGCTACTATTCTGCCATTACTTCCGGCAAGGAGAAATGCCAAGACGTTCGAAGCGACTCAAGGAGCCTCGAGAGGTGGAGGTCCACCTTACCGGAGTCCAGCTGAAGGCCTCCATGAAGGATCCACCTCCACCCCGAGACGTAGACCCCCCAAGGGACCCTGAGGTTCACGAGAATGACAGGGAGGCCTCGTCTCCGGCCATCCCGCCCGGTGAGAATCCTCCAAGGACAACTACTGCACCACCCAGGAATGCCAACGAGTTCCTCCTCCCAAACCACCAAAGGTACCGAACTCCGGCCGGCAAGACCCGGGCCCCTCAACGCATAGACATGATAAGCAACCCCGGGTCTATTTCGTGAGCTCGAGTTCTAAATCTCATTTCTATGAAGAGGAGATTCGTGAACTGCACCGTAAAAATCAAAGACTGGAGACTACCTTGGAGAACATGCAGGAGGTGCTGAATGGCCTGTTGCAAGGTAAGTCGAACGTGACCCTGCCCAAGAGGAAAGAGAAGGGTCGGGAAACCACTGTCCCAGTAGACGACGGGAGGACCAGACACTCCACCAGTAACACCCCCAGGGAAAAGCTGCAAGAGCATCCTAGACCATCGAGGCCACCCCAAGAGCCAAGGCAAGGGAACAATGGTGGCTCTCGCAACGACATCGAGGTCACCTCAAAGAGGACGCCCTCAGACCTACGAGAGGAGCTCAACAAGAAGAGGGCGGATAAGAGAACTACCCCTCCTACTGTCCCCCGGGACGGCAAAGGAAAGGAAGATGTCAACCCGTCCATGTTGAGGGAATCTCTGAAGAAGAGGAGGCAAGACCTCGATACGGAGATGAAGAGCCTGCGGAGTAAGATTGTCACCGCGTCTGGAGGGCAAAGCCTTGAGGAAGAGTTCGACTATGAATCACCTTTCACCAAAGAGATCCAAGCCATTCGACTCCCAGCCAACTTCAAGGAGCCTCATATGACCCCGTATGAAGGAAGCACCGACCCCAAGTACCATCTAGACGCATTCAATGACTTAATGAAGCTGAGGGGGATAAGTAGCGGGGCTAGATGCCACTGTTTCGCAGTCACGTTGAAAGGGCCCGCATACAAATGGTTTAAGAGACTTCGACTGGGGTCCGTCAGGTCTTGGCAACAATTTTCAGACAAATTTCTCCAGCAGCATCATGCCGTGCGTGATTATACAATGCCAGGCACCAGCCTAGCCAATGTAAAACAGGGCGAAAATGAGAGCCTAAAAAACTACATCCATAGGTTCAACATGGAAGCAACCAAAGTGAGGAGCCTGACCCGCAGAGAGTTAAAAATGGCCATCACCGCCGGGGTGCTTCCGGGAAGAAAATTGTGGGATAATATGCTCAAGAGGGAAGTCACAGATCTAGATGACTTCTACGAGAGAGCGCAGAAGTATATTCGTGTAGAGGATGGTCACGCGAACTTGAAGGCGGGAATGGGCGAGTCCCCTGCACAGCCCCCAACCAATGAAGGGTCGAATGGTGCGAAGAAGAAGAGGGCATACGAAGGATCGAGGGATGATCAACATAGAAAGCCCAAGCGGGGAAGCGACCATAGGCAAACGGCTTATACTTTCTATACGGACCTGACAGATACAAGGGAGCATATCTACATCACCAACGAGAAGCGGGTTCCCTTCAAGAAGCCCCCACCAATGAGGAAGGATCGGTCCCAGAGGGATCCCAATAGGTACTGCCAATACCACAAGGATATTGGTCACACCACAGCAGAATGTATCCATTTGAAAAAAGAAATTGAGGAACTCATCCGCAGGGGGCACCTAGGCCGGTATGTCAGGAGGGAAAGGCTGAAATCGGAGGACGAACCAGTGCTATCTAAGACGCATAGAGAAGCTCCAGAGATCCAGGGAGAAGTGAGAACTATTTTCGGAGGTTCAGGGCTTGGGGGAGACTCCCGGAAAGGACGAGATCGGTATGCTAGAGAAGCTAGGCGAAGTCCACCGCCCTGTGTTATGAGCTTGGAACAACGACCCCAGAAAAGCTTCAAGGGAGAAAATGACTCGATCACTTTCACTGAGGAGGACGCGCGGGGGGTACACTTCCCCCACAATGATCCGCTGGTGTTGACAGTTCAGTTGGTCAACCGGCGGGTGCATCGAGTCCTCGTAGACAATGGACGTTCCGTAGATATCTTATATCGCCCCGCCTTGGAGAAGATGGGTTTGGGCATCAGGCACTTGAAGCCTTGTCAATCCTCCCTATACGGGTTCGCAGGGGACTCGATACAACCTTTAGGGATGATCGAATCAGCCCTCACTATGGGAGAACAACCCCGACAAACCACGATCATGGCAAACTTCGTCATAGTAGATTGTGCCTCTGCTTTCAATGCGGTATTGGGGAGACCATCCCTAAGAGAATTGAAAGCAATCACTTCGATATACCACCTCACCGTCAAGTTCCCAACTCCTGGTGGGGTAGCAAGTATGAAGGGAGAACAAAGAGAGGCGAGGGAGTGTTATAACACCTCCCTTCACACATCTGCGAAGCCATTAGAACCAACGGTGATGGTGGTGCATGGAGGTACAGACCCACAGGGACGAGACCCCAGAATCATGAAGGGCCCAACCGGGTGAGACTAGCAATAAGGCTCCCACGCCTTATGCAGGTAGAAGCTGTGTTTGGTTTGTTGCAGGTTATGCTATTTTAGTAGACGAGAATCAAAGAGGTTACCTAGATAACCTCCCAAGTAGATGTAAGCATTTTATCTATTTATATATCGTTGTAATTTGACTACTATGAATGAAACTGTTTTCCACTTCGTATGTTATTTACTTCTTTGTGCAAGCATCAACTAAAGTCCCCGCCAAGATAAATCTCATCAGGTACTTGGGGGGGTAGGACGACAAAAGTAAACAAAAAAAAAAAAAAACTCTCTTATATTCAAAAGGATTAGCTACCCTAATGAATATCAAGGGAACAGTTTAAAAGGATGACCTCCAACGAAAGGTCGACACCCCAAGAGGTGAGGCTGTACGGAGAGAATCACCCAATAAGTCTAGATCGGCCATTAAGCCGGCTAGCCCAAAAAGGGTCTTACAAGGAACCCTTGGAAAAAAAATAGTACTATGTATAAGGACGAGAAGGACGCTTCTCGCAAAAAGTAATAAGCGCGCGCAAAGAACATAAAAGGACCCCAACAGCCCAACGGGTTAATGTGTCCTTACAAGTATAATCAAGGTGCACCGGAAAGATTATCGCCGTCAGATCAAAAAAAAAAGGGCACCTCAAGAATGCTTTGGAGGAGGATAGAACCCTTGAACTCGCGAAAATAAGTTGGAGAGCATGCCACTTGGCTAGGCAAATCTTGGTGTGGACAAGTGGCTTCGAACCTGGGATCCGCGATTGAGGATGATTAGTCCTTATGCAACCTTAGGGACTTTCATGGATCCCCCAAGTGTTAGGTGACTGTCGTGTTCCTTTGGACACTAAACACAAAACGAAACCTCACCTCGTACTTCTTCGAGCGACGTTGAAAAATTTTCAAGGCTAAGTCCCCCTAGGGTGGCCGTACCTGTCGAGCAAGAGAAATAGAGAGAGTCTACAAGCACACTTAAAAGTATACTTATCGACTCGGGGGGAAGTGTAAATGTGGAAAGTTTTCCTTTGTGAATTTTATTTCACCAGTGAAGCTCTATGCTACGAGGCATCCTACATGCTACTTAGTGCACATACAAGGGGATGAGGATATCACACGGCGTTGAAGGAGTTGGGCTAAGAGAGCCACCCTCACTATGCGAGGGCCCTTGACCACCCGCCGAACCAAACGCCACCCTCGCTATGTGAGAGTCCTCGGGTGGCCATCAGCGTACGCCTTGACCCCTAAGGCATCGGACCTCACCTCGCCAGCATGCGGGAGAAGAAGACCAGCCTCACTACGCGAGGCACCCTCGCTATGCGAGGGTGTGGCCTTGTCGCGGTGCCCATACCCCGAGCCATGCCTACACCTAAGGGAAGAAGGCTAGCCTCGCTACGCGAGGCACCCTCGCTATGCGAGGGTGTGGCCTTATCGCGTCACCCGTACCCCCGAGCCACGCCTACACCCGAGGGAAGAGGGCCAGCCTCGCTATGAGAGGGTGTGGCTTTGTTGCGGGGCCCATGCTGCGAGCCTCGCGTCCATGTGACCGGCATAAGCTGGCCCCGACCCTTGGCGCCTTGACTTCTCAGAACACGCATAGGTTGAAGCCTCCTTGACATAGGCACGGGATCACTTGGAGGAACCTTGTTGATATGCCAAACGAACATGGAGCATGGAACGGGGATCGATGAGGATGACCGAGTACGGAACACGTGCGCTGACACGGGGCGTACGGTTATGGAAAGAACAGAGGCATGACCCAATGATCTGCGTCTAAGGAGTAGTGGCGGTACGGACCTGTATGAAGAGTAGTGGTACCACTTGGACACCCCCGACCATACGCCAGAGCCGACAGTACTATGTCCTAGGCCACGACTCTGACACCATTAGGGTAGACACCACTACGCCCTGAGCCACTACACTATCAGAGTACCTGTGTACGTCCCTGTGGTCTGGGACTTGTTTATATCCAGGGCCAATAGAGCCCCCCCCCCCCCCCCCTATAAATAGACTCCAACCCCTCAGGCTAAGTGGTTGGAAAACTGAATGTAAAAACGAGACTTAAGAAAGATATGTTTCTGGTTTTCATGGTTGTCTGAGTTTTCTTCAGTTGATTAGAGTCCTTTCTATCTGATTCAAAGTTTTCCATAGTAAAGAGATTGCAGTTTTCTAACCATCAATCGTTGACGAGTTCTTACTGTCAACACATCTCGATCTAAAGTTTACCCCTGTGACTATGCAAATGTACAAGGATTTAAGGTTCATAAACATGACAGGATATGTAATGCCCTGGATATCCAAGACCATTACACTATGTATTTTAAATAGTGCTAGACTTGTTAATCAAGTCATTTGGACATAAATGTGTAACTAAAAGTAATTAACAGATTTGGGTTTAAAAATTTTGATCATAGGAATAGTTACTTTGATTAAAAAGTATAAGTTCGTACATGGGACCCCCAAAACAATTATTTAAAAATTCATTTACAACTCCAAAGGGAAGTTACAACACAAGCCAACCTAAGCGACAAAATTAGGGTTTGATTCTAGTCCCTCTTTGAATCATCGGCCGTGGCAGTTGAGCAGCTGCATATGTAAACGTCGCCACTAAAGTTCCCTTTCCTTTACCTACAACACATAGCACCCGTGAGCCAAGGCTCAGCAAAGAAAACTTAAATCAACAAATTCAAATAAGCAACAGTGTATAACCAACATGCTTAGCAATAATAACCCTACTTAAGCAAACACATAGTCCAATTTAAACAACCATTGAGTCACACAAGTTCAGACCGCACTTCTACTTATTTAGGTGGCATCTAAGACAAAAAAATGCATGTTGCACTCCCAAGTTGCCTTAGCAAAAATGGCATGCGTTCCGCACGCTTATTGCCGACCTCGACTCTTAGACCGAGCTTCCAGATCAAGTATAATCAGAAATACAGTTTACTTAACACGTAATCAGATGTAATGTATTAAAGCATGGCTAATCAAGTAATCACAAGCATAATTATAGTCATGTTCATTCACAGGGGCCCGAGCCCTAATTGCAACTAGGGTGCAGTTTTCTTACCTTTGGTCCAAGCGTAAACAAGCAAGCATGACTCCCGAGAACAATTCTCTCTCGAGTCCTAGAGGTAATCTAGTCACAACCCATAAATAACACCCTCATTATAACTCGATTTTGTAAATGAACCTCGGAACTGATCCCGTGCTCTTAAGACCTCAAATTCCACCGAAAGGGGTGGTGACATCATCCATAAAGGCCCGCGGCGTGCCCCAAAACAGAGAGCCAAGGCCTTTAATTCCCTGGACACGCACCGCACCGCAGCCCACCCAGCGCCGCGGTGCTATAGTGATTCAGAGAACCGACCTAACCCCTGAGTTCACGCGGGTTGCGGCTCTCCAAGAACACCGCCGCGACGCAACCCCGCGAACTCAGGTTTCCAACATTTTCCAGCTATTTCTTCCAAACCTAAACTCTCCTAAACTCCTCCCAGAGTTGCACCAATGTCCCAAATGAGTATAAGACTCACAATGATACATCATAAGAAACAAAAACACTCAAAAACCAAGTCAAATCCTTAACCCAAAACAAAACACATTCTAAAGTTTAAAACTCAAGAACACCACAACCAAGCTAGAAATTCACAGCAAAAACAGAGTTCAGACCTTACCTCAACTGTGTAATTATGACCCCAAGCTGCATCTAACCCGATTCCTAGCACCAAGCTTCAAGTTTCCCAGCTTTTCTCCTCAAAAATTCAAAAATCCCTAAGTGCCTCAAGAGAGAGAGAGAGACAGAGAGAGAGAGAGAGAAGGTGAGCTGAATGTTTGTGTGACATCCAAATTTGTTAATAAGGCTTAGTGCCTTGATTACTGTGCCCAGAGGGCATAATTGGATGTTTATATGTTAGTATGATTTAATGGTGATTATATATGTGAATTTAATGAGTTATATTATGATATGATTGTTCATGCATGTTTAAGTGTATTAAATGTGCCTACAGGCCCGTTTTTGTATAAAAGGGAATTTTCGTAATTTTAACCCGTTGATGGTATATCTATAAATATATGTGTTTTGTGAGTGAGACCACATTATTATGTGGATATATTTGAGATGTGTGGCATAAGGCAATCATAGTGAGCAATTTAGCAGAAAAGTCACAGCGGGGATTAATACCTGGCTCGGGGTGAGCCTAGGGGTATTTTAGTAATTTGGTGAATTACTAGGGGTATTAGAGTATGGGTTATAGTTGGGGGAAAATATTAATGTTTGGAAAATTAGTGGGGTTGATTGGGAATTTTAAATGGAATTTGAGGTTTAGTGGAAAAGTTGTGTCAAATGACCATTTGGCCCTCAACGGCATTAGAGAACCAAGGTAAAGGCTAGGGGTATTTTGATCTTTTCCCTAGCCTTGGATTACCTTAGCCACCTAGAAGCCTTGAGAAAAAAAATCAGAAACCAAGCAAAACACTCAACTTTCCCTCTCTCCCTCGTTATTCTCTTTCTCCCTTGGGTACTTGGTAAAGTTTTGAATTTTTGGAAGTAAAATCTTGGAAAATAAAGGAAGTTGGAGCTAGAATTGGGTTAGGAGCAGCATAGGGTCAGATTACACAGCTGAGGTAAGGATTTACACTCTATTTGCTTGAGGAAATTATGGTTTGTCTTTGTGTTTTTAAGTTTTGGAACTCTAGGTGGGGATGTTGAATTTAGTGAGGTTTTGGCTTGAATTTTTGTCGTTTATATGTTGCATGTGATGTTTTGTTAGAAATTTAGAACTCAATTATAGCTTTGGTTTTTGTGTTGGGATGAATTTTGAGGGATTTGGCTCAGAGAAAATGTTGGAAATTCTGGGTTCACGGGGTTGCACCGCGGCACTGTTCTTGGTGTGTCACTGCTCGCATGAACCCAGAGGCTAGGGCAGTTCTCTGAATCGCGGCGTGTGTCTAGGGAGATAACTTAGGAGGCTCTCTGTCTTGTAGAGCACTGCGGCCCTAAGTGAGGAGCGTCGCAGCTCAAATTGGGAAAGTTAGCCAGAATGGGGTTTTGAGTACGGAAACTCAAACCTAATGGCTCAGGAAGGATTATACTACCCGGTTTAGTAGAATTAGTGGTCATGGAGGCTAGGAATCAATCTTGAAGCCTTTAATTGGTTTAGTTCTTGATAGATATCCGTTATTGTGTTGTGACTAGGGGTACAGCAAGCCTCGGGAAGGAAAGGATCGTGCTCGTTGTCGCCTTACCCTATCGTAGAGGAGTTGAGGTAAGAAACTGTCTCTTGCACCAAGTGTAGTGCATGCGCCCCAATTATAGGGCACAGGAATGACCGTGTCATGAAACCGTTTATAGTTGAATGTCTGATGTGTTTGAATTTGTACTGATATACTTGTTTGTACTGATTTCTCAGTAGGGAGGCCATTACCGGTATTACATGTGTAATGCATGCGGTAGTGGTGAGCCATAACTCGGATGTGATATCTACCACAGTGGCGAGGTCATTGTAAATATGTGGCATCCATCTACTCGACATGAGTCGTATATTGTTTGGAAAGTGTATTGTGTGGAAAATCTATGTGAATCGATTGTGGTTATAGAGTATACAATACATGTTAATGTTATCTGATTATTTGTATGATTGTTTGGGTTTTCTTGCTGAGCCTCGGCTCACGGATGCTTCGTCGTGCAAATAAGGGCAAAGGAAAGCTAGAACAACCATAAGTTAGAGACCTGTAGAGGCACGGCGTGTACATACTCAGCCTGCTCAGCCGCCACAGTCAAGATATTTTGGGGAACATGAGTCTTTAGTTGAAAATTTGGCGCTTAGGTCGGCTAAGTCTGTAATTTTTGATGAACTTGTATTTTATTTTGAAACTTTTTGGAACCCTTGTAATTATTCAAACCTTTTAATGAAAATTTAACTTTTTGATAAAAAAAAAAACTTTTAATGCCAAACTGTCGTTTAACCTAATCACACTTTTAAGTCAAAATGACTCGCTTAACGAGTTAAGCACTATTTTTAACACACAGTGTAACGGTCTTGACTATTCAGGGCTTTACAACTTGTTATCAGAGCTTCCAAGGTTTATTCATTCCTGAAGATTGGCTAGGCATGTACATTCACCACTAAAGATAAGCTCAACTCAGGGTTTGGTAACTAATGATATGATTATATGCTTAATTGTTTAAATGAAATATATATGCCTTATATGCATGCTTGGCTAAGGAGCATGAGTTATACTGATAGGGCCTGGCCCTTGACTACTAAGTAAATATGAGAATGTATGCTTGTTATTGTTGATGATGCTTGTGAGTATTGCTTGTTTGCTCGGTTGTGAATTGAGGGGTAGTTTTGGAATTTGTTATCATTGTATGATGAGACGAGTCATTGATTGTAGTTATACTTGGAGAGCTATGCCTCCAAGGCAATCAAACAGACTAGTCGGTGCTAAAATCCAGGCTAGAGATGATAAACAAGGTCAAGACCCTCTGGGAAATCATAGCAGATGTTTTTGAAATGCAAGCCAGACTGTAGAGACAGGAAGAAAAAATTTGTCGGTTGAGACAGCAATAGGTTCTAGTAGGGAATACTGTACCAGTAGTACCACATGCTGCCCTAGTACAAGTTGTACAACAGTAGCCAGAAGTATCAAATAGATGGGAACCATTATATGAACAGTTCAATAAGCAACACCCTCCTACTTTTAAGAGGGGACCAGACCCACTACAAGCTGAGCAGTGGATGAGTATGATCACCTCCATCCTAGACTTTATGAGTGTGGTAGGTAATGAGGAGTGGCTTGTGCCACATACATGTTTCGGGAGGATGCCCATATCTAGTGGCAGGTTGTATCTCAAACCCGGAATGTCGCTGCAATGAGTTGGGATGAGTTCCAGGATTTGTTCAATAAGAAATATTAGAACGACGCAGTTTTAACTGCGAAGGCAGGTGAGTTCACATGACTAGTTCAAGGCAACACGACTATAACAAAGTATGCCCTGAAGTTCGACAGGTTGACCAAGTTTGCTCCTGAGTTGGTGCCAACTGATGCTATTAGGAGAGACAGATTTTGTTTGGGGATTAAACTCCATGATAGCATGGGATGTTAGGATCACCTTAGTGCCTGGAGTTACTTACATGCTCAGGTAGTTGAGAAGGCCCTTATCATTGAGGGTGCAAAGGATAGGCTTTCATGCAAGAGCATCATGAGACGCGATGCCAGAGGATGGACCTCCATTTACTGGGTCTGGTAGGGGCAGAGGCCTTTGTGACCAGAAGAGGAAGACCCCTGATACTTCTACTACTCCTGGTCCTGATAAGGGGGTCGGGGTACTCAGGGTTGCCACCAGGGTGGAAATGAGTCCTGGAGGAGTTATCCAGTATGCACCAGGTGCAGGAGACACCATGTGGGAGAATGTCATGCTAAGAGATGCTTCCTTTATGGGGTAGTGGGACATTTTCAGAGGGATTGCCCACAACTGAAGAGAGAGGAACAGAAGAAAGGCAATAGTTTGATGCCAGCCTAAGTGTTCTCACTGACCCAGTCAGAGGTTAAGGCTAGTCCCTCGGTAGTGACAAGTCAAATTTTTAGCATTGGCTCTACTTACAATGTATTGATTTATTCTACTGCTAAACATTCATTTGATTTTAGTAGGGTGGTTGATAGATTGTGTAGGCCTTGTGATTTCTATGTTGTGGGGTCTGGGACCTTGTTGCCTACGGGGGAACTAGTAGTTTCTAGGAGATGGATTAGATCCTTACCAGTAGAAGTGGATAGTAGAGAGTTGTCAGTGGACCTGATTGAGCTAGCTATGGAGGATTTTGATATGATTCAGGGCATGGATTGGTTAGCCAAGTATGGGGCAACCATAGATTGTAAAAGGAGAATGATGACCCTTGAGCTCGAGGGAGAGGACTCGTTTGTGTTTGTGGGCACCATTAATGGTAAGTTTATAAAGATAGTTAATTCAAATTGGTCATGTCATATATAATCACTATTATATACAACACATTTATCAAGAAATCTATCCACATTAGTAATCCGAATCTAGACTACTTACATCCTGCATGCTTAGTAAATTGTACTAGTAACCATTAATTAAAGATTTCTTACTTTAATATGTTACTGACTATTTTATTCATTGTATATGATCTTAATTCTCTCGTAGTAATAAAAGATCATATCCTCATAAATGAATATGGAATTTTCATATATTTATATAAATTATTCAAATAATAATTATAACATTAAAATATAATAAAATTTTACTTTTATTTAAATCAATAAAATGTCTTTCTACATGCTTTTAGGGCATAAACCCTAACATTTAAAGACTCGCTTTTATTTGAAAGGGGCATTTTCATAATTATGACCTGTTAAGGGTATATTTGTAATTATGATGTGTTATGTGCATAAGAACACATTATTATGTGAATATATTTGTTATATTCTTCAGGAGTAGATCCTTTCGAGTAGTTTTAGCAGAAAAGTCACAACATGGATAAATGTCCGGCTCAGTTCGAGCCTAGGGGTATTTTGGGAATTTATATAAATTAGTATAATTGGTAAAATGAAATTAATTAGTGAAATCATTATGGTTGATAGATTAGTGGATTAAAATTGGAGTTTAGTGGGGATTTATGCAAATGACTAAAATTCAATTGGGAATGGTTAATGGACATTGGGTTGAGAAGGGGTATAATTGTCATTTGACAAAGGAATTAGAAAAAATGGGCAGCAGCCCTTCCTTTCACGTGAGGCTCTTCTTGGTTCTTCTCACATAGGGAATTCAAAACCAAATCAAGGTGAGCTTCTTGCTCTAGCTTTTCTTGATTTTCTTTAGTGTTCTTGATGAACTTTTGGGGTTTATGTAAACTATGGAAAATTGATGATTCTTGGAAGTTTGTGTGTTGTTGTTGATGGTGGGAACGTAATTGCTAGTTTTTCTAAAGCTTGGGATCGAATTTTCAACCCAAAATTTGGCTTGAATTCTCGGATTTGGGGTAATATTTTAGCTTAAGTAAAAGTTACAAATTATGATTTTGATGTGTTATTGTTTGAGTTATGGGTAATTTTATGTCGGGGGTTAGTTCTGCTATTGAGTTGAAAGTGAAATATGGTCAAAATTTTGTTGGAAATCTATTTGGGACGAATTTTTGGGTATGAGTTTGTAAGGGAAATTGCAAAATTCATTTGGGGAAGAACACTTTTGAATTCCTAGGCTCGTTTTGGGTTTCTAGAGACCTAGCGCGACCGCGCTAGGGTGTAGTGTGATCGCGCTAGTGTCCCAGAACATAGGGGATTTTGAACTCAATTTGAGGGTTCCAGACTACTAGCGCGACCATGCTAAGGTATGGCATGACCGCGCTCAGTGCCCCAGGAACTTGAAATTTTTTGTGTCGCGACCACGCTAGGTGCCCAAAAATGGTGATTTTTTGAGATGTTGGGGTTTAGTTAGGATTTTCGAGGACCTGTGTTGGGGGCCTGTTTTGGGGGCTAGGGTGATGATTCCACTCCCGTGTTGAGTGGGATTGGAAGCCCCAAAGCTAGGGTTTTGGTTTTGAACTCCTGGCCTGGATTTGGTTCCTAATAAGATTATCATTTACGTTGTGACTTGGTTTTTGCGGGGCTTGGGATTTTGATCGCATTTGAGTTCGTTTGGCTATCGATGCAAGACTTTAGGTAAGAATACTAGCACATGCAACGTGAATAGGACAATGGCCCCAAATTTTGAACGTGGTTATAACCATATGTTGATTCTGATTAGAATTATACATTCTTGTTCTGTGATTCCATCTACTGTATCTGTTGTCATATAATTATTTGTGATTGGTCGGCAAGGGCCGTATTTGGCGAAAATCACGATGAATGTAGGTCGCTATGGTAGGGCCATTATAGAGGTGCGGTATGCACTCACTCCGAATAGGTCGTATAATTTGTTGAAAAGTTGACCTACGTTTGTTTATAATCTATGGATAATGCATTTGATGTTTATGTATAATTGAATACTTGTTAGGCCTAGTTGGGTTTTCTTGCTGGGCCTTGGCTTACAAGTGATTTGTGGTGCAAGCAAGGGCAAAGGGAAGTTGGATCAGCCATGAGTAGGAGGGCTCTAGGGTGGTACGTACATACTCAGCCTGCTCAGCTGCCATGGTCGAGATACTTTTGTGGGACTTAGGGTATAAGTCTAGCTTTGTCACTTAGGCCGGCTATTTTTGTAACCTTGGTTATAGTTGTATTTTGTTTGGGATCCCTTGTAAATAACTAGAGTTTAACGAAAAGTTTAATTCTTTTGACCAAAATTTTTAATACATAAACCACTGTTTAATTTTAATTACACTTTTGAGTCCAAATGAATCGCTTAATAAGTTAAGCACCATTTTAAACACAAAATGTAATTGTCTTGGATTAGTAGGGTGTTACAAAAATGAACCATTTCAAAATGTTTAAAGCCAATGACCATCTCGCCAGAATCAAGTTTCATGTCCTAAGACCAGTTCTTCAATTCTTCTCCTGTCACCATACAAATAGTAACGTCCTTAAGAATTTGATTGTCAAATTAGATGCTTTCAAATACAACTTCATAATCATTTTTCCACTCGTCATAGGTCTTTGCATTAGGGCAGATGATTTGGAAGAATGTGGTTGTTCACCCAAAAAAGATTCACTTGATGACATGGCAAGATTAGTAAGCACATGAGGTGCACGTGACTATTTAAGTAGTTATGTTATGGTTGACCATCGACCACAGGAGAATTCACACGGCAAAGGGGATATTTCATAGGTGACTAGGGCTGGTCGCAGTATGTTAGATATTTTCTAGAGATATTTGATCTTGTATTTATGTAAAAAGTGTAGTTTCCATTATTATTCAAATATGTTTGTATTAAATGTAATCAAGGCCCATCGGCCCATATGTAGATCCTTGAGCCTATAAATAAGACTGAAAGGGCTCATGAGAGGGATCTTTGGAGACTGAGAGAGAAAATGATTGTTCTTACATAATTCTTTGTATCTATTACTAAGCTTGTGAAACTCAGTAAACTCTTGTTTACTGATCGCAAGTTCCCTTTACATTAATAAGAACACTAAGTGGACATAGGTCATTACCATCACTTGGGGCCGAACCACTATAAATCCTTGTGTCATTTATCTTCTTGAGTTGAATTCATCTAATTTCTATAGTTTCATTTGACTCCGTTTTGTTTACCAGATCAAGGGTCAACATTTTGGTTCTTTCATTGAGAGCTGAACTCAAGACCTCCAAGAATATCAAATGGAGAAAACAACTAGGAAAATCGGGCAAACCTCAAGGAGTGTGCCAAATCAACCTCCTCCACAAGGTGTAGCTGAGGATGAGCCACAAGTGGAATTGGAAGAGGAAGAGATGGATTATGAGATTTTGTGGACGGCATTGATTGTGTTGCAAGAGGAATTAGCTAATTTGAGAGCTAATCAAGAAAATGTGGCTGAAATAATGGCGCTGCAGCAAATGGAGATTGACTGGCAACGCCAACAACTAAATGAAAGGAAAGTTGACATGGACTGCCGACAAAGGGATGCCACTACCTTGGAGGCAACCATTCAATTGGCATGAGGACAGCCTGCACCTGCCTCCCAACCAGACCAGCCACCTAATATTCATCCGCAACAAAATCCACATTTAGAGCATCCCCAGCATCACCACAATCTGCCATAACCAATGCATCCTCAGAGGCTAAAGCAACCCCCTGCTGCTTAACAGGAGAGGCCTTTCCAGGATCCTATGTAGCAACCACCCTCTCGTGCTGGTCAAGAAAACACCCAGCAGCTAAGGCAGAATAGGGCTGAACAAAATCCAAGAAGCCCTAGACGCCAGACGGTTGAGGAACAAAACCCCCCGAGCAGAGGACAACATCCTTCGGGGGGCAGAAGGAAGGTGGAGTCAGGCTCTACGGCCAGGGGTCCCCCACGACATAATAATGCCAGAGGACTTACCAACCAACATAGTCCTCCATCTATCTATCAGGACGTTCCAGTAGGGAGAGAGGGAAGTAGTGCGAACAGCAGGTCGCATCGTCATAGGTCACAATTTATAGATGGCCATGATTATAATGAGGTGGATTATGGCAGAAGGAATGCTGGTTGACGGCAAGAGGAGAGGGGTGAAGGATAGAACCCTTCATCAATGGAGAAGTGACCAATAAGCCAGAATGTTGGGGGGCAACCTAAACAGCCCAATGTCTTTGACGGACTAGGTGTGAGCGAGCAAAGGCGTAAGGATGAAGATCTGAGCGATGTTCTCAATGATGGAAGGGAAAGGCACAACGAGTATTTCCCCCAGCACCGGTCGC
The DNA here is from genome assembly GCF_963169125.1 of Humulus lupulus. Classification (NCBI taxonomy): domain Eukaryota; kingdom Viridiplantae; phylum Streptophyta; class Magnoliopsida; order Rosales; family Cannabaceae; genus Humulus; species Humulus lupulus. The sequence goes on along the minus strand of NC_084794.1, from coordinate 150,947,863 downwards.
TCCAGCAGTACCAGATGTTGTACAGGCCCAGTCAGATGCCTTGAACTAGGCCGTCCAACAACTGGTTGGGAACCGGACATCCTGTATAGAATTTGATCGGAGAAAGGGCACCCCATTTGTGCATAGAATTGTTGTGGTAGAGACTCCAAGAAAATTTAAAATGTCGGTCTTTCCCAACTTCACTAGATTGGAGGATCCTGTATCTCACGTTAACAAATTCGAGATATAGATGGACATCCAAAAGGTGTCAGACGATGCTTGGTGCATAATTTTTCTGGCCAACTTATCTGAAACTGCTCAGGAGTGGTATTTCAAATTCCCTTCGGCCAGTATAGTTTCTTGGGAAATGTTCGTAAATGAGTTTTATGGACAATTCTATGTTGGATAAGCACATCCAACTGAGGCCAACCAGGTGGTCGAAATACATCAGAAGGAAGGAGAGACCCTGAGGGGGTATATTCAACTATTCATGCAAGTAGCTGCTAGGGCCAAGACAGTTGGGGATGAGGGAAAGATGTTGGCTCTCACTGTTGGGGTACGATGCCACTTATCCCTCTGGAGTAGTTTACAAAAGAATGGGGTCAAGAGCACTCATGAATTTTTGGATTGAGCAAACAGGTATATCAAGCTCGAGGAGGCCATCACCAATGAAGGAAAGTCTCCCACAGATGACTAGGGCCAGAAAGAAGATCCCACCAAAGTCGCCAATGGATCACGGAAAACCAATGGCAATGACAAAAATAATGGCAATAATGGGGGCAAAAGGGAGAACCACGAGCCGACAATGTCTGATAACAAGCGCCCGAAACAGAATAGATACGAGCCAAGGTTCACCAATTACACAGCCCTAGTCGATAGCCGAGTGGAGGTATACCAGGAAAGTCATACTACTGTTCCCTTTAGGCGACCAGCCCCAATCAGGAAAGATATATCCAAGAGAGATACTACCAAGTTTTGTCATTTTCATAATGACTATGGCCATGACACCAACGAGTGCAACCAGCTCAAGGATGAAATTAAGTTCCTTATCAGACAAGGAAATTTGAGGAGGTATGTGCGAATGGCTGGAGGTTCTCAGCAAGAGGCTCAAGGAGGCAACGAGCAGGCACCTATATGCCAACGCTCGCCTCCTTTACAACTAGCTCTAGTTGTTGGTACATTATTGACCATCTGTGAAGGACCACACATAGCAAGTGAAAGTGGGAAGGTAAGAGAAATGGATGCCAGAACCTTACGTCACGATCAGGATATTGAAATGCTAAACGTCGAGGAGCGAACTCCTAAAAAAACTCGAACAGAGGAAGAATCAATAACTTTCTCCGAGCTAGACGCTCAGCATGTTTGATTTCCCCATTCAGATCCTCTGGTCGTGGATGTTCAGATTGCCAACATGATGGTCAAGCGAGTGTTGGTGGATACAGGAAGCTCGGACAACATTTTGTATAAATCTTCACTAGAAAGGATGAAATTATCAGTGCAAGATTTTGAACCATGCAACCAAACCATTTATGGTTTTTCTGGCGAAGGACTCACGCCAACTGGGTCAATCAGGCTTCCAGTCACAGCAGGGGCTACACCTGTGAATAAGACATTACTCGCTACTTTCATAGTAGTTGATTGTCCTTCTACATATAATGCTGTGATTGGAAGGCCCATTCTCGTCAATCTGCGGGCAGTGACCTCAGTATGGCATCTGGCCAGGAAGTTTCCGACTGACACAAGAATTGGATGCGTGTTGGGAATGTTATAACTCCTCGATCATAAAAGCAAAAAAAGGCAGATTAGGAGAAAAAACCAAGAAAAGGTTGATGGTGACAAATGAAATACAAGACCAATCAGGTGAACAAGTCACCAAATAGGGTGTTTCCCAAAGTGAGGATAGGGATTTAGATCCTCGCTTTGGGGATTTTGAAGAGAATGTTGGACCCGTGGAAGACCTTGAGGAGGTCCAACTAGAAGAGGCAGATCCGACCAGGGTTGTGAAAGTTGGTAAAAACTTAGAGACAACAACAAAAAACAAAATGTTGGAATTTTTGAAAGAGCACCAGGAGGTGTTTGCCTAGTCGCATAATGATATGGTTCGGATAGACCCAGTGGTGAACAACCATGTCATAAATATAGATAAAAACTTTCTACCCATGCAACAAAAAGAAGGCTGCTCGACAAAGACAGATCAAAGGCCCTAAAAGAAGAAGTCGAGAAGTTGAGAGAGAATGGATTCATCAGGGTAGCGTTTTATCCATCTTGGGTCTCTAATCCTGTACTATTTCCCAAGCTGAATGGAAAGTGGAGGACATGCGTGGATTTTACAGACCTTAATAAAGCCTGCCCGAAGGATTGTTTCCCACTTCCAAGAATCGACTAGCTGGTCGATGCTACATCAGGGCATGAAATTTTATCGTTCATTGATGCATACTCTGGATACAATCAAATCAGTATGCATCCACCCGATGAAGATCACACTAGCTTTTGAACAGATACGGGACTTTACTGTTATAAAGTAATGCCCTTCAGTTTGAAAAATGCTGGTGCGACTTATCAGCGACTGGTCAACCATATGTTCAAAGAGCTGATCATCGTTAACATGGAAGTATATGTCGATGAAATGCTGGTTAAGTCAAAGAAGGCCGAAGAACACATCAAGGACCTGCAAGAATGCTTCAACATCTTGAACAAATATCTGATGAAGCTGAACCCTCTCAAGTGTTCCTTTGGTGTTGGATTATGAAATTTTTTGGGATTCATAGTAAATTCACGAGGAATCGAAGCTAATCCAAAAAAAAAAATCAGGCACTGATCAAGATACAGTCTCCTGCCAAGATTAAAGATGTTCAAAGCCTAACTGGAAGAATTGCTTCCCTGAGTAGATTCATATCCAAGTCAACGGACAAGTGTGTTCCATTTTTTAATCTACTCATGGGCAACAACAATTTTGAATGGGCAGAAGAATGCGAGCAGGCCTTCCAAGTGATAAAATCCCACATGTTGCAACCACCGATTTTTTCCAAACCGGTCGAAGAAGAAACTTTGTTCATCTACTTGGCAATCACAGAGTATGCTACTAGTGTTGTTTTAATCAAAGATGAAGACAACATTCAGAAAGCGGTATACTATGTAAGCAAGAGGCTAGTGGGGGCAGAATTACGGTATCCACCAATAGAAAATTTGGCCTATTGCTTGATTATGGCCTCTAGAAAGTTGCGACCCTACTTTCAAGCTCACCCCATCGTGGTACTCACCGACCAGCCATTACGACAAGTCTTGCAAAAACCAGAAGTCGCTAGTCAGTTATTAAAATGGGCAGTTGAACTAGGGCAGTTCAAAATTTCTTATTCTCCACGAGAAGCTGTGTAAGGACAAGCTCTAGCAGATTTCGTCACAGAATTCACCGGACTCCCAGTTAGTGAACCAATAGTAGAAACTAAAAGTCAAAATCAATCTCCTGCCTGGAAGTTGTTCATAGACGACTCTTCTAATGGGCACAATGCAAGAGCAGGTTTGATTTTGATCGCGCCCGAAGGACATCGGTTCCATTGTGCAATCATATTTAACTTTACAGTGTCCAACAATGAAGCCGAGTATGAAGCTCTGCTCGTAGGATTAAGACTAGCTAATGATACAGGTATAAAATCACTAGAAATATATAGCGATTCACAGCTAGTAGTTAATCAAATTATGGGAGAGTGCCAACCTAGGGGTCTCAAGATGGTTTCTTATTTGAATAAAGCAAAGGACTTGTTGGCACAATTTGAAAAGTATACTCTCCAACAAGTGCCTTGGGATCAGAATTCAAATGTTGATGTCTTGGCCAAGTTAGCAAGTGCGAAAGATGCCGACGCCTTGAGCATAGTACCAGTTGAACATTTGTTGGCACCAAGCATTCAGATACAAGAATCCTCACTAGTGACTCAAGCGACAGACACGTGGATGACACCCATCATCGAATATCTCGAACAAGGATTGCTGCCAGCAGAAAGAAACAAAGCGAGGATGCTTCAAAGACAATCGAATCGATTTATTATGGTCGATAGAATTTTGTATAGATGAGGATACTCATTGCCTTTGTTACGGTATATTTCTAAGGAGAAATCCAAGGAACTGATACAAGAGGTCCACGAAGGTTTCTGTGGAGATCACGCTAGGGGGCAGAGTTTGTCGAAAAAGATCTTAAGGCATGGGTACTTCTGGCCTACCATGAATGAGGATTCTATGGATTTCATTCAGAAATGTGACAAGTGCCAAAGATTCTCAAAGATACCACAAGCAGCCCCTAATGAGCTCAAACAGATGCAAAGCCCATGGTCGTTCGCAATATGGGGGATTGATTTGATCGGGTCTTTACCCACAGGAAAAGGGAATGTCAAATATGCAGTAGTTGATGTTGACTACTTCACAAAGTGGGCTGAAGCTAAGCCACTAGAAACAATAACGACCAAGAAAGTTTTGGATTTTGTTGTCAAGAATATCGTGTGTCGATATGGGTTACCAAGGAAAATTGTCTCAGATAATGGCACACAATTTGACAATGATCTTTTCACTGATTTCCGCGAAAGGCATGGAATTATAAAAAGTTTTTCATCTGTAGCTCATCCACAGGCAAATGGACAAGTCGAGGCCATTAACAAGACTCTGAAGGACACACTAAAGAAAAGGGTCAAAGAAGCAAAAAGGGCATGGCCAGAACAATTACCAGAAGTACTCTGGTCGTATAGAACATCCCACTGGACAACAAGAAGCCATACGACATTTTCCTTAGCCTATGGGTATGAAGTCATGTTGCTTGTTGACCTAAATCCACTGTCACATAGAAGGCTATCATACGACCAGAGCACTAATGACCAATTATTTATGGAGTCTTTGGACCTAGTTGATGAAAGGCGCGAGCAAGCTCAACTTCGAGTAGCAGCTTACCAACGAAAGGTCGCTCAATATTTTAACTCTAAAGTACGTGAAAGAGAGTTTAATGTAAGGGATTTGGTACTTAGAAGATTTTTTCTCAACACTCGCGATCAGACTGCCGGAGTGCTCGGACCAAACTGGGAAGGTCCGTATCAGATTGAAGAAATCCTTCAACCAGGCACATATAAACTTGCTTGCTTAAATGGAGGTCTCATTCCTTACTATTGGAATGGAGAACACCTACACAAGTATTATCAACGAACAATTCTTTTTAAAGAATTGGCTTGTATTAATTTTACTTTTTATAAGTTTTTGAATAAGGGCTAGTCCATTATATGACTGGTAGCTTACAAGTGTAAGATCAATCTTTGATCACTTGTAAGCTAGTTATTCTTGCCAATTATTGTATTCTTGCCAGTATGCTAGATATTTTCTAGAGATATTTCATCTTATATTTATGTAAAATGTGTAATTTCCATTATTATTCAGATATGTTTGTATTAAATGTAATTATGGTCCATCGGCCCATAGGTAGATCCTTAATCATATAAATAAGACTGAAAGGGCTCATGAGAGGGATCTTTGGAGACTGAGAGAGAAAATAATTGTTCTTACATAATTCTTTGTATCTATTACTAAGTTTCTGAAACTCAGTGAATCCTTATTTACTGATCCCAGGTTCCCTTTACATTAATAAGAACAATAAGTGGACGTAGGTCATTACCATCATTTGGGGCCGAACCACCATGAATTCTTGTGTCATTTATCTTCTTGACTTGAATTCATCTAATTTCTATCGTTTTATCTGACTCCGTATCGTTGAGCAAATTAATGGTCAACAGTGGTTTAGAAGAAATCTTTGCAAACTTCAGAGCCATTGCTGGGAGAATTCGAGGAAAGGATAGGGCTTTTCAAATGAAATTGGGGCAAAAGAGTAAGAAGACAAGTAAGAGTGAAAAAGATTTCGTCGAATAGGTAAAGTAAATTTTTGAATTATACTTAGTATTTATAGAAAATTGCATTTGAAGTGTTTAAGATTAAACTTATTGTTGATGTGATAGGCATAGCTAGAATTGTTGATTACATTAATTAAAAGCGAATTTCCTACGATCTTCAAAAAAGAACGCTCAATTACAAATATTTGGCAGCTAAACATCGTCCTTAAGTTGATTGTGCTCTATTCACGTTAAGGATAAAGGGTAATTGTGAGGGTATTTTCTGCCAATATAAGAATTTTCCCTTTCATAAATAAATTTGAGGAAGTTGTCGAAAACACGCATTTCATTCATCAATAATCAGAGGCCATGTCGAAAACACGCATATGGAATACCAAAATTTGCATTTGCTCTTCTTGACCATGAGTAGATTTAGTTGGGGGAAAAATACCTCCGCCATTCTGTATTATACTTAATCAATGACCGAAGAAAGAAGCATATTTTCTAGTGTCTCAGTAAGTTGAAAAGGAAAAGGAGAAGGAAAAGGGCAAAAAATGAGAGGGAAAAAAAAAAGAAAAACACTGAGGTTGCACATTTGGACAGTCCTAGCAAATGCCCGCCGCGACTGTCATGAATTGGAGCTTTATCTTTTTCTTTCAAAACCTTGGCCAAGCTAAATTCGTGAGTTTCGAGTGCCACGTGTTGATTTATGAGTGCTTGAGTAAAGGATGACAAAGGTAAGTAAAACACCTCCCTCACATTATACATTCGTACATATATATACACACACAGACATCTCTCTCTATCACCCTCAAAATAAAATAAAAGAAAAAAATTAACTGAAAGCCGAAGATGTCAAGCGCAAGACTCCAACCAACAGCTTGTGCTATGCTCTCCTCCACAATCAAGCACCACTGCCTTCGACCTGTTCGAAACGGCGTCGTGTTCTCCACCACCAATTACCACAGTCGAACCAACAGGCCCCTTTCTGTCTCAATGTCCGCCTCTGCTCCTCCCACCCCTCTCGAAATTTGCGTCAAAGCTTCCATTACCGTCCCTAACAAGCTCGGCGACTGTAAGTAATTTTTCTCTTTTGTTTTGTTGTTGAGAAAATGTAGTACAGTGAGGGAGAATTTTAGTCTTCAATATGTATGTATATACATACATACATACATACATATATATATATATATATCTGTAGTGCTAGTTCATACCTATCGAAAATTTGAAATATGTTGTTCTAAGGATTATGGCCTTGAGTACTAATTTTTTAAATTAGTGACAGCATAAACCGCTTGTGAAAATTGGTGAGGCAGGAGTAGAAAAATTAGGATTGAATATATTCCGACCTGTGTTAATTTCAATGTTTATAAAGGCTCCATAGTTATAATTGTTTTGTATATTTCTTCGTATTGAGAGAAAGAATTTGTGTAACATTAGTTGAACTTAGATTTATGATTGGACTTATAGGGGTGGTTTATCGACTTAATTTTTTGTATTTTTTATATTTTCTAGGTCCCTTTTGCCAAAGGGTGTTGCTAACATTGGAGGAAAAACATCTTCCTTATGATTTAAAGTTGGTAGACTTGGCCAACAAGCCAGAATGGTGATTATTTTGAATCAATACCTTTCGTTAACTCCCCTAACATGTCTAGCTGACCCGAATAATTTTTCAGTTAATTTGTTTGTTTGTTTCATTTTGTTTCTAGGTTTTTAAAGATAAACGCAGGTGGTAAAGTTCCTGTAATTAAGCTTGAGGAGAAGTGGGTTGCAGATTCAGATGTTATCTCACAATCATTGGAAGAAAAGTACCCTCAGCCACCTTTGGGAACCCCACCTGAGAAAGCTTCAGTGTATGCTCCATGACTAGCAATGATTTATTGATTTAATCCATACCCAAAGAACCGTGTTAGATTTCACATTTGTTTAATCCTTCTTTCTTTTATAAGGTTTCTATATCATTAAAGTAACATCAGTGACACACACAAGATGTCAGTACGTAGAATTGACTAGAATTTTTTAAAATTCAATACATCTCAATAGAAGGAGTATAAGTCGTTCGAATTAAAATCATGCATTATTGAAAAAATGTTCTCTGGGAAGAATTTTTTTAAATTATTACTAGAATACTACATTGAAGCTATGTACAGAATGTGTTTTCAAATCTATGGAATATTTTATATGCAAAAGGTGTATAATGTTTTAAGACTCCAAATTTATTTATGAACATTGCCTGCCATTGAAAATTCCTCGATGACTTCTAATGTAACATAGAAGGTTTGGCTCAAATGTGTGTTCTGTCAGCTTCATTTTCAAATTAGCTAGATTGTCTAGGATTTATGTTCAAGGGTTACATAATTTTATGATTAACACTTACGTTATGCAATCCATTTACAATTTTTGTATTGTGGAATGTGGAGGGGTAACAATAGTATTCTGTTGCTTTCGAACAACTGTAGAATTAAGTCTACTCTTTCGTTGCATTTCCAGGTTATTGTTATATTATAGTAAAGGTTCCTCTATTTCATTATCTGTATGTATTTTTTTTTAGGGGTTCAAAGATCTTCTCTACATTTATTGGCTTTCTTAAAAGCAAAGACCCCAATGACGGAACTGAGCAGGCATTACTTGATGAACTAAGTTCTTTCAATGATTATCTCAAAGAAAATGTGAGATCTCTTCCCTTTTTTCTGTTTTTCTTTTTCTTTCTTTTTTTTCAGCCACCACTGCATTCTGAGTTCTGCCTCTCATTTATAATTGAGTTTCTTTTCTTCTTTGAAGGGTCCTTTTATCAATGGGAAAGATGTGTCTGCTGCTGACTTGGCCCTTTCACCCAAGCTGTATCATCTAGAAATTGCTCTGGGACATTATAAAAATTGGTCTGTTCCAGATTCCCTTCCATATGTGAATTCATACATGAAGGTATGTTCTATATGTTTATTAGAACTTTAATAATTAATGTGTTTACGAACTGTATTGTAGAATCCACTAATTCCTTTCCTCCCCTTTTCTTCATATTTTTACAAGTAAAATTACTGTTTCTATTTTCATTCAAGTAATCTGCTTTGTTTGTACTTTTCAAACTAAAAATTGAATTAGGAATTCGTCATTGTGCAATTAATATACCAAGGCACAAAATGAATGATAAGGAGAGTTATGGCATTTGATACCCAGGAATTTTAAAGCCTGGTTCTTTCCTTGAGCGAAGCTCTCAATATAAATAACGTGATGATTATAATTCCCTCCAAAACAGAAAATACACACGCCCCACAAAACTAACAGCTGGAATAATGTTAAAACTCCCGAATGATCTGACACATATTACATGCTCACTGTCCAGCTACATAAAGCTATATCACTACCAAATCCAGCTGAGTTTGGTAGACTTAGTGTGTTTTATTAGCAGCGTACATAAAATATGGGATTTTGTCAGAGCAGTATGAAATATTCTTTCTCAAGCTTCAAATCAGGGAGAAAATGTGTTTGATACCATTCTAAGCTGACATATTTACCACTAACTCAACTATTGAAATGGTTGCATTTTTAGATGAGCCAACTTTTCATCTCTTACAGAACTTGCATGGTTACATGTAATCTACGTTCATATGCATTTAATTTCTATTAACGTTTTGGTCAATCACTAATCTGTCCTTTTGAAGTTTTAGCTCCACTAATGTCAAGCTAATTGTAAGAAGTTTGACATAATATTTTTATTGTATGTTTATGCATATGGCACAAATTACTCTTATGTCCATATATGTGGTGATGTATGTATGTAGTGATCTTGACTTTCTTTCATGCAGAACATGTTCTCAAAGGATTCATTTACTAAGACACGTGCACTGCCGGAGGATGTTATAGCGGGTTGGCGTCCAAAGGTCGTGGGTTAAATTTGTCTATAATGTGTTTTATAAAATATGAGAAAACAAAAGTATATTTATTTGAAATTAGGCAATAAAACCGTGATCCGTGCTATTGTTTCATTATTTTTTTCAAAAAACAAAATATACATTTATTTAATTATTATTGTTGTTATTGTTGATCTTTGGCTTTTTAGTAAAAAAAACAATCAATGTGGTGTGAGGATTTATTTCTTATATTGTGGTGTATATATTTTTTATAATTTATTTTACTAAATATAAAATTTTGTATCTTCAAATAAAATTTATAAAAGGAGAATTTATATTACCAACATGTTTTGTTCCTGTCTAGTTACTTTCTAGTGTATACATTTATATTTATATATCCTCATCTGTACATTTCAATCTAAAAAATTATTAAACACCACCATAATAGCTGATGGCATTGGAATTTTGATATGTGTTTCAATGTGTGTGGAGCAACCCAACCCAAGTATCCATCCAAGTTCCAATTGTAGTTGTTTACCTAGTGTTGGAAATGAGAATAAATTTCTCAGTTCAAGAACTTCAGATGAATCTCGGTAAATTAGAGATGAATCTAAGAACACAAATCAGTAAGATTAATTATCAAATAATTAGAAAACGAAAAATATGAAAGTATAAATCAACACAAGTATATATACTAGTTCAGAACAAGATCAATGTGATTTTGAACCTAATCCAGTTTTAGGAACCACTATCTCTTCTTTATTCAATCAACGAAATGAGTACAAGACTTCAATGGAATTTCTTGGAACAATCTTGGACCAAACTCTCTAAACACTCAATCACACAGGTATTTTCCTCTCAATCCCTGAGCAAGCACTTTCCCAACAGTTGTGCTTCTCAATACAGTTCCCCAAACCCAGCCCTCACAACCTTTTTCAATACTCAATCTTGATTTCCACACTTGAGCTCTCTCTCTCTAATCTGGTGTTTCTGCTGTTTCAACTGAATTTTCTCTGTCTTTCTCTTCTTTGTTTTTGTGTCTCCTAACAAGCGAATCCAACATGTCTTTTTATAGACCAAGGACTGAAAGTTAATGAGGTTGTTATGATAATTGAGAACCAAACAACCCATTAATAGAATTAGTTGGGATTTGGAGAAACTACTCCCACAAATTCCACCTAGATTCTTCAAATCACAACCTAAATAGAATTCCACTTGTAGAGATAGTGACCCTAGAGTTCCAGCATTAGTTACCAAGGTTGAGCAAGTTTAAGCAATGCTTAAACTTGTTCACAGATAACACTTTAGTTACCATATCAGCTGGATTATCCTTACTTGCTGCATAGTCTGCATCTACAAAACCTTCAAGTGTAACTTTCTGATCCATCTACTTGTATCTCAGTCCCATCTCAGTAGTTCCCTTTAGATATCTAAGCAGCCACTTAAGAGCATTCCAATGCTCTAATCCGGGGTTGGACATAAACCTGCTAAGAATGCTTAGAGCATGTGCTATGTCTGGTCTAGTGCTGACCATGATGTACATTAAACACCCTAGTGCCATAGCATAAGGGACTTTTTCCATTTCCTTTGTCTCCTCGATAGTCTTTGGACTTTGATTTTTTGAAAGTACAAGTTGTCCTCCTAGAGGTACTGAAACACTCTTTGAATCCTGCGTGTTGAATCTCTGAAGTGCCCTCTGAATATAACTTGCTTGTTTAAGATTCAGAATCCCATCTTTTCTGTTCCTTGTCACTTCTATCCCAAGTATCTTTTGGACTTGACCGAGCTCCTTCATTTCAAATTCATCTTTCAGCTTGTCTTTGATGCCTTTTATCACTGTCTTGTCCTTCCCCATAATGAGCATATCATCTACATATAGTAAGAGAAAAACTGAAGTAAATTGCTCAAGATTTTTGTAGTATAGGCAATGATCAAACTTTGATCTAACAAATCCAATGTCTTGAACATAGGTGTCAAATCTCTTATTCCATTGTCGTGGTGACTGTTTAAGTCCATACAGTGACCTTCTAAGCTTGCACACCATCTTTTTGTTGCTTGATTCCACCTGAAAACTAGGTGGTTGATGCATATAAATGTCCTCCTCTATAAAACCATTTAAGAAGGCAGTCTTGACATCAAGTTGTTCTACTTCTAAATTTTGTTGTGCTGCAAGAGATAGCATCAATCTTATAGTCTTATACTTTACTACAGGTGAGAACACTTCATTGAAATCGATTCCTTCCACTTGTGTAAACCCCTTTGCGACGAGCCTTGCTTTGAACCTCAAAGGATCATCTTTACTCAGACCTTCCTTCACCTTGAAAATCCATTTACATGAAATCACTTTCTGACCTTTTGGTTTTGCAACTAAATCCCATGTTCTGTTTTTGCTGCACTGATGCAAGTGCACAAGCCACCAAGTCAGCTTCAGCATATCTTGCTGGAGATTGTATAACTCTTCTCTCTCGATCTCTTGCCAGTTGATACGCAGATAGATCAGGTTGTTGTTCTGTTGCATCTAGCTCAGTTTCAGATTCACTTTGGTCATTCATATCAGCAGTAGCTTGAGTATTTCCTTCAAAGTTTCTCAGCTTAACTTCAAACTCAGCCATGTTCCTTTCACTTGTTCCACCTGCATCATTTGAAACACTAACTATCTCAGCTTTCAAGTGAGGAAAATCATGCTCATTAAAGATAAAATTTCTTGAAATTATAATTTTAGGCTTACCATTTTGATTAGCACAAAGTCTATAACCTTTAGTTCCTATAGGGTAACAAAGAAAAATTCCCTTGACATATCTAGTGCCTAGTTTATCATTGGACTGGTGTGCATATGCTGCACAATCAAAAACTCTCAAATGTTTCAAGCTTAGGGCTTTTCCATACCACATTTCATATGGAGTTTTCAAATCTATAGATCTGTTAGGACTCCTATTTATCAAATAACATGCAGTGGCAAGTGCTTCTCCCCAATAAGATTTAGACAACCCAGAACTTACTAGCATACACCTAACCTTATTCAGTAGAGTACGATTCATCCTCTCAGCAACTCCATTCTGTTCTGGAGTACTAACTACTGTCCTATGTCTAGTGATACCATACTCATTGCACAACATGTCAAACTCATGATTTATAAATTCTAAGCCATTATCGGTTCTAAGAGTCTTAATTCTAGAGTTTGTTTGATTTTTACAGAGGTGATATGAAGATTGACTATATGAGTATATCTTAGCTTTACCTTTCATCATCTTCAGCTCTTGTAACATTCCTTGAACCATATTGCCTCTATGAATGCTTCGGTGGTGGCCATGAACTCAGCTTCAGTTGTTGATAATGACACCACTGACTATAGTTGGACTTCCAACATATGCAATGTCCATTTGTTGTTTTAGAATGAATCTTGTTATGTCTTTAGATGAAAACATTGACAAATTCAATAAAATCATTGCAGGTTTGGCAAATGTCGAGCACAAGGTGGATGAGGAAAGCCAAGCAATAATCTTGTTGCGCTCATTACCAATGGCATACCAAAAAGTGAAAGCTGCAATAAAGTATGGAAGAGATATCATCTCACTAGATGGAGTCCTTGGAGCATTGAAGTCCAAAGATTTTGAACTTCAGTTGGAGAAAGAATCCAAGAAGGATGAAGCTTACTTTGTTCGTGGAAGATCAACAAAGAGAAGCTCTTCAAGAAGCCATACACCATTTCACTCACGTTCTAAATCAAGAGGAAAGGATTCAAGAACATGTTACCACTGTGGAAAGGCAGGACATATCAAGAGATTTTGCAATCTGTTAAGAAATCAACAAGGGTCCAGATCAAACCAGGACCAGAGAAGACCCATCTACAATCAATTTCATAATGAGAACAAACACCAACAAGGAATGAAGTCTCGAAATGATTTAGCTGCTGTAGTAGAAGGAGAAGATGAATGTGTCTCAGAAGGAGAACTTTTCTCCATCTCAAAAACCGCCATGACAAGGGAGTGGATTCTTGATTCGGGATGAACATTCCATATGTGTCCCAATCAAGAATCATTTTTTGATTATAAAGAAATTAATGGTGGTAAAGTACTAATGGGTAATAATGTTTCTTGCAGGGTCTATGGCATTGGCAAGGTAGCTGTTAAACAATTTAATGGTGAGGTCAAGGTATTGACAAATGTGAGGCATATACTAGAATTGAGGAGAAACTTGATTTCTCTTGGATCTTTGAAAGATGATGGATACAGCTACAAGTCTACAAATGACATCTTGAAAATCACTAGTGGCTCTCTAGTAGTGATGAAAGGGAAGAAAGTTAATGGATTGTATGTACTAGAAGGAGAAACTGTAGTAATTGCTGAAGCATCTGTTGTTAAGACTCAGGAAAGTGGAATGCTTCTGTGGCACCAACGGATGAGACATATCAGTGAGCAGGGGCTGAGAGAGCTTCACAAACAAGGAAGCATAGACAGGTTGAAGACCTGTGCATTACCTTTTTGTGAAGCATGTGTATTTGGAAAGCTGCATAAAATTAAATTCACTGCAGCAAAGCACAATACCAAAGGAGTCTCGGAGTACATTCACTCGGATTTATGGGGGCCTAGCAAAATACCAACACACTCAGGTAAGCATTACTTTCTATCTATAGTAGATGATTATTCTAGATGTGCTTGGGTATATTTACTTAGGACTAAAGATGAATGTCTAGAAAAATTTAAAGTATGGAAAAATCAGGTGGAAAATCAGAGCCAAGTTTCAGATCAAAACGGGAGAAGAAAGTTCAAGATCCTAGAGCTTCCGCAATACAACTGATACAGAACACAAGCTAGAGGACTATGTCAACCATGGCCAAGTTCGAGCTTGCGAAATTTGATGGTACAAATGATTTCTCATTGTGGAGAGAAAGTTTTAAATGAATTTTGGTACACCAGAAAGTAGCCAAGATTCTTGGAGATCAGAAGTTGCTGGCTGATAAGAAACCTGAAGAAATAGCTGAGATAGAAGAAATGGCCTGCTACACCATAATCATGTACCTATCAAATGGAGTACGGAGGAAATTGACTTCAGAGACTACGGCAAAAGGATTATGGGATAAGATGGAAAAATTATATTTAAAGCCTTCTGTTTCCAACACCTTGCTATCAAGGGTCATTCTATTTGACCATGACATAGACTTGTATAAACATAAAAATGTACCTTGGGTCTATTTGCTCTATTATTTTTTTCTTCTTCCATATTTTTTTTTTCATTAATATTCTCAAATTATATTCCTCATTAATGATACGTTTTTTTTTTTCATTAATCAATAAAAATGTATCATTTTTAAGGGAATAATTTCATTAGCAAGACTAAATATCATCCAAAGCAGTGTTTACAACATAATTGAGATAGCCAGGCCACCAAATACGATCAGAATCCTTAGAGAGAGCTAATTTTGCAATAGAGTGAGCCATTCAATTAGCTTCCCTTGGACAATGACTAACTAATATTGGTAAAGCATTACATTTGGCATGAATATCACTAGCTACCATACCATAGTAGAAGGCATTCGAATATTTTATTCTTGGGGTGGTTGATTGCATTGAGGTAGTCTGATTATAAAACAATTGAGCTATGCCCCATTCTTCTAGCAACAATTGCCCCTTTTAGTAAGGTATTGATTTCAGCTACCAAAGGACCAAACTTGGCCTTCATTGGACACCCAACATACGCCCAGACAACTCCATTACTATCTCGACATACTATGACAAGTGATAAGTATTAAATTTGTCTATTTTTAATTCATTATTCTTCTATGATTACACACTTGTTTTATTTATTTATATATGTTTAATTAGTTTATTTTGTGTTTTTAGAATTTCCAAGACATTTGGATGAAAAATAATGAATTCTAGATTTTTACATGTAATGGTTAAGCTCAGAATTACAAGTATGAAACTGCACACTTGATTTTGACAATTTTCCAATTGCTCTTTTTGGAATCTTTCTAGAAATACAAGTTTTAGATCTTTTTCTTAGATTTTCATCGCTTTTTGAATCGTCCAATTCCGAGCTAGATTGAGGAAGTTATGGTTAAAATACCATCAGTGGCTGCAGTTGAAGAAACACGAAAAAAAATGAAGAAAAAAGCACGTGTGCTGAAAATGGTCATTGGCCGCGGGCAGCCTTATTCCAGGCCACGACATGGGGGATAGAACGCAGTGGCCGTGACCATTATAAACCACTTGCCACGGCCCGAGCCCGATAAATGCACCAAATCGACTCTTGTGGCCGCGACCAGAGATTAAAATTTTCTTCAAGGGGATATAAAAGGTATTAGGGTTAATTTTTAGAATAACATTGGATTGCAAATTTTAGAGTCTAGAGCGGCATAGGAGAAGAAAAGACATCGTCATCTATATTCTTCAATCTAGATTTTCTTTCTTCTCTAAACTTCTTTATTTTCATTGAATATTTATGTTTGTGATCATGAATTAGATTATGGAGTAGTTTCATTTTAGGTTAAGGGTTATTTCAAAACCCTAGACATGAGATCTTGAATGCATTGATAAATTTTATTCCTTTCATTCCCTTATATTAATTTGCTTATATTTTTTTTTTCTATTTGAATGCTATGAATCTTGTAAGACCTTGTTTAGATGGCCACTAATTAGGGTTTTGCATTGTTCTATTATCAACTTAGAATTGATATTCACCTAATAGTTTGAGATTCTAAGTAGAGTGATGAATTACAATTAAGGTATTGTGACCGATCTTTTAATTATGATGAAGAATAGAACCTTGCTTAATGAATTTGTTGTCTAGA
The DNA here is from genome assembly GCF_963169125.1 of Humulus lupulus. Lineage (NCBI taxonomy): Eukaryota > Viridiplantae > Streptophyta > Magnoliopsida > Rosales > Cannabaceae > Humulus > Humulus lupulus. The sequence goes on along the minus strand of NC_084794.1, from coordinate 150,931,391 downwards.
TTAACTTGTTTCCATTTGTTATCCCTGTTTTCCACCAGTGACACGTGGCATGACCCAAAGGGTCCGTGGGCCCTCTTAAGAGGTCCAGGCCCATCCTGAACATGGTGAATGGGGAAGGATGAAATCGCAGATAGCCCAAGCACCATTGAGCCCAACAACGTTCGATGGGCGCGCGCATAACAAAGGAACCGTGACTAAGATGCAAGCCTGACTCATCTTCCCGGTCCTGACCTATCTATATCCTATGGGATGCCAACTGAGGTGGCAGACTAACTAGTCGATGGAGATAGACCTTATCAAGAATCCAGAAGAGATCCTTAGTGTCACGATGTCCATCTTGGAAAATGAACCCGAGTCCTGGTGAACGAAACAGGACTTGAGTAAGCGAACCAGGACATTAGTAAACAAACCCGGACAAGACTTTCGGATAGGGCAAGCCTAACTAGCCCCAATTCTGACCTGTCCCCATGAAATCCGGTAGTTGGTCTCCTCAACTAACCTACAGAAGAGGATATGCACGGAACGTACACTATTCCTAGGAAACAGTACTGCCACTACTCTGATAGATCCTACCCCCAGGATCCCCTTAGAAGCTCACGCAGACCAGTCTGAGCTAACGTACAATGGGCAGCTGTAAGGCTTGGCCATGCCTGAGTCGGCCCAATGGGCCCAGATTAACTACATTTTATTATGTAACATTCTTTGTATTATGGATCCATTAACGAGAAAATTGTGATTACATCCCTATTGGGCCTGGATTAATCCAGCCCAAGTCCACTGAGCTTGAATACCTATAAATAGGGCTGGTTGTGCACTGTAGCAGGGATCCCATTTTTTCTCTTGTAAGCAATTACTCTGCTAAAGCTTGTAGAAAACTCCATTGTTGAAAATTCTCTAAGGCCTAATACTATTGACTCATGGACTAAGGTTCATTAACGCCCCAACCACGTAAAAACTCTCATTGTTGATCTTTAATTCTTTCTTTTCATCTTTTACTTCTTAATATATTTCTAGTTTCCGAAAACCTCGATAAACATTTTGGTGCTTTCATTGAGAGCTAAATGAAGTTTGTATCAATATCAATCATCTGAGAAAATGGTGAACACTAGGCATACCGTGTTCGATCCTGCTCACCAGCAACATCAAGACAATGGAGAACCATTATCCAACCAACCGCTTCCTCAAGACCAACCTGAGGACACACCTTATCAGGGGCCTCTGCTCGACGATTCTAAGAACTTCGGAGATGGGGGTGACTACGACGAAGGCTATTACAAGGAAGATGAAGGGTAATATGAGGATCACAAAGCTAAAAACCCCATTGATCTTGACGAGAAGGATATGGATCCTGAACAGAAGGATCCAGAGGTGGTTCGCTTGAGACAACAGGTTCAAGATCAAGAAGCCAGGATAGTTGAACAAAAAGAAGCCACCCGTCAAATGCAAGAGTCCTTCCTGGATCTTCAAGTCTTTATTGGTGTCAAAGGATTAGCAGCTAATTCTTCAGCTGTTCCTCCTCTAGGAACGCAACCGCCTATCCTACCTATCAGGACTGACGTACCAAGCGACGCTAGCCCTATTCCTCCTCTGGGACCATCCCCGCATCCTGGAGCCGACCCATCAAATCCTGCTCATGAGAAAGGAAAAGCTAAAATGGTTGATCCTGTTGGAAAAACAAACCCCCAGAAGAAAGCTCACCCCATTCCAAGAACTGGGGCTGACCCAGGGCATTTCCCTAGGAAAGAATGGATGAATCCTATCCCAGGATGGGATCATCCGAATGATCCACTGGGGAAGCGATCGCAGGGTACTAAGCCCTGGAACGTCCCTAAATAGGACGAACATGAACGATGCTTTTATCCCAGTACCTCCGTGAACAAGGATCACAGAGGGCGAAAACGCAGAGAAGAGCCGGAAGCAATCAATTCAGGAGACGATACTTCCTGAGTAGACTTGTGTGATGGCCTCAACGCCCGAGAGGGCCCACAAGGAAAACATTCACCCCCGAGGAGGCCACTTGAGAAATAACCTCAACGACAAGAGGAACGAGAGAGTCCCCTTGGACGATGGAATGGCCAGACAGTTCATGGAGCAGCTGGCCGCTCTTAAAAGAGTCATGAACTGCTTCGTCTAGAAACAAGAAGGTGGAGGTTTCGATTCCGAAGAAGAAGAAAAGGAGCCATGCGCCAAGCACATACTAGATGTTGTGCTACCAAAGGGGTTCAAGATGCTGGACCTACCCGCCTATAGCGGGAACACAAACCCTAGAGATCACTTGTCCTGCTACAATCCCCTGATGACTGTATCTCACTTCTACGACAACGACAAGTGCCTATGTTTCTCAATCACTGTGGCGGAACCCGCAAAAGAGTGGTGGAAAAGACTTAAGGCAGGATCGATCCAGTCTTGGTCTGAATTGCAGTCAATATTTCATAAACAGTTCGCGGCAGCCATAAAGTAGACATGCAAGTTAGTGCGCTAGCTAATGTCAAGAAACATCCCATAGAAACCCTTAGGGCTTACATACAACGCTTCATGGAGGAAGCCTAAAAAACTAAGGTGGATGACGGTCAACGCCTGGTGGCTCTCCAGTTCGGGATTAGAGCTGGGTCCCCTCTCTCAGACAATATGTAGCGCAGCAAGGTGGTCACTCTTGACGAATTCATCAAGAGGGCCCAAGGTTTCATCAACTGGGAAGAGGCCCGAATCCAAGCCTTTGGGTGGCAGCCAACAACCCAGTCGACCGCCCAAACCTTCCCTGAATATAGAGGGCAGTATCTGGCAAATATTTATTCGGCACCCCTTAGCAACGACCGGATCCACTAAGACCCTTGGGATGCCATTCATGACTCTGATGGTCTATGGGCCTACTTCAACGGGGTATGCTCCGGCTCCATCAGCTCCATTTTCCGGGTACGGAGTGGCACCCGTCGGATATAGTTCCACTCCCGGTGGTGCTTAACCACCTCAAGCTGGAGGAGCTGAGGCAAGCATAAACCCCTCCTGAGGAAAGAGATCGGGTAAGAATCAGAACCGATATGAGCCATCAAATAAAGGAAAAAAGGGTATGAGCCCCAATACACGGAATATACCAACTTGGTGGATACCCGGGAAAATATCTACCTAGCAACAGGCAACGTGGTCCATTACCGGAAGCCAGCCCCCATGTTTAAAGAAGGAAAGAATTCGAGGGTCACCAACAAAAGGTGCGCCTACCACAAGGACATGGGTCACACGACCGAAGAATGTCATCAGCTGAAGGATGAGATCGAGAACCTGATCAAACTGAGGAATCTCCACCAATGGGCCAGGATGCCAACAGGGGTTTTGGAACTGCCAGTAGCTCCCAAAAAAGCTATGGCCCTAGGGGCACCTGGATCATACCGACCTCCTCAGAGAGGGTACGCTACCGGTTTGGAAGCACAGGCCCTCCAGGGGCCCCCAATAGTGTAAGCACCTGGACCCGTAATGCCATATCCTCCCGGAATCGCGCCTCCACGGGAAGATGCCCATGTGGCCACCATATCAGGAGGCCCGCATCTAGGAGGACCATCCCGAAATGATCAGAAATGGTACCTCAGCGAGCTCGTCACGACCATGAGGTATGTCCCTTGGTCCAAACTCCTACCCAGCGCCCGACGTTGATGAACCTGCCCATCACGTTCACGGAAGAGGATGCCCGAAACGTTCATTTCCCGCATCATGACCCCTTGGTCATTGATGCCCAAATCACCAACAAAAGGGTATCCCGAGTGTTGGTGGATGATGGGAGCTCCGTCAATGTACTGTTCAAGCCGGCCTTCACAACAATTGGATTGACAGAGGTAGATCTGGCCTCATGCCCGAGACAGATTTACGGCTTCAATGGGGATTCATTGCTCCCGATGAAGATTCAACTACTCGTGACGTTGGGGAACGAGGTTCAGGGCTCGTTCAAATATTGCACTTTTGTAGTGGTGGACAGCCCCACTGTGTACAACGTAATTTTTGGTCGTCTCGCTTTAGTCGATTTCGGCACCATCACCTCCATCTGTCATCTCTGCATGAAGTTCCCATGCCATAATGGAGGAGTGGGAATTGTGCGGGGAGATCAAAAAAGCGCCCAAAAGTGATATCACATCTCCGCCCAACCAATCTTCATGGTCTGCGAAGAGCCTCTTGAAGAGGAAAACGCTGATCCAATCCCACCACCACAGCCAGCATAGAGGGTGGTCCGAGAGGAGGATGAATTGAATCAACGGATAGAAGAAGTTTGGGCATTAGAATCCATGGAGGAGGTGGAAGAGGTGTGCATCTATGACAGCGAATTGACTAAAGTAATCCGAGTTGGGAGAAACCTGAACTCGGAGGTTAGGGCTGCCATAATTGCCTGGGTGAAAGAGAACCAGGATGTCCTAGCCTAGTCTCATTCGGATATGAAGGATCGACCGCAATGTCATACGTCACGCCCTAAACATTGATGAAAATGCAACTCTCATCTGATAGAAGCGAAGACCTCTAGGGGCAGAGAGGGTAGAAGGCCTCAAGTTAGAAGTCGAGAATTTGTCCTCGATCATCTTCATTCAGGAGACCCTGTATCTTGTTTGGTTGGCCAATCTGGTGTTGGTACCAAAGCCGAACGGGAAGTGGAGGACTTGCATCGACTTCACCAATCTTAACAAGGCCTGCCCGAAAGATTGCTTTCCTTTGCCCCGGATTGACCAAATGGTGGATGCTACATCCGGGTATGAGTTGTTGAGTTTCATGGATGCCTAATCCTGCTACAACCATATCTCAATGCATGTAGCAGACCAAGAGCACACCAACTTCTAGACTGACAAAGGTGTATACTCTTACATCATCATGCCCTTCAAGGTTAAGAACGTTGGGGCCACCTATCAGAGGGTGGTCAATAGGATGTTCCGGAACCAACTGGGGAAGAACTTGGAAGTCTACATAGATGACATATTGGTAAAATCCAAGACCTTGGTTGAACACGCAGATGACTTGGCAGAAGCATTTGCCATCATATGGAAATATGGGATGAGGCTGAACCTCAAAAAGTGCACCTTTGGCGTGGCATCCGGGATGTTTCTGGGCTTTACAGTAAACTCAAGGGGAATAGAAGCCAACCCGGACAAGATCAGAGCGTTGATCGATATGCCTTCGCTACGAAAGCACAAAGACGTTCAAAGCTTGACGGGAAGAATAGTAGCTTTGAGCCGCTTCGTCTCGATGTCCATGAACAAGCGCATCCCATTCTTTAATATACTTCGTGGAAGCCAGAGGTTTAAATGGATGACTAAGTGTGAAGAGGCCTTCCAAAAATTGAAGGAACATTTGTCCCAGGCACCAATCTTTTCGAAACCAGTGGAGGGGGAGCCATTGTACCTGTATTTGGCAATGTCGGAACACGCCAATAGCGCCGCTCTAGTGTGAGAAGAGGGAAAGGTCCAACTCCCAGCCTATTACGTAAGCAAAAGGTTTCTGGGTGCGAAGTCTAGATACCCATTAATCGAGAAGCTGACATTTTTCTTACTGACCACCTCTAGGAAGCTGAGACCTTACTTTCAGGCCCACGCTATTAAGGTACTGATGAACCACCCCCTACGACAAGTACTACAGAAACATGAATCATCGGGGAGACTTCTGAAGTGGGCCATGGAGCTTTGCCATTTTGACATAGCATATGTCCCAAGGATTTCTATCAAGGGATAGGCCTTGACCAACTTCATCTTAGAATTCACTGGAATAACCAAAGATGAAGAACTCATCGACCCCATAATGCCTCTATGGAAAATCTTCATAGATGGAGCCTCAAATGAAAATGGGGTCGGGGCCGGGATCATCTTGATATCCCCTAAAGGTCACCAGTTGCAAAGCACCCTACGCTTCCAGTTTGAAGCGTCAAATAGCGTGGCTGAGCATGAGGCCATGTTGGCCCAACTACGCTTGGCTCGGGATGTACGAGCAGAAAATATAGAAGTCCACACTTACTCCAAACTGGTGGTCAAGCAGATTTTGGGGGAATACTGAATGAAGGGGGAGAAGATGGCTACCTACGTGACATGAACCCGAGAGTTACTCCAATCTTTCAAGAAATACTTCATCCGACAGATCCCTAGGGAGCAAAATGTGTTTGCATACACATTGGCAAAATTGGCCACGGATGTTGAAGCAGAACTCTCTGGGGTGGTCCCAATCGACCATCTACCTGTGCCTAGTATTCAAGCCCTCGTAATCATTAACGCCATCGATTACTTTATGCCCTAGATGGGCCCTCTCGTTTAGCACCTAACCACTGGGGAATTGCCCGCGGATAGGGTTGCCACCAGGAAGCTTTAGTACAAGGCTCCCAGATACGTCATGATGGATGGAAAACTCTATCGCAGGGGGTTGTCCATGCCTTATCTTCGACGTGTATCCGGGACAGAAATGAGTGCAATCATGCATGAAGTGCACGGAGGCTTTTGCGAAGATCACACAACCGGACTCAGCTTGTCCAAGAAAATCCTAAGGCAAGGATTTTTCTGGCCAATGATGAAGAAGGATTGTGTTGATTACGTTCGCAAATGTGAACAGTGCCAAATGTATGCGAAGATCTTGCGAACCCCTCCAACGGAAATAACCCTGATGACCAGTCCCTGGCCTTTCGTAGTGTGGAGAGTCAACTTAGTAGGATCGCTCCCAAAGGGAAGGGTGGAGTAAAATACGCAATTGTAGTCATCGACTATTACACCAAGTGAGTCGAAGCGGAACCAATGAGCACCATCACCTCCAAAAAGGCTATGGACTTCTTCATATACAACATTGTGTGTCGATATGGCCTCCCTCACAAAATCGTGTTTGACAACGGGAAGCAATTCGATAGCCTCCATTTCACTGACTTCTGTGAAAGACACGACATCATCAAAAGCTTCTCCGTAGTCGCAAGGCCTCAAGAAAACGGGCAAATAGAGGCAATGAACAAGATTTTGGAAGGGGACACTAAAGAAACAGCTACAAGCTTGCAAGAGCAAGTGGTCGGAAGAGTTGCCCACTTTCTATGGGCCTACCAGACCACAGAAAGAACGTCAATTAGACATACTCCCTATTCAATGGTGTACAGATGCGAAGCGGTCATCCCAATAGAAACGGCGGTCTCGTCTCACAGACAGGACAAATACGATCCCGTCTGGAACCATGCCTTACTCCAAGAATCCCTAGTTCTCATTGAAGAGATCTGGGAGGAATCACTAGTGCAGTTGAAGATGTATCATGGAAAGATCGCCAAGAACTTTAACTCTAAAGTTAAGAGTTGGAGGCTTGAAACCGGTGATCTATTCCTTAAAAGAGTCTTCCCTGCAGCTCAAGATTAAGGAGTAGGGGTTCTGGGACCAAGCTAGGAAGGACCCAATGAAATCCAAAACAAAATATGTCTGGGAACGTATCGCTTAAGGCGACTAGACGGAACGAAGGTCCCAAGGGCCTGGAACACAGAACACCTCCGCTAGTACTATCAGTAGTCAGAAGGATCTGATTCTATTCCTTTTATATATATTTTTTCTAACAATGTACGCCCAGGGCAATTTCTTATTTAATGGAAATGGTGTATACAAAACATCATAATAAATTTTGCAAGGAAAGAAAAGGTTCACGTCCGTCTTCAATTTTTACACAAACAATGACCTAAGACTACACTCTTCGGTCACTTGGGGGGGAGGGGGGGGGGGGGGGGATAAGGCCATCTATACATGTCCAGGAATAAAGACAAAAAAAAGGGATACAAAGCTTAGAGCTTAGTCCTAAGGATGCAAAGCTCAAAGCTTAGTCCTGATTCAGACTCGTATAGATTGGGGGTGCAAAACCCAACTCCCAACAAAATAGGATGCAAGGGTCAAAGCCCAGTCCTAACCTGGACCCGTGGATCTGGGAGGTTCAACCAAAATAGGATGCAAGGCTCAAAGCCCAGTCCTAGCATGGACAAAATTGTCTAGGAGGTTCGAAACCTGACTCCCAATAAAAAAGGACGCAAAGGTCAAAGCCCATTCCTAACCCAGATCCGTGTGATTCGGGGGGTTCAACCAAAACAGGGTGCAAGGCTCAAAGCCTAATCCTAACCTGAACCTATATGCTCCGAGGGTCCAAAACCCAACCCCTAAAAATTGGTCGTCCAGACCTAACGTGGTCCCAGATAACCAAATCCTTATTCATGTCTTCCTTATAATGGCCCAGAACCATTGAAATGTGAATCTTAGATTTAAATTGGTTAAAGTTAGTCTTATAAATGGCCCAAGTCGTTGGAACTTGAATCTTAGGTTTGAAATAATCTAATCAACTAATCTCTGATGGTCCAGACCATTGAAACCTGAACAACAGAGTTAGGACAAATAAATCAGACGACATTTATTAACTCCTTAACGGTCCAGGTCGTTGGAACCTAAACCTCAGGTTTGGAACGAGTTAAGTAATTAAGTCGTATGTAAAAAAAAAATCTCTAATGGCCCAGGCCATTGGAACCTGAACCATAGAGTCGGGATAAATTAGTTAAGTTATATTGGTTAAGTCCAAAACGGTCCACACCGTCAAGACCCGAACATGGGTCTCAGGACAGGTTAAATATCTTCTACAATATTCCCCTAGTGGTCCTAGCCATTTGAACTAGGACCCAATATTCAACTTGGATTCATGCAGAGTGATAAAACACTTAGTGAATTTTGAAGAAAAAATAAACGAATATAAAATGGGAACCATTATGTAGAGAAAATTTAATATATAATAATACGAATGATAAAAATTGTCTTGGACGCATCCGCGTCAATAAAAGTAATAAAACTACAAAAATCAGAAAGGAAGCCCTAACTAAAATACAAAGGCCCAGGCCTAGGCTTCGTTTTGATCTGAGACATCCGGAGTATTCTCACCCTGTTCATCCTCAACTAGGAGCGCCGCATCAGCTTTGTCATTGGCTTCGAATTTAGCCCTCTTTGAGGTTGGATCCGGATAGAGGAGGAGATTCATGTTCTTGTCCTTTCCATGTAAATGGCCTCATCAAAAGTGGCCTCCAGCAATGCATCAGTCTGCTCCTTCTCTTTGCGAGCCTCCTCGCTCTACTTCATCTCTAGCTGGACCATGCCCTCCAAAGCTTGGTTCCGGGACTCAAGGTTTGCCACCTTCTCCCGCTCCTGGCGAAGTTGGGCCTTAGCTGCCTCCAGAAGGGCTTTGATCAAAGTCTCCAAGCTAAAAACACAACATAGCTCTGCCTCCAAGTTTTCCACCAACTTCTTATGTTCGGCGTCCTTCCTAGATAAAGCTTCCTCATGCTGAGCCCGAACCCGCGCTCAGTCTCAATTCGAGCAGCCTTCTTGGCAAGGGCCTCCCTGGCTGCTTCCCACTGATTAACGACCCCCTCTAGCTACATCTAGGCTGTCTCCAGCTTCACAGCCATCTCAGCCACCAGATCCACGTTCCTATGGGCTAACAAGGCATCCTAGAACAAATCAAAGTTATAAAATTTACAAGGAATAATGATGGTAAAATAATAGATTAGATGGGCATGTGGCTTACCACGGTGGCCTGATGATGAATGGCCTAGGAGACGAAAAGGGCACCCTGGCTGGACAAGGTGGCATATCGCTTGAGTTGAAGATTGGAAATTGTAGCCCCCACTTGGGTTAGCAAATCTGTCGCAAGCGGGGTCGTATCCTGCCCCAACTTAGGCCGAAATCCGGTCTCGGCTACAAGTCGGTCCACGATCTCTTGGGGAGCATTGAAGGCCTCCAGCTTGTAAAAATACAACACTTTTGCGGGAGTGGACGTTGGGATCTCCTTCGATGCGCAGAATATGCGCCATTTCGCGAGCAATTTGTATGCCTGGGGGAGAAGCTGGAAGGACGTGATCCCCACAAACTTGAGGAATCGTGCGAAATAGTTGTGGAATGGGAGAGTAGCTCCCGCGGTGATATGGCCTATGCTCCAGGCCCCGAACATGTCCACGCCAGTATGGGCCTTCTCCTCCTTCCAGGCCAGTCGGTTATAGAAAAGTCCCAGAATCGCCTCTACCCCAAGGGCTTTCTCCAGCTGGTGTAACATCCGGTAATTCTGAAACTCATTCTTCTCTTTGACCATTTCCCACGTGTTTCCAGTGGGAATTTTGGACCCCTCCATGACTATAGGGCTCGCCTGGACTACGTCTTCCGCATATAAAGTCACGCTGCAACTCATGACCAGGGATCTGGAAGCGACAAAGAAAACAATAACTAAGCAGTAAACACCAAAACCGAAGAAAAATTGTTGAGGTATGGGGGTTCGCCTAAAAATTCTTGGAGAGGTCCCCTCCAGACCTAGATCCAGGATCAATAGAGATCCCAAGATCTTGAGTCGGGAACTAAAGGTCAAAGATTTTTCTAACTCACCCAAAACAGTCTTGAAGCATCTAAATTAATCCAGGACAACCAGACTAATATGAGTTATCACTTAGAAAATCTATGGTTGATGCCTACCACAATCTTACTTAGAACCACCCTACATGGTGGTCACGACCCTAATATTTTTATGGTCGCAGGAGTAACATGACAATAAAAATAACTAATGAGGATCCACTATTTGATCCAACAATCCACAATGAGGATCCCAAGATTATCCCCATCCGACGGTCCCAGATGATACAGGGGCATCAATTGGCCTAATCGAACACTAAATCGTGGATTCATCAATCCACATTCTGCATCTACCTCATCCAACAGTCCATTTTAAAAATCTCAAGACTATCCCCATCCAACGATTTTGGATGGTGCAAAAGAATTAAACAGGCAACTCGAGTAACCAATAAACCTTTTTCGTACAAACAAGACGTTTTGACAATTGCACTGATAATCATCGGTCACTTGGGCAATCAAAAGATTCTTTCAAGATCTTTCAGGAGCGAGTGGCGCAGACGCACCATCTACCTCAAAACACGCGTGTGAAACATTGAGAATTTGAAAGGATGGGGATCGCCCAAATGGCCCGCAAGTAAATGAACCCGACTCTTGGTAAAAAAATAGGGGTATTTGAGATTGATCCGAGAGATCAAGGAAAGTCTCGAGCGTGCGAACACGGATGAAGTCTTGGGGGGTAAATGTTATTCATGTTTTCCACCTGTGACATGTGGCATAACCCAAAGGGTCTGTGGGTCGTCTTAAGAGGTCCGGGCCCATCCTGAACCTGGTGAATGGGGAAGGATGAAACCCCATATAGCCCAAGCACCATCGAGCCCAATAGCGTTCGATGGGTGCAAACATAACAAAGGAACTGGGACTAAGATGCAAGCCCGACTCATCTTCCCAGTCCTGACCTATCTACATCCTCTGGGATGCCAACTGAGGTGGCAGACTAAGTAGTCGATGGAGATAGACCTTATCAAGAATCCAGAGGAGATACTAAGTGTCATGATGTCCATCTTGGCAAATGAACCCGAGTCCTGGTGAAAGAACCAAGACTCGAGTAAGTGAACCGGGACATTAGTAAACAAACCCGGACCAGACTTCCGGATAGGGCAAGCCTAGCTAGCCCCAATGCTAACCTGTCCCTATGATATTCTATAGTTGGTCTCCTCAACTAACCTGCAGAAAAGGGTATGCATGGAACATACAATGTTAGTATGAAACAGTACTGCCACTACTCTGAGAAATCCTGTCCCCAGGATACCCTTAGAAGCCCACATAGACCAGTCTGAGCTAACGTACAATGGGCAGCCGTAAGGCTTGGCCACGCTTGAGCCGACCCAATGGACCCAGATTAACTACATTTTATTATGTAACATTCTTTGTATTATGGCTCCAATAGCGAGAAAACTGTGATTGCATCCCTATTGGGCTCGGATTAATCCGGTCCAAGCCCATGGGGCTTGACTGCCTATAAATAGGGCCAGTTGTGCACTGTAGCAAGGATGGCATGTTTTCCCTTGTAAGCAATTACTTTGTTAAAGCTTGTAGAAAAATCTCTAAGGCCTAATACTACTAACTTGTGGACTAAGGCTCATTTACGCCCCAACCACGTAAAAACTCTTATTGTTGATATTTAATTCTTTCTTTTCAGCACTTATTTCTTAATATATTTCTAGTTTCTAGAAAACTCATTAAACACCATTGAATATAATGCTTTTCCTAGGTTAAATAGATTGCATGCTTAACAGATTTATTGCCTGGTAAAAAGGATTAATGAAGAGCGCTTAGCTTTAATTAATTATAATAGGATTGACTGCTTAAGTGTTATCTGCGGGGTTAGTAGTTTAATTGGGAATAGGGAATATTATTCGTCATTGTTGATAGATTGATTGTTGAATGTGGAGAATAATTCTTAACTGTTTCTTTAAAATCGTATTACACATTGTTCTCTGTTTATTACTTTATTTTATGTTATTAAATCTTGAAATAAAATCCCTTATTTAATTCTTGTTTTTATTTTGAATGATAAATTGAATAATTGTCATTGTGGGTTTGACCCTTACTATCACTTTACTAATAATTTAGTGAGTAACAAGGAATAAATATAATAAAATTTGGTACGACATACGACACGCATCACCACGCCTACTACACCATGAGAGGAGATAAGGATGCGTCTGTATTAACTTTAATGCAAGAGTTAGGTGGAGGGGACCGCTTCACAACTGACTTTGATTGAGTAGTGTCCTTTCTTGCTTTAGCATTTGCTTTTTGATACTTATCTAAATAGTAACTAGGCCACTCTACTACCATCAAATCAGGCATGCATTTCCCATCAAGAATAAGTTCGTTTCTCTTATACCATACATGCCAGGATAGAACCAAAAAAATGCTCTAGTTTTGTTGTACTCAAGATGTTAAGATTATCAGCGAATAAATCACCCCATTTTGTATGAGGAGGTTGATTTCCTGCAATTTTTTTCCAGTAATGAGTTGCGAATTGTACCCAATGAAAGGCAGTCTCAAAAAGCATGAAAAGTGGATTCATCTCCAAAGAGCATAGGGGATAGATTCTCTCAATTTGCATTCCATGGGTGATTAAATTTAACCTCCGAGGAATCCAATCCCATAGAGTTTTCCAATAAAAGTGTTTGATTTTGATAGGAATAGTTAGGTCCTAGCTATTCTTCCACCGAGGTGGTCGCCCCCTAGATGATGACGCTTGAACAAAACCAGTTCTTCGAGTAGCGAGCCAATAGCCACTTTAGACAGTGTACTAGACTGACTCAGTGTGATGCCAAATAAGTCTATCCATGCCCAGACATTCAGCTAAAGGAATAGATTAAATAGCATCAACCTCTTATTTAAAGAAAGAATCACGAATGAGATCTTGGTTCCAACATCCATGGTGATCCATCAGTGATTCAACAAGAAAGTGTGGTAGGAGCAGTCTAGTGGAAGACAATAAAATTCCTTTACCCCGCGGAATCCATTTATCAAAATACACTAATATATTTGATCCTTTACATACTTGCCAATGAGCCCTGTCCATCATAAGATTACGACCCCAAAGCAAACTGCAGCAAACATAGGAAGTTTTGGGGCTACCTTTCACCTGTATAAATGAAGTATGAGGGAAATACAAGTCTTGAAGTAGATGCGCAGCGAGAGACTGAGGGTGATTGTAGGTCCTCCAAGATTTTTTAGCCAACATGCTCTGATTAAATAGAGAGAAGTTTCTGAACCCTAACCTTTCGTCATATTTGTGCCATCAAAATTTTTCCCAAGTGCATCAGTGTATCATTCATCTTTCCTCATCACCACCCTACCAAAATCTTGCACACAACTCTGATTAAACAAAACATATCATTAATAAGCAATTCATTTGAAACAAATATTTGCACGTTGTAAATACACAAATGAATTACATCATATTAAGTAGTAGCTTCTTAAATAAAGAAAGGAAAAGGTTTTGAAACTATTTCTTATTCTGTGTATATAATATCTTATTCATGTGTGTATAAAAAGTTATTAGAAAGAAAAAAAATGCATGCAATTTAGGTAGCTGGCCAAATAAATAATGTAAAAAATATCATGCATCACTATCAAACACCATATTAAGCTTGCTACTTATAACCACCACTACTAAGTAATAACTCTGATTTGATGAGTCGTTTAAGAAAATTGTTTGTGTTAGTGTTGATGGTGAGAACTCGCCAACGAAGTTAGGTCGGAAAACTCATAGGTTGATAAGAAAATGATGAACTTAGAAAGGAAACTTGAAGTAATATTGCAGAGTAAAAATGGAGAAAATATTTGTATTGCTCAAGAGTATGAAACAAAGGGGGTGATGATCTATTTATAGTGAAGTTATAATAGCTCCTGATACATAGTGGTCCTGGGGAACCATATAGTTCATGGGTACACCATTAGTGTGGTGGCACAGGTAGTAGTGGTGCAGAAGATCGTAGTGTCGGCTTTGCTACATGGTCAGATGCATGCAGATGGTAGTAGTGTTGTCCTAAGTCTTTGTACTATTTTGTACATCCACTACTTGTACGGCGTGGATGTTGTATACGTACTCTGACTCCTTTTGTCCTGTACGCATCCTTCGTACCTATACGTGTGCTTCATACTTAATAGACACTCTCACCTTTCCTAGATATGCTTGTGCCTTGAGCCTTTCTGTATTTTGCTAAGTATTGGAAAGTTGATGGGTTCTTCTCTAAGGTAGAGAGGGTTTCCTTGAAACCAAAGGTCAAAGTAGGGGGCAAACCCATATATGGGAGATGTGCTCCGCTGGTGACACATACAATAAAGAGCAAGGCAGGGCCTCGTCAGCTAAGCATGTATCTTCAAACGTAGCGAGGCTGCGTGGCGTGAGATAAGGGTCTCGCAAGACGTGAGGCGATGGTAATGAGAGGCGTTGTCCCTGGTGCGAGGCTCTTGCTCCTCCAGTGAGGCAGGGGACTTGTGAGGCGCACAGGTGCATGGTGCCTTTGCGTGAGGCACTCGAACCTCCAGGCGTGCGATGCTTTGGCTCGAGGCACTCAAAGTTTCAACATGGTGGAGTCTCGCGAGGCACCTAGGAGTGTAATGAGCCTTTGTTTCTTCAACGAGGTTGGGATCTCGCAGGGCATCTGGAGTGCTTACTGAGACTATAGGTATTGTGAGACTTATTGTACCAGACCCGATTATATGAATAAATGACTTATTTCCATTTAATTCAACAAGGTGTTGGAAATTTTTTCCTTGGTGGATTTTTGGCATCCACACTTGCCCCCCAGATCATAAGGAGGCCTTTAGGCCTTCTTGTGGACTCTTTTTGTGCCATCTTTATGACATGTATGGTACAAGTGCATTTTTTTAGATATGGAAAAACATACTCCATAAATGGTGATCCTCAGGACTCCTTTGAAGTTTAATTAAATCCAACCATTCCTTGGTATAGATCCCACATGTATCATAAATGCTTGAGGCATGCTAGTCGAAGGGGCCCAAGAAGTAACATCTAGCCAAGGTGAGCCCTCGTGTTGTGCTCCTAAGATGTTGCCTTAGGTGGTTTGCGTGCATCCAGTGCTTGTCAGATTTCAGAGTGACGATTGCTTTAAGAATTATTTCTTGTGGTCCTTTTGTCTTGTTGGCTTCTTCTTCACTTTCAGAGCAACAAGTCAACTCGATTGTGAAGTCTGCCAATACTTTCTTGTTGATTGATACCCTTGAAGTATAACTGATTTCAAATCGTCTCTGATCCATGGACCATTTTTACAATCTTCCTATAGTTTAGGGCTCACGGAGGACTTGCCATAGGGGTAACCGGTGAGTTCTTCGATGGAGTGGCATGGAAGAATGGTCTCAAGTTTTAAGAAGTTGTTCTAGGTGCAATGGCTAACTTCTCTATTTTGTGGTAGCGGGTCCCAACATCTATGAGGAGCTTTCTAGCATAATAACCTGGTTATTGGTGCTTCTTTTACCCTTTCACCAGTGCTGCACGTAAGGCATGTTCAGATATGGTCAACTGGAGTTACAACTTTTCCCATTTCTTTGGCTTGGTTAGAAGCATTGCTTGTTCGAGGTGTTCCTTCCGCACGGTGAAGTATCTTTTGTGTTCTTCGTTCCCAGTGAACCTTTTGCTTCCTTTTAGGATGTTGAATAAAGGGAGGAACTCATCTCTGGACCTTAGAATGAACTGACACAAGGCTGCTACCCTTCCGGTTATGTGAGAGGCATGTCAGTGTACCCCATACCTGGAGGCTGCCCTTTGTCTCCTATATATATTTGAAAGCTAGCTTTCCAACATGGGACTCGAAGTGTGGGGAAATGCTGGACTTCCTTCTTATGGAGAGTAAGATTTGTATATACTGAACTTTGTGCTCTTATCTGCTGAACAACTATGTGTATATGTGTGCAAAAGTCACTCATGGGTTCCTCAAGTAAGGGTTTCGCGTGCTGGGGTGATGAGATGTCCTTGAGAAAACAGACGTATAAGAAACATCTTGATGTGGACTCTCTTATCATGCTATTCCTAGGTAGGTTCTTGATGTTCGGCTTGTTGGAAAACCATTCAGAGCACGCAGCGAAAACTTTGCATGGTGGGCCCAATGTTGTTTATGAACAACAGAACAACAACAATAATTTTTTTTTTCATTAATCATATAAACATTTTATATGATCAAGAAAACAATCCAGAAACATTATCATACAATACTATTAATCATGCAACAAATATGTATATAAATATACAATATATTTATATAGAATATATAAACACAAAAAATCAAGAACATAAACTTTTACCTCTTGAAGCCTATCAAGTGTGCTCGAGTCTTTTTGTATTTTTAACGATTTTCCTATCCAAAGCTTTAAGCACTCAAACCACGATCTTCCGGAGTGTTCTCTACACCTCAAGATGTGTGTGGGCACATAGAGAACATGACTTTGTATTTTAGGAATTACAAGTATTTCTCAACACATGAGAACTTGGATTATAGTATGAGAATGACTAGAATAAAGAGGAAAAAAGAAAGAGTTTTTGTCTAACAAAAAAAAAAACTCTAAGAACTATTATGAATTGTGAATTGTGTTGTGTCTAATGTGTATTGTGTATATTTCTATTCTTCTTCTATATTATATATATATAGAGATTTACATTACCTTATTATTTATAATAGTAATAGTAATATAATACAATATAATAATGATGATAGAATTTTATTTAGGTAAATATCCAACTTACTTAATTTGAAAAAACTATTTTCAAATTATTAAATAATTAAATAAATAAAATAAAAACTACACAAATGCAATATCTAAATAGTGGTACATGCATATCACAATCCTTGGACTATATCAGGTGTGTACTACTATTTCCTTTACATGGATTTTGTATTTTTCTTTTATTTAATTAAAATCAATATCCTACTAAATAAAGTGTTTATCTTTTTAAGGAAAATATGACAACCATATTTCAAAATTTAAATTCAAAATTCAAAATTCAAATTGATGATCATCATTATCATCATCTTTTAAAATTAATAAATAAAAAACTATTTTTGACTTACTAATTTTATTTTCTCCCTCTCAAATAAAATAAATAATTTCAAAAATTAATTAATATATTTATATATATGAAATTCGAAAATTTATATGTTTAAATTAAAAAATATATTTTCAAAATTAATAATTAATTCTAAATTAATTATTCAACCTTAATTATCATATAATTGCATATTTGACCTGAAGAATAAAATTCTTCTCAAATTCCCAAAATACAGTTATACCCTTGTATCAACTTTTACCTTGATATTGTGTTGATAGAGCCACCTTGGGGACCTATGGACCTATAATATCAAACTCCAATAAATATTACATGATTAATCAAAGCTCTTTGATTGAATAATCATATTTATTAATCTCATCATTACATCACTAAAAATATGAGATTGAACTCTTGATAATTATAGACATATATTTACTGAGTACTTTATTAAGAATAAAGTGTCAATTGATATAATCATTACATACAACGTTAATCCTCCAATAATGGTTCATAATTAAAAGTGAATAAAATTACCGTTTTACTCTTTTAACCATATCTTGTTCCTAGAGTACCATTGACTTTACTAGTGAAGGTTGTGTCACAACATGTTTGCGACGTGAGCGCTCATAACCTTTTCAGTTCCAAAGTCAACCCAATAGGGAACCATTATTCAATCTATAAGAAGGTATAGATTCCATATCTGTTAAACTACGTCCCTAGTCATATACATCATTGAGTCCCCAAAACAATTTTTCTTAGCCTGATCATTCTGACAAACCTTAATGCATGAATCAATGGATCAGACGATATATATAGTAGTTCATAGTAACCTCAGGATTAAGATCATCATGTATAAGTTCATCGTTTGATGTGTTTAATTAATACTATGAAACAGTGTTTAAACAAGTATTAACAAATCACATATTGTCCAGTTCTACATACTCTCAGCATGCAAAGTACCTCCACTAAAGTGTCCTACTACAATAGTAACCCATATCTAGGTCACATGTATTCATAATACTAGTGGACCGTACTAGCGGTAATTAATCTAAAGATTCCATAACTTTATTTTACTGCAAACTATTTACGTTTATTATCTTAATCTCGATCCTCCCATACCAATATGAGATTAAGACCACATAGATAAACTTTGGAATTTTCTAATATTCACTTAATATTATCATATAATATCGGACATAGTCTATATATATAATAATTTAATTCAATTATTTATTTCATTTAAAATATTTGTCAACTACAATTTCTTTAAGGGCACTATTCCCAACATGTCTTGCCTAACTGTCTCACGAGGTGTGCTCTCAAGGTGTGGTCTCGCACAATGACCTTTTGAGGTGAGGTCTTGCAACACGACCTTTAGGGCCTTCTCGAGGTAACACCGAGCTACGACCTCTAGAAAAGAGGCCTTGTATGTTCTCATGTAGACCCTTAGCATATGCCTCTCACATAGAGGTTTCACGTAGTGTATCTCTCACATAGATGTCTCTTGTAATGTACCTCTTGCACGGGGTACCTCTCGCAACATGGGTCTCTAAGCATGTGAGTCTTGTGATGTGATTAGCAGTCTAGACCACCTGAAATAGAGTCTTGCATAGGAGCCTCGTATGGAAAACTCGAGAAGCGTTGTGAGACACGACCTTGTATAAGGGTGCAGCAAAAAATGGTCATGCATAGATGGAAGTTTTTTCAAGAGGTGTCGTCTTGCTTGGAGGGGGTGACCCTCGTGCGAGGAGTGTAGTTATTCTTTGTGAGATAGTTTTTTTTACCACTTGCTTGCCCCCACTCTTGAAGGAGACTCTTAAGTGTTCTTGTGGACTTATTATGACTGTTGACTGCCTTTTTCTCTATCAACTTAATAACATAACTTAAAGAAAATAAAGAAGATTAACACCGAGATTTTATGGGGTTCATGTTATAAAACAACCTTAGTCCACGAGTCTTTAGTATTATTGTTATTGAAGTTTGGATGAACAAGCTTCAATGGAGGTTTTCTCAGTCAGCGTATAGATTGCTCTAAGTACAAAAGTGGGATCAAATGTATAAACGCCAAAAGTCCCTGACAATGTGATGCCCTAGCCCTATTTATAGTGGCTGAGGATCATTAATATCCTTAATCAACATTTACTACAAACATTCCCCCATTTATTTGGGGAGTTAATTGCTACTTAACACCTTAGGGTATTAGTGTGGGACTTTGGTCAGGTACTTTGAGAAGCCTTTTTTTTGTGAAGAACTTTTGCAAGTCCTCATGGACATAGTGCCAATAGTCTTATTGGTGCACCTTGACTATTTTTATAAGGACATGTTAACCCTTTAGGTCTTTGTCGTCCTTTTATAATTTTCATGCACGCGTTTCATTTTCTTTTGAGAAGCGTCCTTTTTGTTGTTTGACATAGTACTGTTTTTCCAAGCGTCTTCTTTGAGACCCTTTTTGGCTAGCCGACTCAAGTCGATCTAGACTTATATTAACGACTCTTCTTGGGTTACCTTTTTTTATGAGCCATGGGATATGAGGCCTATGGGGATGATGCATATGCTGCAGAGCCAAAGGCTATGAGGTCTAGGCGTGTCTCACAAAGCCAATGGTCATGAGGCTGGGGCATCGTGTGAGGTGGTCATCCATTAGGGTGACCACCCTTGTACGGATGTGCATGGACATGTATGGAGACCATGCGCCTATTTCTTCATGATGTCAACTAAGGCGACCTCTTTGGCTTAACACAAACTAAGCTAGATAGAGATGCTTTACTACTACATTAGGAAGCTAACCTCTTTGATTCGTTAAATCAAACATAAAACCTTACTAGATATTCCCTCCTTGGTGCATATATTGGTGGTAATTACTTGGTTTACATCGTAGATCTCTTCCTCCTCACAACCATTGACATCATGAGCTTTCAGGGCCTGGTGAATCTTCTTAGCATGAATTTGTAGTGTTTTGTAGTTTCCTAGAGCATTCGTGGGTGTTTATGGAAGGTGTCTTAAAGCAAAGCTCCAATCTTCATACCCTGAAGTGGTCATCGCCATCTTCTACTCGGATATACTTTAGAGCCCTTTCATAGAAGTCGCCTAGGTCCTCTATGTAACGACCCAAATTCGCTAATAAGGCTTAAGGGCCTTGATTAGTGTGCCTGGAGGGCATAATGGGAATTATGTGTGATTTTAATGAGTAAGATGCATGAATATGATTTAAAACATGTTTTATGACTACCTGAATATTTGAGATGCATGACTATGTGTATTAGTATGCATGTAGGCCGGGAAAAATCGTAATTTTGGCCATTATGGGCATAACTGCTTTGATATATGTGATAATTGTCGAGACCACATTATTATGTGGATATATCTGTGATCTGTGACTCGAGACGATCATAGTGAGCAAAGTAGCGAGAAAGTCATGGTGGGGATTTATACCTGGCTCGGGGGGAGCCTAGGGGTATAAATGGGAATTTAGTGAGTATATTGGGGTCTATTTTGATATCAAGGAATATAATTGGTGATTAATTAGGTATCGGGAATTAAGCGGGAAATATTAGAGACACTCGAGGAGTTAGCGGGAATTGGGTAAAATGACTAAAATGCCCTTAAGTGGATTAAAGGATTAGAAATAAAGGGGAGGGCATTAAGGTCATTTGACTTTTTAAAGATGGGAATTACTGAGGCTTTATGTTAGTGGAAATTGTAGAAAAGTGTAGAAGTCTGAGAGAGAGAAAAGAAGGAAAAGGAAGAAAAAGAAAGGGAGAAAACAGAGAGAGTTTTCTAAGGTCGGTTTAGGCTTCCTTCATCAGTTTCTTGAGGATTTTTGGAGAAAATTTTAGAGGAGAGCTGGGTTAGGCTGAGCATCAAGGATCCTAAGCTAGGTTTGAGGAATTGGCAGAGGTTTAGCAAGAACTTACCAACACTTGAGGTAAAATTCTGTAAGTTCCTTCAGTTCTGGTTTTGGTGTTTAGCAAAGATATCTAAGATGTGTTGATGGGGAATTCTAGGGAAGTTGGAGCCAAGTGTTGAGGAAAAGCAAGCCAAGGAGGTCTAGAGACAACTTGAGGTCGAAGTTCCATCAAAGGTATAACTTCTATGCCTCTAACTCTGATGTTTTGACTGGTTTTGTTGAGTTTCTGAGCTTTGGGACAACTATGGTGAATTTTGGGATTAGAGATGCATGTGTTTGAGTTCTAGGTATTTGGGGTGCTTGGGATGAGTGGAGTATGTTCATAAGGTTGTTTTTTAGTTTGGTAAAGGTTTGGAGAAGTTTTGGTTGAGTTTGGTTCGAGGAAATCACAGGAAGAGAAATTTGGAGTTTGCCTGTTTGTGACTAGCGCTACAGCGCTAGCCTTTGGGCGCTGTAGCACTAGGCCAAGCTTCCTGGGGGATTTTTCTTCTGTTTGTAGCGCTGTAGCGCTCTCCTAAGAGCGCTGTAGTGCTGCCCTGTTTTCAGAAGGGGATTTTAGGGTTATTTGCAAGGGTTTTTGACCAAGGGTGTGGGGTTTGATTCCACCGCCTTGTTTGGTGGAACTAGGACTTCCTGGGGGCTTGGGATTGGCCCCGAGGCTAGGTTTTGAACTTGAGGATCGATGATGACTTTAGCCTATGGTTGTGTTTAGGTGAGCGCTAGGGCTCGAGGGGGATCGTGCTCAAGGAGTCGAGTGATCAAAGCTAGCGTATCGAAAGGTAAGAAAACTACACCCGGTTATATGTTTGTGATGGGACTAAGTGCTTCCGATATTTGTATCGTGTCAATGATGGTATTATGCCATGGGACATGTGAAGGAGGTCTAAGAGTGTCATTCATAATATTTGGTCACAGGGCGCGACTTGGCCACTGGTAGCCGAGGACAGCTTAATATTCACTGAGCTCGGTTTAAGCGGGCCGGAGTCAGTGGGATAACGGAGGGAGTGGCCTGAGGGCGCTAGCCCTAGTTATCACTTGTGAACTGATATATGGTATGAGATGACATGTTAATGTGCTGAATACTTGATTATACTGAATGATTATATGGTTGAGAACTTGTGTGCGATATGAGATATTGATTTGTCTGTTGATTGCTATGCTCTGTTGTTGTGTTTTCTTGCTGGGCCTTGGCTCACGGGTGCTACGTGGTGCAGGTAAAGGCAAAGGCAAGCTGGACCAACCCTGAGATGGAGGGCCACGGGGTGGAATGTACATAGCCAGCTGTTCGATCACCATGGTCGGGGAGTGGATCAGGACAGGGATTGCCTAACTGTTTGTTTTGCCTTAATATGGCTTGTTATTGTATCTAAACCTTATGACTTTTGTAAACGGTCTTTAAACTTGAAATTTTTGGGATCCCGTGTAAACAGGAAATGCTTCTTAATGAAAATGTGGCTTTTGAGACCAAAACATTTTTAACCCTAGATCCTTTATGGTTTCGATGACACGCTTCCTATAAAATGACTTGATTAGCAAGTCTGGCACTTTATAAACACACAGTGTAACGGTCTTAGCTATCCAGGGCGTTACACTCTATTTCTCTCTTGAGGATGCTATTCCAAATTTATCTATCTCTATGTTGAAACATTGAATGTATTTTCTCAAACTTTCATTTTCACCTTGCTTTACATTGGTGAGGCTCATGGTGGGTGCTAGTCATGGAATGCACAGTGTTGTTGAAGGAATTTATCTGCAAGTTGCCTCCATGAGGAAATTGTTCCTGGGTGCAATCTCTTGAACCACTTATACGCAGTTCCTTTTCAGGGTGACTGCAAAGCTGTTGACTCCTCTCAGCTTTATTAAGTCATTGAAGGCGTCTAAGTGGTACTTCGGATCAGTCGTTCCATCATAAGGGGTCTTATGTGGCTCATTGAAATTGGTGGATAGTTGTTCGGTCTGGATCTCTCACATGAAGGGCAACTCATAATCAAATTCTTCGTCATGCCCTCGTCCCCCTGACACCATGACTATCTTACTTCTAAAGGATCGCATCTCAGTGTCAAGCTCCTGTGTTCTTTTGTTCAAGGAGTCTCTGAGGTTGGAGGGGCCAACACTCCATTTCCTTTTTTTACCTTGGGGGAGCTATAGGGGGTGTCGTCCTCACATCTGACCTTCCCCTATTGAGCCTCTTTCTCAAGTCAGGTGGTGCTTCCTTTGATGTAACCTCGACATCATTCCTCTGGTTAGCATCGCCCATTTGCCTTTGCTATGGGGGTCGTAAAATTGGCATGGAGGCCTCGCGAAGCTTTGACTAGGGAGTGTTGCTAGTAGAATGTTTGGTCCTCCCGTCGTCCATGGGGATGGTGGTTTCTCCCTTCCTCGACTCTTTCCCCTTATGCTTGGGGATGGGCATATCTGACTTTCCATACAGCAAGCCATTTAATACTTCTTACATGTTTTCTAGCATAGCCTTTAGTCTTAGATTTTTCTTGTGCAATTTGCGTATCTCATCCTTGTAAAAACGGATTCGGGAGCTTGAGCTCACCGAGTGTACCCGGGGACTTTTGCTAGACCTACGCATGGAGAGACCAGGGTCTTGGTAGTTGGAACGCGGTGCGGTTGGTGATCTAGGAGGAGGGTGCGTACCTAGGCCACACATGGGGGCAGCTGGTTGTGCTAGAGGATCCCCATAGGGATGGATGGCCGAAGATGACACTTCTCTTTCCCCAATAGGGGTTGGGTGTCCTTCTGGTGCACCTCCATTCTGAGGTGGTGGAGGATCTCTCTTGGAGGCACTCAGCTAGTCTCCACCCATGTGGACCTCCACATCTTGCAGCTCTCCTAGGCGTCTTGATTTCCTCGACATTATTCCGTGTTAGAAATAATGGAAGAACAGTAGCTATATTATTTTCCTTCTCATAGACGGCGCCAAATTATTGACAGTGAGAACTCGTCAATGAAGTTAGGTCGGAAAACTCAAAGATTGACCAGAAAATGATGAAATTAGAAAGGAAACTTGAAATAAAATTGTAGAACAAAAATGGAGAAAATATTTGTATTGCTATGAGTTTACATTGAATTTTCCAACCCCATTGTTTGAGGGGTGTGGATCTAATTATAGTGGAACTCTAATGGCTTCTGATACATAGTGGTCTCGAGGAATCATATAGTACATGGGTACATCGTCAGTGTGATGGCATAGATAGTAGTGGTGCAGAAGGTCGTGGTGTCGCCTCTTGTACATGGTTAGATGCATGCAGGTGGTAGTGGTGTTGTCCTTAGTCTTTGTACTATTTCCTACCTCCACTATTTGTCCGGCGTAGATGTTGTACACGTACTCTGACTCCTTTTGTCCTGTACACATCCTCTGTACCTATACGTGCACTCCATACTTAATAGATGCTCTTAACTTTCCTAGATATGCTTGTGCCTTGAGCCTTTCTATATTTTGCTAAGTATTGGGAAAGTTGATGGGTGGGGTAGAGAGGGTTTCCTTGAAACCAAAGGTCGAAATAGGGGCAAACCCATGTATAGGAGATGTGCTCCACTAGTGGCACCTACCATAGAGATCAAGGTAGGGCCTCGTCACTGAAGCATGTATCTTCAAATAAAGCGTGGCTACATGGTGTGAGATAAGGGTCTCGAAAGGAGTGAGGCGATGGTGACGAGAGGCACTGTCCTTGGTACGACATAATGGTCTCGCAAGGCACCATTTGTGGAGTGTGGTGCTGTCTGTGATGCGAGATAAGGGTCTCGTGTGGAACTACTGCTTGGCGCAAGACGATGGGGATCACAAGAAGCTTTCTCCTCCAGTGCTGCAGGAGCCTCGTGAGGCCCCTTTGCGTGAGGGACTCAGACCTCCAGGAGTGTGATACTTTGGCTCGAGGCACTTGGACTTTCAGCGAGGTGGGGTCTCGCAAGGCACCTAGGAGTGTCGTGAGCCTTTGTTTCTCTAATGAGGATGGGTCATCACAAGGCATCTGGAGTGCTTCCCGAGACTATAGGTCTTGTGAGGCGTATAGTATTGAGCCCAATTGCATGAATAAAAGACTTATTGCCATTCAATTCAACAAGCTGTTGGACGTTTTTTCCTTGGTGGATTTTTGGCATCCACAATTAGTTATAAAGGTAGGACCTTATTCAGTTGTTTTAGCTAACTAATTATATTTGGGTAAAGTGATAAGTGAGTGAAACAAAAAGGACTTGGTCATAGTTACAAAGAGATACTTTGTTGGTTGTCCCGTATTGTGAGTTTGAATTTGTATCCTATAAAATATCTCGATTTGGATGTAAAATTCCAAGGTATCTATATATAAAATAAAGTGTAATTAAAGGTAAAAGCATCTAATCTTTCAAAAAACTTGTGAATAGTACCCAATCTTTTTTTTTTTTTGTGTGGGAAAAATATCCAATGTCCACTTTCGTTTGTCACTGTTTGTACATAGAGTAATTATGTCTAATATTGTACATGTGTAACGCGTACATTAATTATGTTTTTTGAAACAAAATTTTTATTTAAAATCCTTTAATTCAATAAAACAAATAAATAACTAAATTGGGAAAAAATAATTAAAACAATAGAAATTTTTTTTTTAAATGACGAAGAAGGAGATTCTGGTCTGAAGCCATAGTTTATGACAGTTTGGAAGAAGGATTTTGAAGAAGGCGAAGGAGCCACTCTGGTTAGCACTAGCATTTACGAAGATGAAGGACACACTGGTTATAAGTTCCATTTTCGAAGACAAATAAGAAGAGTGAGCTTTGTTTATGCCCTAACCAATGTCATTTCGGAAGCCAAATGAGGAGATTCCAGCTTATAGTAAGTATTTTCTTCCCTTTAAAAATAGGGATTTTGAATGAATAACATAAATGAGTATTTCTGATTAGTTGGAATGTTTAATGGGTTTAGTTTAATTGTCTAATGTGTATATTTATGTATTGCCTTGTACTTTGAATATTGTTTATTTGCCAAAATTGATTGACTTGTACTATAAAGTTTGGGGTTTTGGCTGAGATAGTTGGGGAATATTTGCATCGGGTGGGGGTATGTTTTGTTTTTTTATGACACATATTCAAACAACGGTTTTAATTGGATCTCTGACTTGTTTAATGGTTAGGATTGCATAAGAGTTTTTTACCATTAATATGCATCACACGGGGAAGTGGGGCACTCCATTTGGTAAGTTGAACTATAATGGAGGAGAGGTGTCATATGTGGATGCCTGTGGCATGGATGATTTTTGCAAATTTGACTTGGACGGGTTTGTGAAGGAGTTTGGTTATGCTTTGTCTTTTGGTTACTAGTTCAGACCCATGGATAACACTTAAGGATGGGATGAGCATAAACACAAATGAAGATGTTCGATTTATGTTTGATGATATGAAGAAGAAAAAATACAGGTTTGTTGATATTTACCTGATCCTACATGACTCTATGGCTCAAATTGAGCATTGTGGCAGTAATGATAACCATTCTAGGGTTGCTGAAGCTCCACATCCACATAGAAGATGTTGTATTGAGGAGATTCCTAATGATGCGAAAGTACAGGTAGATGTGACGGTCTGGGATAGTGTACAATTTATAGATTTTGTTGATGACATTGTAGAGTCCCAGAATGTTTACTTAGCTAGATAGTAGTAGTAGTAGTAGTAGTAGTAGTAGTAGTAGTAGTAGTAGTAGTAGTAGTAGTAGTAGTATTAGCTAGTAGTAGTTATAGTATGTTAGATTCCATGGATTTTGGTTCAAGTCGGGACTTAGTTGAACACTCGTAGCAACACTTATAGATTTTATAAGTTTACCCTATAGTTTAAGAATATTAATTATAAAATAAGGTTTGATTAATATAGTTGAGTATAAAGATGTTATTTATTATACTATAAGGTTTAAATAGAATTAATAAAATTATGACACTTGTCGTGTGCAGGTTTATTTAAGGATTTAATTATAGTTTAAGTAAAAGAAAGTTCAAGAAAGCTCTAGAATCTTCCAAGACTAATAAGAGCATGACATTTGTCACAATCTTGTTTATTTGAGGAATTAAGTTTTTTTAAGTGGGTAATTAAAAAATAGAGGTTTCTAGAAGCTCTAGACCCTTCCAGAACCTGTTGGAATCTCATTTTACTCAGTCAAACCTGTTTTATCATTTCAAATTAAGCTGATAATGTGAAATTATGTGTATAATATTTCAGCGTATGCCGATATATCGCAGCTATAGGGGTGATATATCGCCACACGGGGAATACGAAAACATGTGAACTTCGCACAAACGCATCGACGAACACTCAGGGCATAAGCCCAGGCGATATATCGCCTACAATGGGCGATATATCGGCCCTAGGGCAAGATTTTCAAACATTTTATAAACCGAGCTCATTTTATTCCTTAACCTCTTGATAAGCCTCTGAACGTTTTGACCAAGTCTTAAGCCTCTACTGAACGAATATTCAAAGTTTTTCAAGTAATATTCATTATTTTTATTCAAGCTAAAAGAAGATCTTTACACTCCTTGAAACTCTGTAAATATGACTTAGTACCCAACCATTTCTCTCATTCTTCAAGCTATGTTCAGAGCCTTCAAGCTGCTAGGTTTGCTATAGAGTAATAAACACTTGGGTTGGGGTCTAAGCTTTATCATCTTAAGCTTGTTAAACACTTGGGAAGTAAGATAAATAGTGTTTTTTTTTCTATATCGAGGTGTAGTACGGTTCTAATACATTCAAAGGTATTCCTAATCTTAAGTTCATTTCAGTTTAATTCTTTAGTTTCTTTAGTTTTCATTCAGATCCTAACTCATTATTTCTCCACTCTTGGTTAGGTATTTAAGTTCTTTGAACTTAAGGTTTCCTTTCGGTAAGCTCTCCTTCTCAGTGGTTTAGATTCATTTCTTTTTCATCTCCTTCTTTTAGAAATACTCACCTTCTCATTGTTGGTTTTTAGGAGTGTTCCAAATCCCGTCCTTGTTCTCATATCCCGGTATTGGTAAGGAAAATAGGATATAATTTTATATGTTTATATGATATGTTTATATGTTTATATGTTATCTTATGTTATGTTATGCTATGTAATGTTATATTATGTATGTTGATAGACCTTGGGCATATGACTTGTATAGCTAACAAGCCCCAATAAATTATGGGCATATGACTTGCTTAGCTAGCAAGACCCCACCAATCTATTGGGCATATGACTTGTTTAGTGAACAAGCCCCAAGTAGTATAATGGCCATTGTAGTAGTATATGACATATGTTTATAGTATATGTTTATGATATAGTTTATGTGTATGTTTTATGTTTTTAGTAGATTTTCCTTGCTGTGCATTAGGCTCATTCCTTTATTTATTTTTTTATATATGCAAGAAAATAGTTATGGCGGCAGAAGGATTCATGGCAGCTTGGGGTTGTGTATTGAGGGAGAATGGATTCGATGGACTGCGTGAACGATTCGAGGACGAAGTTATTTTCAGTATTTTTAATTATGTTTCTATATTTTTTTTTCCGCACTTGGTTTTGTAAACAATTTTAATTAAGTTACAGTCGTGTTTATTTTTCAAACAATGGGATCCCATACCCTGAATTTATGAATTTCAACATTTACCTTATAGTTTTTAATAAAGTTATGAATGTTTTGTATGTATGTTTCTTAAGAATAGTGTCTATGTATAATAGTTTTAATGGTCCAAAGTATTAGAATTAGTTGGGTCATTACAGACATTGAGGATGACGTTGTGTTTGATGGTTTGGAGGAATTACACAATTTATCTAGTGGAGAAGACAAGGCCCAAGATTACTCAGCTGCAGCCCAAATACAACTAGGAAAGGTCCAAAGTGTTGGGACAAGTGAGACCCAACTAGGTGTACACCAAAGTGCCATATTTTATGAGCCTCTTATTTCACAACAACAAACAAAAACTAGCCAAGAGAGGGGCCTTGTTTAGTCTCAAACACAGACAATGATTGGCCAGGATGAACGCCATGTTGAGACCCAAATAGAAATAGACTTTGGCCAAGCTAAAGGTCAAAATGAGATCCAAACACAACTTGGTGGACATGCCCACGTTCTAGAGTTTGTTGAAGAGGATTATGCTCTAGATTAGGAGGAAGAGGAAAGGAAGTTTTGGGATAAGTGGTGATACGAACCACACCAACATTGTGATGAAACCCGACACCAAATATGGCACAACCACCAAGAACACCCTCAACATCCCGTTGTTGCACCCTGTTCCTCTGTGCCCTCCATTGCGTTCCCTCTTCTACCCTATCCAACCTCTCATGTATCTGCTCACACTCCGCCCTCATCATCCTTCGCATCTCCCTAATTAATGCTTGCATTTGTAGATTCGGAACCTCAGGTGGCGGAATATCATTGCTTGCATCTTTCTCTGGATTTTGTGCCATGATGGAAATCTGCAAAATAAGGTTAGAATAATATGGAGAAAAAGACCTCACCACACTCCCTCACGTGTTTCGCTCAAACAATATTTTCACTCAAATCCCCTCGTGT
This sequence comes from Humulus lupulus, assembly GCF_963169125.1. Taxonomy (NCBI): domain Eukaryota; kingdom Viridiplantae; phylum Streptophyta; class Magnoliopsida; order Rosales; family Cannabaceae; genus Humulus; species Humulus lupulus. The sequence continues at coordinate 150,901,559 of NC_084794.1, read as the reverse complement.
TTCACTCAATTTCAATGGCTTTTACCCTCAAATAGGCTCACACCTCTGCCTTTTTCCACTCGTATTGTTCTTTAAGTTCTTTCAAAACTAATCACACAATATCATGGAGGATTCAAGTAGCAAATCAAACCAGAACAAACCAAACGAACATAGAAAAATTGATGAAAAATGATGATTTTTGGATCACTTGTGTGAGGTTTTGGCAAAAAGGCCTCTAGACCATAAGGAACAAGATTAGAACAAAATTTTTTAAGAGAGGTTTCCAGACTCCCTTTGAATTTTTCTTTTTCTTTCTTTTCTTTCCTCTTGGTCCTCAAACGTAGGTACAAGACACAAGAAAAAAAAAATCAGACTTAGATTCGAAAACAAAACAACTCAGATTTCACAAAAGAGCAAGAGATTCTCAATGCAAATTCGGATTTTCACAATGAAAAACTAGAGAAACTCACTGTCCATTCAGATTTCACAATAAAACAAGAGAAACTCGATGCCAAATTAGATTTCACAATAAAACAAATTCGGATTGTACAATAAGAATAAGAGAAAAACTCAATGCCAATTCAGATTGCACAATAAGAACAAGAGAAACTCAACCCCAATTCAGATTTCACAATAAGAACAAGAGAAACCCAAGGTAAAATTCGGATTTCAAAAGCAAAGCAAGAGAAACTCAATGAAAATTCAGATTTCACAATAAGAACTAGAGAAAACCAATGCAAAGTCAGATTCCAAAAGTAGAACAAGATAAAACTCAAAGCCCTAATTCACGTTAAGAACCCTAATTCATGATTTCAGAAATGAAAAGAAAACAAAATAGGGGATTACAAAGGAATTGAAACTTTGTGTAGAATAGTTTCGGATTTCAAGGGATTTCACAAAGAAATAATGGAAACTTTGGAAATAAAGAAATAATTGAAACAAGGAAACAATTGAAATAAGGAAATCAACAAGCTCTAGAATAGTTTCAGATTTCTCAACAAATAAGGGAAACAAGGAAACAATTGAAACAAGGAAATTAACAAGCTCTAGAATAGAAAAACACGACTAGATGAACATGAATTGAATATAGGAACACGAATTGATTTTTTTTTTCCAGAAATCCTAATATAATAACACGAACTGAATAGAAAAAAATGAAAAAGGATAGGCCAAACCGGATGATCCTAATCTCTGATACCAACTGATACGAACCACACCAACATTGTGATGAAACCCGACACCAAATATGGCACAACCACCAAGAACACACGAAATTTGGGGATGAAGAACCGCGACCCAATGCTTAGCCAAGCACGAACCTTGGTATGAGGAAGATGCCACAAACGGGGATGGAATCCGTTTGATAAGTCAGGATGAACGCCACAAGGAACCCCTTGATAAGTTCAAAAGTTTCTTCAAGAACTCAAGAAGAAATAAACTCACAATTTTTCATTCAAAGTAATCTGATTTTTCCAAATGTTTTCAAGGCCTAATATAGGCGAAAATTACATCAAGACAAGCCCCTTTGTCTTCCTAAAGCAAAACCGAAATTTAAAAAACAAGCCTTTTGTCTTCCTACTGAAAACCGAAATTAAAGACAAGCCTTTTGTCTTCCTAATGAAAACCGAAAATTAAAGACAAAAGGACTCCTGGACTCACACAAGTCAAGTGTTTGACTTTCACAAAATAAACAAAGACTAAATAAAAAATAAAAGATGATAAAATACAATAAGACTCATCAAGCTCCTAAACTGAGTCTTTTGGCTCGCGCCCTCGTCACCAGACCAACTGGAACTAGACTTGGATCTTTAGTATTGGTTTCCTCATCATTCCCCCCCTCTTGAGAAGGATTTGTCCTCAAATCTTCACCTTCATCAAAAGGACTCAAATTAGAAACATTAAAAGTAGCACTAACAGTATACTCACCTGGTAAATCGAGTCTGTAGGCATTGTCATTGATCCTTTCTAGCACTTGAAACGGACCATCTCCTCGAGGTAGCAATTTGGAACGTCTTGGTGCTGGGAATCGCTCTTTGCTCATGTGTACACATACCCAATCGCTGGGGTCAAAAACCTGCTTGTGACGACCCTTGTTAGCATCAAGTTGGTTAGTGTTTAAAAGAGCCTCCTTAACCTCACTTTTTTTTGCATAAAAATTATTTTGTTTTCTCTCTAATTTTCCCTCATGGATCGAACTCTTCTCTTTCTTTTCTCTCTCACTTGATTCGACCCTTTTCTCTCTTTGTCTCTCTTTTTTCTCACTCTCATTCATCTTTTCACTCTCATTCTTTTGCTCACTCAATTTTTTTTTATCACTCAATTTTTGCAACCTCACTTGGTCTTCATATACTTGCTTTGGCGTCAATGGAGCTAGAGTGATTGTCCGTTGACGGAACGTGAATGAGTACTTGTTGGTGAAGCCATCCTGCTGGACTCGGCGATCAAATAGCCAAGGCTTGCCTAGAAGGAGGTGTCCAACTTGCATTGGAACCACATCGCACAATACCTCATCCTCATATTTTCCAATTCGAAATGATACCAGAACTTGTTTTGTAACCCTCACTTCACCACTATTATTCAACCACTGCAACTTGTATGGACGAGGATGTTTAAGCGTTGGGAGCCCCAGCTTTTCAACCATGGAAGAACTAGCAACGTTAGTGCAACTACCACCATCAATAATAACACTGCATACCTTGTCTTTCACATGACAACGAGTGTGAAAGATGTTTTCCCGCTGCACCTCTTCTTCCTCTTCTTTTGCTTGCAAATTTAAGGCTCGTCGTGTGACTAGTGCAAGCATCTCACCAGATTCTGCCCCAAACTCCTCACTACCCATAGAAGCGTCCTCCAATGGCGGCATGTCATCAAGAGCATCTTCTTCTTCGGAATCTATCTCCCCATTATCCCGAATTACCATAACTCGCTTGTTTGGGCATTGGCTAGCTATGTGTCCTCGCCCCTGACATTTGAAACACTTTATCTCACTAGAATGGGACGAAGTAGGGGCTGTTTTACCTTGAGGGGTCGTGGCTGGTTTTGGTGTAAAGGATGAAGTAGGTTGGTCTTCTTCCTTCTTTGGATAGTTCGACCGCCAAGGTGTTGCACTTGGATTGTGTGGGCTGAGTCTTGGCCTCGAACTTGTACTACCCTTCTTGAGCTGCCTCTCAACTTTGATTGCCATATGAACCAAATCCTCCAATTCCACATAATTGTGTAGCTCGATTGGGTCAGCAATCTCTCGGTTCAACCCATTCAAAAACCTTGCAATGGTTGCCTCCTGATCCTCTTCAACATTGGCTCTAATCATAGCCATCTCCATCTCCTTGTAATACTCATCAACACTTCTGTAGCCCTGACGAAGACCTTGCAACTTAAGGTACAGATCTCGATAATAATGAGGTGGTACAAACTGTCGCCTCATCACCCTCTTCATTGCCTCCCACGTGTCAATAGGACGATCTCCACTCCGCCTCATGTTGATGCACAACTGATCCCACCAAACAATAGCATAATCAGTAAACTCAATGGCAGCAAGTTTTACCTTCTTCATGTCGGAGTAGTTGTGACAATCAAAAATTAACTCCATCTTCTTCTCCCACTCAAGGTATGCTTCAGGATCGCTCTTCCCCTGAAATGCTGGAATTCTCATCTTGATATTTCCTAAATAATTATCTACCTAGTTCCTAGCTTCTCTATCCCGACCATACCTCCTATGGTTACCCTCTGACATCCTATCATATTCTTCCTCTAAATCGCCCCCATCAAACTCTCTTTCACTCTCAACATCCCGTTGTTGCACCCTGTTCCTCCGTGCCCTCCATTGCGTTCCCTCTTCTACCCTATCCAACCTCTCATGTATCTGCTCACACTCCGCCCTCATCATCCTTCGCATCTCCCTAATTAATGCTTGCATTTGTAGATTCGGAACCTCAGGTGGCAGAATATCATTGCTTGCATCTTTCTCTGGATTTTGTGCCATGATGGAAATCTGCAAAATAAGGTTAGAATAATATGGAGAAAAAGACCTCACCACACTCCCTCATGTGTTTCGCTCGAACAATATTTTCACTCAAATCCCCTCGTGTTTCACTCAATTTCAATGGCTTTTAACCTCAAATAGGCTCACACCTCTGCCTTTTTCCACTCGTATTGTTCTTTAAGTTCTTTCAAAACTAATCACACAATATCATGGAGGATTCATGTAGCAAATCAAACCAGAACAAACCAAACGAACATAGAAAAATTGATGAAAAATGATGATTTTTGGATCACTTGTGTGAGGTTTTGGCAAAAAGGCCTCTAGACCATAAGGAACAAGATTAGAACAAAAAATTTTAAGAGAGGTTTCCAGACTCCCTTTGAATTTTTCTTCTTCTTTCTTTTCTTTCCTCTTGGTCCTCAAACGTAGGTACAAGACACAAGAAAAAAAAATCAGACTTAGATTCGAAAACAAAACAACTCAGATTTCACAAAAGAGCAAGAGATTCTCAATGCAAATTCAGATTTTCACAATGAAAAACTAGAGAAACTCACTGTCCATTCAGATTTCACAATAAAACAAGAGAAACTCGATGCCAAATTAGATTTCACAATAAAACAAATTCGGATTGTACAATAAGAACAAGAGAAAAACTCAATGCCAATTCGGATTGCACAATAAGAACAAGAGAAACTCAACCCCAATTCAGATTTCACAATAAGAACAAGTGAAACCCAAGGTAAAATTCGGATTTCAAAAGCAAAGCAAGAGAAACTCAATGAAAATTCGGATTTCACAATAAGAACTAGAGAAAACCAATGCAAAGTCAGATTCCACAAGTAGAACAAGATAAAACTCAAAGCCCTAATTCACGTTAAGAACCCTAATTCATGATTTCAGAAATGAAAAGAAAACAAAATAGGGGATTACAAAGGAATTGAAACTTTGTGTGGACTAGTTTCGGATTTCAAGGGATTTCACAAAGAAATAATGGAAACTTTGGAAATAAAGAAATAATTGAAACAAGGAAACAATTGAAATAAGGAAATCAACAAGCTCTAGAATAGTTTCAGATTTCTCAACAAATAAGGGAAACAAGGAAACAATTGAAACAAGGAAATTAACAAGCTCTAGAATAGAAAAACACGACTAGATGAACATGAATTGAATATAGGAACACGAATTGATTTTTTTTCTTTTTCAGAAATCCTAATATAATAACACGAACTGAATAGAAAAAAATGAAAAAGGATAGGCCAAACCGGATGATCCTGATCTCTGATACCAACTGATACGAACCAAACCAACATTGTGATGAAACTCGACACCAAATATGGGCACAACCACCAAGAACACACGAAATTTGGGGATGAAGAACCGCGACCCAATGCTTAGCCAAGCACGAACCTTGGTATGAGGAAGACGCCACAAACGGGGATGGAATCCGTTTGATAAGTCAGGATGAACGCCACAAGGAACCCCTTGATAAGTTCAAAAGTTTCTTCAAGAACTCAAGAAGAAATAAACTCACAATTTTTCATTCAAAGTAATCTGATTTTTCCAAATGTTTTCAAGGCCTAATATAGGCGAAAATTACATCAAGACTAGCCCCTTTGTCTTCCTAAAGCAAAACTGAAATTTAAAAAACAAGCCTTTTGTCTTCCTAATGAAAACCGAAAATTAGAGACAAAAGGACTCTTGGACTCACACAAGTCAAGTGTTTGACTTTTCACAAAATAAACAAAGACTAAATAAATAATAAAAGATGACAAAATACAATAAGACTCATCAAGCTCCTAAACTGAGTCTTTTGGCTCGCGCCCTCGTCACCAGACCAACTGGAACTAGACTTGGATCTTTAGTCTTGGTGTCCTCATCAAGTGGGCAACCCTATTGCCTAGTAGAGTATAGTCACAAAGATCTGCAACCAAGAGGGGTTTGAAAGTGATTATGTATCAGATGATGACTTGGAAAGCTTGAGCAACGATGATGAAGAAAGTGGGCTTAAAAAAGGAAAGAAAGAGTTCAAACCTAGGTCTCACTGGAAGGATTTCAAGTTCATTCTTAGTTTGTGTTTGCAAGTAAGGAGCAGCTGAGAGAGGCTCCGACAGATCACTTCATAAGCACTAACAAGGAGTTCACTTATGTCACCAACAATGTTGTCAAAATAAGGGCAGTTTGTAAAGCACAAGGTTGTGGATGGTGTTTGTATGCCAAGATGCATACAGAGGACAACACTACTTTAAGAATCAATACACTTGTGGATGTGCATAACTATGGGATTTTGTTTGATAATAAGAAATTCACTACTGCTTGGTTGGCCAAGCACTTAATAGATGATTTTTGAATGAACCCAAACATGTCATACAACAACTTCACCATTCTGACTGCAAAAATAAAGTTCTCTAACACAAGTGAGTGGGTATTATACAACACTAGGAAGAAAGCCAAAGAAATGCTAGATGACACAGTGAAGGAGCAGTACATAATGCTTGAAGATTACTGTAAACAACTCCTACGCCACAACCCAAGGCGGTATAGTTAGTATCAAAACAAAAATTATAGATGACGAGAGGTTGTTTGACAGAGTCTGTATCTGTAGCGTCCCAAAACTCCTAATAAGGATTAGTATATGGATTAGTGTGCCTAGATGGCATAATTGGAAATTATATGATTTTAATTGAATATATATGCGATTATGAGACTTACATGAGTTATATTATGATATGACTTTCTACGCATGTTTATGTGTATTAAATGTGCTTATAGGCCCGCTTTTGTTTAGAATGGGCATTTTTGTAATTTTGACTCGTGGGTGGTGTATTTGTAATTTTATATGCTATGTGCTTGAAACCAAACTATTATGTGGATATATTTGTGATATGTGAGTCGACCCTTTTGAGCAATTTAGCAGGAAAGTCACAATGAGAATTTATACCCAACTCGGGTTGAGCCAATGGGTATTTTGGTAATTTTGCATATTTTTTGGAATTATTGAAATATTATTAACGAAAATATTAGTATTTGGAGGATTCGTTGATTAATTGTGAATTTAATGTGTAATGTGAGGTCTAGTGGGAAATTTAATTTCAAATGACTAAAATGCCTTTAGGGGTTTAACTTTGCGATTAATTAGGGGAAGGGTATATTGGTCATTTGACCAAGGGATTAGTGAAATGCAACTAAGTTGTTGGGTAGTAGGGGGTTCATGTTACACTCTCTCCCTCTCCAACACTTTCTCTTTGCTTCTAATTGTTGTCAAGGGAGGCATTTGAATTTGAAGGAAAACTTAGAGAAATTGAGGGAACATGGAAGGATTTAAGCATCAAGGGAAGTGATTGGAGCTGCCAAAGTCTCCAATAAAACAAGGAATTCAGATTCCGAGAGGTAAAATTCTCTTATGTCTACAAGTTTTTAGTTTTGTTCTTGGTGTTCTTAGTTTTTGAGTTTTGGGCTTAATTCGTGCAAACTGATGGCGTTGAGTTGTTTTGGGTGTTAGAAAAGGGTTAGAATAAAGTTTTGTAATTTCTTTAGGCTTTGATTTGTTGAGGGTTCATTAATTTAATAATGATTTTTGGATTTAAGGAGGGAGAGCTTGAGTTCAAAGCACCAAGTTACAAATCTTAGTATCTTTGTGTCTTTGGTGTTTTAATGATGTTTGATATTTTTTTGGGGTTGTAAAATAGGTTGGTAGACTTTTGGTGTAAAAAATCTGCTAGAAAACATGTTAGGGTCGAGTTTTTGATCTGAGTTCAAAGGGGAGAGACGTAACTCTCTATTTGGGGAAGAACACTTTGAGTTATGGGTAATTTTCAGTTTCTAGCGACCTAGCGCGGCCGCGCTAGGTTGTGCCGCAATCGCACTAGTGTCCTAGAAACCAGGGAATTTTGAATTGAAATCAGGTTTCGAAAATTAGAGGTGTGACCGTGCTGGGTAGGGCGTGATTGCGCCAGCGCCACATAAACCCTAAAGCTTTTGTGGGCGTGACCGTACTAGGTGCTCTGAAATGCTAGTTTTCTGATTTTTTTTGGAATAAGGCTCGGGGTCTCAGGAATCTATTTTGGGACCCACTTAGGGGCTCGGGGGACATTTTAGTACCTCGTTAACTGGGAATAGTGGTTCCAAGAGTTAGTGTTTAAATTGAAACTCGGGCTCTAGAGTTGATTTCTAATAAGCATATTGTAACGCCCTAGGTAGCCAAGATCGTTACACTGCATGTTTAAAATAGTGCAAGACCCGCTAATCAGGTCGTTTGAACATAATGTGTTTCTAAAGTCACATGACAAGTTGGGGTTAAAAGATTTTGATCATAAAATGATTGATTTTCATTAAAATAAAAGTTTGATACATGGGATCCCAAAAATAAGGTTTACATGGTGGAAACAACTCTCAAAAGTTAATACAGCTGTAGCCAGTCTAAATGGCAAAATACATGTTTGAGCTCTAGTTCCTGTAATTCCCTCAGCCGTGGTGGTCGAGCAGCTGTCGATGTACACTCCGCACCCAAAGCTCTCCAGCCCATGGTTGGTCCAGCTTCCCTTTGCCTTTACCTCTACCACATAGCACCTGTGAGCCAAGGCTCATAAAGAAAACCATAATCAACTAGCATAGATAGCAACAAGAGCATATAACAACTTCAATCCAATTAGTTCGATTAATCAGTAGAATGCAAGTATTAATCGAGGAAACGATAAACATATACTTTCAAACATATAATAACTCAATCAGTAATACAAATATTTAGGTGTTGGCGCCCTTAGGCCGAGCCCTCTAGTTATTTAGCTGATCCCGGCTCGCTTAGGCCAAGCTGCATACATTACGCTAATCATCAACCCCGACACCCTTAGGCCATACTTTCACATCACACACAACAAATATATAATTCACAGAGCACATATGTTCCATTACAGGGAATCTCAGTCTCGCTCACAACAACTTGGGTGTAGTATTCTTACCTTGAGTCCCGAGCGATGGATAAATAACATTTATGAACACCATCCTCAGTCTTGAGCCTTAACGGTAACCCTAGTCACAAGCAATAATGGATAACTATCAAATTCTAATCCAATTAAATGTTTTGGAATCAAATACTAGCCTCCAAAACCTCGAATTCTACTAAACCTGGTAGTAGAATTCGTCCTGAGAGCTTAGGTTTAACACCCTAGATAACCAAAGCCGTTACAATAACCATACACATAAAGCATAACAAACACTAGTCTACGCTATTATGCATTAGCTACACTAGTATATGCATTAGCTCAATTCCAAAACCCAACTTCGGGACCAATCCCAAGCCCTCGGGAAGCTCAATTCCACCAAATGGGGTGGTGGAATCGACCCCCGAGCCCCCAAGAAAAAACCCTAAGAAAAACACCCAAAACCCATTTTTGGAGGTAGGGTAGCGCTACAGCTCCCTAAGAAGGGCACTACAGCGCTACAAAACAGAGACAAAGCCCCCCCCCCCCCCCCCCCCAGGAAATGAATCCTAGCGCTGCAACGATCTAAGGCTAGTGCTACAAACAACAAGCATGAGTTTTCTGGGTTCTCCTTCGAACTTCCCCGAGCCAAAACTCTACCAACCACTCCAAAACTTACCCAACCTCAAAATTGACCTTACAACCCACTATAACTCAACCAAGACAACCCATCAACATCAAAAGCTCATCCAAAACATCATCAAACACAAAAATTACACTTGAGCTCAAGAACACCATCAAAAAACAAGAAACCCAGAACTTTAAGGTTAGAATTGGTTATCTTAACTGAGAGAATCCAACCTTAGATTGTTTCTATGCCTTTCCAGCCCTTAGGTCCTCAAATCCCCAAGCTCAAGCCCTTTGATTTTCATCCAAAACTCATAGTCAGAATCCTTTTCTTCAAATTTAGAAAACTTAAACCAAATTCTTAAACCTTACCGAGCTAAATCCTGCTGAACTTCTAGCCACCCTAAGGATTAGAGTCCTAAGACCTTGCTTAGCCTTTTCCCTGAGTTTCCAACTCCAAGATCCACAAGAAATGGTGGAAAGATGGAAAACCGAATGGAGGAGGAAAGGGGTCTCTGTTTTTCCTTCTCCTTATCTCTTCTTTCCTTCAACTTCCAATTCCTTCTACAAACTCCACTAACTACAAATAATCAGAATAACACTTATCCCATTTAAACGGCAAAATACCCTTTTTCCCTCCCAAATAAACCTAAACCTTAAAACACTCTAAGGACATTTTGGTCATTTGCCCCCAATTCCTACTAATTCCTCGAGTGTCCCTAATATCTACCACTTAATTCTCAACCTCTAATTAATCGCCAATTATTTTCTCCAATGCCTAATAATCTCCAATATATTTCCCAAGTTCCCAGAAAGACCCCTAGGCTTCCCAGAGTCGGGTATAAATCCCCACCGTGACTATTTTGCTAAACCGCTCACTAGGATCGTCTCGAGCCACAAGCTGCAAATATATCCACATAATAATGTGGTCTCAAAAATTTATCACATATAATTACATTAATGTCCTCAACGACCAAAGTTACAAACATGCCCTTATAAACAAAACAGGGCCCACATGCTTATTTAATACTCATAAAAATGCCTTTAATCATATCCATATACTTATACAATCATGCATGCCACATAATCATGCATTTAATCATTTATTCACATAAATACCAATTATGCCCTCCCGACACACTAATCAAGGTCCTTAAGCCTTATTAGCAATTTTGGGTCGTTACAACTATCCCCTCCTTATAACAATTTCGTCCTCGAAATTTATTCGAACAACATCAGGTAATAAACCCCACATCTCTGACCATAACTCCAGAGTCCAATTGTTTACCTTTAATCCTTCAAAAAAACTCTCTTACTAGAGTGACAGTCTTGTTCCATAATATCTTATCTTATAACTGTAATCTTGTTACCCCTTTTCTCGCCCAAAGACTCTGCTAAAACCCCAGAGTCCACTTATCTCATCAGCGATCGCTTTCCGTCTTGTTATTGACACCAATAAAACTCATAAACCACCATTCACACCAGGATAAGGCAACCTTGTAGGCCCCTAGCCTAACCCTTAGTACGATCTCAGAACTCTTATTAAACCAAAAGTAAAATCCCTTTATTTCCTCACACTCTTTCTTGTATGCACTGCTTGGAGACTTACAAGTGTCCTGTTCTGGAATTTCGTGTCCCGACACTTAATGCTTACGTACCCTTATGTCCTTTCAAATAGGCAAATGCTCGTACCCTAATGATTCTCATGACTTCATTGGTTTTCCCCCGAACCAATACTGAACCATAATATTCGTTGTCTTTCATTTGCTTACTTAGAATCAGCACTGCATGCCCCCTATCTTACCATATCTTATGATGTATCACCTCAGTCGCAAGCAAACATTCATCACTGTGGCTACTCACTAAAGGACTATACTTTTCTTAATATCCTAGACACTTGCACGTTCAATGCGTAATTTGTTAAAATAACCATCAATCCTTCAGATTGCCATTTAACTATAGTCAGCCACCAATTCTAAGATCCAATCCTACTCCCTTCGTTCTCTAATTTCTTTCCAGAACCTGGAGAATTAAAGAGTCTCAACCCATTATCATCAATTGTCACACATGTCACTCATTCACACAAACCAAAATGTGTTAACTCAATCTGTCGAGTTACAACCTTGTATGTCCAATTACCCTACTTGTAGTTCAACGTGGTCCACACCAATGATCCACTGCTATACCATATTACCTTTCAATATAGGGATATCTGATCTTACTATCCATTTAAATTTCTTGATCACAACATGCTTAAGGAGGTAGTACAATTTTCCTTTAGAATCTTCACCTCATCATCGGGTTCCATCGAATCACTCATCCGATCTTCATTTCTTAACTCATTTTACAATGGTAGGTTTCTTAACCATTCTCACAAGATCCTCCTCCTGAATTTCATTGCCCATCGAGACATATACCTATTCACAACCCATCACCGGCACCACACCAATCCCAATTGTTATTTTATCTGACTTTGTTATAATCCGTGGCGTCCTTTCCAACCAACACAGACCATCCCCAGTAAGAGATCTACTTCCAAACTAATTTCCCTCTTGTACAGTCAAGGATTTCTAACGTAAATTACCCAGTAAGTCACACCGGATCCTAGTCTTAGTGTTATTCCTCCACAAAAGACCAGCGCTCAAATCCCTTACACTATATCTTCACAGTCAACTGAACATTCTCTATACACCAACCATATCCCATTTTTCTCACCTACCACGAGGCTCAAGCCATCACCCCTTCAGTCTATATCTAGGCACGCCTTAAACTTGACGCACTGCTTATAGTTTCATGTTCTTAAAACAAGGTCAAGGTCCCTCATACTACCCTTCTGTAACCATCCACTACGTATAGACTTCTATATTACGAGGTGTTAACAAATCCTTATTCCTTCTTTTGAAAATCTGATACAAAGTTGTCCATTCACTCTACCCTTAGGTTCTTTTGTCGTTCTAATCTCTGATACGGCCGTCCTCCAAAGATACTTGTGTGGTAGATGACATGTTCACCAGTCTCTTTGTGCTTTTTATCCTTTAGATGTTCTTCCGTAATCTCTCTATGGCTTCTAACTGAACCTCTTCATACCGGATCCCTTCTCTTCCTGTAGCATGACCTTGAATTCCCTTGGCAAGATTGAAACTGACACCTTCTGGAGCCTTACCTGTTACCCTGCTTCTTCAGTCTTAGTATTGTCATTGTAGTAGTCATTCGCATTCTACTTCTAGTTGGAAAGTAGTTCAATGCACCCTTAACGAACCTAGATGTGACTTATTCATATCCTTTCTGTACTCTTTGCTTGTTGAACTTATCGGTGTTGTCGAAGCTTAAATCAGTTAAGAATCTCTACTGGTAATCCATCACACCCCACTTGGTACAAGTGCTAATTCCTGAAATGTCTCTTTCCTTGTTCCTCAGTTGGTAATAACCAAATCGAAGATCAATTCCTGAAGACATTGTCCTGTCTTGTAACCGGGCAATTAAACTCTTCATCCTTAACAGACGATGACAACGATTTCCACAGTACGTCGCTCTGTCTAATCCATCCCTAAACTAGATACTCCTTCTGCTGAACTAGTAATTCTTTCTGCCAACTAATACCACTCTTCACACTGTCCCTGATATTGAATCTGTCCTTAGCCGACTCCCGAAGCGTACTCAACAACCCCTTACATACCCATCTGAATCCTTACTGATCACTTCAGTTTCCATTCAATCCAACTTATATACTTCAACTGATGTCCCTCACAATCCATGGTTGTCTCTTAACAAATTAGCTCTCACTCAGGCTCATAACAAGGCTCTCATATGATGAGCTCAATTACTTTCACCACGAACCTCTTTATCAGTTACAATCCAACTCTTCCCTTAGAAGTTTCAAATTCATCCCCAACAAACACTAATATTTCCAGCCACTTGTATAACAACCTTGAGGCATGTACTTCATATCTGAATTTTTTCTAGAAGATACGCTACACCGAACTCTTTCAACCCATTATGTAACCAAGAACAAGGATTATCAAGTCAACCGGTCACCTCCAAGGAACTATCCTCGGGCTTCAAATGTAACAAGACATTCCAGTCTTCCATTCTCTAATCCTGGGCAATCCCTAATCGACCCTAACGTACTGAAACATTTCATATAGATCATGTGCCCTTATCTGACATCTTTCCAGTTGGCGTCTCCTACATCTGGTGCATACTGATTAATCTTCACTAAGCCTTATCACTGTCCTGATGGCTATCCTGTAAACTATACCCCTTCCTGTCAAAACCAAGAGACAAAGAACTGTCAGGGGCTCTTTTGTTCAGATTATTGAGTATCTGCCCTGATCAAGTTCCACCAATGGGAACACTGTTATCTGCATTTCTCGCCCTTCGACACTCACGCTCCATACCTCATTCCTTATATCTCAAATACCATGGTCGTCCCTACTGCCCAAGCACCAATGAAAACCTCATGCACCGGAGCGGCCCTGATGCCCTGGGTCATCCCAGAGTTAAATCCCTAAATGGTTCATCATCCCGGCTACATCTGCTTATATCAGTCTCCCAAATGAATCGACCAACCCACTAGCTCATTGACATACAATGTCATTGCCTTACCATTTTCAAACAAGTTCATAAACTTATTAGTCTCCGTAACTCAGTCTACACCTTTATAACCTCTTTATTGAATCACTGCCTGAATTCCTCTTAACCCTTTACAACAACATCTTGGGTCAAAGTACTACTTTCGGGCATTCTTCTGCCACAACCACTTAGCGCCACTATTCTGCCATGACCTATCACTTTCATATAATCAAGGATGGGATTAGCTATGCTCATCCTCTAATCATTTTCGGGGTACATCCAAAACTTCCTCATAACCAGGGAGTAATGCCTCTAAAGCCTTCCCTATAGCACTCCTGACTGTCTATACATTTAAGTCAACCAACACTGGCGGCCCTACTGTTGCACTATACAAAGCAGCTCTTTTCCTAGAAGAACCCGCTGTTTCACCCATCTAGTCTCCTCTATCAGACCTCATAGCTTACCCACTTACCAATGAACGTTTACTGCGACCTTCAGGGGTAGATGGAGGGTTCCAATCCCTATCTATCATCTGCAACCCCTACCATATCATTACCAAGCCCATTTAACCAGTCTGAGCACAAACAATCTGAATTCACCTGCCATTACTGACTAAACCCCCCAGCCCTGATGTTCATATCCAGAACCATTCCATGGGCAGATCCAAACAATCACAATAACCATACACATAAAGCATAACAAATACTAGTCTACGCTATTATGCATTATCTAGCAAATTCATTGCTACTAAATGTAATCATGTTCATCATGCTTCCCATATACTAACAAAAAGATTAAGCATTTAAATTCAATTTAGAAAATTAACCACATATAATCAATATACTAACCATTATCAAAACATTCATCCACATGCAATAGCAATGCTAATAAGCACGCCTTAATATCACCACACAGCAGTCAAGGGGCAGGCCCTATCAGAATCTCATGCTCCCTATTAACCATACAAATTAATGCATTCATATTATATTCAATCACTTAAGCGTATAATCTCATATATTCAATTACGAAACCATGAGTCGAGCTTGTCTTCAGTGGCAAGTGTACATGTCCAGCCTGTCTTCAAGAACCCTCAAACCTAGACCGCTCTGATACCAAGTTGTAACGCCCTGGGTAACCAAAGTCGTTACACTGTGTGTTTTAAATAGTGCAGGACTTGCTAACCAAGTCATATAGTTGAAAACGTGATCCTATAATCATAAAGGGGTTAAGTTTAAAAGATTTTGGTCATAAACAGATAATCTTCATTAAAATAATTATTTAGTACATAGGATCCCAAAACAGGGTTTAAAAGTCATTTTACAAAAATTCCAAAAATTAGAAACAACCATGGCCACTCTAATGGAAAAATATACAATTTTAGGTTTTCGTCCCTGTACAAACCCTCGACGGTGGCGGTCGACTAGCTGACAATGTACACCTTTCCCCCAGAGCTCTACAACTCATGGCCGAACCACCAAATCCTTGCCTTTACATGCACCACAAAGCAACCATGAGCCGAGGCCCAGCAAGAAAACTATAATGCATAGCGTAATCAATAACTGTAATTAGGTAATTCACAGATCATTAATCAAATACTCAATAGACTGCATCATACACATAATCAATGCTATCAGTCAACAAACCAATAAATAACCATCCAGATAATGAGCATGCCACAATCATCAGATTAACATCAATAAACATTTCACACAATATCTAGGGTCGTCACCCTTAGGCTGCACCCTTTGTTTTAGTCACTGTCATCGGCTCACTTAGGGCGAGCCCAGTGTTCAACCCACTGACCCTGGCTCGCTTAGGCCAAGCTCAGTGATTATTTGATTAACCTCAGCTATCAGTGGCTGAGTCGCGTCCTGTGCGCAAATATTAATTCTGGTACTCTTAGGTCGTTTATCTCATGTTCCCATGGTATAATACCATCATAGGATATCACATACAAGTATAAGGAACTCTTAGTCCCAACATAACCACATAACCTGGTATAGTTTTCTTACCTTTAATTCCAAGTGCCTCACCTAAATGAGATGACCCTCGAGCACGATCCCGTTCGAGCCCTAGCGAAAACCTAGTCACAATCGTAAAATAGAACCATCATTAGCTCAATTCCAAAACCCAACTTCGGGACCAATCCTAAGCCCTCGGGAAGCTCAATTCCACCAAACGGGGTGGTGGAATCAACCCCCGAGCCCCCAAGAAAAAACCCTAAGAAAAACATCCAAAACCCATTTCTGGAGGTAGGGTAGCGCTACAACGCCCTAAGGAGGGCGCTACAGCGCTACATACAGAGACAAAGCCCCCCAGGAAATGAAGCCTAGCGCTGCAACGCTCTAAGGCTAGCGCTACAAACAACATGCATGAGTTTTCTGGGTTCTCCTTCGAACTTCCCTGAGCCAAAGCTCTACCAAACCACTCCAAAAATTACCCAACCTCAAAATTGACCTTACAACCCACTATAACTCAACCAAGACAACCCATCAACATCAAAAGCTCAACCAAAACATCATCAAACACAAAAATTACACTTGAGCTCAAGAACACCATCAAAAAACCAGAAACCCAAAACTTTAAGGTTAGAATTGGTTACCTTAACTGAGAGAATCTGACCTTATATTGTTTCCATGCCCTTCCAGCCCTTAGGTCCTCAAATCCCCAAGCTCAAGCCCATTGATTTTCATCCAAAACTCATAGTCAGAATCCACTTCTTCAAATTTAGAAAACTTAAACCAAATTCTTAAACCTTACCTTAACTTGAGCTAAATCCTGCTGAACTTCTAGTCACCCCAAGGATTAGAGTCCTAAGAACTTTCTTAGCCTTTACCCTGAGTTTCCAGCTCCAAGATCCACAAGATATGGTGGAGAGATGGCAAACCGAATGGAGGAGGAAATGGGTCTCTGTTTTTCCTTCTACAAACTCCACTAACTCCCATTAATCAGAATAACATTTATCCCCTTTAAACACCAAAAGACCATTTTTCCCTCCCAAGTAAACCTAAGCCTTAAAACACTCTAAGGGCATTTTGGTCATTTGCCCCTAATTCCTGCTAATTCCTCGAGTGTCCCTAATATCTACCACTTAATTCCCGTCATCTAATTAATCACCAATTATTTTCCCCAATTTTTATTAATCTCCAATATATTTCCCAAGTTCCCAGAAAGACCCCTAGGCTTCCCCGAGCCGGGTATAAATCCACAAACTGCAAACTGCAAGCCGGGTATTGGATCGTCTCAAGCCACTAACTGCAAATATATCCACATAATAATGTGGTCTCAACAATTTATCACATATAATTACATTTATGCCCTCAATGACCAAAGTTACAAGCATGCCCTTATAAACAAAACAGGGCCCACATGCATATTTAATACTCATAACACATTCCTCTAATCATATCCATATACTCATACAATCATGCATGCCACATAATCATGCATTTAATCATTTATTCACATAAATACCAATTATGCCCTCCCGACACACTAATCAAGGTCCTCCCCGAGACTAAAAGCCAACATAGGCCATGGCTGCCTAGGCCGCAACCTACCCCAAAGGGTCACGGCGCGCCTCAAGTTAGAGGCACAGGCTCTTACTTCTGAGGGAGGCAGGCTGTGACTTACCCCTTAAGGTTGCAGCGCGCCCATAAGGTAGCAGTCCTCCCAGAGACTTCTGGGGCACGTGGGCCGCAATGCCCATGAACTAGGTCATGGCTCGCCCCCGTGAACCCAGAAATCCCTGGGTTTTCTCAGCATTTTTCCCAGCTACAACCTCAAAACCCAACCCAATTATACTCTAGATCTAGAATTCAAACACCATATCACAATAGCCCACTCAAAGCTTCACAACCTCCTAAAATTCTAACCCAAAGCCTTTCTAATGACCCATAATTCATCAAAATTTCTCTAAAACTTAGAAGCATAAAAGACATAAATTAACAACAAATTCTACCATTAAATCACAGTTGAGTCCTTACCTTAATGATGCTGATGTTGTTCCTGAGGTGCACTTTAGAGTCCTAGCCTTAGTTTCCCCAATCCTCACGCCCAATTCCCTGGCTTTATCATTCAATTCTTCAAAACTCCCTTAGGCAACAAGAGAGGGAGATAGAGAATTTGAGAGTGTTCTGGTGGGTTTTGTCTATTTCCTAGAGACTTACTGAGTATATCTCTTAATTAAAAAGGACTAAATTTCCCCTTATACTAACCCAACCTCTTAGTTGCCCATAAGAGCATATTGGTCATTTTCCACCTGTTTCCCGCTAACTTCTCGAGTCGTCCTAGAAATTCCCAATTAATCCCGTCATGTCCAACTAATCATCAAATACTTACCCATTACTTGATATATCCCGAATATGTGTTAAGTTTCCCAAAATACCCCTAGGCTCACTCCGAGCAGGGTATTAAACCCTGCTATGACTATTCCGCTAATCTTCTCACTAAGATCGCCTCAAGCGATATACTGCAAACATATCCACATAATAATGTGGTCTCAACTATTTAACACATATAATCACATTTATGCCCTTAACGGGCCAAAATTACAGATATGCCCTTATAAAAAATAACGGGCCCACGTGCATATTTAATACTTATAAACGTGCTTATAAATATATTCATATCATCATATATATCATGCATGCCACATAGTCACACATCTAATCAATTAATCACACACATATCCAATTATACTCTCCCAACACGCTAATCAAGGAACCAAACCATATTAGCATTTTTGGGTTGTTACAACCATCCCTTTCTACTGAGAATTTGTCCTCAAAATTTACCTGAATAATTCGAGATACTGATCCCCCATAGCTGACTTTAGCTCCCAGGTTGCTTCCTTAACCTTGCTATTCCTCCACAAGACTTTAACCAGAGGAATCGTCTTGTTCCTTAGAACCTTGTCTTTTTTGTCTTAGATCTGAATTGATCGCTCCTCATACGATAAATCGATCTGTAGTTCTAGATACCTATATCCCAACACGTGAGTCGTATTAGAGATGTATTTCTGAAGCATAGAGATGTGGAATACATCATGAACTCCTTATAATGATGGTGGCAGAGCCAATCTATAGGCTCTCCAGGATCTCAAAAGGTCCTATAAATCTATTGCTCAACTTACCCTTTTTCCCAAACCTCCTCACCCCTCGCAATGTTGAAACTCGCAGAAACACGTGGTCCCCTACCTGGAACTCCACATCCCTACACTTAGGATCAACGTATCTTTTTTGTCTACTCTGCGAGCGAGCATTCGAGCTCAGATTTTCTTAATAGCTTCGTTAGTCTACTAAACCATCTCCGGCCCCAAATACCTCCTCTCCCCCATTTCATCCCAATGAATGGGCGATCTACATTTCCTTCCATATAACATCTCATATGGAGCTACTCTAATCGTTGATTGGTAACTGTTGTTCTACGAAAACTCAATCAATGGGAGGTACTTACTCCAAGGCCCCTTGAAGTCTAGCACACACCCTCTAAGCATGTCATCCAATATTTGAATTGTCCTCTTAGACTGTCCGTCTGTCTAAGGATGAAAGGCTGTACTGAACTTCAGCTGAGTTCCCATAGCTTTCTGCAAATCACCCCAAAACTTGGAGGTAATTATGGGATCTTGGTCCGATACTATAGATTTAGGAACACCATGGAGACATACAATCTCCCTCACATATAACTCAGCGTACTGATCTATTGTGTAGGTCATCCTCACTGGCAGAAAGTGAGCTGACTTGGTGTATCTATCAACTATCACCAACACTGAGTCATGTTAGCCCAGTGTCCTGGGTAAACGTCCCACAACATCCATGGTAATATCCTCCCACTTCCCAAAGGCAATAACAACCCTGCTGGTCACTGATGTTTAGCCTTTACCTGCTGATAGGTTAAACACTTGACTACGTATTCAACTACGTCCTTCTTCATCTCAGGCCACCAATATAAAGTCCGTAGATCCTGATACATCATTGTGGTGCCTGGATGGAGTGAATATGGTGTACTATAGGATTCATCAAGTATCTCTCATCTAATACTTTTGACGGTGAAATCTAGACAACGAAATTAGATCGGAAAACTCAAAGGTAAGTCGGGCGAAGTTTATATAAGAACTGAGAATAAACTTTAAGGAAAAATAAACACAGATAAACAATGGAGCAAGCCTTAGTATATTTCTCAATAGCCTCTGCATACAATGAATTTTCCAACCCCCTCCCATGTCGGAGAGGGGTCCTTTTTATAGTAGGCTCTGATGGCCTGGGATACATGGTGGTCCAGGAGACCAAATGGTACATAAGTACTCTGTCAGGAGAGTAGTTTCAGAAGTTGAGGTCTTGCATCCAGTACAGGGGTAGGTGTCAGGTGGATGTCTCCACTACTTGTCCGTACCCATGTCAGTGGAGTGGGGACAGACATAGTGGCGCAGGTGGTAGTGGTGTCGACTCTGACTCCTGGTCGTAGACGTACGGGCCATAACTCTTATTCCAGCATTCCCACTCCCCCACTGGTACGGGTGTCCGTACTTCGGCATACAGGGTCTTAAGGGTCGTACCCAGTACTAGATCGTACATGAATGCTCCATTTGACTCGTACCCAGACCTCTAAGCATTGGGGTCTTCAAGGCATAGGGAATGGGACACTTGGTGCATGCAGTGGTCGTGATGTGAGGCGAGGCGCTCGGGTCCTTGGCATGGGATGCCTGAAGCACCCCGAGGTCACTCACGAGCATGGGTGATGGGCATGTGGCCTCAACAGATGTCTAAGGGTGCGAGGCGAGACGCCTTCCTCACGAGCCCCTTGTGGACACGGCTCCCTTGGCGTGTGGTCCCACTCGCGTGGCCACTTGGTGGCATGGCTCCCATGCCACCCATACTTTGAAGGCCATGGCATGGCTCTTATTCCTTCGCGAGACCTCCTTAGAAGGCCTGTTGATGGCGTGGCGCGCACGGGATGCGGGGCCTCGCATGGTCCTGGGCGCGCGCAGGACACACGACCTCGCCTGGTGCTGGGCGCACGCGAGGAAGGGGTCTCGCCTGGTGCTGGCGCGCGCGAGGGGAGGGCCTCGCCTGGTGCTGGCGCGCGCAAGGAGGTGGCCTCGCCTGGTGCTGGCACGCGCGAGGGGGTGGCCTCGCCTGGTGCTGGCGCATGCGAGGGGGTGGCCTCGCCTGGTGCTGGCACGCGCAAGGCCGTCAGGGCTGCCGCGCGAGAGGCAACAGTGGCTCGGGGTCACCCCAACCCAGCCATATTTTTGGGCGTTTATGGGGCCTAAGCATACACTTTGAGTCTTTTATGGGCATGGAATATTGGGCATCCACAAAGGCCATACTTCATGGCTCACTAAGTGATGCTTCCCTTGGGACAATCTCCAAGTTTCACAAGACTTATAGGTCTGAGCCTGATAATGTGACTATGTAATGACCCACTACTCTAGACTATTTGGACCATTAACGAAACTATACATAAATCTTACATTTTTACGAAAATACCATAATTTATTGAGTAACTTGCAAAATAAGAGTTATTTACAAATAAACAGAATGCTAAGAAGGATTTGGGATCCCATTGTCTTTAAAAACAAAACATGATTAAAATTAAAAGACATTACATAATAATGCGGAAAATACATGTAAAACCATAAAAAGAATATAAAATGAGACTACATCCTCGAATCGAATAACGCTCGGCCCCTTGACTCCATTCACCATCGATACACATCCTCCAAGCGTCACGAATCTTTCCACCTCTAAAGCTTATTTCCTGCACATAAACAGAAAGGAATGAGCCTAATGCCCAGCAAGGAAAAATCTAACACATAGTCATAAACATAAACATAATTTCATAATAGCGTAAAGACATATCATAACACATAATACACTTATTATAATGGCCATTATTACTTAGGGTCCCATAGACTAAACAAGCTTATGCCCATGAGATTAGTGGGGTCCTACCAGCTAAATAGGCATATGCCCACAATCTTTTTGGGGTCTTGTTAGTCAAATAGGGCATAAGCCCAAGCCTACAACAAACACATGCACAACATATTCATAACATACTCATATCATATCACAACATAACACATAAGATAACATAAACATAAACATATAGATTCTAGCCTATTTTCCTTACCAAAGTTACCGGGATAAAATGGACTGAGTTGGGACTTTTTGGAACACTCCTAAAACCATAATGAACAAGAGTGAGTCTAAAGAAAGGAGATGAAATGAAAGAGAATAGGAAGACTAAACCATTAAAAGAAAATATGCTTACCACAACTTAAGTGCTTAAGAACTTGGATTTCCTAACCAAAATAAGAATGAGGTTAGGAAATTGAGTAGAAGACTAAGAGAAAGGAAACATAATACAGAAAGGAACTAGAGTTTTGGTTACCTCAAAGATTTGCAAGATCAATCTAACCTCCACCGAAATACTATAGAACTCACTTCCCAAAGTGTTTGATAAGCTTATGATGTTTAAGCTTATAGTTTTTCCCCAAACCAGGTGTTTACACTCTCTCACTCACTTAACACTAGCAGCTTCTAAACTTAGAGCAAATGGTGAATAATGGCTGGGTACTAGGTCCTATTTATAGAGTTTGGGAATGAAAATATCTTGATTTTACTTGAATAATAATAATGGCTTTTTAGGTGAAAATCATTTGAATAATCGTTCAGTAGAGGCTGAAGACTCGTTCAAAAGATGCTGGACTGTTGAAGGAGTTTGAATGGCTGAAAGGAAATGAATTCAAAAACATTTGAAAACATACTGGAGGAGGCGATATATCGCCCCCTGTAGGCGATATATCGCCTGGGCCAGTATGCCCGAGGCGACCGTGCATCGTTTCGTGTTTTCCGTATTTACGTGCTGCGATATATCGCCCCCTATAGCTGCGATATATCGGCACATGCTGAATAATTAAACACGAAATTACACATTTTTAGCTAAGTTTGAATGGAGTAAACAGCCTTGACTAAGCCCTCAACGTATTCAAAGCTGCTGACTGATCCTATAACATTCAAACTTTACCCTTATTTAATTTAATCCTCCAAAATACTTAATCCTTAATTACCATTCATAACATGTGCTTAAAATCCTATTGGTTGATGTCTAAACCTTATAATATAATAAATATAATCCTTAATATCAGTCACATTAATCAAACCTTAGGTTATACTTAATATTCTTAAACTATAGATTAAACTTAGAAAATCTATAAGTACTACTATGAGTGTCCAAATAATTCCCGGTCTGAACCAAAAATCCATGGTAACAAAGATAACACTAAACATACTATAATACTACTAACAATTAGCTAAGTAAATTTCTTGGACTCTACAATTCTCCCCTACTAAAAAGAATTTCGTCCTCGAAATTTACTTACCAA
This sequence comes from Humulus lupulus, assembly GCF_963169125.1. Taxonomy (NCBI): domain Eukaryota; kingdom Viridiplantae; phylum Streptophyta; class Magnoliopsida; order Rosales; family Cannabaceae; genus Humulus; species Humulus lupulus. The sequence continues at coordinate 150,878,095 of NC_084794.1, read as the reverse complement.
ATAACTCTGGATACCGGCCTTGCATGTCCTCCTCCAACTCCCACGTTGCCTCGCGTTCAGAACTATTGCTCCATACGACTTTGACTATAGGAAAGCTCTTGGACCGTAACTGCTTCATCCCTCTATCTAGGATGCTAACCGGTCGTTCCTCATAACTTAAGTCTTTCTGGAGTGCTATGGTATCGTACTTGAGGACGTGAGATGGGTCTGACACATACTTGCGTAACATCGAGATGTGGAAGACGTTGTGACTATTGGCTAGTGCTGGCGGTAGGGCTAGTCTATATGCAACTGGTCCCACTTTGTCCAATATCTCAGAAGGACCTATGAATCGGGGACTGAGCTTGCCTTTCTTCCCGAACCGTTTGACACCCTTCATAGGAGATATCTTCAGGAAGACTTGATCTCCAACTTGGAACTCCACATCGCGTCGCTTGGTATCCGCATAGCTTTTCTGACGGCTTTGAGCAGCAAGCATACGCTGTCTAATAAGCGTTACTGCTTCTTGTGCTTGTCTAACAGCTTCGGGCCCTAGAAGTTGCCTTTCTCCTACCTCGTCCCAGTGCAACGGTGATCGGCACCTTTTTCCATAAAGCAACTCATAAGGTTCCATTCCAATTGTCGATTGGTAACTGTTGTTGTACGAGAACTCGATCAGTGGTAAGTACTTGTTCCACGATCCTCCGAAGTCAAGTACACATGCACGTAGCATATCCTCTAAAATCTGAATCGTACGCTCTGACTGCCCATTTGTCTGAGGATGGAAAGCTGTACTAAGACTTAACTTAGTACCCATGGCTTGCTGTAAGCTTCTCCAAAATCTTGACGTAAACACTGATCCTCTATCTAATACTATCGTCTTGGGGATTCCATGCAATCGTACAATCTCTTGGATGTAGATGTCTGCATATTGGTCTGCCGTATAAGAAGTCTTAACAGGCAGAAAATGAGCCGACTTGGTTAGTCTATCTATGACTATCCAAGCAGAATCATGCTGCTTATTCGTCCTTGGCAGACCCGTCACGAAGTCCATGGCTATATCGTCCCACTTCCATTCCGGTATGCTAAGCGGTTGCAATAATCCTGCAGGCCGCTGATGCTCTGCTTTCACTTGCTGGCATACCAGACACTTAGATACATACTCCGCTATGTCCTTCTTCATCCCTGGCCACCAATAGACTACCTTGATGTCATGAGTCATCTTGGTAGACCCTGGATGAACTGAGTACGGGGTGCTGTGCGCTTCTTCTAGGATTGTCTTCTTAATACTTTGATCGTCTGGCACGCATACCCGATCCTTATATCTCAATAAACCTTGACTGGATATTGAGAATTCTGTAGTCTTGCCCTCTCTGACTGCATCCATGTGTGTTGCTAGAGTACCATCATGTCTCTGACCAATCCGTATGTCCTCTAGCAGATTCGATTGGATAGACAATTTAGCCAGCTTGCCTATAACCACTTCTATTCCGGCACTGATAAGCTCCTGCTGTAGTGGCTTTTCTATTCTGGATAAGGCTGCTAAGTTCCCATAACTTTTTCGGCTAAGTGCATCGGCAACTACGTTTGCTTTTCCCGGGTGGTATAGGATTTCGCAGTCGTAATCCTTTACTAATTCCAACCACCGGCGCTGCCTCATGTTAAGCTCCTTCTGAGTAAAGAAGTATTTTAAACTTTTGTGGTCCGTATAAATCTCGCACCGTTCTCCGTAAAGATAATGGCGCTAGATTTTTAACGCAAAGACCACCGCTGTCAATTCCATATCGTGAGTTGGATAGCGTTGTTCATACTCCTTTAACTGACGTGAGGCGTAGGTTATCACCTTGTCATTTTGCATCAGTACGCATCCCAATCCTAACTTTGATGCATCACAGTAGACAACGAACTTGTCGTTGGGTGTTGGGACACTAAGTACTGGTGTTGAGCAAAGCTTATCCTTAAGCAACTGGAAGCTTTCCTCACACTTATCATTCCAGTTAAACTTTTGTTGCTTCCGGGTCAGGTTGGTGAGTGGAGTGGCTATCTTAGAAAAGCCCTCTACAAAATTTCTATAGTAACCTGCTAGCCCTAAGAAGCTTCTTACTTCCGACGCGTTCTTTGGTCTAGGCCAATCCTTCACAGCCTCTACCTTCGATGGATCTACTGCAACTCCGTCTTTCGCTATGATGTGCCCGAGGAACGCCACTTGTGAGAGCCAAAACTCGCATTTCTTGAACTTCGCGTAGAGTTGGTGCTCCTTCAATCGCGTCAAAATCATCCTCAAGTGTTCCTCGTGCTCCACTTCATCCTTGGAGTAAATTAAAATGTCGTCGATGAACACAACGACGAATTTATCCAAGTAGTCTTTGAAGACCCTATTCATTAAGTCCATAAACGCGGCTGGCGCGTTAGTAAGACCAAAATACATAACTAAGAACTCGTAATGTCCATAACGAGTCCTAAAGGCTGTCTTAGGGATATCTTCTCCCTTTACCTTGAGCTGATGATACCCGGACCGTAAATCGATCTTAGAAAATACAGTCGCGCCTCGGAGTTGATCAAACAAATCATCAATCCGAGGTAGCGGGTATTTGTTCTTAATTGTTACTTTGTTCAGCTCATGATAGTCTATGCACATCCGCATACTTCCGTCCTTCTTCTTCACGAATAGTACCGAAGCTCCCCATGGTGAATGGCTTGGCCTAATGAAACCCAAGTCTAGGAGTTCTTGTAGCTGCGTCTTTAACTCCTTGAGTTCCGTAGGTGCCATCCGGTATGGTGCCTTAGAGATAGGCTCGGTGCCGGGTACTAATTCTATCGTGAAGTCTATTTCTCTAGTTGGCGGCAATCCTGGCAAGTCATCGGGGAAAACTTCTGGAAAATCTTGTATAACTCAAACATCTCCATCCTTGAGTGGCGTCTCCCTTTCCACGTTCATGATGCTGGCTAAGAACGATTGACATCCTTTCTCTATCCTTTGTTGAGCTTTGAGAGATGACACTAACGGGGTGCGTAATCCTGAAGCTTGTCCCATGAAGCATCGTCTCTGGCCGTTCAGGAGTCTCGAACATCACCTTCTTGCGTTTGCTGTCGATCGTTGTGCCATGCCGTGCTAGCCAATCCATGCCTAGTATGACGTCGAAGTCTTTGATCACTAGCTCTATCAGGTCTCCTTCTAGTTCCTTGTCCTCAATCTTGATTGGTACGCCTCGTACAATTCGTGATGATAGAACTACTTTGCCCGAAGGCAACTCGGTTGCAAACCTAGTTCTAAATCTTTCACTAGGTTTGTCTAGTTTATCTATCATTCCTAACGAAATATACGAATGAGTGGCTCCCGAATCAAATAATACATGATATAATTTATTGAGGATGGAAACCTGACCTGTGACCACCTTGTTGCTAGCATCCGCCTCTCCTTGGGTTAAAGCAAAAACCCGAGCAGGAACCATCTTTTTGTCCTTCTTTCCTTCCGGCTTTTGCTGAGGACAATCTTTCTTGCGATGCCCCTCTTGACCACAATTGAAACACTCCTTGGTGTTGGCACGGCATTCTCCGGGGTGCTTCTTCTGACATTTGGCACAGGACGGGTATTCCACGTAGTTTGACTTATTTCCCCCATTATTTGGTCGTGCCCTTTTATTGTTGTCGGCTTGCTTGTTGTCAGGATGCCTTCTCTTCTGTCCGTTACCGTTGTTGTTGAACTGACTGTTGCTGGACTGATTGTTGTTCCGACTGGCCTGAGGTTGGCTCTGCTGTCTAGGTTCCGGCTTGCTGGCTTCTTCTTTGCTCACGTTGGCTTGCAACCTTTCTACTTCAATTGCCGTCTCAAGAACGTCGGCATATGAAGTGTTTCCCGGGTTTGCTAGTTTAACCCCCATCTCATTCTTCGGGCGAAGTCCTCTAACAAACTTGTTCACCCTTAGATAGTCGGTTGGAACCAACTCTGCTGCGAACTTCGCTAAGCGATCGAACTGACGAGCATATTCCGCCACTGTTAAGTTCCCTTGCTTCAGATTGGTGAACTCCTCAACTCTCGTAGCAAGCACTGCTGAATTGTAGTACTTCTTGTGGAAGAGCTCCACAAATCGGGTCCACGTCATAGTGGCAGCATCGTGGGATTGCTGGACCAAATCCCACCATATCCTGGCATCTTTCTTGAGTAAAGATGAGACGCAGGATATGCGGTCAGCATTATTGAGGTTCATGTGGGCTAGGATCGGCTCCACATTCCTTAGCCATTCTTCTGCTTCAAAGGGGTCCGTAGTCCCTTCGAAGTTCGGAACGTGCTGCTTGCGGAACCTTTCGTACACTGGCTCCATGTGCTGTACAGGATAAGGAGCGTAGTTCGTCATAGGCCATCCCCCATACGGACCAACTTGTTGGGGTGCTGGGGCCATTGGCTGTGGCTGCGGTTGCGGCTGCGGCTGTGGCGGAGGCTGTGGCGGAGGCTGAGGCTGAGATTGAGCCTGTTGGCGTTGTTGCTGCAGAAGTTCCTCGACTTGCTGTCGTAGTCTGGCAATCTCTGCAGTGTTGTCAGCTGGCTGTGCCGGTGCGTTGCGGCGAGTAGTAGCACGCACTCCTCTTCTGCGAACTGGAGGGCATCATTGGTCGTTGGAACAATGTTGGAGGCGTTTCCGTTGGTGCATGCAGATCTTCGGAACGACATCTTCACCAAAAGTTCTAACAGTCGAGAACTTGTTAGAACTTACCCTAATAGGCTCTAAGGCAAAAACTTATTCTAAAACAAACATATCTCGGACCTATTTATTATGACTTCTTATGAGAAAATTATATAGGTCTTTCTTTATTATTAGAGTGGGTTTCTATACTTAGAAAAACAAGTCATCTTTATTTTCTAGGTGTGTTTCTAATCATCCTATATGACTTAATTCTCAGGCTCGAAACTTATCTTTGTTCCAAAGTTAACCATATTGAGGGAGGGCTGGGATCAGTAAAATCGTTCCCACTACTAAGGCCCCCTAACTCTCAATAAGGAAACCAGGTTCATTGATTTGTATCCACCCTCACCGAACTTAGTCATTATTCATTTTATTTAGTGTCTATTATGATTGCGAAAATAAAATCAAACTCATACATGATGATAAAATAACATGAAATTAATTTGGAAAAAATAATTTTCACTTATTACAATCATAAAATAAAGAAATAAACAAAACAAACAATGAAAAACTAGCTATTCTTAAAAATCGGGATCTTCTACATCCGATCATTCATCTAGCATATCATTATCTATCTCCTTATAATCATCATTGTCTTGAGCCTCAAAATTTCCTCGGGGAAGATTCAAGAAGATCCTATGTTGTTGCTCATTAGTGAATTGAAACTCTAAATCATAGGTGAACTTAAGTATGAGAGAATAATATCTTAGGGCTGCTTGTAAGTCATCATCATTATTTATATTCTCCCATATTTCTTCTAAAGTTAAAATTGCTGAAGGAAAATCTTTTAAAAGCCTAATTACTAGGACATATTATTCTGCAGCTCTCATCATGATTTGCTTAGACTCTTGAAGGTGACCTATCTCTTTGTGGAACAAGATCAATCTTCGAGTGATCTTTTCTAGTGCTCCTACGGTGTTTCTTGGCTCCCTTATTCTTTTTAAGGCCTTAATGGCTCGGATATCTTGGTAGGTTAAGGCTCCGTTCATTTTTAACTGAAACATAAACACTAAAGTTGTTAGCTATACACATAGACAAAGTAACTTGTAACTTGTAACTTAAACACTTACTTGGCGGTCCGATTCGGAGCTTTGAGCATGTGTATCGAGGAGAACTTCATGCGAAGGAACCGTTGTCTCTGATACCAACTGTAATGACCCACTACTCTAGACTATTTGGACCATTAACGAAACTATACATAAATCTTACATTTTTACGAAAATACCATAATTTATTGAGTAACTTGCAAAATAAGAGTTATTTACAAATAAACAGAATGCTAAGAAGGATTTGGGATCCCATTGTCTTTAAAAACAAAACATGATTAAAATTAAAAGACATTACATAATAATGCGGAAAATACATGTAAAACCATAAAAAGAATATAAAATGAGACTACATCCTCGAATCGAATAACGCTCGGCCCCTTGACTCCATTCACCATCGATACACATCCTCCAAGCGTCACGAATCTTTCCACCTCTAAAGCTTATTTCCTGCACATAAACAGAAAGGAATGAGCCTAATGCCCAGCAAGGAAAAATCTAACACATAGTCATAAACATAAACATAATTTCATAATAGCGTAAAGACATATCATAACACATAATACACTTATTATAATGGCCATTATTACTTGGGGTCCCATAGACTAAACAAGCTTATGCCCATGAGATTAGTGGGGTCCTACCAGCTAAATAGGCATATGCCCACAATCTTTTTGGGGTCTTGTTAGTCAAATAAGGCATAAGCCCAAGCCTACAACAAACACATGCACAACATATTCATAACATACTCATATCATATCACAACATAACACATAAGATAACATAAACATAAACATATAGATTCTAGCCTATTTTCCTTACCAAAGTTACCGGGATAAAATGGACTGAGTTGGGACTTTTTGGAACACTCCTAAAACCATAATGAACAAGAGTGAGTCTAAAGAAAGGAGATGAAATGAAAGAGAATAGGAAGACTAAACCATTAAAAGAAAATATGCTTACCACAACTTAAGTGCTTAAGAACTTGGATTTCCTAACCAAAATAAGAATGAGGTTAGGAAATTGAGTAGAAGACTAAGAGAAAGGAAACATAATACAGAAAGGAACTAGAGTTTTGGTTACCTCAAAGATTTGCAAGATCAATCTAACCTCCACCGAAATACTATAGAACTCACTTCCCAAAGTGTTTGATAAGCTTATGATGTTTAAGCTTATAGTTTTTCCCCAAACCAGGTGTTTACACTCTCTCACTCACTTAACACTAGCAGCTTCTAAACTTAGAGCAAATGGTGAATAATGGCTGGGTACTAGGTCCTATTTATAGAGTTTGGGAATGAAAATATCTTGATTTTACTTGAATAATAATAATGGCTTTTTAGGTGAAAATCATTTGAATAATCGTTCAGCAGAGGCTGAAGACTCGTTCAAAAGATGCTGGACTGTTGAAGGAGTTTGAATGGCTGAAAGGAAATGAATTCAAAAACATTTGAAAACATACTGGAGGAGGCGATATATCGCCCCCTGTAGGCGATATATCGCCTGGGCCAGTATGCCCGAGGCGACCGTGCATCGTTTCGTGTTTTCCGTATTTACGTGCTGCGATATATCGCCCCCTATAGCTGCGATATATCGGCACATGCTGAATAATTAAACACGAAATTACACATTTTTAGCTAAGTTTGAATGGAGTAAACAGCCTTGACTAAGCCCTCAACGTATTCAAAGCTGCTGACTGACCCTATAACATTCAAACTTTACCCTTCTTTAATTTAATCCTCCAAAATACTTAATCCTTAATTACCATTCATAACATTTGCTTAAAATCCTATTGGTTGATGTCTAAACCTTATAATATAATAAATATAATCCTTAATATCAGTCACATTAATCAAACCTTAGGTTATACTTAATATTCTTAAACTATAGATTAAACTTAGAAAATCTATAAGTACTACTATGCGTGTCCAAATAATTCCCGGTCTGAACCAAAAATCCATGGTAACAAAGATAACACTAAACATACTATAATACTACTAACAATTAGCTAAGTAAAGTTCTTGGACTCTACAGACTAAGTGACCTTTAGCCTTGTATGTTTACCATGTTCTGGGGATTTTTTTCTTGGTGGATTTTTGGCATCCACAAATACCCATATCCATCAGAACACAGATCTGATCCTTGTACCATAGAAAACTCGTCTTTGAAATGGAATAATCCCTAGCCACTCCAGCTAGGACATTTCCTCTAACCTCCTGCAATTGTGCATCACCCATCTGACCCACTCTTATTCTCTCTAGGAGGGTAGACTGGTGTTGACCGCGTTTTTAGCCAACGACGTGAGAACGTCAAATACGACGAACCTTCAAGAGAATGTAAACGACAACAGACGGTATAAATAAGAAAAGTAAATAACACACAGGATTTTTATAGTGGTTCAGCCCCGATTGTCGGTAATAGCCTAATCCACTTAGAGATGTGATTTATAAACCTGTACTCAAAATCAGATGGACTGAGCCAACTGAGTTTCTTCAGTACAGATTGTGAAAATACAAGAATTCTCTCTAATTTCAGCACTTTCTCTCTCTAGAATAGACAGTCCCAATTTTCTCTCTCTAGAAAGAAGAAGTAGAAGAAGCCCTTCCTCTCATCCCATAAGTTCTCTATTTATAGGCCTGGGATCCTTAACTGATATCCCCTTATAATAGGGATATTTTATTATATTTATTACATTTATATTACAAATAAACATTCAAAATTCGAAATGTAACAAACTCCCCATTTGTGGGAAGAATGAGAGATTCCCGCGTATGTTGTTGAAGTTGTGTCTGACTCAGTCTCCTCTAGCTAGTTGGTCCACCTCCTACTCACTACCCATGCAAGTGCTGGTTGAACATGCATGGTGGTAGGATATGCATGGTGGTAGGACATGTTTTTGGTGGGTTGAACGTGCATGGTGGTAGGAGATGCACTTCTCTCCTCTAACATGCACTCTCCTCTAGCATGCCATGTTCCTCCTTGAACCAATCTCCTTGGCTTCTCCTCGGACCAAGGTGGTCCGAGGCAACCTCCTTGGCACCTCACCTTGAACAACATTGAGGCAACCTCACCTTGGACAACATTGAGGGAACCTCACCTTGGACAACATTGAGGCAACCTCACACCTTGAACAACATTGAGGCAACCTCACCTTGGACAACATTGAGGGAACCTCACCTTGGACAACATTGAGGCAACCTCACCTTGGACAACATTGAGGCAACCTCCTTTAGCATCTCCCAAACATGTCCGATCGAACATTGTATAGACTTTCCTTATGAAAGTCTAAGTCTCCATTCTCTTGCATGAGACTCCTCCTCCTTAGCTATTTACCTTGGACACGTTCGAGCCAACACTTAGAAAACCTTGGGAGGCTTACCTCCTACACACCCTTGGGGTCTCCTAGGACCACACCCTCCTTGGGGTCTCCTAGGACCATTCCCCTTAACTCTCCTAGAATGCACCTTCCTATTTTTTGGGTATAACAACTGGTCTCCTTGGATGTGATCCGATCGGACCTGAACACTCTTCTTGGCATCTTCAACCATGTCCGATCAGACAATGCACTCTTGGCCCAAAACTAACTCCATCTTTTGGATTGTATGGGACATCTCCTCTGACTTGCTTCGAGCCAACCATTTTGGAACACATGCATGGTCTCCTCGGACATGGTCCGATCGGAGCTTTCATGACATGGTTCGATCGGACAAAGCTTGACCAAGGAAACGTCCAGCCTTCCTTCACGCGAGCCCAGCGTGAATTCCCCCAGGATGTCCGATCGGGCATGGGAGTTTAAGGGGGTTCAAAGTCTGCTGCCAAGTCGGGCATTTCAATGCAAAGATAGGTAAGTGTGGTCTGATTGGACTACACAATTGCCTAAAGTTTTCAATGCCCAATCGGAAGTGATCACTTGCCTCGTTCAAAGAAATGCATGCCCCAAGCCTTAACAACAGCCCACCATCTCTGATCGGATGCAGCCTAGTTGTTCGGACACCAACACTTAGACGCACACGGGCCTACCTGAACACTTATGGCATCCGCTTTGGCTCTCCTCGGTCATGTCCCATCTACAAATTTTTGGAAGCTCAAACTAAGGTCCGATCGGACACTTCTTGGCTCCTCCAATCATGTCCGATCAGATGCATATACTCTTAGACACAAGGCAGGCATGCACTCTTGAGTTTATCTTTTGGGCATGCATGGGACCTCTCCTTGGACTTGGTCCGAGCCAATCTTTTTGGAAGCTCACCAAGCTAAGGTCCGATCGGACCCTTGGCACACATGCATGGCCTTCTCCTCGAACATAATCCGATCGAAGCTTTCATGACCTTTCCTTGAACCAAGGTCCAAACCAATGACTTGGCTTCTCCTCGGACATGGCCCGAGCCAAACATTTGGCTCCTCCATCAAGGTCCGATCGGGTACTTTGTCTCCTCTTGGTCGGATGTAGCACCTTAGGCACAAAATTTCTGGGCCTAGATCTTTGGACATAGGCGAGATGCTCCTTGGATCAACATGTATCCGATCGGCCATCTCAAGGTATGCTTGGACACTACATTTTTCAAACACTTTAAGCACCTGTATTGATCGTGAGCATGGACAAACAGGCATAAGCCATGTTGACATGAATGCAAGGCAATGCATGGAACAGTAGCCAGCCTTCCAAGCATTCCTTCTCCGATCGGACATAGGCAGCATCACCATTTGGACGCTTCTCCTTGGAACTAAACACATCTCCTCAGACGAATGCCCCCACTCCGATCGGATATAATGTAGCTTCCAACCACTCAAGCGTGTTTCTCCTCCTCAGATGCAGTACCTTAGGCACCAATATTTCTGGGCCTAGATCCTTGGACGTAGGCGAGATGCTCCTTGGATCAACATGCATCTGATCGGCCATCTCAAGGTATGCTTGGACACCACATTTTTATGCATTTGCTTGGGCACTCTTAGGTACTTTTAGGAAAAACCATCAAAGCACCTTGTTCGACCCTCCCAAATTTATTTTGAGAGATTGATTTCTCTCAATCAATCTTGGTGAAAACTTGACTTCTCCTCCCAAGGACAAATTTTCACCACGTAGCATCTATTTTGCATGCATTTGTTTGATTCACTCCAGGGAAGTTGTATCTGCTCTCCTGAGCAAGAAAACTTTGCACCTGATCAGCTAAACTTGTAGCTGTTGGCATTTATACTTTACTTCTCCTTGTCAACTTAAAACATTCTAAGTCTCCTCTAGACTTAAAAAGTTATAAGTTTTTTGTGAAGAGTAAAGTCACTCTGGTGTATGCCTTAGATTTTCGCATGAGTACTTAGTTTTCTAACTTAGAAATTCTAGACATTTCATAAGTCCATGCTAAGTATACTTTCTCACACTCTTATTGCTCTAACATTTTATGAGCATGATGTTTATGGTCACACGAATATCTGCTCCTAACTTGAAATTTTAAAAAATCCCAAGTTACTTAAGCTTTACCAAGCAAGTTAGCTTAATGGCCTTTTTGGACTTCGAAAATTTACAAGTCAGCCTAGAAACAGATATATTATCTCGTGCTCTTATTGCCTGTGTTAGGTTATATACCAGTATACCCCATGTGCCCCCAGGTGGTTGGAGGTTGAAAGATCCTTAGTCACTTGCTGTCTGACTGAATCTGTTCGAGCAGTTAACTACTCGTGAAACACATAGAATATATGGAAAATACTCAAGCAGTTGAACACTGCTTGAACACATCGACCAGTTGAACTCTGCTCGGATAACTAACACACATGCATATTTGTAGCAAGAATCGACCACGCTGCGCGTAGTATCTTTTATTACTCGTAAATTAAAAATGACAAAACAAGTCTAACAACGAGTCTTAAACAACCAAAATTGTTCAAAATAAAATGACTGGTTAGCAAATAACCAGTTCATACACCAAACTTAAATAACAAGTCTAAAAAACTCGAAACCAAGCTACCACTCTGAAAGCGGTATTTAAAAATAATATCTCCTTCGACGCTCTATGTTCACGCCACTCCAGTGATTCCTGCTCCTAGCACTCCTTTTCAGCATACTCCTCATCTTGCTTCGTTGCTCTCCTCAACTAAGGGTGGACCTCCATATATAGTGTCTACGGTGAAGTCCACAGGTCCAGGCTGCAAGGGTGGAGATTTGTGTCGCTTGAATCCGGAGTTGCTTCTACCTCCTTCTCCTTGGGGTGGCTCTGCTCGATACTTCTTCAACTTGCCCGACCGGAGAAGAAATTCTATCTCGTCCTTGAGGTGGTTGCATTCATTTGTGTCGTGACCATAATCTTCATGGAAGCGACAATACTTGTTCATGTCTCTCTTCCTCATCTCTCTCCTGATGGGTGGAGTCTTCTTGTAAGGAACCTCCTCTTGACTAGCAAGATATATCTCTGCTCGGGTGGTTGAGAGAGCGGTGTAGTTGGTGAATTGAGGCTCATACTTGGTTGGCTTCTCACTTGAACCCAACTTTTCTTTCTTTTCTTCATGGTGGTCAGACCCATTATTTCCAAGTTTCTTTCCACCATCACTAGGAGAGTCACTTGGTCTGCTTGGGTTGTTTATGCCATTCTCCCCCTTCTCTATCGCATCATCCAAATTCATATATTTTTCCGCCCGGTCCAGAAATTGTTGAAGTGTTGAAATCGGATGGCGATGGATGCTGTCCCATAGAGGACTCCGATAAATTATCCCAGCAAATATAGCAACCATCTTCCCTTCATCTCCTACAGCAGTTGCTCTATTGGCTTCTCCCAAGAACCTCTGTATATAGCTCTTTAGAGACTCATCTTTTCTTTGTTTGATATCTGCCAAGTCGTTGGCATAAACTGGTGGAGTTCGGGTAGTGCTAAATTGTCTACAAAACTCCTTCCTGAATGCCTCCCAAGAGGTAATGGCGTTTGGTTTAAACCTCCAATACCACTCCTGAGCAGTGTCCGTCAAGGTGGTGGGGAAGACTCTACACCGATAGTCATCACTCACTCCAAGTAGTTCCATCTGGTCCTCAAACTTCCCAACATGTCTTATCGGGTCTGCCTATTCGGTATAAATTGGCAGTACCGGTGCTTTGTACTTTCCTGGTGGTTGGGCTGCTCTTATTCGAGCAGAGAACGGGCTGCCACTTCGGTAGTCTATCGGATCTATCTCGGAAGGTCACTTTGACAAACCTTGCACTGCAGCTGCTAGCATGTCAAGCTGGGCTTGGATAGCTGGTACAACTGATGAGGTTCCAAGGTTTTGACCGCCTGGTCGGGCATTACCATCTGGCACGCCACCGTCAAGTATTTCTACTTGACTGGTAGGACGGTCCAGATTTTTCCCTTCGACCGGGACGGTCCTCCTCTTGTTGGTGATAACGTCCCTTAGATCCTTCTGAGAAGCATGCTCTCCTACCTGATCAAACACCGTACTCTTCGATTTCCCAGCGGGCTTACTACGTGGGACTTCCTCTCTCCCGCTACGCCGCTGGTCGGGGTGCAATGGAGGCTTCTTGGCACGCTCTGGGCAGTGTTCTCCTCCTTGTGGGTTGTGGCCCTCCTTTTCCTTGGATTGGCTGGTGGGATTACTATCAGCCTCATCCCTACCATGCCCATCTTTGAACTGTGAGGTCCTCTTCTCTCTAGGAGCTTTATTTTGCTCCTGCCCAGGTGGAGTCTTTTTACTGCCCGATCGGTGACTTCTGGAGGGGGTTCTAGAGTGCTCCCCTTGGGTTGAGGTAGTGTGCGATCGGACTCCATCTCCCTCACCAGGTGGGTTATTACCACCCCTCCTTGGTCCATCATTGCTCCTACCACCAACTTCTGTGGTCCTTGCTCTTGGAGTGGTTGCCCCTCGTGCTGTAGCTTGGGCATTGGCCTGGGCCAACTTGGTAGCTGCCTCCAAAGCAAGCGCTGCTTCACGATGTTTCCGGTTGACCTCCTCCTGTTGTTGTCTGAGCTCCTCACTTCTGGCCTCCATATCGCGTTTTTGCTGCTCTAAGGCAGCTCTATGCCTGGCCATCTCTTCAGCAAACGCCTCTTGCCTAGCGTGGAATTGTGCCATCTCCTCCTGGAAGGCCCCCATGGTCTCTTGGAGCTCTTCAACTCCTGGAGTCACGTCCTCAAGAATGACCCTAGGCTCATTCTCATGATATTGTGGGCTAGGACCTTCAGATCTAGCAGGTTCTTTAGAGGAGTTTGTCCTCTTGGAAGCAGCAGTGGTGTTCTTAGGCGCCATCTTGCTTCAAGGACCGTCTGTTCTTCTCTTCAGGCTCTCAATGAAAGCACCAAAATGTTGACCGCGTTTTTAGCCAACGACGTGAGAACGTCAAATACGACGAACCTTCAAGAGAATGTAAACGACAACAGACGGTATAAATAAGAAAAGTAAATAACACACAGGATTTTTATAGTGGTTCAGCCCTGATTGTCGGTAATAGCCTAATCCACTTAGAGATGTGATTTATAATCCTGTACTCAAAATCAGATGGACTGAGCCAACTGAGTTTCTTCAGTACAGATTGTGAAAATACAAGAATTCTCTCTAATTTCAGCACTTTCTCTCTCTAGAATAGACAGTCCCAATTTTCTCTCTCTAGAAAGAAGAAGCAGAAGAAGCCCTTCCTCTCATCCCATAAGTTCTCTATTTATAGGCCTGGGATCCTCAACTGATATCCCCTTATAATAGGGATATTTTATTATATTTATTACATTTATATTACAAATAAACATTCAAAATTCGAAATGTAACAAACTCCCCATTTGTGGGAAGAATGAGAGATTCCCGCATATGTTGTTGAAGTTGTGTCTGACTCAGTCTCCTCTAGCTAGTTGGTCCACCTCCTACTCACTACCCATGCAAGTGCTGGTTGAACATGCATGGTGGTAGGATATGCATGGTGGTAGGACATGTTTTTGGTGGGTTGAACGTGCATGGTGGTAGGAGATGCGCTTCTCTCCTCTAACATGCACTCTCCTCTAGCATGCCATGTTCCTCCTTGAACCAATCTCCTTGGCTTCTCCTCGGACCAAGGTGGTCCGAGGCAACCTCCTTGGCACCTCACCTTGAACAACATTGAGGCAACCTCACCTTGGACAACATTGAGGGAACCTCACCTTGGACAACATTGAGGCAACCTCACACCTTGAACAACATTGAGGCAACCTCACCTTGGACAACATTGAGGGAACCTCACCTTGGACAACATTGAGGCAACCTCACCTTGGACAACATTGAGGAAACCTCCTTTAGCATCTCCCAAACATGTCCGATCGAACATTGTATAGACTTTCCTTATGAAAGTCTAAGTCTCCATTCTCTTGCATGAGACTCCTCCTCCTTAGCTATTTACCTTGGACACGTTCGAGCCAACACTTAGAAAACCTTGGGAGGCTTACCTCCTACACACCCTTGGGGTCTCCTAGGACCACACCCTCCTTGGGGTCTCCTAGGACCATTCCCCTTAACTCTCCTAGAATGCACCTTCCTATTTTTTGGGTATAACAACTGGAAATTAATATTGGCCAACTGGTCCACAACTAACTCTATCCTCGCTCTAGTCATCTCCTCAGCTAATTCCTTCGATATCTACTTCGAGCTAAACAACTATCCCGGGCCCCTCTGGATTGATGCTGCTTGTAACGCCCTAAACTCCAGGGATCATTGAAGTGTGCCTTGTAAATAGTGCTAAACTCACTAATCGAGTCATTTGGCCAAAATTGTGTAATTAAGTAAGATTAGCAGTTTAGGAATTAAATTTTTTTATCAAGATATAACGTTTCACTAGAATGTTTACTGTATACATTGGGATCCCAAAAATATAATTTAAAAGTCTATTACAAGAAAATATTTACAACCAGCCGATCTAAGCGAAAAACAGGGTTTAATCCTAGTTCCTCTCCTTCAAACCTCGGCCGTGGCAGTCGAGCAGCTGCATATGTACACATCGTCACCTAAGATCTCCAACTTAAGGATGGTCTAGCTTTCTTTTGCCTTTACCTGCACCACATAGCACCCGTGAGCCGAAGCCCAGCAAGAAAACTCAATATGCTCATGAACAGTCATATCATGATATCAAATCATATCTGGCATGCCTAGCAAACATAGCTTTATTCAAGTATGCAAATAAATTCAAACAATGTTGGGGAATCAAGGATAAGAAATCCTGCCCTCCTGACTTGATGACTATCAAGTCTATCCTAATCAGATGAGTGATTTAACACTTGAGGTTCTGGTAAACCATACTGAGTGACCGACAAGTAAGTCACTATGGGGCTCAATACCCAAAGACATGCAAATGATGACCAGAATGATCATATAGAGCTTATAGCCCTGAAAAAATGAGTGAATATCACTTTGAGGTTCTGTTAACCATAATGAGTGACTGACAAGCAAGTCACTATGGGGCTCGGTGCCCATAGTCATGTAACGAAACCGTTACCTGGGCTTTCCTGCAATGGCTCTAATCATATGAGTGACTAATGGGTAGTCACTAGCTTAACAGATGAGTGACTGATGGGTAGTCACTAGCTTAAACAGATGAGTGACTGATGGGTAGTCACTAGCTAAAACAGATGAGTGACTGCTGGGTAAGTCACTAGCTTAAACAGATGAGTGACTGCTAGGTAAGTCACTAGCTTAAACAGATGAGTGACTGATGGGTAAGCCACACAAGAGCTTTTAGTTTTCATCAAACTTGAGGTCGGTCCGGCATTAATAATCTTGTTGAGTCATCTAATGCAGATGTCAATTAGATCTAATCTTTGTTGGCTTGCGTTGAATACGCTAAGGTCATTC
Organism: Humulus lupulus; assembly: GCF_963169125.1. Taxonomy (NCBI): domain Eukaryota; kingdom Viridiplantae; phylum Streptophyta; class Magnoliopsida; order Rosales; family Cannabaceae; genus Humulus; species Humulus lupulus. The sequence goes on along the minus strand of NC_084794.1, from coordinate 150,861,609 downwards.
CTGACTTATGAGTCAGCACTGTGTGACCAGTGCCCAGTACCACTGTCGAACTTGACTAATGAGTCACAGCTTCACAGTTGATACTAACACCTTTGCCAATTCTGACTAATGAGTCAGAGCCACGCACAAGTAAGCAATGCTACCAAGCATATGTCATATGTCGAATATTCAAACGTAGGGCATTCATCATGCTTACTTAACAATTGCTAGCACAATTATGATCATGCACAAACATAGAGACACAAGCTCTGATCAGTCTCATAGTCAATATTCATGGCATGCCGTAATCACGTGTTTCTCGTGCATCACATGCATCACACTTAATCATCAAGCATGCCTCAATAATAACCATATGCAAATGAGCAAGATTTATTAGCATTCAATATGCTAACAATGTTCACATTTAAACATCCAACATGCATCAAGAATAACCATGCATGTCACATATGGGGTGCAGTTTTCTTACCTTTGGTCCAAGCACAGGTTACCAATAAACGAGCCACAAGCACGATCCCGATTCCAAGCCTCTAGTGATAACCTAGTCACAACCACAAATGGTGATCCAATGAGTTCAAGTTCTAGAACCAATCCCGGAACCAAGACCTAGCCTCCGAGACATCAAACCCCACCAATCCGAGTAGTAGGAATGATCCCGAGGCCTAAGGTTTGAGTTCCCAAGCTTAAAACATCATTTCGGCCTTAAATACCCTCAAGCGCTGTGGCCCCAACTCCCTGAGCCGTGGCCCCTAGCCAAAATAGAACGAGCAGGGGCAAGCGCCGCGACGTCCTTTACCCAGGGCCGCGGCCCCCAGAGCCCCCAAAGTCTTCCACCTACTTCTTCGAGCCTGGGCCACGACACCCAAGAATAGGGCCGCAGCCCAACCTCGGACCAACCATTTTTCCCCATTTTCAACCTTTTAAAACATCCCAAAAACATATCCAAACATCTCCAAACTCAAAAATCAAAGTTCCCAAACATCCCCATGATCCAAAACCCATAAAACCCAAGCTTCAATTCAATAAAAAACTCATCAAAACGCAAAGTCCAATTCAAGCTTAAAAACTTAAAACTTGAATTGCCTCCGATCGAGTTGTTTCCAATTAAATCCTTTGGCTAATAAGATTCTAATCTTCCCTAGGATCGCTATGCCTCAATCCTCGCTTGAATCCGAGTCCTAGAACTCAAGTTACCATCGAAAATGCGACCTGGAGATGAAAATGGAACATTGAGGGAGAGAGAACGTACAGAACGTTCTTTTTATTTCTTAAAAGGTTACTTCAAGCTTAAGTAGCTTCAACCAAATCCTAACACTCGGGGGTCCCAAAAACACTCCCGGGGGCAAAATAGCCAAAACCTCCAGAATTTCCCCCTGGTCGTACTAACTCCCAATTTATCACCAAATATTAATTCCCATTACCCAATAACCTGGTAATGCTCTAAATACCCATTGACTCACTCCAAGTCAAGAATAAATCCCGTTGTGACTTCCCACTAGCTTACCTCCTAGGATCGTCTTGTGTTAAGTAACCCTAGCATAACCAAACAATAGTAAAACACCACACACATATAACATATATGCCAAATATGCCCGAATTGGCCAAAATATGAAAATCACCCAATTACTCATAAATGGGTTCACATGCATATTTAATACACTTAAACATGTATTTTTATCATTTAATAACACAATAAATCAATTATGGCCCTCCCAGCCTCCTAATCAAGGTCCTAAACCTTATTAGGAAATTTGGGGCATTACACCGCTACATTGGCTTTTCCTAGGTGGTAAAGGATGTCACAGTCATAGTCCTTCAGCAATTTCAGCCAACGTCTCTGTCTCATGTTTAAGTCCTTCTGGGTGAAAAACTACTTCAAACTCTTATGATCGGTGTATATCTCGTACTTCTCTCCATACAAGTAATGTCGCCAAACTTTTAGTGCGAATACCACCGATGCTAGTTCCAAATCATGGGTAGGATACCGCTATTCATAATCCTTCAACTGTCGTGATTCATAGGCGATAACCCTCTCATTCTGCATCAACACGCATCCCAATCCTAGTCTCGACATGTCATAGTACACCACAAACTTCCCTCCCTTCGAAGGGAGGCTCAACACCAAAGAAGTAATCAATCGTCGCTTCAACTCCTGAAAGCTACCGTCACACTTGTCTGACTAGGTGAACCTCAGATTCTTTCGTGTCAAATCAGTCAACAGTGTGAAAATCTTTGAAAATCCTTCTACGAACCGTCTAAAATATCCTGCTAATCTAAGGAAGCTCCTAACCTTCGAGGCATTCCTTGGTCTCAGCCAATCACTAACTGCTTCTACCTTGGGCAGATCTACCTTAATCCCAACTCCACTAACAATGTGTTCAAGGAATGTCACTTCCTGTAGCCAAAACTCACACTTCTTAAACTTAGCATAAAACTGATGCTCTCTCAATCTCTGTAGTACCCGCCAGAGATGCTGTTCATGCTCTGCCTCTGAACTAGAGTAAACTAAGATGTTGTCGATGAAGACAATCATAAACTGATCCAAGAAATCCTTGAACACCTTGTTCATCAGATCCATAAATGTTGTTGGGGCATTGGTCAAACCAAACGACATGACCAGGAACTCTTAATGCCTATACCTTGTACGGAAGGTTGTCTTCAGAATATCCTCGTCCTTGATCCTCAGCTGGTGATAACCAGATCGAAGATCAAGCTTCGAGAATACCGTCTTACCCTGCAGCTAATCGAATAGGTTATCTATCCTCGGTAAGGGGTACTTGTTTTTGATGATTCAACTCCCTGTAGTCTATACACATTCTCAGAGTCCCATCCTTCTTCTTCACAAATAAAACAAGAGCACCCCATGGCGAGAAGCTAGGTCTAATAAATCCCAAGTCTAGAAGCTTTTGCAACTGCTGGAGCCATCCTATATGGTGAAACTGGATCTGTACCTGGTGCTAACTCGATGAAAAACTGAATCTCCCTGTGTGGCGGCAGTCCCGGTAAATCCTCAGGAAACACATCCAAAAACTCGCATACCAGTCTAGTCTCCCCCAGCCCGACTAGCAAAACTCTAGTGGTATCCACCACACTGGCTAGAAAACCTATACAACCTCCTTGTAATAGGTCCATAGCCCTCAATGCTGATATCATAGGAATGCAGGGTCCAAGCATAGCACCACAAAAACAAAGGGGTCCTTACCCTCAAGCTCAAAAGTCACCATCTTGTTCCTGCAATCTATAGTGGCCATATATCTGACTAACCAATCCATTCCCAAAATAATATCAAAATCATCCATACCCAACTCAATCAAACCTATTGATAGTTCCCTACTATCCACCATCACTGGCAGTGCTCTAATCCATCTCCTAGAAACTATCAGCTCCCCTATAGGCAGTATAGTCCCAAACCCCGCTGTATAATACTCACTAGGCCTACACAATATATCAATCACTTTATTAGAAATAAATGAATGTGTAGCACCAAAGTCAATCAATACAATATATGAAGAGTCAGTGCTAGAAAGCTGACCTGTCACTACCGAGGGACAAGCCTCAGCCTCAGCCTGTGTCAAGGTGAACACTCGAGCTAGAGTCAAGCTGTCCACCTCCCCTAATTCCTCCTTCTTCAACGTCGGGCAATCCTTCTTGAGGTTTCCAACCACCCCGCACAAGTAACAGGTCTTTGCCCAACATTTGGCTAGATGGTGCTTCCTGCATCTAGTGCACTCTAGGTAACTCCTCCATGTCTCACCGCTTCCTTGGCGGCCACCCTAGGCACCTCGGCCCCTCCTATCAGGACCAGCAGTGGTGAGGTGTTATGGGTTTTCCTCTTTTGATCACTGGGGCCTCTGCCCCTACCAGACCCTGTATATGGAGGCATTGCCCTGCGAACATTCCGTATCGCAGCGTTCTCCCTCCAAATCTTGTTCTCTGCCTCCTCAGCTGTGAGGGCCTTCTCAATCTCCTGGGCGTAAGTTGTCTCCCCAGGTACTAATGTGATCCTCACATCTTGGGCTATCATAGCATTAAGCCCTCGAATAAACCTGTCCTACCTAGTTGCATTTGTGGGCACTAGATCTGGTGCAAACTTCGCTAGTCTATCGAATTTCAGGACATACTCAGTAACTGTCATGCTTCCTTGAACCAACCCAGTGAACTCATTCATCTCCGTTGCCCTGACGGCAATGTTATCTCTAAACCCAGTAAAATCTCTGAACCCATCCCAACTCATAGCAGAAACATCTCAAGTCTGTAATGCCACCTCCCACCAAATACGGGCATCCTCTCTAAGCATATAGGTGGCACATGCCACCCTATCATTACCTTCCACCCTCATAAAGTCCAGGATGGAGGTGAACATACTCATCCACTGTTTAGCCTTCAGTGGATCTGGTCCTCCCTCAATGGTTGGAGGATTTTGTCTCCTGAATCTTTCATAAAGTGGCTCCCACCTATTTCCAATCTTAGGTGGTTGTACAGCTGGTGCTACAACAAGTGGCAAGTTAGGTGCAGCACTACCTGACGAAGCCTAATGCCTCAAAAGGCAGATCTTCTCTTCCTGACTCTGAATTCTGGCTTGCATATCAGCAAGCAATTATTGCCAGTTCTCAGGGACTAGCGAAGGGTTCTTTCCCTGCTCATCATCTCTAGCCTCGACCCCGGTGCTGACTAGTCGTAGTGATCTCCTTGGACTCATAACTATCCAAGTTTATCTGCAATCAACAACCCGACTGGTGAGCCAATGATAGCAGATTCATATTGATTCCATGATCCAACACCAATATCCAGGCCACAAAGCACAATCATGATGGAAACAAGCATTTAAACAATGATTTACATACAGTAGTTTTGCTAATAAGGACACCTTAACATATTCACATAGCAGTCAAGGGCCAGGCCTTATCAGTATATCTCATGCTCCCTATTAATCATGCAGATAAAGCATTTATATTTCATTTAAGAATTAAAACACACAATAACATATATGGTTACCAAACCCTGAGTCGAGCTTGTCTTTAGCAACGAGTGTACATGCCCAACCAATCTTCAGGAACCATTAAACCTAGACCACTCTGATACTCAGTTGTAATGCCTTGGGTAACCAAGACCGTTACACTGTGTGTTTAGAATAGTGCAAGACCTGCTAATCAAGTCGTTTGAACATAATGTGTTTCTAAAGTCATTTGACAGGTTGGGGTTAAAACATTTTGATCATAAAATGATTGATTTTCATTAAAATAAAAGTTTGATACATGGGATCCCAAAAATAAGGTTTACATGGAGGAAACAACTCTAAAAAGTTAATACAGTTGTAGCCAGTGTAAATGGCAAAATTCATGTTTAAGCTCTAGTTCCTGTAGTTCCCTCGGTCGTGGCGGTCGAGTAGCTATCGATGTACACTCTGACCCCAAAGCTCTCAAAATCATGGTTGGTCCAACTTTCCTTTGCCTTTACCTGTACCACGTAGCACCCGTGAGCCAAGGCTCAGCAAGAAAACCATAATCAACAAGCATAGATAGAACAAGAGCATATAACAACTTCAATCCAATCAGTTTGATTAATCAGCAGAATGCAAGTATTAAATGAGGAAATGATAAACATATACTTTCAAACATATAATAACTCAATTAGTAATAGAAATATTTAGGTGTCAACGCCCTTAGGCCGAGCCCTCTGGCTATTTAGCTGATCCCGGCTCGCTTAGGGCAAGCTACATTTAGTACGCTAATCATCAGCTCCAACACCCTTAGGTTGTACATTCACATCACACATAACAAATATATAATTCACAGAGCACACTCACAACCACTTGGGTGCAATTTTCATACCTCGAGTCCCGAGCGATGATAAATAACGGTTCTGAGCACGATCCTCAATCTTGAGCCTTAACGGTAACCCTAGTCACAGGCAACAATGGATAACTATCAAATTCTAATCCAATTAAATGTTTTGGAAACAAATACTAGCCTCTGGGACCTCGAATTCTACTAAACTGGGTAGTAGAATTTGTCTCGAACGCTTATTTTTAAATCCCCGAGCCTCCCTGAGCCTAAAAGCGAACTTAGGCCATGGCTACCTAGGCTGACCGCGACCTACCCCTAAAGGTCGCGGCGTGCCTCAAGTTAGAGGCACAACCTCTTGCTTCTTGGGGGAGGCGGGTCGCGACTCTCCCCCTAGGGTCGCAGTGCACCCATAAGCCAGTAGCCCTCCCAGGGCCTTCTGGGGCACACAGACAGTGGTGCCTATGAACTGGATCGCGGCGCGCCCCCGTGAACCCAGAAATCCTTGGGTTTTCTCAGCATTTTTTCCAGCTACAACCTCAAAATCCTGCCCAATTATACACCAGATCAAGAATTCAACCACCATATCACAATTGCCCACTCAAAGCTTCACAACATCCTAAAATTCTAACCCGATGCCCTTCTAATAACCCATAATTCATCAAAATATTTCTAAAACTTAGAAGCTTAAAGCACATAAACTAACAACAAATTCTACCATTAAATCACAGCTGAGTCCCTACCTTAATGATGTTGATGTTGTTCCTGAGCTACACTTTAGAGTCCTAGCCTTAGTTTCCCTAATCATACCGCTCAATTCCCTGGCCTTAACCTTCAATGCTTCAAAAATCCCTTAGGCAACAAGAGAGGGAGAGAAAGAATTTGAGAGTGTTCTTGTGGGTTCTGTCTATTTCCTAGAGACTTACTGAGTATATCTCTTAATTAAAAAGGACTAAATTTTCCCTTATACTAACCCAACCTCTTAGTTGCCAATAAGGGCATATTGGTCATTTTCCACCTGTTTCTCTCTAACTCCTAGAGTCGTCCTAGAAATTCCCAATTAATCCTATCATGTCCAACTAATTATCAAATACTTACCAATTACTCGATATATCCTGAATATGTGTTAAGTTTCCCAAAATACCCCTAGGCTCACTCCGAGCCGAGTATTAAACCATGTTGTGACTATTCTGCTAATCTTCTCACTAGGATCTCCTCGTGCTGTATACTGCAAACATATCCACATAATAATGTGGTCTCAACCATTTAACACATATAATCACATTTATGCCCTTAACGGGCCAAAATTACAGATATGCCCTTATAAACAATAACGGGCCCACATGCATATTTAATACTTATAAACATGCTTATAAATATATTCATATCATCATATATATCATGCATGCCACATAGTCACACATCTAATCAATTAATCACACACATATCCAATTATGCCCTCCCGACACGCTAATCAAGGCACCAAACCCTCTTAGGATTTTTTTTGCTCAGGATAAGGGTCACACTCAAAGTCGTTTCACTTTTTGTGCACGACCTGAGGTAAGACAACCGGCACTTTCACCGAGTGTAGGGCATGGGCCCTGATATTAGGACACTGATATGACCATTCCATGAATCTATTTAAAGTTAAATGTTTGTTTTATATAAGCCTCTATTGTTATAACTACTTGTATTGATTGGTTGTGATTGTGATGGATTGGATGGAATGCCTTTATAGGCATTAGATGTGTAATGTAGGCCGTAGTGGCGGGGCCAATATAGGGGTACGATATGCATTTACTTTGCATGAGTGGTTATACTTGTTAGAAAATTAGTGTGAATTTGGCTGTGATAATAGAGTATGCAATACATGTTAATGTCTATCTGGATATTTGTTTGACTTATTTGGGTTTTCTTACTGAACCTTGGCTCACGGGTGTTCGTGGTGTAGGTAAGGGCAAAGGAAAATTAACCAGCCATGAGTTAGAGAGCTGTAGGAGCGGCGTGTACATACACAGCCTGCTCGGTTGCCACAACCGATATACTTTTGAGGAACATGGGTTATTAGCTCAATTTCGTCGTTTAGGTCAACTAGTTCTGCAATTTTCATAAACCTGTAGTATTATTTAAAAATATTTGGGATCCATTGTAATTATTAAAATAATTTTTAATGAAAAGTTTAACTTATTGACCAAAATTTTTAATACATAAGTTATCGTTTAACCTTAATTAAACTTTTAAGTACAAATGACTTGCTTAACAAGTTAAGCTCTATTTTTAACAAATAGTGTAACGATCTTGGATTAGTAGGGCGTTACAAATTGGTATGAGAGTTGCCAAGGTTCATGGTTCCTTAAGATAGACTGAGTGTGTACGCTCACTGCTAAAGATAAGCTCGACTCACAGTTTGGTAACTTATGTGTTGAATATGTGTTTAACTGTTTAACTAGAATATATATGTCTTTTCTCCATGCTAGAATAGGAAGCATGAAATATACTTATAGGGCCTGGCCCTTGACTGCTAGGTAAATATTATAATGCATGCTTATTAGCATTGCTGCTGTATGTGAAAGCTATTGAACGGATTACTATCATCGTGGTTGCATGTGTTTGCTTATTTCTTCGATTTTGGACCGTGGGGTGGTTTTTAGAACCCGTTATCATTGCCTGATAAGCCGAGTCTTTGATTGCAGATATACATGGGTAGTTATGCTAAGGTAATCAGAACGACTAGCCAGTGCATGTTTTGAGGCTAGGGATGATGACAAGGGTCAGAACCCTCCTCCTGCCCCTCAGGATTAGTAGCAAGTGCTTGTTGAAATGCAAGTGAGACTATAGAGACAGGAAGATGAGATTTGATAACTGAGACAGTAGGTTCCACCAGGGAACTCTGCACCGGCTCTGCCACCTGCTATGGCATCAATTCTGGGACAGCTTGAAATTGAGAATAGGTGGGAACCGCTTTTTGAGAGATTTAGGAAACAACACCCTCCGACCTTTGAGGGAGGTCCAGATCTACTAAAGGCTAAGCAGTTGAGCATGATTACCTCCATCTTGGATTTCATGAGGGTGGTGGGTAATGACAAGGTGGCCTGTGCCATATACATGTTACGAGATGATTCTCGCATCTGGTGGGAGGTTGTATCTCGGACCCAGAACGTCGCGATATTGAGATGGAATGAGTTCCGGAGTTTATTCAATGAGAAGTACTACAATGACACAGTTCAATCTACGAAGGCAGATGCATTTACTAGTTATGTTCAGGGAAACATGACAGTAACTGAGTATGCCCCGAGGTTCGATAGGTTGGCCAAGTTTGCATCTTACTTGGTACCAACTGATGCTGCCAGGAGAGAGATATTTTTTCGGGGAATAAACACCATGATAGCACAGGATGTCATAATCACCTCAGTGCCTAGAGTCACTACATCTGCTCAGGTAGTTGAGAAGGCCTTTACTGCTGAGGGCACAAAGGACAAGATTTGGGGCGAGAGCACTGCTAGGCGTGATGCCCCGAGGGTGGTACCTCCATTTACTGGATTCAGTAGGGGAGGAGGCCCTAGTGACCAAAAGAGGAAGAACCCAGACTCTTTTACTTCTCCTGGTCTAGATAGGAGGGTTCGTCGTACTCATTGTGGCCGCCAGGGTAACAATGAGGCCTGAAGAAGTTATCCAATGTGCGCCAGGTGCAGGAGGTGCCATTTGGGAGAATGTCGTGATAAGGCATGCTTCCTTTGTGGGGTAGTGGGACATTTCCAAGGGGACTGCTTGCAACTGAAGAAACAAGAACCAAAGAAGGGCGACAGTTTGACACCAGCCCAAGTGTTCACACCAACCTAGTGAGGGGATGAGGCTAGTCCCTCATAACTGACATGTTAGATTTCTAGCACTGGCTCTACTTATACTGTATTGATCGATTTTGGTGCTACACAAATTTTTGTTTCTAGTAGAGTGATTGATAGACATTGTAGGCCTTGTGATCTATGTGTTGTGGGGTTTGGGACCTTATTGCTTACTGGGAATTAATAGTTTCAGGAGATGCATTAGATCTTTACCAGTAGACGTGGATAGTAGAGAGTTGTCAGTAAACTTGATTATGCTAGCTATGGAGGACTTTGATATGATTTTAGGCATGGATTTGTTAGCGAAGTATGGGATAACCATAGACTGTAAAAGGAGGATTGTGACCTTTGAGCCCAAGGGAGAGAACTCATTTATGTTTGTGGGTGCTGTGAACGGATGTCACGTTCCTATGATCTCAACATTTAAGGCTAGAGACCTATTACAAGGAGGTTGCATAGGATTTCTAGCGAGTGTAGTGGATACCACCAGGGATGTGCCAGTTAGGCTGGCAGAGACCAGATTGGTCTGTGATTTCTTAGATGTGTTCCCAGAGGATCTATCGGGGTAACCGCTACTGTGGTTACCACCGCATCAGGAGCTTGAGTTTGTCATTGAGTTGGCACCGGGAACAGAAAAAATATCTTGAGCACCATACAAAATGGCTCTGGCATAATTGCAAGAATTGAAGGTACAATTACATGAGTTAGATAAGGATTAGAATCAAGTTTTGTAATTTCTTTAAGCTTTGATTTGCTCCAGGGTTAATTAATTTAATAAAGATTTGAGGAGAGAGAGCTTGAGTTCAAAGCTCCAAGTTACAAATCTTGGTATCTTGGTGTTTTTGGTGTTTTAATGATGTTTGATATAGTTTTGGGGTTGTAAAATAGGTTGGTGGTTGTTTTGGTGTTAAAAATCTACTAGAAAACATGTTGGGATAGAGTTTTTGTTTGAGTTTGTAGAGGAGAGTCGCAACTCTCAATTTGGGGGAAAACACTTTGGGTTATGAGTAATCTTGGGTTTTTGGCGACCTAGCGTGACCACGCTAGTGTCCCAAAAACTATGGAATTTTGAATTGAAATTGGGGTTTCAAAATTAGGTGTGCGACCGCACTAGGGAGGGCGTGAACACGCCGGCGCCCCAGAAACCCCAAAGTTTCTGTGGGTGCGACTGCGCCACATGCTCTGAAATACTAGTTTTTTTTAATTTTTTTGAATAAGCCTCGGGGTCTCGGGAATTTGTTTTGGTGACTTACTTGGGGGCCCGGGGGACATTTTTAGTACCCCATTAGCTTGGAATACTGGTTCCATGAGTTAGGGTTTGGATTGGAACTTGGGATCGAGAGTTGATTTCTGATAAGCATATACTTATGTTGTAACTAGGGTATCTGTGAGGCTCGAGACAGGGATGACACTCAGGGTTGTTTCACCTTTTTCGCAGGACCTGAGGTAAGAAAACTGGTACTTGAACCGAGTGTAGGGCCTGGGCCCTGATTATGGCTTTGCCATGAATCTATTTAAAGTTAAATGTTTGCTTTATATAAGACACTGTTGTTCTAACTACTTGTATTGATTGGTTATGATTGTGACGGATCAACCGGGAGGCTGTTATAGGCATTACATGCATAATGTAGGCCGTAGCGGCGGGGCCATTACATGAGTGCGATATGCATCTACTCGGCATGAGTCGTTATACTTGTTGGAAAATTAATATGAATCTGTTTGTGATTATAGAGTATGCAGTACATGTTAATGTCTATATGGAATATCTGTTTTACTTGTCTAGGTTTTCTTACTGAGCCTTGGCTCACGAGTGCTTCGTGGTGTAGGTAAGGGCAAAGGAAAGATAGACTAGCCATGAGTTGGAGACCTATAGGAGTGGCGTGCACATACACACCCTGCTCGGCCGCCACGACTGATATACTTTTGAGGAACAGGGGTTATTAGCTCAATTTTTCCATTTAGGCAGTTAGTTCTGCAATTTTGAGAAACATGTACTGTATTTAAAAACCTTTGGGATCCATTGTAATTATTCAAATCATTTTTAATGAAAAGTTTAACTTATTGGCGAAAATTTTTAATGCCTAAACAATTGTTTAACCTTAATTACACTTTAAGTCCAAACGACTCGCTTAACGAGTTAAGCACTATTTTAACACACGATGTAACAGCCCTGGATTAGTAGGGCATTACAATATATGCTAGAAAGCTTGCAAGGATGAGTTCAAGGTGTGCAGACAACTCATAAGCTTGGATGGGTGTTTCATAAAAAGGTATTGCAAAGGTTTGTTACTTGCTGTTTTGAGTATTAATGCAAACAATTCTATGTTTCTGATTGCCTATGTTGTGTGTGAGAAGGAGAATATTGAAACATGGAATTGGTTTTTAAATTTATTGAAAGAATATTTGGAGGTTACTGACCATAAGAAAGTTACTATGCTTAGTGATAGACAAAAGAGATTAGAATATGCTTTAGCTGGAATATTTGATGGTGTAGAAATTAGATTTTTTATTAGGCATTTACATGTCGACTTTAAGAAGGAATTCCTCGGTCTTCTTCTGAAACAGAAGTTATTGGCCTATGAAAAAGCCCAACACCAGAGGAATTCAAGAAAAAGATGGCTGAGTTGAAATAGGTGAACGAGAAAGCCTATGATTTTTTAAGAAATCTCCAATTGAATGAACCAAGTCACACACTCACAACTTCAACTCTGCTATTTTGGATGCAAGAGAGAAGCCCATTATAACTTAGATGGAGAAAATTTGATTATGGCTGATGTCTAGACTATGTAAGAAAAAGGAAAGTGTTTCCAAGTGGCTGCAACCTGTAGGAAATTGTGTTGTGGATATAATTGATAAGAATAAGCTAGTGGCAAGACATTGTTCATGTATGAGACCAGATGCACACATGTTTCAAGTTACTTATCTTGGTACTGAGAGCTTTTCATGCAACCTAAGTATTAGATCATGCACTTGTAGATCTTTTGATCTCATTGGGGTACAATGTGTGCATGCATTGGCATGTATATGGAGTTTCAATCTAGATGCCTATGATTATTGGGCCAATGCCTAGTCCTGACAAGTGGCCAGATCCTGGATTGAATCCAATTTACCCCTCAGCCTCCACCAAAGAAGGCAAGGAGAAAGGACCCTGATGAAGATGCACCAAATGTAACAAAAAAAAAAGGAGGTTTGGACAACAAAACCATTGCAGCAATTGTAAACAAAGTGGTTATTCAAGAGTAACTTGCAAGAATGCAATAGTCACACAGGTATTGCTTGTGATTTAACCATTCTAGGTTTTCAATACTTATGATTGAACTATTTGACATGTGGCATTTTCCTGTTTGCAGCCTACAATTGCCAAGAAAATGGGCAGACCACCTCTAAAGAATCCAAATCCTAAAACTATAAAAAGACATTAGAGGAGAGCAAGAAAGAATGCAAGAGATGCAGCAACAACAACATCATCTCAGCAACCAACATCTCAACAAGCCACTGCGTCTCAAAAACAACACACACATAGGAGGAAAGGAAGAAAGGGTGCAACAGAAGCAACAATATCTTCCTCAACACAATAGCAACACCCATGCTAGAATGAATAGCTGTCAACTTTTGATTTTTGTCTGTCTAGTGGAGTCAATTATGAATTTTGTTTGCATACTTTTTTGGCCAAATTTTGTGTACACATGCATAAGGTGTAGACCTTATGCTATGGCCAGGTATTTTGAGTAGAGTTGTAGTAAGTTTATTTAGCAAAACAGATTGTTGTGTTAAAATTATGCCTTTATGCTCAAATTATGAATTTATGTTAAACTTATGGCATTTTCACTGCTAAGGCTTTATGTTAAAATTATGTTGCTTTGTTTTGGTTAAAATTATGATGAATTTGGCAGTTTCCATTTATACCAAAGTAAGCATAATTAAAAGTTGTATTCCTTACACCAAGATAACCTGAATTTATACCAAAATCAACATAATTTCAACTTGTATTCTACCATAATTGTACAAATTCATTCATTAAGCTTTACATAAAAAAAACACTTAAACTGGACTGAAATGAACATCCGATCCTTGCACCAAATGATTTTGCATCCAAAATTACATAATGCTCATAATGCCTAATATTTCAAACACTAAACTATTACATTTACTCATACAGTGAAAACCAATTTCTCCTAGCTTATATTCATCCAATTTTTATCAAGGAAATGTCCACAAACTTTGCAAACTTGACCCCCTCATCATTGGCATGTTAACAAAACTTTGACTTTCAAATTCATTCTCGAAAACATTAGCATTCCAATTTTCCCTCTCATTTCTTCTCCAATGTGGCATCACAACCCTACGAATTTCAACCATTTCAGAATCCAGCAATCAGAAAAAATCACATCCTCCTTCTGACTAACATAAAGCAACAAGAAAACCCAGATGAAGAACAACCCACATCTCATATTAACCAAACTAAATGTCACAAATAAAACAAAACTAAATTTAGCCACACTTACTTTCATTATGCAACAAGTTTGAAATCTTTTATCCGGATTGGCTTCGGTCCAAAAGCCTCTCGGTACACTATCAAAACTACAATCACAGGCTGACACTCGATTGTGAATCCCACCCTTAAATCCTCTAACCCTGGCTTTTGATCCACTAGAAAAATATGAATTTCACCTTCCAATTTGCATACAGTGCTCTTTGTCTTCGTCTTCGTCTACTTCTCCTTTTCCTCCAATCTGTTAGTTTTGAATTGAATTGGTTTAGAATTTTGTTTTTTTTTTCTTTTGTTTAATTATTTGTTTCCAATATAGGTAATTATTTGTTTTATTAAATTAAAGGATTTGAAATAAAAATTGGGTTTTAAAAAACTGAACTAATGTACGCGTTACACGTGTACAATATTAGATGAAATTACACTAGGTACCAACAGAGACAAACGAAAGTTGACAAGTATTTTTCCTACAAAACCAATGATTGGGTACAAGTTCATAAGTTTTTTAAAAGATTGGGTACTTTTGTTGCTAATTCTCATAAAATAAAAATGTGTTGGATTAATTTTATTTAAAATATTCAAAGATATATGTAGGGCCTCGTTATATGTGCTTATATCAAGAAAAATACAACATATTTAATTTGAGTTCCTACAAGACACACCCGGTGTTGTTGAGACAAAATCCTTCCAACTTGATGTGTAGCTTCCAAAACCTATTGAGTGTGGATAGAAGAATGTCATGACAATGCTATAATAGATAGCATTTCTTACTTCAAAAGATTATAAGTTGAGAATATTTTGGTGAGCATATTGGTTCCAAAAGTTAGTTTACACTCGAAAGATTGGGAATTTTCATAGAAAATTCGGGTGGAATGTAAAGATGCAAGGGTGTATGCTTAAGAAAAAGGTTTTAATGTAAGTGGAACATTTGTATATTTAGTGAACTAAATGACAAATCGTAATTCGTACTATAATCAAATCATATACCACTACTAAAAAAAATAGATTTGGCATCAGTTAAAAACTGAAGATTTTGACATTTGCGTCAGTTACAAAACCAACACCTATTTAGGTGTCGCGATTGATATCATTAGAGTTGTTGGTTTAGAATCGACGCTATTAATCTCAATAGCGTCAGTTTTACACCGTCGCTAAACTTAAAAAAAATATAAAATAATGAAACATCACAACGAACCTAGAACCACCGCAAAAAAACTGAATAAATCAAAATTCCCAAATCAGATCTACTCCACCACCTGCACAAAAATATAGAAAAAAAATTGTAAGTGAGAGAAAGATAGAGACAAAGATTGAATGAGAGAGGAAGGGAACTTACCCCCGAAACTGCCTCGAACCACCACCACCACCCCAAACCACCTACTACACAGAAATATATAATTTTTTTTGAATTTGATGAGAGAGAGAGAGAGAGATAGAAATTGGGTGAGATAAATGTGGAACTTACCGACGGCCCCTAGAAGTCATTGCCGCTGCCGCCTCAAACCACCACAACCGCCCCAAACAACGATCTGGAAAACAAGAAAAAAAAATATAGAAGAGTGAGAGTGAAAGATATATGGAGAACGAAAGAGTGGGAGAGAAGAGAGAAAGAATGAGAGTGAAAGCTTGAGAGAGTGAGAGAATGTGAGAGGGGGTGATTGGTAGTAGAAAATGAGAGGGTTAGAGATATATCTTGTGGTTTTGAGGGATAATGGGTTTCGACCCATCTTTTGATTTATTTTAATATAATTAGTCCATTAGCGTCGATTCTAAACGGACACTTTTGATATCAATAGCATTGGCTCTAAACCGACGCTAATGCCTTTTTTGTTTTTGCCATTTTTTAGTTTTTTTTTTATAATAAGCTCATTAGCATCACTGCATAATCGACGCTATTGATATTAAAACTTTTGCAATTGATATCAGTTACGTTGATATAGAATTGTCGCAATTGATATCAGTAGCATCGGTTTAGAACTATCGTTAATGGTCTTTACAAATAGAGTCAGGTAGTGTACAAACACAATTGACAAAAATTAGCGCCCCAACGCTATTGAACTTATTTGATCAATTACGACAGAGAATATGCAAAACCGATGCAAAAAAACAACGCTATAAAATACATTTTTGTTGTAGTGTACAGATACAAGACTTTTTGATGTTGTAACCTTCCCATTTTAGCTTTAGCTAGGAAGATTTTCAAACTCTATTATCAATTAGCAATTAAATCATTTTTTTAATTTTATTAGAGTTCACATTGCTTTTTTTAAGGAATATTTTTATTAGTATTTGAACTTAGCCAATGCCAAAACTCTCTAGTGATTATGGCACGAATGAATAGAGATCAGTGAGCTAATAATGTGTTGCCTTTTCAAGCATGTCATAAATTCGTCCATTCAATTGTTTTATCTTTTGTGTTAGTATATATTTTGTTTTTTTAAAAAAAAAAAAAGCCTTCCGTGAGAAGCTCCACGTTTGTTTACTTTTCATAATCATATCCATATATCTATAATACTAATAGAAGTCTGCATAAATTTTTGGGTATCTCCCATTTCATTCTAACTTTTGTATTTCTCATATTTTCTTCATTCTATTTTTTGTCTTCATATGACTAACATAATTTGTTCACCTAATGGGAATAAGGCTAATGGACGTTGGGTTCTATATAAATTGTGTGATAGTTTCATTATATAATAAAAAATTCCTAAAAAACCTGTCAACATGATATTATATACGTATCATTTATTCATTGACATGTGTTTGTTCCTTTATTCATTCTTTTATGCAAATTTTTCTTAGTTTACACTTATTATCCAGTTTATTCTAGGTTTAAATTTGTTTATTATAATTTTTATATGTACATATGAATATTAAATTACACTAAACTAATAAAATAAATTACTAATCTATTATAAAGTCATTGCATTTTATTTCTTTATTCCCCGAGGTATATACATTTTATATAATATATTTTAATTAGTATAAGTAATACATTAATAATAATAATAATAATAATAGATGGATAAATAAATAAATAAAATCAACAATAATAATACATGAAAAATTGTAACAATTAAATTATTTATTTAGATAATTACTCATTTTATTTGTTATAATTTCTTTCTCAAAAATTGAATCAAAATTAAATTAATATAATCCAAACAAACGAAATTGAAATAAACTTTCACAAAAATGTTAAAAAATATAATAATTAACAAAATTATAAAATATATATTTTTTAATAAATGGGTACGTGCCTTTAGAAGAGTAGATAACCGGATATTTCGTTTAGATTTCTTATATCAATTTTTTTTCTCCTTTATGAAAAGTATAGAATGTGGATTGATTAATTGTGATGTGAATGGGCATGATAAATGTGAATTATATGTTAAATCTAAATTAGTAAATAAATATTTTCCAACTGTTGATAGAAGTTCAAACTTGTTAGATTTAATATATATTGATTTATGTGAATTGAATGGCATGTTGACTAGAGAAGGAAATAGATACTTCATGAATTTTATAGATGATTGCTCTAGGTATACTTATGTGTATTTACTTAAGAGTAAGAATGAGGCATTTGATGCATTTAAAATCAATAAAACTGAAGTAGAAATTCAATAGAAATGAAAATAAAGACTCTTAGAAGTGATAGAGGTGGTGAAAAATTTTCAAATGATTTTTATGTGTTTAGTGAACCACATGACATTATCATAAATGCACTGTACCATGCACTCGACAACAAAATGGAATAACTGAAAGAAAAAATAAGACTTATTTTGAGATGATTAACTCTATGATTTTACATGCTAAATTGTGTTATAATTTGTGTCGCGAAGCTTTGCATGTTGCGTGTTATATATTGAATTGAATTTCTATGAAAAAGAACAATGCATCTCCATATGAGTTATGGAGAAGAAAGAAGCCTAACCTATGCTATTTTAAAGTGTGGGGGTGCATTGTTTATTGTAAGAGCACGGAGTCTAAAAGGACCAAGTTGGGTCCAATGAATGTTGACTGTGGATTTATTGGCTATGCCTCAAGTAGAAAGGCCTATAGGCTATTAGACATGGAGTCTAATGTGGTAATTAAAACAAGAGAATTGGAGTTCTTTGAGAATATGTTATATTTTCATAGCAACTCTCAAGAACCCACAAGTGTTGGAGAATCTCTTAAAGAGAAAGATCCAAAGGTTGATGAGCAACCAATATTGCCTTGGAGAAGCCAAAGGCTTAAAGGTTTAAGGTCAATTGAGAAATGTTCTCAAGTAGAGATACTGTACGGTAGACTTGAAGAAGTCACATGGAAATTTCCTATGATTCTTCAAGTTGAGGATAATCCCAAAACCTACCAAGAAGCAATGTCTTCGAGAGACTATGCTTTTTTTAAGGATGCAATAAATGATGAGATGGATTCAATTACGTCAAACCACACATGGGAATTTGTAGACCTTCCAAAAGGTTCAAAACCAATTGGGTGGAAGTGGATATTTGAGATGAAATATCACACTGATGGCACATACAAACCTTTAAAGCTAGACGAGTAGCTAAATGGTTTAAACAAAAGAAATGAATCAATTATTTTGACACGTATGCACTGGTTGCTAGGACAACCACAAAAATATTTTTGTTTTCCTTATCATCAATATATAACCTTCATGTTCATCAAATAGATGTCCAAATGACATTCCTAAATAGAGATCTCGATGAGGAGATTTATATGGCACAACCAGACAGTTTTGTTCTAATGAGAAATGATCATAAAGTGTGTAGGCTTGTTAAATCATTATATGGTTTAAAACAAGCACTAAAACAATGGCATGAGAAGTTTTATAAAGCTATTGTTTCATATGGGTTTAGACACAATAGTGTGGACAAGTGCTTATACTCTAAGACTTGTGATGGCTATGCCATCTTGGTCTGTCTATATATTGATGATTGTTGATTGTTTATTTTGAGTAATGAGATGAGAGGCATAATAGAATCGAAGAGGTTTCTATCTTCCACTTTCTAGATGAAGGACCTTTAAGAGGTCGATACCTTCTTTGGTATAGAAGTGAAAAGAAATAGTGGGGGTTATGCCTTAAGTCAAACTATCTTTGTTAAGAAAGTGATTGACATGTTTAGTAATCTCAAAATCAAAGAGACAAATACACCATTTGATTCAAGCATAAAGCTTGAAAAGAATAATGGTAGAGTGGTGGCTCAACTTAACTATGCAAGTGAATTAGGGAGTCTAATGTACACTGTTCATTGTACAAGGGCGGATATTACATATGCAGTTAACAAAATAAGTAGGTTTACTAGCAATCCAAGTATGGGACATTGGAAAGCAATTGAGAGAGTTCTAGGGTACCTGTAATATATTCTTTCCTTAAAGATGGTATTTTAGTCATTTGTCATGGTACAAGGGAATTGGTATATCATTTTGTGAATTATGTGTTTTATGTTATATGAATATGTTTCATGATATTAAAATGTATGAATTAATTACTATGTATGTTTAAGGTTATCCAAAGAATGAAGACAGTGATCCCATATGTTCTTTCAAGTAGTAGGGGCATATTTGTCAGGAATATCTAAGATTTGAGGTTAAAGTAAAATTATGAAATTTATGGTAGAAATTTTAATTTCTAAGATTTCAAACTATTAGTTTAGGAGTAAATTACTATTAAGGGCATAGGTTAATTAATGTGGAGCTCAGGATAAGGGATAGGATGGTAATTTGGGGATGATGATGATTATAAATAGATTAAGATGATCTAGGGCTAGGGTTTTGAAATCATTGAAGAAGAATAAGAAGAAGAGTTCTCTTGTCAAGCTTGGATCTTAAAGGTTCTATGGACTGAGATTGAAGGAAAAATTCATGGTCAAGGGCTATTGAATTGGTTGGGTAAGATTTCTTGTCCATTCTTAAGTTTTCATTAAAGTTCTTAAGTTTGAATGCATGATAATGGTGATATGGGTAGATGTGCATGGTAGATTATTTTTTTAAATGATAGAAGTGCATCCTAGGGTCTGTATTGTTGTTATATAATGGTTAGAAAAATGATATGGGTGAATAAATGGCCGATCATAGATCTAGTGGTTTGAGTTTTGAATAGCTTGATGAGGAAGAAAAAGTTAGGGTTCTTGAACCCTAACCATGCATGATGTGTTTATGATATGTTGAGATTATATTGTAAACATGATGGTAAATTTTGTTTATGAAATGTGCATAAGTGTTGTTATTGTATTATGCATGTTTGGGTTTGGGGGATCGTGTCCTATATAGCTCTTCAAGCTGGGCTTGGCTCACGGGTACTCTGTATGCAACTAAAGACAAGGAAAAATATGTGCCACAATGTGTTGGAGGGCTGCGGTGGTAGGGAGTACATGTTTCAGATATCTTGACCTTAGGGGTTAAGGTCCCACATTTATTTGGCGCGATTTAAGACTTTATGCAAATGTTACTTTTGAGTATTTTATGATTTGTTTTAAACCTATTAAGTATGCTAAGGTAGTAGTTGAATGGTTTTGTTTTAACTAAGGATTTCAGAATCTATTTTTGTTTCAATGTATGGAAGTCATTTTTTTTGCTCCGATAAAAGTCAAACTTAATTATTTTCTTAAATTTTTTATTTAATTTTCACACAAGTAATGTCCTATTAAATTGGGGTGTTACAGTAACTTAAAAGGACCAAGCAATTAGGCCTCCAATAATTAAGGTTCTCGAAGGTACTTGAAAAATATTCCGATGCAAGTTGGATATCGAGTATGGGAGCTAATCTCTCCACAAATGGTTGGGTGTTTATGCTCAAAAGAGGAGCACTTTCTTGGGGCCCAAATAAACAAACATATATTTCACTCAACCATGGAGAATAAGTTTATAGCTCTAACGACAAATGGAAAAGAGGCCAAGTGGCTTAGGGATTTCGTGATGAATATCCAAATGGTGATAAACAAGCCACATTAGTTAGATCCTATAATGGCATATATATAATGGGAATTCTAGACAAATAAGTCTAAGATTGAGTATGTGAGACAATTTATTCAAGGAGGAATCATATCAATCTCATATATAAAGACAAGTGAGAACCTAGCGGAATTATCTCCCCATTTTCCAATAACCTCTCTATTCATTCTCTTTTTATAAATAAATACAAGCATTCATTTCAAAACATCTACTTTCCAAACTTTTGAAATTTTCATTGCCTAAATTCTTTTCTATCATATTTTTCGTTTATGCTTTCCTCTTCATTCACTCGAAAATCCTTCCTCTGATTATCTCATCAATTTGTAATGGGTCCTAAACGTTCTTCAAAATCTTCGAAAGCCAAAACCCCAAAACCATTTTAAATGAGATATGTAAACGCTTTTGAGGAAATTCAAAGGTGTGGCATAATTTTGTCCGATGTTTCTTTCCAAATGCTCAGTGTCGATGAGCACAAGCAATGGTGCACCGATGATATTTTTGCCCTAGGGGAGATGGTAATCGGAGCCAAACATATAGATTTTCTTTGATTTCCTCTCCCAGCCCCTCTCATCCATATTCTTTCCCTCTCCTAAATTCACTTCATGCAATTACTTTGCAATGATGTGAAAACAATTTGTGGTGTTGCTATGTTTGGAACTCTACACAAAATAAAAATCACAATTCAAGATATATACTAATGTATGTTGAAAATTGTCGCTCCCTCTTTTGAAGGCCGACCATTTTACACTTTGTACCTCTCTCTTAAGAAGAATTTCTACTTCAAAGATTTTCCTATGGTTAATAGAGGTTGGGATGAGTTTCATTTCATTATTGGTGGAAATTGATACCCACAATGTGTTCTTATTGATCTATTCACTTTGCCAAGAACATTCAGTGAAGTTTATTTGTACTTTTTTAATTTTCTTTATTTCTTCATTCCTTTATTTTGTGTTAATTTACTATGTCATGATTCTTCTGCAATTTTTTATGAAATTTTTTATTAGGGATGACATGGCCTACTTAACTGCGAATGTCCTGATAAACGTGAGGAGCAGCTAGCATCTTATGGCATTTTTCATGCATCAAAGGATGATGTTATCAACATCAACCTGGTCTTCAACAACCATAAGATGGATTGCATAACACAACTTTGATTTCCCCACTATATTGATAGGCATGCCACTTCTTTCTTCGTTGAGTTTGATATTCCTAAAGAACAAACTTTCTTTTCATGCTACAAGGAGCGCATCTACAACTACAAGAACATTAAGGTTTATGTTCACCACACTAGTTTTCCCATAAATGTTTTGAATACCTTGCTTAATGGGATAAAAAAATGCATCAAGTGCAAAGAATAGAGCTCTATCCCAACATTCTACTTCTTAAAGGAATAATTGTAAAGAGCCATTGATTTTGAGACTAACTTGCCTTCTCTGTCTAACGCTTCTCCTGAAGAACCTACCAATTTTGAGGAATCCATAACCTCTAATGTTCTCGTGGTTACTCTTACCACTGCTGTTTCCTCTTAACTCATTTCCCCTTTGGCTGGTGATATCCTACAAGTTTTCTAATTCACTGTTTTTCCTCCTTTCATTCCTATCGGGAAAAGAAAATACCCCTTCCTTGTTGGTGGCTCAGTTTCAAGTACATTGGAGGTTACTATCATTGATGATCTCTCAAATTTAGTAAAACATTCTAAATAACCTCCTTCATTAGAGTTCGAGGTCTCTATGCCTGCATTTTTTGTAATATCCTCTGTTCCACATTATTCTCCTTCGTCAACTAAACTTCCACCTCCGAGCTCTATACTTCCTAATAACGATGAAAAAAGACGTAGTAGTAGTTCTAATCTAGCTTCAGTGTTTACACATTCTAAATAACTTACTGCTACACATACAACTTTTACTACATGTCTTTTCTCCAAAATCTATAGTTTTCCTTGTCTGCCTTCTCTTGTTGTCGGCTCTGCCTCTGCTGCAGATTCGATTGTTGTTGTTCTTCAAATTGGACAAACAACTGAACATTCTTATATAGAAGTTTTATGTTTAAGAGTGCGCCAACCATTATTTTCTCATCTCATATAGTATTAGAGTAATATCTCTAAGATTCTCTTATTGATACTATAACGCCCTGGTTTGCCAAAACCATCACACTCTGTATTTTTAATAGTGCTTAACTAGCTAAACTGGTCTTTAGGCCATAAACGTGCATCTAAATGTAATTAATGGGCCAGGGTTAAAATCTTGGTCAAAAGGAATGGATATTATATTAAAAACGTTAAACTGTACATGAGATCCAATAATAATGTTTACAAAGTTGGTTTTACTTCCAAAATGGTCATTACAACTCAAAAGTTACAATCTGCCGACCTAAGCGGCAAAAGTAAGGTTAAACCCTAGTTCCTCAGAGAAACCTTGGCGGTGGTGGTTAAGTGGTCGCATATGTACACGCCGCCACCTAAGCTCTCCACTCATGGTTTGGTAAACTTTTCTTTTCCTTTACCTGCACCACATAGCACCAGTGAGCCAAGGCTCAACAAGAAAACTTATTACTGCATGCGTACAAGTACAAGTAAATAAGTATAGAATCATTCTGGGGCTCGCAACCTTAATCAAATGACCATAGAGCCAACCTGGGGTCCTTTTCCCTGAATAGATGACAATGGAGTCATCATGGGGTCCTTTTCCCTAGCCATGTGACCATAAGGTCACCCTGGGCCTTTTTCCGTAGCTCTGAGTCACTAGCCATAGAACTAGTCAAGCGCTTTAGTTTTCTACGACCATTGGGTCGGACGACCATGTAACGCTCTCTTGATTAGATCTAAACATATCGACCAACGCCCAGTGCACTATTTTCGATCTGAACTCATAAGTCAATGCTTTGTGACAAACATTCAACACTATTTCCATTCTTGACTCATAAGCCAGAGCTTTACGAACAACGCTATTGTCGTCCTTGACCAATAAGTCAATGCCTTTCTCAAGTAAATAATGCAACCAAGCATTCATAATGCAACAGATACCCATATATAGAGCACTCAACATGCTTCATCAATAGTCATGTATGTCACATAATGGGTCCAGTTTTCTTACCTCAGGCTTAAGCGTAAAATAAATTAAGAACGACCCTTGAGCACAATACTGACCTTGAGCCCTTAGCAGTAACCTAATTAGAACCAAATATGAAATCCCATCAATAATGAGAAATTTAAGGTTCCTGGACAAAATCCTAGCCCTCGGGACCTCGAATTTTACCAAACCAGGTAGTAGATTCGATCCCGAGTCTTAAGGTTTGAAACCTCGACCTTAAAACCAATTTTGGCTTGAAAGAACTAGGCGGGCTATGACCTGACCCCAAAGGCCGCGGCACGCCTCCCAGAACGAAAGCTCCCTATCTGGGTGCCAGGGGCGGGCCGTAACATGCCCTTGAGGGTTCGAGCGCGCTATCAGGACAAAGCCATATCTAGGCTCTGGGGTTCGCAAGGTCGCGACGCCCAAGAACACGGTCGCGACTTGACCCTACGAACCTAGAACCCATGCTTTCCTCAGCTCAAAACTCACCACAAAAAATTCAAAAATCAAAACTAAAACTAAACACTACAAAACTCACCACAAAAAATCCAAAAATCCAAAAATCACCAAACCAGCAATAAAACACAAGTTTTAAAACACTCCAAACACTACAAAAAACCTAATCCAATAACCAATCTTTCAAGCATAAGAACATCATAAAAACAACGAAATAACTTCAAAATTCAAGCTTAGAATCATTACCTCAACCACTGAGTTATCCCTTAGCTTTATCCAATCAAGAACCTAGCTTAAACTTAGCTTCAATTCTCTCAAACTCCAAGCCTTCCTCAAGAAATTCAAAGAGGAAATGAGAGAGAGAGAGAGAGAGAGAGAGAGAGAGAGAGAGAGAGAGAGTCCGAGAGAAAGAGTTCTGCTCTGCTTCCTTTGGTTCATTCTACAGCCTTCCTTTGTCTAAGGCTATCTAACCTTTAACGGCCAACCTTCTCTCTCAAAGCCCCTCAAGAGCAGTTTTGTCATTTTCCACCTACCCCGTTAATCATAATTAACGTCTCACCATTCCCATCACTCCCAATATCCTTAAATAATAACCAAATCATTTCCCATTACCCGTTCAATCTCAGAAATGTACTGAGTACCAAATTACCCCTAGGCTCACCCCGAGCCCGGTATTTGACCTCGTTATGACTAAACCACTAACTTGCTTCCTATGATTGCCTCATGCCAAGTAACTCAAATATATCCACATAATAATGTGGTCTCACCCATACATCACATACATGCACATAAATATACAAATACGCCCTCAACAGGCCAAAATTACGAAAATGCCCTTCTTATAAGAAACGACCCCATATATATGCAAGCACAACCATATAACAATAAAACCCACATAATCATGCATATAATCATATAATAACACATTATACCAATTATTGCCCTCCTGTCCCCCTAATCCAGGCACTAAGCCATATTAAGGAATTTGGGACGTTATAGATACTCCTCCTTTTTACCTTGTTGAAATGAGTGGGAGCATTGAAGATCCTCTTTTGGATAACCTCTTTGATCTACCTTTGTCACAAAACTTTGCAAAATTCCAAAAGTTTGATGGATATTATTTCTAGTGAAGAAGTTGCAAGAACCATAGATCAAGTTGCAATTGCCTCCATACGTTCTTCTTTGGATCTCCCTAGTTTACCCCCCGCCCCCATTACATTTGATACATTGCATGTATTGGATGTAAATGAAAGCATGATGGCTGCTGATGAAGATGTATCTTTTAAGCATACCTGGGTGTCTCATTTGAGGAGGTTACCAATTGGTTATCCTGCCAACCAAGTGTCGTTCAATGAGACTACAATTTTATATTTCCCTCGTGTCCAAGTTCCTATTGAACCTTTACGCAGTGCTAATTACTTGTCCAGGTTACCAATTGTATGAAGAACGTGACTGATCTCGATGAAAAGTATAATGCAACACTGAATTCCATCGAAAAGCATTAAAAAAAAAAAAGAGAAAAGGCTACAAGGGTGGTTGACCGAGTCTAGAAGTCAAGTTAAAGAACAACAACTCATCACTCATTCTAGGCATGATACTATTGGTACACTAGAGGATTGGGTCATACAAGTTGAGAACGGTGTTAAGGCTAGAGGTAGTGCAATTGAATCATTCCAAGTGAGTCTTAAAAGGGCTAAAGATGAAGTCGAGAGGCTAGAATAAGAACAAGCCACATCTATTTCCATCTTTGAATCTACCAATAATGATCTGCTAACTCAGTTAAGTTATGCTTAAACCACGATATCATATGCAAAACAAATGATTGTCGCTTTAACCAAGGTAGAAGTTCTTACTATGCTCCCTCTTCTTTTGAAAATGTTCTCGATCTTCTTTAACTTATTATTCTAACGACTTTCCCATTTCAAGGAGTTTAAAGAGGCTCACATCCAAGCCTCTAGAGCTAGTATAAATGATGTATATAAAGCTGACAAGAGGATGAACATATTATCTGAAGTAGACATTGCTTTATACTTAGATAACATTATTAGCCAAGATGATAAGAGTAGGGAATACAAACTTCTTATTCTTTAAAATAACACGATGAAATGTGATTGGAAGTAGGTCAATACATCTCCAGTGTCTACCTCTAGAAACTAGGGGATATTTTAATTACTTATTCAGCTAAACATCTTGTGGAATTAGTAAAGAGAGGGGATTCTCTCGGTTCTATCTATCTTTCTTCTGGTGAAGTTGTCCCAGTTTGTGAGGGAACAACTAAAACGAAATCGATGATGGTAACAACCTAGCTTCTACTAGAGCTTCCAATTCTAAGGACTTGACTGTGACGTCCCAAAATTACCTAATAAGGCTTAGGGCCTTGATTAAGGGGCCAGGATGGCAACATATGGAATTATATCTTTATTTGATATATTTTATTGTGATTATGTGAGTTATATGATAATATAACTAGTTATCCATATTTAGGGGTATTAAATATGCATTTGGGCCTATTTCTTATTAGAAGGGAAATTTTCATAATTTGGCTCGTTATGGGCATAATTGTATATATGTTCATATATGTGATATATGTGAGAGACCACATTATTATGTGGGTTTATTTAGGTTACTCGACATGAGACGATCCTAGGGAGCAAGTTAGTGGAAAAGTCACAACGGAACCTAATACCCGACTTAGGGCGCGTCAAGGGGTATTTTAGGTATTTAGCATTAAATCGGGTTATCAGGTAATGGGAATGAATAATTGAGAATATTTTTGGAGTTAGTGAGTTTAGGAGGGAATACTGGAGAATTTGACCATTTTTCCCTCGAGGACGTTTTTGGAACTTAAGCCTTAGGACACATAAAGAAACACACAGAAATACTTCACTGGCCGATTCACTCTCTGTCTCTCTCACTCTATTTCTCTCTAAGCTTCCTTAGCTAGTTTTCTTTAAGAATTAAGAGGATTGTGGTTGGAAACTAAAGAATTGAATGCGCGAGATTAGAATTCGGATAGCTTGTGGCTATGGGATCATCGTTCACAACTGAGGTAATGTTTTATTCTTTGTCGTAATTGAATTTTATTAGAATTCATAGCTATTCTTAAGGTGTTCTTGAACCTTATAGCTTGTACGCCCTGATTTTCCCACAGGCTGATTAGCAGGACGAGCCTCGGACTAATCAGGTTTAGTCCGAGGTGCCCACAGGACGAAGATCCTAATTCCAGGGCGGATCTTCTCAGCTCGAGAGGGGCCTCTGAAGGCCATGCCAGGAGAACAGCTCGGAATACGAGCTGTTCGTGTCACGAGGAGCCCAGGAAGCTCTGAACCTTTATGAAGTCAACGCACGCAAGATAAACGTGCATATATCTGACATCACGTGTCTGATATCCCCTTGACTTCTCGGACACGCAGTAGGAACGTGCGTGTCAGACACCCACGGATGGGTTGGGCCGTGCGGCCCATTATATCCTTCCATGCTGATTAGACCACACTTATGTGTCAGGTTTAGGAATTAATCATGAATGCCACAGAGTGGATATGACAAATGGTAAGGTCATGGGATGACCTCCCTACCAACTTCCAGGTGACTTCTCCTATAAATAGGGAGACCCTGGGAGTTGATAGGGGTTGGAAAAAATAGTCTTTGAAGGACTATATACTTTGTAAACCAAAT
This sequence comes from Humulus lupulus, assembly GCF_963169125.1. Lineage (NCBI taxonomy): Eukaryota > Viridiplantae > Streptophyta > Magnoliopsida > Rosales > Cannabaceae > Humulus > Humulus lupulus. Next base: position 150,833,342 of record NC_084794.1, on the reverse strand, counting down.
ACCCAGAAAGGATGAATAATATTGACTAGTGGAGTAGAAGGATTTTAACCTTTGAACCACTTAAAAATGTGTCTTGAGTCACCTAGTTCATTATATAAGATTTCATATCTGTGACGGTTCTACCTTGAGTGCTAATCTCTTTCTCTTTTTCTCTTAATTACCTGTTGCCGAAGAACCGCGTCAATACTTTGGTGCTTTCATTGAGAGCAAGTTCGATTAGTACTACCGCCGACATCCAACTATGGTGACCACTCGATCCAGGCATGGCAACGAGACAGAACAGCATGATGGGCAGGAGGCCCACCAGGTTGCCATCCCTGATGAGCAAGCTCCTGAAGTCCAGCAGAGGCCGGGAAAGCAACCGGCGGGCCATGACGACACTGGTAGTTCAGCGCCCCGGCCACCAAATCCGAATCCATGTTATTATTCTGCGGTGGAGATGGAGAATGTTCAGCTGAGGAGCCAGTTAGCAGCAGCTGGTCAGCAAATCCAGGATATTCTGAGCCGACTACCCCCTCTCACAACCAACGGTAACGTTGAAGAGAGGCAAGGCGAGGCTCCTAAGTCTCGCCGGAGTAATCGGTCCAGGCATAGCCGTTCGGGTAGACTTCCTGTAGCCAACTCCACCCCTTCATCACACCATCAGGAGGCAAACCTCAGGGAAATGCCTCGGACCGGACAGCAGCAGTACAACCGTTCGGTTAGGACGTCAACCCCCAGCTCTCAGCCTTCCTCGAGGACGCCCAGAAGAGATCGAGGAAATTCCCGAAGAAGGGCGGAGGAAGGCCAGAGACGTCAGCCCGTCCCCGAAGGACGTCCAGTTCCTCGTCCAGCTCGCCCAGCAAGCTGACAGGGCCGAGAGGCCCCCACCAAATTTAGTACGTCCGAACGGCACTGGGATCGCCTCCCCGGTCAGGCATCCTCCTTCTCCCATCAGATATTCGTCTCCTCAGCCCGTCCGAGACATCCCGACCTACGGAAATAGCAGGAGAGACCCGCCGTCAACTAGACCCTCCTGGCGCAGCAGGGTGCCAGAGGAAGGATCAGGTCATAGCCGCCAAAGACGCACCCCGAGCCTGTCCAACAGGAGTCACTGGACCGGTAGTGGACGGAGTGATCTCTCGAGAGGAGACCTGCGCCAGCGACTAAGTTCGGCACAAAGTCACCATACTACCCAGGGAGGCGACCTTCGAGATCGCCTCAATTCTCACAGAGAGGATCGAGTTAGGGATGGTAGCCAGGCCCGCTCAGTGGGGGTCCGATCCGAAGTACGTAAGGGTGGAAATGTCCCAAATAACCTATCTCAAGATAGGAGGGGCAACAACCCACCTAATATGTACAACGGGACCGGAGCTGTTGAACAGCCCCGGAATAACCCAGGATCTCTGGACAAAACACTAGAGCGCCTAACTCAAATGGAGGAGCTAATGAAGAAGCTCCTATCAGAAAAAGAAAAAGACGAATATGATTCAGGGGACGAGATGGAACTCTTCGCCCCCAATATAGCAGCAACGGCATACCCTTCTGGTTTTCGTATGCCCCACCTGTCAAAGTTCAACGGGGATGGAGACCCGTCTGACCACTTAGGGATGTTCAACACCCTAATGATGGCCCATAACGTCGGCCCGGCACTGCATTGCTTGATCTTTCCTTCCACCCTGATTGGACCTGCCAGGCAGTGGTTCAAGCAGAGTAAAAGGCAGTCAATCAGCTCCTGGAAGACCTTCTCGGTGGACTTCAAGAGGGCATTCCGCGCCTCTCAGGCCGCCCGAGTCCAAGCCGATTCTTTAGCTAACGTGAGGCAGAAGACCGGTGAGACGTTGAAAGCCTACTTGAGCAGATTTGCAAATGTCGCTACTCGAGCAAGGGATGCTGACGATAGCTCCAAACTAATGGCCATGAGGACCAGGATCCTAGTCGGTGGAGACCTGTGGAAAGATATTCAAAGGAGGGGAGTCAGCTCGGTTAGTGAATTCCTTAACAGAGCCCAAGAGTGGATAAACTTGGAAGAAGCTGAAGCTTCGGCCGCCGGGACCAGCCACACTACTACAATTGGGACATCAGTCATCGGCCATGAGAAGTCGGTTCTACTTAAACTGACTTACCACATGTTCATTAGTCGGTTTACTCATAACCGACCTATCATGTATAATAAAAGTAAGCATGGGAGGTCGGTTACGCGGGAACCGACTTACCATGTTGATATGGTAGGTCGGTTCACATTGAACCGACCTCCCATGCTTGAAGATGTCATAGTAAGTCGGTTCCTGCAAAACTGACATGCCATGTTAATCATGGTAGGTCAGTTCTGTGTGGACCGACTTACTATGTCCTACATTTTTAACATGGTAGGTCGGTACTATATGAACTGACTTATCATGTCACATTTTTATTTATTTTACACTATTTGAATTTTAAAATACAACAATTTATTTAGTAGTGTATGAAATAAATGTAAAAAATTTATATTTATTTATCTACATTATAATGTTTTGAAATATAAATAGATGAATCAAATCAATCAATTATTTATAATATAAAAAATAATTATATTTTATAATGAAAAAATATTTTAATTGAATAGTATTTATAATTTTAAAAAAAAACTTTATAAATATTTTAATGTATTTAATTAATATTTTTTTAAATGACATGGTAAGTCGGTTGTGTGGGAACTGACTTTTCATGTGACATGGTAGGTCGGTTCTATTGACTGACTTATCATGTCATTATAAAAATATATTGTTAAAGATATAGTCTAATTTATTTTTGTATTATTTGAATTTTAAAATGTATTACTTTATCAAATAATACATATATATAATTGATTTGTGAATGCAATAAGTATAAAAAATATATACTTATTAATATTACATATATTATAATTTTTGAAATATTAATTAATTAATTATTTGGAATTAAAAAAATTAATTTAGTTTTTAATAAGAAAATATTTTAATTGATAAATAGCATATTTATAAATATTAGAAAAAAATTAAATTAAATAAGTTGGAGATTTATAATTTTAAAATAAAATATCAACAAATTAAAGTTATATATTTTTTAATTTTAACATCATAAGTCGGTTCTAGAACTAGACATATCATGCTGCATCATAGGTCGATTGCTAATGAACTGACATACCATGTTAAAATTATATATTTGTAGTTTTAACAGCATAAATCGGTTCTATAAATGACTTATGATGCTACATCATATGTCAGTTGCTATTAGAGACATACCATGTTAAAATTAGGGTGGAAAAAAAACCCAAATAAAATTGAGTATCCCGCGCATACTCTTCTTCTTCACTGTACACCCGCGAATTTTTTTTCTTCACATCTTCTTCGTTCCACCAGCTACTGTTCTTCTTCAATCCGTTTTGCCGTCATACCCGCCGCGAATTTCTGGGGTTTGTTTTCTTCCCATGAGTTTGATTTCTGGGGTTTGTTTTCTTCCCAAGAGTTTGATTTTTGTCGTCACAGTTAATCTGTGAATAACTATATATATATTGTTTATTATTTTTTATGGGTTTCTCTTGTGCTTGGGTTTCTATAAATACATATATTGTTTAATCTGGGAATAATTATATATATATATTGTTTATTGTTTTTCATGGCAGGGATTCTCCTAATCTCCAACCCAACCTCAGTCACTCTCACTCTCTCCACGCACAGCTCCAACCCCTCTGCTCTCCGACCCACTCCCACTCCCACAACTGCTTCATTCAACTCTTCTCGCTCGACCAATTCGCCGGTGCTTACATTCTCCGGTGACCCATTGAAAACCAGAGCTAGAGACTATCTCGAAGAGGTATTTCATCTTTTTTCCCAACTAGGTTTTCTCAGTTACTTACTCTTTTTTGCTTTTCTTGCATAGTCTATAACCTGTTTGATAAAATTACTGAGTCATTTTATTATAACCTGTTGTTTTTGCTTTTCTTGCATAGTCTATAACCTGTTTGGCAAATGGATAAACAATTATAGACTTTAACATCCATTTTCTTAAATTTATATAAATGTATATATATTTAAATTTATAGACTTTACTCTGTTCCTATTGTAAATTCATTACAGTGATAAACATACATGGCACTTGTATGCCCAAATTCAGTACAGAAAACTTAACAAGTGTGGTTGAATAATCCCTGTGTCCAGTCAAAACATGAGACCCAACTAACAGAAAACAGCAGCTAGGGAAACCAAGACAATGACCGAGCAAATCAAAGCCTGCAAAATATCATTATCTTCAGCCAATAAAAACAAAAAATGATCAAAACCATGGAAACATAGAAAACCATATGTGACCAACACTAGAAAACGACAGAAGCTACTTTGGCTTAGTTTGTGAGTTTTTATTTTTTTTACTTACTGCAATGGCTGATGATGCAAGTCCAGGTCTTTCTCTAGGATCTTTAAGGTAATAGTTTCCAAAGTAAAGCACTGTAGCATAGTACCATAATGGTGGAAATACAAACCCCAATAAAAACCTGCTCAAACAAACATAACAAACCAAACTAGTACAAAATTAATGCCCTTTGTCCTTTGATTCCAAACATGATACTGTTGAATTGAAAAGAATATAAGAAGAGAAATTAATGTAATAGTACTCACGAGAACCATCCATATTGTTTTACTTTTCTGAATCTCTGACCGTTATCATTCCTAGTAGTTCCAGTTCCACACAAACAAGGAAAATAATAAGAAAAACACAATTTAGAAATTATATTTTGTAGTCAAGAGGTTCTGTTCTGTGACAGAGTGGGAACAGTTTAAATTTATTTTCTTTCTAAGGCATATATGAGGCAGAGAAGAACAGCTTTACAGTGTTCTGTTAAGCACGACATTTTCAGTCGGCTAGCTCCAGAAGAAAACCCTGTCTGGGTCAGCTAAAACTATAGCTACAAGTGGGGGCTGGGGCTTTTTTTAAAAAAAAAAATATACAAAATTATAATCTTTGTCGTATAAGAGTATTAAATAATAGAAAGAAAAAAAATATATATAAATAGTGCTATATTCCTATGATTTTTTTGTTCGATTTTTGGCTTGGTTTCAAAGGATTGCTTTTTCAAAACCAAGACAGGAATGTGGGTCCACGGCATTTTATCAACGACAAAATAATCACATTAACAACTATATAATATTATGGTGAATGATTAATTAAGAAGAAAAAAAAGGCATTGTATATACTGAGATTTGAGTGCATGCATGGGAATATATCTATATTTATATAAAAATATAATATAATATATTAATTAAGGTTGTATTATTATACACGAGGTTCATTCATTCCAATGATGTGAACGGCTGCTCATATAATAAATATATAAATTTATGTCATGTATAGTAGAATGATTGAAGATTTAGTGTAACAGTCAATAATGATATTCTTAATTAAACTATTTTAAAATTTATGACTACAAATCAAGCTCTCTGGTTACTTTACTGTACTTTGCTTTTTGATTGATTTTTCTTATTATTCTATGAAGTATATTTTCTGTTGAACATTATCTTTACTCTTTTTTTTCTTTTGCTTTTTAAAGTTCTCTATTAGAGTTGATGAGCTTCCTCAATAAAATCGCACATTCCAAAAGATGACCATTAACATTTAATCAAACGAAAAATAGTCGATTCGACAATTTCATGGATTTTGCCTAAACAAGAGAACCCAATCCACACTAAAATAGTATGATCGATTCAGTAGAGAAGAAAAAAGCAAACACTAGGAAAGCTAAGTTGCAAACTAGGAACGAAAAAATTAGAGAAGACACAATTGAGACATCAAAACATGTAGATTGGTCCCTTTCCTGGCTAAATCTGGCATGCAAACAGATGGCAAACATGAAGCTTAAGTTCAAACAGCAAAGTAGTGATGGTGGTTGTTGCAGTAATAATGATGGAGAATGTGGTAGTTGGGCTTAGCTAAAACAATGTAGTGGTGGTGGTTTTAGTGATGATGCTGGCTGTGCTTGTAGTGGTAATGAAAGTGACAATGGTTCAAATTGTGATGAAAAGTCTAGCAAGTATGATGACCAAAGCTTTGTAATGCAAAGAAAATTTGACATATTAAGAGAAAGAGAGATCAGCCACAGTTATACATACCCATCGATCTTCTAAATCTGCAACATCAAATCTGGTAGTACAGAACGTGTGAGTTGTGCATATTGAAAAAAAATAAAGCTATGTTGCAAAATGAATATATATATATATGGATATAGCTTATGGATGCTTTGGTACGTTTGTTTACATGCATGTTAAGTCATGATATAGCTTTATGTTCAAGTTATAATTAATTAATTATAAGCTTTGAAACTTTATAATCAGTAGTATTACTAGTATATATGCTCTTTCATGAGTCTCCTTTTCGCATCTATAAATAGCAAAAACACAGGATTTGAATGGTTAAAGTAAGAACTAGAAGAAGAAAACAACACTCATACATACATAATATATATATATATATATATTATACATATTAGAAAGAGGGAGAGAGATGGGCAGGGTGACATCTTGCGTGGCTAATAAATTGGCCTTCCTTCCTCCAAATAAAATTTTACTATTTTGATTTATTTTCATATAATTACTTCATTATAATTATACTTAGATTTTAAAAATAACTATTTCAAAATCTATAATTTATTTTACATTATGCAGATTCAATCTGAATTGAGTATGGAGTTTCACAAAGTATCTGAAAACTTAAGATGGATTTCATTAGGTCCGAATACAATGGCAATTAAGCATGATGGATTTGTCGTAAATGGTTATAGATTTAGTACAAAAGCTCGTGATGATGTTAGAGTGACACAAAATAGCGGTGTATGTATTGTTGCAAAAACTCTTCAATTTGCTTCAGCTCGTGATAAGAAACCATTTTATGGAGATATGAAATTTTATGGAGTCATTGAAGAAATATGGGAGCTTGATTATCGTGATTTTAGGATGGCAATGTTTAAATGCAATTGGGTAGAAGACAGGTATGTTATATCAGATGAGTTAGGATGTACTTTAGTGGATCTCAATAAAATAAGCCATAAGGAAGAATCATTTATATTAGCAAGTCAAGCAAAACAAGTATTCTATATTCAAGATCCATCAGATTCAAGATGGTCAATTGTACTTGCATCACAACCAAAATTCATAGGTGATGATGATGATGATGATTATGAGATTGGCGAACTTCAAACTTTTGAGAAAGAAATTGGAGATATCAATGAATTTGAGGGAATTGAATCAATAGTTGGACCATATGTTCGAAGAGATTGTGATGGAATTTGGATTGTAAGTTTGTATTTAAAATATATTTTCTTTTATCATTAGCACACTTGGTGCATAATTGAGACTAAAAGCCTTAATAACAAGAGATCCTAGGTTCGAACCTTCGAACCTGAGTCTCACCCTAGTGGCTTTGTATTTAAAATATTCTTATCAATTGTTTATTTTATGTACTAATCTTTATACTTGTTTTTTCTTAATAGGATCATGGACCATCATGAAGAGCATCCCGAAGAGGAACTTGAAGACAATGCAGACGAAGGTATCAATTTAGAAGAGGCTGGTAATGAAGATCTTACAACAAAGAAGAAGAAAAGTAGGCAGACTAAGGGGATAGTGCGATTGGCAAAAATAATTGCTGACAAGATCAAAGGGATTAAGATAAATTTAAGGTTTAACAAGAGAGGGCAATCAATTGGAACTCCGGAGAGAGCGTTACAATGCTATTTGGGGATGCAAGCAAAGTCAATGGTGTCAATTACATATGATAATTAGCATGATGTTCCTGCTGCAACTTTAGAGAATATTTGGAAAGATGTAAATGTAAGGTTTATAGATTGAAGGTAATCTTTTAAACTTGTATATTATTATTTACACTGACTTGTATTGTTAAACTTTGTAGCTAGCTTTTCATCTTAATGAGGGAATGAGAAAGGAAGTGATGAGTTCAGTAGGCATCAAGTGGAGGACATTCAAAACATTTTTGACTAGAAGATTTGTAGCTCCTTACCTTAACAACCAAGATTTATTGGAAGCAAATCCCACTGCATTAGATGTGCCTCCAAAAAGATATAACATTCCTGAGGAGGAATGGAAAAACTTCGTCACCAAAAGAAAAAGTAAAGAATTTCAAGTAAGTGTACAATACTAAGTTTCAATTTTTTTTATTCATATATTAATTTATTGAAAAGTTAAATTATTCCAATTGAATTAGGAATTTAGTAAAAAACAAAAAGAGAGGCGTGCTGCTTTGGAGTATCCTCATCGTTCATCACGACACAGTTATAAAGAAATAGAAATTGACCTTGTAAGTGAGCTTTTACTATTGATTTTAATTTTTGTAGTGGTTTTATATATAACTAATTGAGTTTTATTTTGTTATAGCAAACTAAACTAGGCACAGATGAGCCAATAGATCGATCTATACTTTGGAAGGAGGCAAGGAAAGATGCATCAGGAAATTATGTAAATGAACGTGACAAGCTTATAGGAGATACCATTGTATGTTGTAAACTATGTGAACTTGGATTTTTTTTTTATCCTTCATTATATTGTATTACTAAATTTATGAAATTAAATATTGCAGGATGACCTTCTAGATAAGAGAAATGAGGGGACACTTGTAGAAGTTGGGACAAACGATATATTGACACAAGTGTTAGGAACAAAGGAGCATCCTGGTAGAGTAAGAGGCCAAAGTCGTGGAGTTACACAAAGAGACTACTTTTTGAAGCCAGCAGGAGGTTTTAGTGGACTTCAACAATATCAATTTCAATTTCAGCAACACCAATCACAAAAATACTTAGATGACTTTAAAAAGTTAGAACAATCCTTTGAGCAAAGACTACGTAGTCAAGCTGAACAATTTTAAGTAGAACGAAAACGAGAAAGAGAAGAACGAGAACAAGAACGAGAGTTATTTTTGACAAAGTTTACAGAATTAGCAAACAAAATTTCATCATTAAAAGGAAGTGAAGTGAGTTTGCCTACGATAGTTTCACGAACAAGTGAGACCCCTACGCCAATGGAGGTGGTAAATGAGTCTTTAGTTTCATCAAAGGTATTTTATTCTTCACCTATTCATATTATTATTTTAGAAAATATCTATTATAACATAAATATTATTTTTTCCTCGTCTTGAGCTTGTAGGATAATCAGAAGTCTAGATTATTGAAAGAAAATGGTGATACTGTTGCTATTGGACAAATAATGGCAACAAGCGGAAAAATTCATTGTGTTGACTTAAGAAAGGGTAACTATCGTGTGCAAGTGGATGAATGCTGCAATGATGAGGCTAAACTTATTTTTCCTATTGGAGATGAGATTTCTTTTGTACGTCATGCTGTCGGCAACTATGTTGAGTGGCCATCTCATCTGATCATTCCTTACGATTCAGATTTGGTAAGACATTGACAAGAAACTATATTTAGTGATTAAATTATTTTTCATGACTAACATGTGTTACTTTCATGTTGAAGCTACCTAAGAAGACAAAGAAGCAAAAAAAGAATGGTTCACCAATACCTAATGCCCCAATGACACAAGAGAAATCTCATCCTTCCCAAAAGCTTCCTAGTCAAAATGAAGTAGTGTCAATTAAAGCTAGTGTCCCGATACTCTTCAAGATTCCTAGTGGGGTTCCTCGCTTTCTCAAGTGTCTATTAACTACCGTGAAGTATGTGGAGCCAAGTTTCATGATCAAAATTACGATGGATTTTGAGATATTCGGCCATGAGAATGATTTATATATCTCACAAGAAGATATAGTCCATGTTTGCTTAATGGAAGAGATTGGAGCATCATGTGTATCGTTATATATCAGGTATCAAAGATTTTTAAAATAATTATAAGTTTGCTTATAACTTATTTTATATATTTAACAGAGATATATTTTTTATGTAGGATTTTATACTTCCAATTAGTGAAAAGAGAGATCAGTCACTTTTTTCGTTTTGTTGAGCCAATTTGGTTATCAAATGTTGGATCCACTGAAGAAGAACGAGTTGAATGGGTATCAAAGCGTATGCTTGATTCAAATCCGGGTCAGATGTGGTTGTTGCCATATCATAAGGGGTAAGTTTTTTACTTTTAGTATTTTGTTAGTGAATATATATAATATTAATAATGAAATATTTTTGTGTTTTTGTTAGAAAGCATTGGATGCTTATAATAATTGATTTTGATCGCCAATTGTGCTATTTCCTGGATTCTCTTCACAATTTTCCACCAGATGAAATCAAATCTCTCATTTCTCGGTAAAAATCTAACCAATTAACTGCATACTCTTTAATTCATTTAAAATTAAGAACATCTAAATGTTTATGTTATTATTATTTAGTGTCTTTCAACATTTACGCACAAATAATGCAAAAACTAAGGAAGTCGCTTGGAGAACAGTTAAGTGTCCTCGTCAACCATTACAATCAGTACAATGTGGGTTCTATGTTATGAGGATGATGAAGGACTTCGTGACAAATGAGTTTTCAATGCGTTGGCTAACTAGTAATGTAAGTGAAAATATTCATAATTAAAGTTCTAGCTTTACCTTAAGATTAAATATATTAATTCAACTCATGCAATGAATTTTGTTTTAGTGTGGCGGGAAGAACTATTACACAAAGGATGAGATCAATGAAGTACGTGAAGAATGGGCACAATGCGTCATGGATTTGATGAGTACTACATAGGTCCACTCACTTTTGTTAACTTAGACTTTTAATGAGATATACTTACAATGTTAACTTAGACTTTCTTGAAGATATACACACTTTTGTTGCCTAACTATAGTTTACAATGCTTATGTGAGTCATTTTGTAATTAACTTAAGACTCGTTATTTTAGATACTTAGTTCAAATTCTAGTATTTTATATTATTGTGATATATGTTTTGTTTTGTTCAGTTTGTTTGTATAAAAAAACATGATTTGTTTTGGACATAATACACTTTTTAACAGAAAAAAAACACCATAAGTCGGTTCTACTAAAACTGACAAAAGATGTCTACACCATAAGTCGGCTGTGAACTGACATATCATGTTTTACACCAGAGGTCGGTGTACAACCGACCTACCATGTCTTACACCAGAGGTCAGTTTGCAACCGACGTACCATGTCTTACACCAGATGTCAGTTTTCCACCGACGTACAATGTCTTACACCAGATGTCGGTTTGGCGCCAACTGACCTACCATGTTTTTACATCATAAGTCACTGCATGGGAAGTCAGTTCCCAACCGACTTATGAACATTCAGATGTCAGTTTTTAACCGACTTATCATGTAATTTTTGTAGTAGTGCCAGGTCCCCGAGAAGACCGCTGGGACGGAGACGGAGATCGTAGTGGCGACTCCCGACGTCGCGCAGAATAACCAGCCCAGTGGTAGCAAAAGAAAAGGACAAGGTGAAAACAACCAGCACGGCCAGAAGAAGAATAAGTCTTTGGATAAGTTCAAGCCCGTGTTCACAACCTATGCCGAGCTCACCCAGACCAGGGAAAATATTTTCCTGGCCAACGCTACTCGGGTCCCCTGGAAGAGACCGGAACCATTGAAGCACCCTAAGGGAAAGAGAGACGCTTCCAAATTCTGCCGTTTTCATAACGACATCGGGCACAATACCGACGACTGCAGGCACCTCAAAGATGAAATCAAGACTCTCATCCGAGCAGGTCCATTGGCGCAATACTCGCGGAACCGGGTCCCGGCAAGTCGACCCGTTCCGGAGGTCCCAGCCAGTCAGCCCGGGCGTCAGGTAGATCAGGACGTCCTTCCCCCCGTGGTCGAGGGAGAGATATCCACCATCTCTAGAGGACCACACATGGCCGGCACGAGTAGGGGCGCCCAGAAGAGGTATGTGAATGAATTAAAGGCCCACAACGGAGCGAAGTTCGCCCAGGAACAGCGTCAATCAAAACAGCAATGATTAGAGAAACAACCAATAACTTTCACGGAGGAGGACGCAGGCCATGTCCAATTCCCTCATAACGATCCCTTGGTCGTGGCAGTCCAGCTCGCCAACCGGAAAGTAAGGAGAGTGTTGGTGGACAATGGGAGCTCGGTGAACCTCCTGTTCCGATCCACCTTAGAAAAAATGGGTCTGACTATTGCCGAGCTTAAGGCAACCTCGATGATGCTATATGGTTTTTCAGGAGAAGGATCAGCAGGGATAGGGACAATCGAGCTGGTGATCACCCTAGGAGAGAAGTCCCGAACAGTGTCCAAACTACTCGAATTCGTGGTCATTGACTGCTCCTCTGCCTACAATGCCATTTTGGGCCGACCTACGCTCATAGCCTTCGAGGCTATCACTTCCATCCGGCACCTCGCCATGAAGTTCCCTACTTCAACAGGGGTCTGTACTATCAAGGGCGATCAACTCGCTGCCAGGGAATGCTACAGCATTTCCATGAAGGGAAAATCTAAACCCGGGCAAGTGACGATGGCCGTTCAGGATGAAGAGGAATCTCAGGGACCCAAGGCGGCTCCTGAGATTGAAAAACCTCAGATTTCCAAAGACGAAAAGCCCGCCCTAAGTGAGGATATTGACCCCCATGTAGGCGAGGACAGGTCTGAGCTACAAGCTATTGAGGAGCTCGAGGAGGTGGGCATCGATAAACAAAACCCATCACGGACAGTTAAGCTCGGAAAGAACCTCTGCGATAAAAGAAAGGCGGAGCTGACTACGTTTCTGCAAAAGAACCTAGACGTATTAGCATGGTCGCATGAGGACATGATAGGAATCAGCCCGAGCATCATCATGCACACGCTCCACCTGGAAAAAAGCGTCCCTACCAAGTCTCAAAAACAGAGGCGTCTAGGAACAACCCGAGCCGAAGCCCTCGAAGAAGAGGTGGCCCGGCTCAAAAAGTGTGGCTTTATTCGTGAAGCCAAATTTCCAATTTGGGTCGCCAATCCCGTGCTAGTTCCAAAGCCCAACGGGAAGTGGCGGACGTGTATTGACTTCTCCGACCTGAATAAAGCCTGCCCCAAGGATTGCTTTCCATTGCCAAGGATCGATCAATTGGTGGATGCCACGACGGGGCACGAGCTCATGTCCTTCATGGACGCGTACTCAGGCTACAATCAGATCGCGATGAACCCGGCAGACCAGGAGCATACCAGCTTCATGACCCCGACTAATGTCTATTGTTATAAGGTCATGCCGTTTGGTCTGAAGAATGCCAGAGCTACCTACCAAAGGCTAGTGAACAGAATGTTCGCGGACCAGATCGGGAAAAACATGGAAGTGTACGTCGATGATATGCTTGTCAAGTCAAAGACTGCCAGCAACCACGTTGCCGACCTGGAAGAATGTTTTAACATACTGCGAGAATATGGCATGAGGCTCAATCCTCAGAAGTGCACTTTCGGTGTTGCATCGGGGAAATTCTTGGGTTTCATAGTCAATACCCGAGGAATCGAGGCAAACCCCAACAAGATCAGGTCACTACTCGAACTTCCTTCCCCCAGGTCGCGGAAAGATGTCCAAGGCCTCACAGGAAGAGTGGCAGCACTGAACCGGTTCGTTTCCAAGTCGACCGATAAGTGTTTGCCTTTCTACAACCTGCTCCGGGGAAACAAGAAATTCGAATGGACAGTGGAGTGCGAAAGCGCATTCCTTGACCTGAAAGCGCATTTGGCTGAACTGCCTGTGCTATCAAAACCCAAGGTAGGAGAACCTCTTTTCCTCTACATGGCCGTCACTGAGGACGCAGCTAGTGACGTTCTGGTGCGAGAAGAGGACCAGGCTCAGAAACCGGTCTATTACATTAGCAAGAGACTCCTCGGAGCTGAATCAAGATATCCAATGATGGAGAAAATGGCGTTCTGCCTAGTCACGGCCTCGCGAAAGCTCAAGCCATACTTCCAGTCCCACTCTATACATGTCATGACCGATCAGCCTTTAAGGCAGGTTTCGCAAAAGCCTGAAGCATCGGGACGTGTGCTAAAGTGGGCGGTCGAACTCAATCAGTTCGAGATTTTCTATACTCCCCGAACTACCATAAAAAGTCAGGCCTTGGCCGACTTCGTGGCGGAATGCACGGGATTCCAGGAGATTCCATCAGGAGACTCACCTCAGGTCGCCTCCCCACACTCGTCATGGAAGATCTTCGTTGATGGCTCATCTAACGAGAACGGCTCTGGTGCCGGAATCCTTCTGATATCCCCAGAGGGACATAAATTCCACTCGGCGCTAAGGTTCAGGTTCAAGGCGTCTAACAACGAGGCAGAGTATGAGGCTTTGTTGGCTGGACTTAGGATAGCTAGTAAGCTAAAGGAGAGCTCTGTCCAATGCTTCAGCGATTCCCAGCTCGTGGTGAATCAGGTTCTAGGCGAATATCAGGCGTGGGGACCCAAGATGGCCGCCTATTTGGCAAAAGTAAAGTCTGAACTGTCTGCGTTTGGACGAGGGTCAATCGAACAGATACCTCGGGAGCAGAGCGCCAACACAGATGCTCTCGCCAAGCTCACCGCCTCGGGCGAGACAGAAACCCTGGGGTTGGTGCCAGTTGAGTTCTTGTAGAATACTAGCATAGACGGGGATCGGGCAGAAATTGAAATGATTGACATCAGGCCGACCTGGATGACTCCCATTATTGAGTATCTCGTCGAGGGCAAGTTACCCGAAGGGCGCAACGACGCACGGCAAGTCCTTTATCAAGCTCCGAGGTATACGCTAGTCGAAGGGGTGTTGTACCGACGCGGGCATTCCCTACCTCTCCTCCGGTGCGTTCTTCCAAGTGAAGCGAAGGCCATCCTGCAAGAAGTTCATGAAGGATTCTGCGGAGACCACACTGGGGGGCAAAGCCTGGCTTTTAAGGTTCTCAGGCAAGGTTATTACTGGCCGACTTTGTCCAAAGACTCGATCTCATATGTAAAAAGGTGCGACAAGTGTCAGCGATTCGCTGCGGTTGCCCGAGCTCCTCCGGTCGAGCTAAAAATGATTTCGTCTCTCTGGCCATTTGCCGTTTGGGGGATAGATCTAGTAGGCGCCCTGCCTACCAGAAAGGGCGGGGTCCGTTACGCCGTAGTAGCGATTGACTACTTCACCAAGTGGGCCGAGGCAGAGCCGTTGGCGACAATAACATCGAAAAAGGTGTTAGACTTCGTGGTTAAAAGCATCATATGTCGATTTGGCCTACCTAAGAAGATCGTCTCCGATAACGGCACTCAATTTGACAGCGATCTGTTCGCCGAATTTTGCGAAAGGCACGGAATTGTGAAAAGCTTCTCATCCGTGGCCTATCCCCAGGCGAATGGCCAGGTCGAGGCTGTCAACAAAACTCTGAAGGTGAGCCTCAAGAAAAGGCTAGATGAGGCAAAGGGGATCTGGCCAGAACAGCTCCCCCAAGTCCTGTGGGCGTACCGGACCTCACATCGGACTCCCACGGGTCACACGCCTTTCTCCCTAACCTTTGGGAGTGAAGCAGTCCTCCCCGTGGAGGTTAAAGTTATGTCACATAGGGTCCAGCACTACGACCAAGACAGGAACCACGAGCTCCTATGCCGTTCCCTAGACATAGTGGATGAAAGGCGAGAAGATTCACAACTCCAGCTCGCCTATTATCAACAGAAGATCACTCGCTACTTCAACACTAAGGTCAAAAGACGTGCCTTTAGCATCGGCGATTTGGTCCTAAGGAGAGTTTTCCTGGCCGGGAAAGATCCCAAAGATGGGGTTTTGGGACCAAACTGGGAAGGACCATACCAGGTCATCGAAGTCATCAAAGAGGGAACTTATAAATTAGCTCGGCTTGGTGGAGGGGCGATCCCGCAGACATGGAATGCCATCCACCTAAAGAAATACTATCAATGAGCCACTTGTAAGGCCTAGGAGGTCCCCTTCCATGTATAAATAAAAATCAAATGTTTCTCTTTATTTGCAAGTGTGATTTTAAAGTAACCACGAAAGACCCTTTCCCAGTTACTTGGGGGGCATATGGTACCTGGATATAACCAGGTCTCCTTAACGACTTAGGTGTTAATTTTTATCCATGGATAAGAGTTATCACAAACTAAGCCCTATCCTGGTTTTAACCAGGTCATAAAACTTAGAAGTTAACTAAAATTTATTGACCGCGGTTCTTCTTTAAAGAGCCCGGGATATGGATAAAAGTTGACGCGAACTAAGTTTTCAAAATAAGTTCCTGGTTTTAACCAGGTCATAAAACTTAGAAGTTAACTAAAATTTATTGACCGCGGTTCTTCTTTAAAGAGCCCGGGATATGGATAAAAGTTGACGCGAACTAAGTTTTCAAAATAAGTTCCTGGTTTTAACCAGGTCATAAAACTTAGAAGTTAACTAAAATTTATTGACCGCGGTTCTTCTTTAAAGAGCCCAGGATATGGATAAAAGTTGACGCGAACTAAGTTTTCAAAATAAGTTCCTGGTTTTAACCAGGTCATAAAACTTAGAAGTTAACTAAAATTTATTGACCGCAGTTCTTCTTTAAAGAGCTCGGGATATGGATAAATGTTGACGCGAACTAAGTTTTCAAAATAAGTTCCTGGTTTTAACCAGGTCATAAAACTTAGAAGTTAACTAAAATTTATTGACCGCGGTTCTTCTTTAAAGAGCCCGGGATATGGATAAAAGTTGACGCGAACTAAGTTTTCAAAATAAGTTCCTGGTTTTAACCAGGTCATAAAACTTAGAAGTTAACTAAAATTTATTGACCGCGGTTCTTCTTTAAAGAGCCCGGGATATGGATAAAAGTTGACGCGAACTAAGCTTTCAAAATAAGTTCCTGGTTTTAACCAGGTCATGAAACTTAGGGGTTAACTTTAATTTTGATCGTGGCTCTTCTTTAAAAGCCCGGGATATAAATAACGGTTAACCCGAACTAAGTTCATAAAAATAAAGAGATGAATTGTAGCCAAAAGCATAAAAATATATATATATATGTTAAAGTTGCTGAGCAAATTGTCTCAAGGTGGAAACACCTCATGAAAAATTACAATAGAAAATAAAATAGTTCAAAATGCCCAAAGAGAAGTATCCTAAGCCCCATCAGTTGGCCCTTTGGAGGTCGCGGTCTCGTCCTGCTCCGCTGCGACAGAGGCCTCTCCAGTCTCCGAGGGAGGTACCTCTTTATTTAGGCGGGCTTGGAGCTTCAGCAGCAAAAATGCCCAGAGGTCCGGCGGCATGAAAGAAAAGTCCGCATCCGGGTTGTGGGACCAGCAATGATAGAACAGGTCTTGCAAGGACTGCTCCGAGACGGCCCGCTCGGCTTCCATGGCGGCCTGGGCCTTGGTCTTCGCTACCTCGAGATCTGTCCGCGACGCGGCCAGGGAGTTTTTAAGCTCTCGGTTCTTGGAGCGGATATTCTCTAGCTCGGCTTTAGAGGCCGCCAGCGCGTCTTTCGCCTCCTGAGCCTCCTGGAGGGCGGTCTGGCGCTCGGCCTCCACACCTTCGAGCTGGGCCTTGGTCCTAGCGATGCCTCTGTATGCGGCAGCAATGCCCTGCAAGAAAGGAAGGAAAAATTAACTAACTGGAAGAAAAAAGGCGGCGTGTGAGTGTTAAAGCTTTAAAAGAATGGGGCAGTTTACCGTTAGGGTCATGTCATCCGGCCAAGGTAATCCTTACTTATTTAAGAATGTAGATAGGACCACTACAGACCCCCGGCTGGTTAGGTTCAATCCTAGGCAGCTCGTCCATCATCTGGGCGACCTCCAAGGTCCTCTTCCTACTCCTCACGAGAGGAACTTCGTCACTCTCTTCCTCACCTTCGTCGTCTGCGATCTCCTCCGCGACGATCGGTCTGTTGTCGCGAGCTGGGGGCGGCCCCCGGGGCCTCTTCAAATTCAAAGTCTGATTTGGGAAAATCAGCTTGCAGAATACCATCGTCTCGTCGGTCACGAGCACACGGTAGTCTTTCTCACTGGGGGGCAAGCTCGCCAGTGTGTCGTATTGACCCCCGAGGGTCACGGACTTCTCGGTCCTCGCGTAGATGGCTTCAAGATTGGTTGAAGTCAGAAGTGGGATAAGGAGGGAGCTAAAATAAGATAACCCTTAAAAGGCAGGGTAAGGTCAAGGATCACTTACGAGGGCGATTAAAGTAATGATGATCGCAGTTGCGGAACCCAGTTGACATGAAAAACTGGTCCTTGAAGTCATTCGGGTGGCTCGGCAGCTCGATGACCGCCGCTGTATTAGGGAAATGGGTTAAGTAATAGAACCCGTCGCCTCGCCCCCGCTGGTCCGGGCTGGCTTTGAGGCAAAAGAAGTATAGAATATCAGCAGGAGTGGGGACCTCCCACTCGTGCTTTTGAAATAAATACCTCAACCCCACCAGCAGACGGTAGGAGTTGGGAGGGAGCTGAAATGGGGCCAACCCCACATAATTCAAGAAGTCGGCGAAGTACTGGTCCAGGGGGAGGAAGGCCCCTGCCTTGAAGTGTTCACCGCTCCAGGGCGCGAACGATTCATCGAGCGGCGTGCAGCTCCGCTCGCCCTCTGCGGCAGGTCAGGCAATCACTGAGGCTTTCCCTAAGGGAATGTTGTGGGTGATGAAGAGTTTGGTGATCTTGGCCTGCTCGGTTATCTTCGAGATGATTCTCTCCGCCTCGAAAAACGCGTCAGGGGCCACCTCGGCCTGTTTCTCCACGGCCGGGCCAAAGTGGGGAATCGGCGAGCTGGGCATCACCGCCTTTCCTTTATCTTGTTGGGAGGCCGAGCTTCCCACGTTCCTCTGGGGCAGGTTCTTCTTCGGGGTCATCTGGTCGCCTATCGAACAAAATAAAACACTTTAGAAAAGGTGACCCAAGCAGAAGGATGAAGCAAGTGTTAATTATACGAGCTGGGGTAAGCCCAGCCCGTGGAGAGTGGAACCACGCGGTTCAATGAACACGCGCCTAGGCCCTCAACAGATCCCAGATTACTCGGAATTCATGTGTCAGGGGGCTCAGAGTAAAAATTTGCCTTGGGGGGAAAGTTTCAATAGGCAAAACGTGCAAAACCGCTTTTGAGGCGTATTCCCTAAGCTACCCGGTTTTGCACCCAAAATTCCTAAAGGTCCTACCCAGAAATTGTCCCTGAAGAAACACCTTGAAACCCATATTCTAATACGATTTCCTGCAACAGGCGTGCCCTAATCTAAGAAGGGCCGTCACCCTCCATATCCATACAACCCAGAAAACCCCTGCATGTGGCTACAGTAAAAAATTTTACCTAAGCTACAGTGGCATGCTTTCAAAATAAACTGGGTCAGAAAACTTACAGTGTATGGCTGGATGGTGAGCAAGATTGCTGCGTTGGTAGGAGCTTCGTTGGTACAGTGGCTTCCAAGGCTTTGAAGAAACTCGTACGCTTAGGCTTCGTGAACGGAGAAGATGAAAACAGCAGAGATGAGGGTTTCGTCCTTCGGAAAGTCAGAGAAGGAAGAAGGAAATTTGAGAAATTTTTGAATGATAGGGTGGCCCGTGCGTAGGGTGGCCACCCCCTCTTTATACAAGGGAAGGATCACGTGTAAAAGGCTCTTGGAAGACCCTCCACTCGAAATGTGAAACGACGGCTGGTCAGTAGGCTAGGCCATTTAATGCGGTTCTCATAGAGTGTACCGTCGCCACCCAAGACGTTCCACGTATCAGACGCCTGCGAAAAGAATGGAATGAGAAGGGTTGTGGGGGAATTCTAAAAGCCCCTACTGTGGTCTCCTATGCATGATGTCATATACCACGAGCAGGAGCTTGGGGGGCAGATGTACGCCCTGATTTTCCCACGGGCTGATTAGCAGGACGAGCCTCAGACTAATCAGGTTTAGTCCGAGGTGCCCATAGGACAAAGATCCTATTTCCAGGGCGGATCTTCTCAGCTCGAGAGGGGCCTCTGAAGGCCACGCCAGGAGAACAGCTCGGAATACGAGCTGTTCGTGTCACGAGGAGCCCAGGAAGCTCTGAGCCTTTATGAAGTCAATGCACGCAAGATAAACGTGCATATATCTGACATCACGTGTCTGATATCCCCTTGACTTCTCGGACACGCAGTAGGAACGTGCGTGTCAAACACCCACGGATGGGTTGGGCCGTGCGGCCCATTATATCCTTCCATGCTGATTAGACCACACTTATGTGTCAGGTTTAGGAATTAATCATGAATGCCACAGAGTGGATATGACAAATGGTAAGGTCACGGGATGACCTCCCTACCAACTTCCAGGTGCCTTCTCCTATAAATAGGGAGACCCTGGGAGTTGATAGGGGTTGGAAAAAATAGTCTTTGAAGGACTATATACTTTGTAAACCAAATACCCAGAAAGGATGAATAATATTGACTAGTGGAGTAGAAGGATTTTAACCTTTGAACCACTTAAAAACATGTCTTGAGTCACCTAGTTCATTATATAAGATTCATATCTGTGACGGTTCTACCTTGAGTGCTAATCTCTTTCTCTTCTTCTCTTAATTACCTGTTGCCGAAGAACCGCGTCAACATAGCTTAAGAGTTGAATTTGGTATTTTGAAGAGTTTTGCTGCTGGGAAGATATTAAAGTTGTTGGGATGGTTGAATTATAGTTTTGGGGTGAAATTGGGATAGTTTATATTTAAATTATTGTTTCACTTATTGGTTAAACATACTCAAATATTCTTTACTTGCTTGGCTTGCGTGGCTAGGGCTTGGCCTCGTTAACTAAGCATGATTATTACTATGATTATGGTTACCTGATGATGTTATGTGATTAACATGTATGCGTATTTATTTGGTTGGGGTATGCGTATCCATATCTATTTCTGTGTTGATATTCGAATACTTGGATCAAGGCTTGATTTATTAGTCAAGGACGGCAACAGCGCGCTGTGCACTGGTCAAAAGGCTTAGGCCTAAACCTACAACGTACTATTACGTTGGCCGACCCTATGGTCATTGAAACATTAAAGTGCTAGGTACATTGGACTAGCTCTATAGCTAGTTACTCAGAGCTAAGGGCAAAGGCCCAAGGTGACTCTGTGGTCACGTAGCTTGGCATAGGGCCCCGGGGTTGACTCTATGGTCAACTGTTCAAGGTAGCTGCCCTAAATTTGTCCAATGACCATTTATTTATAATTGGAAGAATGTATGAGTTGGTTATAACTGCTGGACAAGCTAAATAAGTATCAAAGAATCTGTATTTTCTGTTTATGCACATGCTTAAGTTTTCTTGCTAAGCCTTGGGTCACAGGTGCTTTGTGGTGCAGGTAAGAGAAAAGGGAAGCTTGACTTGCCATGAGTTGGAGAGCTTTGATGGTGGCGTGTACATATGCGATTGCTCGTCCACCGCAGCCGAGGATATCTAAGAGGAACTAGGGTTGTAGCCCTGATTTTGCCGCTTAGGTTGTTCGGATGAATTTTTGATGTGCATACACCTTTTTAAAATTTTGGTTGTAATATTTTGGGATCCGATGAATGTGTGAAACTTTTTAAATAAATGTCAATGGTTCCTTTGAGAAAATTTTTTAACCCTAACCCTTACATTAACCATAGTTACACGTTTTAAACCAAATGACTTGATTAGCAAGTCTGACACAATTTAAAGTACACAGTGTAATAGTCCTGGATTAGGAGGACGTTACAACTTGGTATCAGAGCCTTGACCTAGCCAGAATTGTGGCCGATGGGGACGTCGGACCCCTGGGGGTTGATTGTGACAGTCAGAATCTCGTGATCTGCAGGAAGAAAGACTAGGTAAAAGTTTTGCAATCCCACATCACCTGGGGAAGGTCAAGTGTGATGATTGTAAGACCATGTAAGTATGGGACTCCACATTTGAAGAAGGCTTAAATGGATTGATGGGTACTACCTATGCCAACAAGATGCATCTTCTTTTCAATAGCCCATCACTTGAGAACTCCAAAGTTAAGCGTGCTTGACCTGGAGTAATCTAATGATGGATGACCTCCAGGGAAGTTTTCCTGGGAAGCGTGTGAGTGAGGACAAAGCACGCTGGAAAGACTCGTGTTGGTTTGTAGGGCCAATCGTCATTCTAGGAAGCAGCCATAGTGACGTGGGGCGTTATAAATGGTATCAGAGCTGCCAAGGTTTAAGAATTCCTGAAGACTGGTCAGGCATATACACTCGCCACTAAAGACAAGCTCGACTTAGTGTTTGGTAATTATTATGTAGTTATGTGTTTAATTGCTTAAGCATGATATGAATGCCTTATCTGCGTGCCTGTTTAAGAAGCATGAGATAATCTGATAGCGCCTGGCCCTTGACTATTGCATGAATGATAAATAACGTGCCTATTAGCATTGTTACTGCTTGTGAATGCAAGGGAACCGCTAATTAGAGTTATTATTTGTATATATGCCATGAAATGCTTATTAGAACTGTTAACACTAACAGGGATTAAAGAATATGCTTATTAGCATTGTTACACTAGTGTAAATGCTTGGATATGTTTATGTGCATTGTTATTTGCTAATGGATATCAGGAAGTATTTATTAGCACCATGAATGAGAATATTATGTGTTGGCATGCTTATTAGCATTGCATCTGTTGTTTGTTCGTTTGATCTTGGACCGTCATTCGGTAAGAGGTATGGTTATTACTTACCTAACGGCCAATTTGATCACTGCAGAGTAGATTTAATAATAGTATGAACCCTCTTTGGTCAGAGAGGTTGGCTAGCCAAGAGCTACAGGGCAGGGAAGGGAATGATCAGGGCCAGGCCCCACCACCATCTCTAGAAAATCGGCAACATGTGCTTGCTGGTATGCAAGCCAGATTAGAGAAGTAGGAGGAAGAGATTCACCTCCTGAGACAGCAACAGGTTCCAGCAGGGAACCCACAGCCGTATTACCGGTAGTGATAAAGCCAGAGGTATTAGTGGTAGTGCAGCCCCAAGTAGGGGGAGATAGATGAGAACCCCTGTATGAGAGGTTCAGGAAGAAACACCCTCTAGTCTTTGAGGGCGGCTCAGATCCACTGAAGGCTGAGCAGTAGATGACCATGATAACCACCATCCTATATTATATGAGGGTAGGTGGTAATGAAAGAGTGGTCTGCGCCACTTATATGTTTCAGGAGGATGCCTAAATATGGTGGGAGGTGGTATCCCAGACCAGAGTAGTAACCACCATGGAATGGGAAGAATTTAGAACCTTGTTTAATGAGAAATACTACAACGACATAGTTAAAGCTGCGAAGGCTAAGGACTTCAGCAAGTTACTTCAGGGTAACATGACAGTGACTGATTATGCCCTGAAGTTTGATAGACTGAAAAAGTTTTCCAAGGATCTGGTGCCCACTGATGGGACCAGAAGAGAGAGCTTTCTTCAGGGGATACAACCTATGACAGCCCTGGATGTTCGTATTACCATTGTGCTAGGATTGACTACCTATGCACAAGAAGTGGAGAAGGCACTTACAGTTGAGAGTGCAGAGAACAAGATCTGGCATGACAATGCAGCCAGAAGGGATTCTAGGAGGTCGGGACCTCCATTTACAAGTTTTTGTTGAGGCGGAGGCCCCAGTGATCAGAAGAGGAAGATTCCAGATACAGTTTTAGCTCCAGGGCCATATAAGAGGCCACGAGGCATACAGATGGGCCACCAGGGTGGCAGTGAGACCTGGAGAGTATTCCTAGAGTGTACTCAGTGCAGAAGATGCCATATTGGGGAATGTCGGGTGAAGGCCTACTTTGTTTGTGAAAGTGTGGGGCATTTGAAGAATGACTGCCTGAGAGCCATAAAGGAGGAGCCGAAGAAGGTTGATAGCCTGACGCCAACTTGGGTGTTCACCTTGACCCTGGCAGAGGTCGAGGCTAGTCCCTCGGTAGATATAGGCCAGCTTTCTAGTGTTGGAACCTTCTATACTGTCTTGATTGATTTGGGTGCTATGCACTCTTTTGTTGCTAGTAGGATTATAGATGGATTGTGTAGACCATGTGACTTCTATCCTGTGGGGTTTGGTACTATGTTGCCTATTGGGGAGTTAGTGGTTTCCAGAAGATAGGTTAGATCACTACCAATTATAGTGGATGGCAAGGAATTATCAGTTGACTTGGTAGAATTGGTTATGACTAATTTTAATATAATCCTAGGTATGGATTGGTTAGAGAAGTACGGGTCAACGATAGATTGCAAGAAGAATATGGTAACCTTTGAGCCTGAGGGTGAGGACCCCTTTGTATTCGTTGGCACTGTGCATGGACCTCGTATACCTATGATATCTGTACTTAGAGCTAGAGACCTATTGTAGGGGGGATGCATAGGATTCTTAGCTAGTGTGGTGGATACCACTTAGGTCATGTCAGTAGGATCAGACCAGACCCGATTAGTCTGTGAGTTTCTGGACGTGTTTCCAGAGGATCTGCCAGGGTTCCCTCCACACGGGGAGATTGAGTTTGTGATTGAATTGGCGCCAGGGACAGAGCCAGTGTTTAGGTCACCTTATAGGATGGCTCCAGCTGAGCTGAAGGAACTAAAGGTTTAACTACAGGAGTTACTAGACTTGGGTTTTATCAGGCCTAGTTACTCGCCATGGGGCGCACCAGTTCTCTTTGTGAAGAAAAAGGACGGTTCTCTAACGATGTGTATCGATTACAGAGAACTGAACAAATTGACTATCAAGAACATATATCCACTGCCCAAGGATTGATAATTTGTTTAATCACTTGCAGGGTAGAACGATATTATTTAAGATAGATCTTTGATCTAGTTATCATCATCTGAGGATCAAAGAGGAGGATGTACTGAAGACAACTTTTCGCACCAGGTACGGGCATTATGAGTTTTTGGTTATGTCATTTGGATTGACTAATGCCCCAACAGTATTTATGGATCTGATGTACAGGGTGTTCAAAGATTACCTAGACCAGTTTGTGATCGTCTTTATTGACGATATATTGATATACTCTCGGACAGAGACAGAACACGAGCAGCACCTCAGATTGGTACTAGAGAGGTTGAGAGAACACAGGTTGTATGCGATGTTCAAGAAATGCGAGTTTTGGTTGCCACAAGTGACTTTCTTAGGTCACATAGTCAGTAAGGATGGACTTAAGGTGGATCCAGGAAAGATTGAGGCGGTCAGAGATTGTCCAAGACTGAAGAACGCTTCAGAGATCAGAAGTTTCTTGGGATTGGCAGGGTATTACATACGCTTTGTGGAGGGGTTTTCCAAGATTGCATCATCAATGACAGAGTTAACATGCAAGAATTAGAAGTTTATATGGTCAGACAAATGTGAAGACAGCTTCCAGAAGCTCAAGAAGAGTTTGATCTCCACTCTAGATTTAAGCCTTCCTACAGATCGGGACAAGTTTGTAGTTTATTGTGATGCCTCAAGGCAGGGTCTGGGTTGTGTTCTTATGCAGACAGGGAAGGTGATTGCCTATGCATCACGTTAGTTGAAGGAATATGAGTAGAGATACCCCACACATGATTTAGAACTTGCAGCAGTGGTTTATTCACTGAAGGTGTGGCGACACAATTTTATGGTGAGAAGTGTGAGATATACATTGAACATAAGAGTTTAAAATACTTCTTCACCCAAAAGGATCTGAACATGAGGCAAAGACGTTGGTTAGAGTTGGTTAAGGATTATGATTGTGAGATCCTCTATCACCCTGGGAAGGCCAACGTGGTAGCAGATGCCTTAAGCCGGAAGGGTCCGAGACAGTTATATAGTGCTAGGCAGATATCAAGGAAGTTGGTAGACGATATGGTTAGAGCAGGAATTGAGTTAGTAGTGTGCCAGCTAGCCAACATCTCCCTACATTCTACTCTTTTGGAGAGGATCAAGGAGAACTAGTTAGACGATCCACAATTGGGGCAGGAGGGTACGTCCTAGCTGAAATAGCTAAGGACTATATGGTGTCAAGCATGGGCTTGTTAAGATACAAGGTCGGATCTGCGTTCTGATGGACACCGGGATTAGACAAGAGATTTTGGATGAATCTCATACTACACCTTATTCTTTACATTCGAACACCATGAAGATGTACCATGATCTTAAAGTTCTATATTGGTGGTCTGGGATGAAGAGGGACGTGACTGAGTATGTAGTATGGTGCCTGACCTATCAGCACATCAAGGCTGAGCATCAGAGGCCAGCAGGGCTGTTACAGCCTCTGGATATCCCAGAGTGGAAGTGAGAGGACATCACAATGGATTTCGTGGTAGGGTTTCCCATGTCAGTGGGCCAGCATGATTCCATTTGGGTCATTGTAGATCGATATATGAAATCAACTCATTTTCTACCAGTGAGGATGAATTACACAGTTGATCAGTATGCAGATCTCTATGTGAGAGAGATAGTTTGCCTTCATGGGACTCCGAGGTCTATCGTGTCTGATAGGGACCCTATCTTTACTTCCAAATTTTGGAGAAGTTTGCAGAAGGCGATGGGTACACAGCTGAAGTTCAGTACATCTTATCATCCTCAGACCGATGGTCAGTCTGAGAGGACTATCTAGAATTTGGATGACATGCTGAGAGCATGTGTGTTATATTTTGAAGGGCCCTGTAGTAAATATTTGCCTTTGATAGAATTTTCCTATAACAATAGCCACCAGTCTACCATTGGAGTGGCACCTTATGAGATGTTGAATGGTAGGAAGTGCAGATCGCCCATTCACTGGGATGAGATGGGTGAGAGGAAATATTTAGGTCCTGATGCAATTTAGAGGACCACCGAGGCTATCAAGAATATTAAAGCTCAGATGCTTGCATCTCAAAGTAGACAGAAGAGTTATTCAGACTCAAGGCAGAGGAACGTGGAGTTCTAGGTAGGAGACTATGTCTTCCTTAGGGTTTCACCTCTGAGAAGGTTGAAGAGGTTAGGGAAGAAGGGCAAGCTGAACCCTAGGTTTGTGGGATCATTTGAGATCCTAGAGAGGATTAGTCAAGTGGCCTATAGGTTGGCCTTACCCCCTGCACTATCTAGTGTGCATAATGTATTTCATATTTCCATGCTGAGGAAGTATGTATCAGATGGAACTCGTGTATTGAGTTATGAAGATCTGGAACTGGAAGCATACTTCTCTTATGAAGAGCAACCAGTTTTGATTTTAGATAGGAAGGAGAAGGTCCTGAGGAACAAGACTATACATTTATTTAAGGTATTATGGAGGAACAGCAAGGTCGAGGAAACGACTTGGGAGCTGGAGGATGAAATTTCTGTAAGGAGGGGATAGTTGTAATGTCCCAAAATTACCTAATAAGGCTTAGAGCCTTGATTAGGGGGCCAGGATGGAAACATATGTAATTATATGTTTATATGATATATTTGATTGTGATTATGTGAGTTATATGATAATATAACTAGTTATGCATGTTTAGGGGTATTAAATATGCATGTGGGCCTGTTTCTTATTAGAAAGGAAATTTTCGTAATTTGGCTCGTTATGGGCATAATTGTATATATGTCCATATATGTGAGAGACCACATTATTATGTGGGTTTATTTGGGTTACTCGACACGAGACGATCCTAGAGAGCAAGTTAGCGAGAAAGTCACAACAGGACCTAATACCCGACTTGGGGTAAGTCAACGGGTATTTTAGGTATTTAGCATTAAATAGGGTTATCGGGTAATGGGAATGAATAATTGAAGATATATTCGAAGTTAGTGAGTTTAGGAGGGAATACTGGGGAATTTGACCATTTTTCCCTCGAGGACGTTTTTGGTACCCCAAGCCTCGGGATTAGCTTAAGTGAAACTTAAGCCTTAGGAAACATAAAGAAACACACAGAAACACTTCACTGGCTAACTCACTCTCTCTCTCTCTCTCTCTTAATCTCTTTCTCTCTAAGCTTCCTTAAGCTAGTTTTCTTGAAGAATTAAGAGGATTGTGGCTGGAAACTAAAGAATTGAAGGCTTAGGATTAGAATTTGGATAGCTTGTGGCTATGGGATCATTGTTCATAACTGAGGAAATGTCTTAATCTTTGTTGTAACTGAATTTTATTAGAATTCATAGTTGTTCATAAGGTGTTCTTAATCCTTATAGCTCAATAGTTGAGTTTGGTACTTTGAAGAGTTTTGCAACTAGGTTTTAGTTGTGTTTTGCTGCTAGGAAGATATTAAAGCTATTGGGATAGTTGAATTACAGTTTTGGGGTGAAATTGGGATACTTTTAGTTGGATTTGGCTGTCGAAAAATGAAGGAAATCCGGGTTCGTAGGGCCAAGTCGTGATTCTTTTCTTGAAGGGTCGTGACTCAACCGAACCCAGGGCCCTGGGAGGCCCCTGTCTAGGAGGCACGCCCTGACCCTCAAGAGCAGGTTGTGGCTCATGTCCCTTTACCAGAGGAGGAGGACCTCTGCCCTGAGGGGCACACCGCGACCCTCAAGGGCAGGTCGCGGCCTGCCTGGATTGTTTTGGCCTTGGTGAGTTTTTACTGACGGAAACATTTTCCTTAGGGCTCGGGATCGATCCTACTACCTAGTTTAGTGGAATTCGAGGCCCCAGAGACTCGGAATCGGTCCTTATTTGCTCGTGATTGATGGAATCCTATATTATGGTTGTGACTAGGTTTTTGCTAGGGGCTCGGAACTGAGATCATGCTCAAGTATCGTTCTTATTTTACACTATACTCGGACTTGAGGTAAGAAAACTGCACCCAATACATGTTATAATTGATGAGGGCTTGGCCCGATTGTTAATAATAATTATGATTAGGGCTTTGACCCCTAGGAATGTTTATGCTTAAGTTATTGTTTCACTTATTGGTTAAACATACTCGAATATTCTTTACTTGCTTAAGTGTTGCATGACTGTTCGCATGGCTTGCTTGGCTAGGGCTTGGCCCCGTTAAGTAAGCATGATTATTACTATGATAATAGTTACCTGATGATGTTATGTGATTAACATGTATGTGTATTTATCTGGTTGGGGTATGCCTATCCATATCTGTTTCTGTGTTGATATTCGAATACCTGGATCAGGGCTTGATTTATTAGTCAAGGACGACAATAGCGCACTGCGCACTGGTCGAAAGGCTTAGGCCTAAACCTACAACGTACTATTACGTTGGCCGACCGTATGGTCGTTGAAACATTAAAGTGCTAGGTACGTTGGACTAGCTCTAAATCTAGTTACTCAGAGTTAAGGGCAAAGGCCCCAGGTGACTCTATGGTCACGTAGCTTGGGCATAGGGCTGACTCTATGGTCAACTGTTCAAGGCAGCGGCCCCAAATTGGTCCAATGACGATTTATTTATAATTGAATGACTGTATGAATAGGTTATTACTACTGGACAAGCTAGATAAGTATCTATGAATCTGTATTTCTATTTATGCAAATGCTTAAGTTTTGTGTTGCAGGTTCGGGAGAAGGGAAGCTTGACCAGCCATGAGTTTGCGAGCTTTGGTGGCGGCGTGTACATATGCGACTGCTCGTCCACCACAGCCGAGGATATCTCAGAGGAACTAGGGTTGTATCCCTGATTTTGCCACTTAGGTTGGTCGGATGTAATTTTTGATGTACATACACCTTGTTAAAAGTTTGGTTGTAATATTTTGGGATCCCATGAATGTATGAAACTTTTTAAATAAAAGTCAACGGTTCCTTTGACAAAATTTTTTTACCCTAACACTTGACATTAACCATACTTACACATTTTAAACCAAATGACTTGATTAACAAGTCTAACATAATTTAAAGTACACAGTGTAATAGTCCTGGATTAGGAGGACGTTACATTGACTGTGAGAGTTGACGAGCTTAGTTCATCTGCCCCTGCTCCAACTTCAAATTACTCCAACGTACCTCCTCCTAACTTCCCCTCCTTTGAAAGGGGTGATGGTCCCATCGCAAATTATTAGACTATCTTCACTATTTGCGCCCCCCTTTCCCCTCTTTTTCAACCCATTTTTCAATGCTGCAAAGGAATCTGTTCTTATTGTTAATTCTTTGTGAGCAAGTGAAGATTATTGTTCCTGGGTTTTGTCTTGCCGTTTATGTAGAATTTTTTATAATGTGTATTGGTGTTCTTCTTCTCGTTCATTCTAATAGATGCTCAATAGTTGTATTCCTTATTATATATCTTACAAACATTACAAACTCAGATATCCTGAGTTGCAAAAGGCGATGATAATCTTTTCCATCGCCCTTTTTCTAAGATAGATTATATCCACTGTATATATCTTCTGATCATCAATTCCATATTATGATATATCTCCCACTCTATCCCACTTCTTGGAGTCATTTATCATTTTTTATTTGTTATGGGGGCTCACACTACTACAAAAACAATCTTTTAGGACACTTTTTTAGGGCACTCACCTAGATGTGAGTCCTAAAAAAAACTCTTGGACTTTTTAGGACTCGTGTTGCGAGTCCTTAAAGAATTTATTTTAGGGCTCGCGGAGCAAGTCCTAAAAACTATGTGTGTCCTAAAAGTTTGAATTTTAAAAAATTTCTAATTTCCTCCAATTCTTTTAACTAAAATTGCGAGTCCTAAAAACTTATGTGTGTCCTAAAAGTTTGAATTTTAAAAAATTTCAAATTCCCTCCTATTTTTTTTACTAAAATATTATTATTTATTACTTCACAAAGAAAAATATAACACAACAGCCCATTCTCTCTCTCTCTCTCTTCGTGCTCTCTTCCCCCATTTCTCTCTCTATCTCTCTCTCACGAACTCCACAACCAAGCCACGAACAGCGACGCTCTTGCCACCCCCTTCCTACACGCACCGGCGCAATGGACGCAGAAGCTCGGCGACCTTCGACCCCCGCGAGCCCAGCCCCTCACGCGCCGCCCTCCGCCGCCTAAAGTCATTCGTAGTCACGGTGGTGCTATTTTTCCCAAACTCTTCCAAGTGTTTGCCGACCACCTCGAGCCACCCTGACCCAAATGAACACCACCAGTGCATTCCTTGTGATTTGGGCATCAAAACCCACTAAAGGATTGATCATTCTCCCGAACCACCACCAAGGGTGGTGGCGCCGCCGTTAACGTTAGAGCTCCGACGGGAGATTTGGCTATCAATTAATTTTTTAAAAATTAAAAATAAGAATTTTTAGGACTCACACATTCTTTTAGGACTCGCAATGCAAGTCCTAAAAGCTTACTTAAAGGAACTCAAATGGATGTTTTAGGACTCGCAATGCGAGTCCTAAAAAACCTATATTTTTAAGGCTCTCAAATAAAGGACGCGTCTTGCGAGTCCTAAAAGGCCTTTTTTGTAGTAGTGTCATAAAATTTTATATTTTCCCTATTTTACTGTTAGGATTAATGTCATAAAAGCATGTAAAGAAATTTTATTGAATTAAATAAAAAGAACAATTTTATTATATTTGAATATTATAATTATTGTTTGAATTAATTACATGATAATATCAAGAATATTCCTAATTAATTCATAAGAATATGATCCTATATTAGTACGAGAGAATAAGGATCATATATAATGAATAAAATAGTCAGTAACATATTAAAGTAATGAATCTTTAATGAATGGTTACTAGTGCGGTTTATTAAGCATACGGGATGCAAG
The DNA here is from genome assembly GCF_963169125.1 of Humulus lupulus. Classification (NCBI taxonomy): domain Eukaryota; kingdom Viridiplantae; phylum Streptophyta; class Magnoliopsida; order Rosales; family Cannabaceae; genus Humulus; species Humulus lupulus. Next base: position 150,801,927 of record NC_084794.1, on the reverse strand, counting down.
TGATTTAGATTCGGATTACTGGTGTGGATAGACATCTTAGTAAAGCTAATGTATATAATAGAGATCATATATGACAGGACCGATAAGAATTAATTATCTTTATAAACTTGTTGTTTGACATAAAGATTTGATTCTTTTCATAATAGATGATCATTTGTAGATCAGTCTAAATCCTGAGTATTCATGAACTCCTACTTGTGTTTATTGGATCTTTTGATTGACTCGTTAAGGTTTCTTAGTATAATGAGGCTAATGACTTTTGTTTTGGAGATTCAATATCATGAATTGTTGGGAACATGAATTACAATAATGAAATCCATATTTTCTTAACAGATCGAATATTGGTTCCCTTAAGGGTTAATTTTGGAACTAAATAGTTATTGAGCTCAAATCTATAATTTGCTTATAGATTAATTATTCGCTAGTGAATTAATGGTACATAAGGATCAAGAGGTAATTATAAGGGTAAAATGATAATCTTGACCATCTCTAATTAACGAACCAATAAATGAAGGACAAAACTACATTATTGATTATATTAATGGACTACAAGAGAAAACACTGTAAATATAATTCTATAAATACTTAGAGTGAAATTCCATATTTATTGTGGAGTAATCATGTAATTAATAAATAAGATTATTGGATTAAAGAGTTTAATTAATAATCTGGTTTATTGGAGCTTTGTATTATAGGTCCATGGTCCCCTGATCACCTCTTTCCTACACTGTCAAGGGTAAGGATGTCAAAAAGATTTGCAGAGAGAAGAACATAATTGCAAAGGAATTAATTTTCCAGGGCAATGAAATAATTATGTGATAGTTATGGGTAATTGATTAATTATGAATTAATTAATTATTTAACTATATATTTTTTATTTTAAAAAACTATAGGTTAAAATAAATATTAATCTTGTTTGGATTAATATATAAAGAGAATTAAGAATTATCTTATTTAGAATAAGATATTTATTTATTTATTTAAAACTGTTAATTTTAAGATAAAGTTAATTTTGAATTAACTTATATTTAACCTATATATCGCGTATTTTATGTGACTGCTGCTTGTGTGAGAGCAACACTTGCAAGTATTATCATGGGTGAGTACAATTCATGATAATGAGAAGCCTCGTGGGAATGCTAAGTGTGAGTATAGCACAAGGTATGGAAAATTACATTTCAGGTCTGATCAACATGGATGTCAGTTGATTATCGTATGGGAGTACAATGTACGATATAAGACTGATGTATGTGTGTGAGTACAACACACCTTGGATGTTTACTGTGGTATTGTGTTTATATCGCATGTGGTTAATTGTGAAATTGTTATTTATGCTTATGTTATCTAGTTGGCGGGGGGGGGGGGGGGTTGTGTCCTACATACTTCTTTTTACTTGGTTTTAGTTCATAGGTACTTTGTGTGCAGGTAAAGGCAAGACAAAGCAATGAGTGGTACAGGCTCGAGGCATGGATCTTACATGTTAGCGGTGGGCAATGTTTTAGAGTTTTTAAATGTATTCTGATTGAAACATTTTATTTTCTATTTTGGACTTGAAATGGTTTATTAATGTCATTACGGTTTTAGTTAAGTGTCAAACATTGTATTTTAAATAATGAGATCTCATGCCTAGTTTTTATTGCAATAAATAAGTTTTTCATTCATAAATGTTTATCTATTTAAAAAATACTTTTCTAAGTAATGTCTCGGGAAATAGGGGCGTTACAATATTGTAACGACACAAATTTACTAATAAGGCTTAAGGGCCTTGATTAGTGTGCCGGGAGGGCATAATTGGAATATATGTGATTTAATGATTAAAAGTATGCTATATGACTATTTGAATATTTGAGATGCATGACTATGTGTATTAGTATGCATGTAGGCCCTGAATAGGTTAGAAAGGGCACAATTGTAATTTTGGCCCGTTGAGGGCATAACTGTATATATACATGATAATTGTTGAGACCACATTATTATGTAGATATATTTGTGATCTGAGATTCGAGACGATCCTAGTGAGCGGGTTAGCGAAAAAGTCACGGTGGGGATTTATACTCGGCTCGGGGCGAGCCTGGGGGTATAAATGGGAATTTAGAGAATATATTGGGGTTAATTTTGACATTGAAGAATATAATTCGTGACTAGCTAAGTGTCAAGAAGTAAGCGGTAAATATTAGAGACACTCAAGGAATTAGCGGGAATTGGGTAAAATGACCAAAATGCCCTAGGTGGATTAAAAGATTTAGAATTAAAGGGGAGGGTATTGTGGTCATTTGGCATATAAAGCATAGGTATAACTCAAGTTTTATGCCTTAGTGGGAAGTGTAGAAAGGGCTGGAAATTCTGAAGTAAAGAAACGAAAGAAAAAGAAGGGAAAGAAAAGGGAAAGGAAAACAAGGTATTTTTCAAGGTCGGTTTGGCTTTCCCCCATCATTTCTTGAGGTCTTTTCGAGCAGAAACTTAGGAAGAGTTTGGGAAATAGCTAGAGGCTAGGATCCCTATTCTAGCTTGAGGAATTGGCAGAGAAATTCATTCAGTTGAGGTAAGACTTTGAAGTTTTCTTCAGTTTCTCATTTTGGTGTTGAACTATGATGTCTAAGCTGAATTTGATGGGAAATCTAGGGAATTCAAGCTAAGGGTTTGAGGAGGAGTAAACCAAGGAGGAGTAGAGGCTAACTTAAGGTCGAATCCCCATTGAAGGTAAGAAATTCTAGCTCTAAATTCTGAGGTTTTGGTTGTTTTGCTGAAGTTTCTGAGTTTGAGGTTCAACCATGGTGAATTTTGAGATTAGGGGTGCATGTGTTTAAGTTTTGTATGGTTGGGATGCTTGGGATGAGTTAGACATGTTAGTAAGCTTGATTCTAAGTTTGGTGGAAGTTTGGAGAAGTTTTGGTAAGGTTTGGCTCAGGGAAAAACAACATTTGCTGTTCTGTGACTAGCGTTAGCCTTTGGGCGCGGTAGCGCTAGGCCATTTTCCCTAGGACAATTTTGGGCTCTCCTTGTAGCGCTGTAGCGCCCTCCTTAGAGCGCTGTAGCGCTACCCTTGTTTCCAGAAAGGGGTTTTTGAGTTATTTTCAAGGGATTTTGCCCGGGGGTTCGGGGTTCGATTCCACCACCCCGTTTGGTAGAATTGGGGCTTCCCGAGGGCTCGGGATTGGTCCCGAGGCTAGGTTTTGGACTTGAGGTTTGGTGATGATTTTGATCTATGGTTGTGACTAGGTGTACGCTAGGGCTCAAGAGGGATCGTGCTCAAGGATCAAAGTGAACGAAGTTAGCGAATTTAAAGGTAAGAAAACTGCACCCAGTTATATGTTTGCGATGGGACTAAGTGCCCCTGATATCTGTCTAATGTCAAAGATGGTATTATGCCATGGGACATGTGATAAACAGCCTAAGAGTGCCGTATACAATATTTTCGCACAGGGCGCGGCTTGGCCACTGGTAGCCGAGGACAACTTAATATTCACTGAGCTCGGTTTAAGCGGGCCAGAGTCAGTGGGATAAATAGAGGGTGCGGCCTAAGGGCGCTTACCCTAGTTATCATTTGTGGATTGATTATTGATATGAGTTGATATATTTGGTATGATGAACACATGATTGTCATGAATGCTTAAACTAATTAAGTACAAGCTTATGCGATATGAGATATTTGACTGTCTGTTGATTGATTATGCTCTGTTATTGTGTTTTGTTGCTAGGCCTTGGCTCACAGGTGCTATGTGGTGCAGATAAAGGCAAGGGAAAATTGGACCAACCTTGAGACGGAGAGCTGCAGGGCTAAATGTACATAGCCAGTTATTCGGCCGCCATGGCCGAGGAGTGGATCAGGACAAGGAATGCTTAATTGTCCGTTTTGCCTTAGAGTGGCTAGCATTTAAATCTTGACTCTTTGTAAATGGTTTTAATCTTATTATTTTTTGGATCTCGTGTAAACAGAAAATGTTATTTATAAGAAATGGGGCTTTTGAGACCAAAATCTTTTAACCCTAGTTCCATTATAGTTTCAGTAACACATTTTTAATTAAATGACTTGATTAGCAAGTCTAGCACTTTCATAAACACACAGTGTAACGGTCTTGGCTATCCAGGGCGTTACAACTTGGTATCAGAGCGCTCTAGGTTTATGGGTTCCTGAAGACTAGCTGGACATGTACATTCGCCGCGAAAGACAAGCTCGACTTAGAGTTTGGTAATTGTGTACACATGATTATGTGCTTAAATGATTTGAATGAGATATGACTGTTGATATTTGCTTGATTAATAGGGAGCATGAGATACTAATAGGGCCTGGCCCTTGACTATTGCATGATGTTATTGAGGCGTGCTTATCAGCACTGCTATGCATGTGAATTAATATATGGATGATTATTTGGATAAATTGCTATGAAATTGATTGCTTGTGAATGATTGGAGTTCCAGTGATGGATCATGAAAGGATTATTACCCTGTCATCATAGTCCGATTGCCGAGTCATTGATTGCAGATTGACTTGGATAATTATGCGTCCAAGAAAATCTACTCGACTACCCGGCAGGTCCAAGACTAGAGATGATGATCAGGGCCAGACCCCTCCGCCAGTCCCTGAGAACTAGCAGAAACTGATGGCAGACAAGCAGGCTCGGCTATAGAGCCAAGATGAACATATCCGAATTTTGCGACAGCAGGCTCCATCTGGGAGTGTTGCCCCCATAGTGCCACCTGTAGTGGTACCTGTTGTGCAGCCAGTTGAGGTTGTGAACAAGTGGGAACCGTTGTATGAGCGGTTTATAAAGCAATAGCCCCCGATCTTTGAGGGAGGACCTGATCCACTAAAGGATGAGCAGTGGATGACCATGATTACTACCATTCTTGATTTTATGAGGGTAGAGGGACATGACAGAGTGACCTGTGCCACATATATGCTAAGAGAGGATGCCCGAATCTTGTGGGAGGTGGCATCATAGACCAGAGATGTTACTGCTTTGACTTGGGAGGGATTCAAGGACTTGTTCAGTCAGAAGTATTATAATGTTGCCATCAGGGCAGCGAAAGTAAATGAGTTCGTGGGTCTAGTTCAGGGCAGTATGACAGTTACAGAGTATGCCCTGAAGTTTGATAAACTTGCAAAGTTCGCACCAGATCTTGTCCCTACTGATGCAGCTAGGCAGGACAGGTTCATTAGAGGGCTTAATGCTATGATTGCCCGAGATGTGAGAATTACAACAGTACCTGGAGGGAAAACTTATGCCCAGGCTGTAGAGAAGTCTCTTACTGCTGAGGAAGCGGAAAATAAGATATGGAGAGAGAGTGCAGTGAGGCGGGAGGGCCGCAGGGCGGTGCCTCCATATTCTGGTTCTAGCAGGGGCGAAGGCCCCAGTGATTTAAAGAGGAAGACCCCTGATGCTTCGATCGCTCCTGGTCCCGATAGGAGAGGTCGGGGTACTTAGGGAGGCCGTCAGGGAGGCGGTGATACATGGAGGACTTATCCTGAGTGCACAAGGTGCAGAAGACGCATCCTGGCGAGTGTCAGGCTAAGGCTTGTTATGTGTGTGGAGTGGTGGGATACCTCAAGAAAGATTGCCCGACAGTGAAGAAGGGATACGTGGGGAAGGTGGACAGCTTGATTCCAGCTCGAGTGTTCACCCTGATGCAGGCGGAGGCCAAGGCTAGTCCCTCAGTAGTGACAGGTCAGCTTTCTAGTGCTGGCACTCCTTTTACTGTATTGATTGACTCTGAGTCTACACACTCATTTGTTTCTAGTAAGGTGATTGATAGACTATGTAGACCTAGTGAGTATTGTGTTTCAGGGTTTGGGATTATTTTGCCTACAGGGGAACTGGTAGTATCTAGGAGGTGGATTAGAGCACTGCCATTGATAATTGATGGTAGGGAGTTATCAATAGACTTAATTGAGTTGAGTATGGAGGACTTTGATATGATTCTAGGTATGGATTGGTTGGTTAGATATGGAGCTACCATTGATTGCAGGAAGAAGATGGTGACTTTTGAGCCAGAGGGTGAGGATCCCATTGTTTTTGTGGGAGCGATGCATGGACCCCGCGTACCCAGGATATCGGCGTTGAGAGCCAGAGATCTATTATAGGGTGGATGCATAGGCTTTCTGGCTAGTGTGGTGGATACCACCAGGGTTTCATTAGTGGGACCGGAGGAGACCAGACTGGCTTGCGAGTTCTTGGATGTGTTCCCAGAGGACTTGCCAGGGTTTCCCCCGCGTAGAGAGATTCAGTTTGTTATTGAGTTGGCGCCAGGGACAGAGCCAGTGTCGAGGGCACCATATAGGATGGCACCTGTAACGACCCAAATTCGCTAATAAGGCTTAAGGGCCTTGATTAGTGTGCCTGGAGGGCATAATGGGATTTATATGTATGACTTTATTGAGTTAAATGCATGATTATGATTTAAAGCATGTTGTATGACTATTTGACTATTTGAGATGCATGACTATGTGTATTAGTATGCGTGTAGGCCCTGATTGTGTTGAAAGGGCATAACTGTAATTTTGGCCATTTTGGGCACAACTGTATTGATTTCTGTGATCTGTGACTCGAGACGATCCTAGGAAGAGCGGGTTAGCGAAAAATTCGAAGCGGAAATTTATACCCGGCTTGGGTCAGGCTTGGGGAGTTTAATTGGGAAGTTAGAAAATATATTAAGGTTAATCTTGATGATGAGGAATATATATACTTGGTGCTTAATCAGGTATTGGGTAGCAAGCGAGAAATTATTAGAGACACTCGAGGAATTAGTGGGAATTGGGTAAAATGACTAAAATGGCCCTACATGGACAAAAGGGTTTAGAATTAATAGGGAGGGCATTTTGGTCATTAAGCTTTTTAGAGATAAGTTAAATGAAGCATTATACTTAGTGGAATTGGTAGAAAAGAGTTATAAGGCTGTAGAAAAGAAGGAAAAAGGAAGAAAAAGAAAAGAGAGAAAAACAGTGGGATTTTTGTCTCAAAAGGTGCGGTTTGTGGGTCTCCCACCATTTTCCTTCATTTTTTCTTGGAGTTAAGCTCAGTGGAGAGCTAGGGTAGGCTGAGCATCAAGGATCCTAAGCTAGACTTGAAGATTGGCAAGGGATTAGCAAGAACACATCAAAAGTTGAGGTAAGTTTTTAGAAATTTTAGTTTTAGGGTTTGACTGGTTTGAGCTGTGTATTTAAGCTAAATTGATGGGGATTTTAGGGGATACAGGCCAAGGTTGAGGAGGAGCAAGCTAAGGAGGTCTAGGGTTGAACTCAAGGTTGAATTTCCATCCACGGTATGAATTCTAAGTCTTTAACTTTGATGTTTGACTGAATTTATGGGTTTAGGGTTGCTTATGGTAGATTTTGAGATTTGGGTTGCCTAAGCTTGGGTTATGAGTTCTTGGGATGCTTGGGATGTGTGGGAGGTGTTGATAAGTTTTTTTTTTGGGTTTGGGAAAGATTTGGACAAGTTTGGGGTTGAATTGGTTGAAAGAAATCGCAGAAAACGAAATTGGGTGTTGCCTGTCTATAGGCCCTGTTTCTCGGGATGTTCGGTTCTGCTTGTAGCGCTATAGCGCCCTCTTTAGAGCGATGTACTATTCCCAGAAAGGGGTTTTTGGGTTATTTTTGAGGGATTTCGACCTAAGGTTCGGGGTTCGATTCCACCACCTTGTTTTGTGGATCTAGGACTTCCCGGGGGGCTCAAGATTGGTCCCGAGGCTAGGTTTTGGACTTGAGGTTTGGTGATGACTTTGACCTGTGGATTTTGTTTAGGTGAGTGCTAGGGCTCGAGTGGGATCGTGCTCGAGGAGTCAAGTGATCAAAGCTATCGAATTGTAAGGAAAGAAAATGGTAGCACTCGAGAACAGGGCGTGGGCCCATAGTGTTATTGCAGGGCATGGCCCTAGACTGTATTACAAGCTTGGATATAACCTTATTTGAATTATCATATGTTTCAAGGATTATTTCAAATTGTACGATATGTGTAATTATAGTGAAATGAACGGCTAAGGCCGAGAGCGGCAAGGCCGAGAGTGGTGAAGGCCGGGAACGGCAGTGGGTCCGGAAGTAACACTTAGCACATGGAGTGCTTAAAGTCAGGCTAGGACCCAATGGATACGTGGGGTATCCTTACGGTGAGGACCGAGACCCCAAGTGTAACGACCCAAAATCGCTATTAAGGCTCAAGGGCCTTGATTAGTGTGCCTGGAGGGCATAATGGAATTTATGTGTGATTTTATTAGTTGAATGCATGGTTATGATTTAAAGCATGTTATATGACTAATTGAACATTGAGATGCATGACTACGTGGTTAGTATGCATGTTAGGTGAAATAATTATGCATGTGGACCCCGTTTGCATGATAGGGGTAAATTGGTAATTTTAGCCCGCTGAGGGCATATATGTGATAATTGTAATCCGTGATTTGTACCACGCGAGTGTGGTGTTATTATTGTGATGCAAGTGCCGAGACGGTCCTAGAGAGCTAGTTAACTCAAGAGTCGCAACGGGAATTCTATACCCGGCTCGGGAGGAGCCTAGGGGTACCTCGGGAATTTTATGGTTAAGTTGAGATTTAGCGGGTAATGGTTATTGGAGATTTAGTAACCTGGGTAACCATTAGTTACTGCTAAGAGTAACAAGTTTTAGAAAGAAAATGGTAGATATGAAATAGAAATGAAAGGACTTAAGTGCCCTTGAGGTTTAGGTAGGAAAGGTTAGGCAAGGAGGGGCAAAATGGTCATTTGGTTGGGAATTAGATAAATGGCAGCTGGGTTATATGGGGTACACGGTTTGGGGACTTAGTCATTTTGGTCTTGATAGAGTTTGAAGAGAAGAGAAAAGAGAGGGAAAAGCTAGGGCATGAAGAAGAAGAAGATGAGTGGAGGAGCTGAATTGGAGACCTAGGAGATGAAGGAAGCTTAGGGATGGATTCTCCATATGAGGTAAGGAATTTTGTACACATTTAAGGCTTGATTATGTTATGGGTTAAGAAATTTGAGCATGGTTTAAAGTTTGAACATTGAGTTTTTATTTTTCTGAAATTGAAATCAAGGATGTGGATTTTGGGGATTTGATTGTGTGTTTGGATGTCTTTGATGATGTTTATGGGTTGTTAGATGGTCTATTTGAAGTTTGAAATTGATTTTGAGGTTTGGGTATTGGTTTGGTATGATTTGGGAAGGTTTTAGCTCGGAGAAAACGCAAGAGAAAACCCAGAATTTCTGGGTCTGCGAAGGCGTGCCGCGGCACAGGTTTTTCGTGCCGCGGCAAGGGAGCCCCCGACTGATGGGTGCCGCGGCACAAGAAAGTTGTGCCGCGGCACAAGGCCAATTTCAGGATGACATTGTTGGCAATTTTAGGCCTTTGCTCCGGGGGTTCGGGGGATGTCTCCGGGGTGTTGTTTTAAGGTTTTAGAGGTCCCGAGAGTGCGAGATTGGTCCCGGGAAGTGGTTTTGGGTTGATTAGTATTGAGGGATGTTTCTTGTGTGTTGTGACTAGGTTGTTGGTGAGGCTCGTGCTAGTGGACCGTGCTCGCGGCTTTAGTGCATCAGGAGGCTCGGAATACAGGTAAGAAAACTATAACACCCGTAGGATAGGGCATGGGCCCATAGTATGATTGCGGGGCTCGGCCCTATGTTGCATGTTGCATGATGAGATGATTGCAGGGCACGACCCTATATTGCATCACATGTTAGGGTGCAGACTTAAATGAATTAATATTTGATTGCATTTTGTTGTGTTATATTATATGTGTGATTATAATGGAATGAACGGCAAGGGCCGAGAGCGGCGTAGGCCGGGTACGGCAGCGGGGCCGGAAGTAACACCTAGCACATGGGATGCTATAGTCAGGGCGGGGCCCGGTGGATACATGTGTTATGCTATAGTCAGGGCGGGGCCCGGTGGATACATGTGTTATCCTTACGGTGAGAACCGATACCCCAGGCTTCGGTAAGGCTCTGGGGCGGCATGGCCGTGTTTGCTTAGTCTAATGGTTGACTTGTTTATCTGTGGGCTATCTGATATGATTAACTATATATATTTGCATATGTTATGTTCTGCATGAGTTTTCTTGCTGGGCTTCGGCTCACGGGTGCTCCGTATTGCAGGTAGGGCAAAGACTGAGTCAACCAACCATGAGTACGGAGAGCGTGAAGCGACGCGTACATGTTTGGCCTGCCCGACTGCTTTGGTTGGGGGTTTATTCGAAAATGGCTGTAATAATCTATGATTTTTAGTACTGATCAACTGTAAACTTATTTCAAGATGTAAATAATTTTCAAACCCTATTTTGGGATCCCAATTGTTTAATACTAGAAGTTTTATTGAGTCAACGCATTTTCAAAGATTACAGCCTTAACTTTTATTAGTCACACTTTCGTTTCAAAACCTTGGTTAGCGAGTTAATTGCACATTGTTTTGTCTTAAAACTCACTTGGTAACGGCTCTAAGGAAGTAGGGCGTTACAACTTGGTATCAGAGCGAGCCAAGGTTTATTGGTTCTGGAGATCGACCGAACGTGTACGCTCGCTGTCAGTGACAAGCTCGACTCAGGGTTGGTTGGTATGATTGATTGACATGTCTGATTATATGATTGAATGCCCTGTTTGCCTGCTTATTTATATGGAGCATGAGGAATGAAATGACATATGCATGAGATGCTGTTGGGTTGGGCCCTTGATTATTGCATGTTGAGATTGATGCATGCTGATTAACATTATTATGTATGGGGAAGAATATTGGCATAATGATTTACATATTGAGCTATGTGGTCGATTGTTTAAGTTGAATCTGTATGTTATATCCGTTTATTTGCTTGTGTGAAGCATGTTGAGTGTGGATATACTTAGGGATGTTAAATCTGGTGGCTAAATATATGACATTGTGGATTTGACCTAGTATATGCTTGTGTGTGCATTATACCTGTGGATATTTGGACCTAGTGGTGGTTTGGTTCAGAGTAGGAACCACAGAGTTCAGGAGTTGGTCAGTTTTGACAGATGAACTCGAGTTGTTTGTTCCTAGAAGGGTTGGGGACCCGATATTGTGTTGGAAAGAGGGATTATAGATATAAGTTGGAGTTGAGATCTCTAGTTATCCCTGAGAGCAGCAGCAAAGGGGTCACTAGTGTGTGAGTAAGCTGTGGAGTTTGTTAGTTGAGATGGGATAGAAGAACAGCGGATTCTCTGGGGAGATGGCTGATTTAGATGTTTTAACAGTAAGGTTACCGGTGATGGTTTACTGTGAGGGATGGACAGAAAAGGGTATTAACTGAAAGGCTTAAAGGGTGTTAACCTCGGGTTTTGAGGAGAGTTCGAGTTGACAAGGAATTTATCAATAGATGAGCAGAGTTAATTCCACCCTTGGTTAAGAGGATGAGAGATCCTGATTAGAGGGTTGTGTTAAATATTGAGGCAGGGAGATGCCTGGATATGGTACTCGGGCGGAGGTACTGGCTTAATGGGTTGGAAAGAACCTAGATGATGAATGGTTAGAAGAGATTTTAAAGACATGATTAGAACCATGGAGACTGGTGGACTTATAAGTTTGGTTTGGACTGTTGGGGGTAACAACAGCGTAGATCAATGGGTTTGGTGAATTGGATAGTTCATTTTGGGAATTTATACTGATGGATGTATCTGGAATTGATGGCGACCCATTTAAGGATTTGAGATATTGAATAGTCTAAGGAGTTTGGGCTGTTCTGATGTAAGGATTTATCGCCTGTATGTGGATGGCAGAGAGAGCCATGTGGTTCGAGGAACTGATGGTTGATGATTAGAGCATGAGTGCTAGAGTCGCAGGGGCAGTGCTTCCTTTGATGGAATTAGTAAAGAGAGAATTGTGATAATCGAGTTGAAGGGACCCCGGATAGTGCTGTGGCCTCTAGATTCGCCAAGAAGGGCAGAAAGGTCTGATTGATAAGATGGTACTTTTAGTGCTAGAACGCAGCAAGGTTGGATTCTCAATTGTTGAGGTAGAAAGATCCCAGACAGTGCTTGGGCACCTAATTTGAGTTTGGAAAGAAACCTGAGTGAGAAGCTAGTTATCAACATGGCGATAGGAACTAGGGAGGTTATTGGTGTGCATGAGGGAGAGGATGCCACCTGAGAGGAGGTCAGGCAAGGGCATGACGTCTGCATGGAATGACTCGGTATGATAGGATGGATTTCCCGTGGTGAGGGAACGGAGAACTTGAATGCCTCGCTACATTCGTAGTTCGAGGACGATTCCTCGAGGATGAGTATTTGACAGAATGGTTTATGCTTTGGTCGTGTAACGAACTGGAAGGACTCGGTGTTGAGAATGTCCCGAGAGGGTGTTGGACATAGAGAGGAAGCCTCAAAGGTGTTATTCGAGAGGCTGAGGATAGTAACGCTTATTGAGAAGAAATTTGAAACTCTGGCAGATGGATCGGGATGCAAGTGATCAAGAAGTGCATAGCATATGATAGAGTTTGTCTTAAGGGAGCCTTAGCATGAGTCACAGTGAGAGAGCTAAGCAGTTAAGAAATAACCATGGATTGTAGAGGATATCATCTGTAGTACGTAAAGAGAGATTCGGGGGTACTTCAAGGTCGAACAACCGATAGGATTGGTATAAGGAATGTTGTAAAAGACGGTTTTGGCTGACAGAAAGTCTATTGAAACAATCGAAGGAAGTTGACCCTGGTGTAGCCAGTGTGTTATACTGCGGGGATTGTTAGCATCGTCGGGTTAAGACAAAAAGTTTAATGTTGGATACAAGATGGGACGATGTCCCCAAGAGTCGATCTATGACCTGGTTGTTACCAGTTGGAAACCAAGGACAGAGACATTTCGTGAATTGTCTAGTTTGCACCGGGTAGGGTGTGAGGAGTTGGTAACAAAGATTCTAGAATGGTTCGAGCTACAGCGGCATAGGTAAGTTCTTTAAGTAGAGAATACAAGAACGGTATGGACAAGTCCCCTTCAAGCTCACGAGCAGTACATGTGGATTACTCCTAGACGGAAATGGTGAGCAATGATTATGTGGAAGACGTTTGTATCCAGAAGGCGGAGTCTCAGGTAAGGTTCTACGGAGTGTTAGTTTGGGTGTCATCAGGAGTACTCAGTTTAGAGCTACAAGAAGAAAGGGCAGGTAAGAGAGGAATCGATCTGAAGCCGCAATAAGCTAATGAAGAACATTTGAAGAATAGAAAGCATCTCAGGACTGGTAAGCGCGTCATCTATTGCATAAGCACCTCCGGAGACAACTACATCAGAGATGAGGAGAACAGTAAAACTTGAGGTTAGACGGACTGAGTGGTGTCACATCAGAAAGAAATTCAGAAGACAAGGTAGGATTTGATTGGTTACGGACGATGATGGAATTTGCGTGTGTTTTGGTTAAGTAAAGAGTGATTACATAAAGGATCTGCTCTATGATGAGGGTATGGAATTGTGGGAGTGCATCACGGATTGTGCACGCCCAGGTGCAATTGACGCGAGGGTGGATTGAACCTTGCGGGAGACGACTGAATGGATCATGGTTGATACACTTAGAACGTTAAGTCGACTGTCGTGCATGGAATAAGGTACTTGGGTGTTGGGTATTAATAAGAAAGATAGCGTTGAGACACAGAGGTGGTGAAACGTAGCAGACAGATGATCAGTGTTTGAAATCCTCGAGTGGGCAAGGGGAGATATAATGGGAGGCGGAATTCCTAGCTGGGAGGCGTGTATCAGTCAAGGAATAACGCTATAGGCTGTAATGGAGTGGACAAGGCAACGACTGAGATATGCATGATGTTAGTAGGTAATGGTTAGCTGGTGAGTGTCACTGAGCTACGGAATTCGAAGAGTCGGCTTGGGTTGAAGCAGGGAAGGACCCTGCTAAGGTGGTACCAGTTGGGATACCAGGAATGGATGAAGGATCCAATTAGATTCGGTTTATGAATGAGAATTCTGAATGGATATCATTCCACCTCCTTGGGTACGTCGTACCAGGAGGGTCGAGCGGGTGACAGAATCTAGTGCTTTCCTTTGGACCCTGAGGGGTTAGGTGATGTGGTGGTGTGTCGTGGGGATGGACCACAATAGACCTTGAGTGAATTGTTTGGACGTGAAAAATTTTAACTCAGTTGAGTGAGTTCATGTTGTCGGGTCAAGTGGACTGGTTTCAGGGTAGAACGTCAATGATACGGATTTGAGACCCAATAGTATTTTAAATCTTGGAAAGAATCTAGAGAACGAAAAGAACAGAGTGGGAGCCTGGAGCTATCAGTTGATTGCAAGTGGAATGGCAGTCGGAAAGTTTATCGGATATCTTAAAGAATTAAGTGCTGAGTAGGTGAATACTTGAGGTATTAAGGGAAGTGTAATCCCTATTGAGTTGGCCATGGTGGCAAATGCTGGCGTCTTTTTAAAGTAACACGACATAGGACATGGTAAGAGGCGAAGGATAGTGAATACTACGATTTGGCATTGGTTCAGAGAAAACGTCAAAAAGGTTGTTGGAACTCTTAAGGCAGGAGTGTCTGCCTATTTGAAAGCATAAGAGCTGGTAAATTGTTAAATTACGAGGAAATAAAGCTCCAGAAGGAAAGAGTTGCATCTCTGCGTAATAACAGACGAGGATCTGTAAGGTATTCGGAGAAAGAAGGGAGAGTTCTGACTCTTGATTCAACATAAAATTCTGAAGTTGTACTAAGGGTTAGGCCAGCGGGGCCTACAAGTTGATCCCACCTGGTAGAGGTAATGACTTTTGAGTATATCTGGAATCAGGAATAAGACAATGAATTGGCCATTGTAATTTAGGCAGACCCTGAGGCTTCAGCAGGGTTGCGGGGTAAACAAGGAGCTATCGAGAGCATGGCTATTAGACAAAATCTTGAGGGGCAAGATTGTTACTCTTGTGAGAGGGTCATTGAAAAGTAAAGTAAAGGCGGTGGACCTTGGGATTTAGGGTCAGAGTTGCGGGTTTACTGACTGATGTGTTTGGATAAATTTCGAGGACGAAATTTTTATGAGGAGGGGATAGTTGTAACGACCCAAAATCGCTATTAAGGCTCAAGGGCCTTGATTAGTGTGCCTGGAGGGCATAATGGAATTTATGTGTGATTTTATGAGTTGAATGCATGGTTATGATTTAAAGCATGTTATATGACTAATTGAACATTGAGATGCATGACTACGTGGTTAGTATGCATGTTAGGTGAAATAATTATGCATGTGGACCCCGTTTGCATGATAGGGGTAAATTGGTAATTTTAGCCCGCTGAGGGCATATATGTGATAATTGTAATCCGTGATTTGTACCACGCGAGTGTGGTGTTATTATTGTGATGCACGTGCCGAGACGGTCCTAGAGAGCTAGTTAACTCAAGAGTCGCAACGGGATTTCTATACCCGGCTCGGGAGGAGCCTAGGGGTACCTCGGGAATTTTATGGTTAAGTTGAGATTTAGCGGGTAATGGTTATTGGAGATTTAGTAACCTGGGTAACCATTAGTTACTGCTGAGAGTAACAAGTTTTAGAAAGAAAATGGTAGATATGAAATAGAAATGAAAGGACTTAAGTGCCCTTGAGGTTTAGGTAGGAAAGGTTAGGAAAGGAGGGGCAAAATGGTCATTTGGTTGGGAATTAGATAAATGGCAGCTGGGTTATATGGGGTACACGGTTTGGGGACTTAGTCATTTTGGTCTTGATAGAGTTTGAAGAGAAGAGAAAAGAGAGGGAAAAGCTAGGGCATGAAGAAGAAGAAGATGAGTGGAGGAGCTGAATTGGAGACCTAGGAGATGAAGGAAGCTTAGGGATGGATTCTCCATATGAGGTAAGGAATTTTGTACACATTTAAGGCTTGATTATGTTATGGGTTAAGAAATTTGAGGATGGTTTAAAGTTTGAACTTTGAGTTTTTATTTTTCCGAAATTGAAATCAAGGATGTGGATTTTGGGGATTTGATTGTGTGTTTGGATGTCTTTGATGATGTTTATGGGTTGTTAGACGGTCTATTTGATGTTTGAAATTGATTTTGAGGTTTGGGTATTGGTTTGGTATGATTTGGGAAGGTTTTAGCTCGGAGAAAACGCAAGAGAAAACCCAGAATTTCTGGGTCTGCGAAGGCGTGCCGTGGCACAGGTTTTTCGTGCCGCGGCGAGGGAGCCCCTGACTGATGGGTGCCGCGGCACAAGGCCAATTTCAGGATGACATTGTTGGCAATTTTAGGCCTTTGCTCCGGGGGTTCGGGGGATGTCTCCGGGGTGTTGTTTTAAGGTTTTAGAGGTCCCGAGAGTGCGGGATTGGTCCCGGGAAGTGGTTTTGGGTTGATTAGTATTGAGGGATGTTTCTTGTGTGTTGTGACTAGGTTGTTGGTGAGGCTCGTGCTAGTGGACCGTGCTCGCGGCTTTAGTGCATCAGGAGGCTCGGAATACAGGTAAGAAAACTATAACACCCGTAGGATAGGGCATGGGCCCATAGTATGATTGCGGGGCTCGGCCCTATGTTGCATGTTGCATGATGGGATGATTGCAGGGCACGGCCCTATATTGCATCACATGTTAGGGTGCAGACTTAAATGAATTAATATTTGATTGCATGTTGTTGTGTTATATTATATGTGTGATTATAATGGAATGAACGGCAAGGGCCGAGAGCGGCGTAGGCCGGGTACGGCAGCGGGGCCGGAAGTAACACCTAGCACATGGGATGCTATAGTCAGGGCGAGGCCCGGTGGATACATGTGTTATGCTATAGTCAGGGCGGGGCCCGGTGGATACATGTGTTATCCTTACGGTGAGAACCGATACCCCAGGCTTCGGTAAGGCTCTGGGGCAGCATGGCCGTGTTTGCTTAGTCTAATGGTTGACTTGTTTATCTGTGGGCTATCTAATATGATTAACTATATATATTTGCATATGTTATGTTCTGCATGAGTTTTCTTGCTGGGCTTCGGCTCACGGGTGCTCCGTGTTGCAGGTAGGGCAAAGACTGAGTCAACCAACCATGAGTACGGAAAGCGTGAAGCGACGCGTACATGTTTGGCCTGCCCAACTGCTTTGGTTGGGGGTTTATTCGAAAATGGCTGTAATAATCTATGATTTTTAGTACTGATCAACTGTAAACTTATTTCAAGATGTAAATAATTTTCAAACCCTATTTTGGGATCCCAATTGTTTAATACTAGAAGTTTTATTGAGTCAACGCATTTTCAAAGATTACAGCCTTAACTTTTATTAGTCACACTTTCGTTTCAAAACCTCGGTTAGCGAGTTAATTGCACACTGTTTTGTCTTAAAACTCACTTGGTAACGGCTCTAAGGAAGTAGGGCGTTACACCAGGCTCTGGTAAGGCTTTTTGGGCGGCATGGCCGTGTTTGCTTAGTCTGATGGTTGACCTGTTTATCTGTGGATTACATGTTAACTATATGATATGCATATGCTATTTACTGTTTGAGTTTTCTTTCTGGGCTTCGGCTCATGGGTGCTCCGTGTTGCAGGTAAAGGCAAAGAAAAAGTCAACCAGCTATGAGTATGGAGAGCGTGGGGGCGGTGCGTACATGTTCGGCCTGCCCGACTGCTTTGGTTGGGGGCATTTTGAATATGGCTGTATTAACTTATTCTTTTGATAGTTAACCATGTGTAAATCTATTTTTGAGTTGTAAATATTTTATAAACCTTATTTTTGGGATCCCAGACGTTTGATACTTAATGTTTTCAATGAAACTAAGCATTTCCAAAGATTACAGCCTTAACTTCTGGTTTAGTCACACCTTTGGTTTTAGAAACCTCGTAGAGTCAGTTAATTGCACAATTTCCATTTTAAACTCACTTAGTAACGGCTCTAAGGTAGTAGGGCGTTACAGCACCGGCGGAACTAAAAGAATTGAAGATACAGTTGCAGGAGCTTCTAGATTTGGGGTTTATTAGGCCTAGTTACTCGCCATGGGGTGCTCCAGTTCTATTTGTAAAGAAGAAGGATGGAACTTTGAGAATGTGCATAGACTACCGGGAATTGAACAAGTTGACTATCAAGAACAAGTATCCCCTACCAAGGATTGACGACTTATTTGATCAACTGCAAGGTAAGACGGTGTTCTCAAAGATTGATCTTCGATCTGGTTATCACCAGCTGAGGATCAAGGATGAGGATATACCGAAGACGGCCTTCCGAACGTGGTACGGGCAATATGAGTTTCTGGTCATGTCATTTGGTTTGACCAATGCCCCAACAGCCTTTATGTTTCTAATGAATAGGGTGTTTAAGGATTTTCTGGATCAGTTTGTTATTGTCTTCATCGACGACATCTTAGTGTTTTCAAGTTCAGAGGCAGAGCACGAGCTTCTTCTTCGACAGGTTCTTCAAAGGTTGAGGGAGCATCAGTTATATGCCAAGTTTAAGAAATGTGAATTTTTGTTACCAGAAGTGACATTCCTTGGACATATCGTGGGTGCAGATGGGATTAAGGTGGATCCATCTAAGGTATAGGCGGTTAGGGATTGGCCGAGGCAAGGGAATGCCTCAGAGGTGCGGAGTTTTCTTGGTTTGGCAGGTTATTACAGACGGTTTGTAGAAGGCTTCTCTAAGATAGCGACACCAATGACAGAATTGACACAGAAGAATTTGAAGTTTATCTGGTCAGACAAGTGTGAAGACAATTTTCAAGAGTTGAAGCGATGACTTATTACAGCGCCTGTGATGAGTCTTCCTTTGGGGGAAGGGGAGTTTGTTGTTTACTACGATGCATCGAGGTTGGGTTTAGGCTGTGTGTTGATGCAGAATGAGAAGGTTATAGCTTATGCATCACGACAATTGAAGGAGTATGAAAAGCGGTATCCTACCCATGATTTGGAGTTAGCAGCAGTGGTATTCGCACTGAAGATTTGGCAACATTACTTGTATGGGGAGAAGTGTGAGGTGTACACTAATCATAAGAGTCTGAAGTATTTCTTTACACAGAAGGACCTGAACATGAGACAGAGGCGTTGGCTTGAGTTGGTAAAGGACTATGATTGTGATATTCTTTACCACCCGGGGAAAGCCAATGTGGTGGCAGATGAATTGAGCCGAAGAGGCCCAGGTCAGTTATATAGTTCCATTCAGATCTCAAGAGAGTTAGCTGATGAGATGGTTAAAGCGGGGATAGAGTTGGTGGTAGGCCGGATGGCCAATATTACTCTGCAGTCGACCCTGCTAGAGCGAATCAGAGAGGGACAGTTGGCAGATGCTCAGTTACAGGGGATTAAAGAGAATGTCTTAGCAGGAGTAGCTATAGACTATTCTATATCTGAGGTTGGTTTGCTTCGGTATCAAGGACGGATTTGTGTTCCAGCTGATGAAGGAATCAGACGAGGGATACTAGATGAGTCTCATACGATGCCGTACTCACTTCATCCGGGTACCACGAAGATGTACCAGGATTTACGGATGTTATATTGGTGGCCTGGGATGAAAATGGATGTGGTGGAGTACGTAGCCAGATGCTTAACCTGTGAGTAGGTGAAAGCTGAGCATCAATGACCAGCAGGGTTGCTTTAACCTTTGGGTATTCTCGAGTGGAAATGGGAGGACATTACAATAGATTTTGTGGGAGGTTTACCCAGAACAGTGAGGTTTCATGACTCGGTGTGGGTGATAGTGGACAGATACACCCAGTCAGCCCATTTTCTTCCTCTAAGATCGACATATACTATGGATCAGTATGCTGAGTTGTATGTGAGAGAGATCGTACGTCTCCATGGGGTTCCTAAGTCTATAGTGTCAGACCGGGATCCCATCTTCACTTCCAAGTTTTGGAGTGGTTTGCAGAAGGATTTAGGGACTCAGTTAAAGTTTAGTACAGCCTTTCATCCTCAGAGTGATGGACAGTCTGAGAGGAGGATTCAGGTGTTGGAGGATATGCTCAGAGCGTGTGTGATTGACTTTGAGGGTTCATGGAGTAAATATCATCCGTCGATTGAATTTTTGTATAACAATAGTTACCAATCAACGATTGGAATGGCTCCCTATGAGTTGCTGTATGGGAGGAAGTGTAGATCACCCATTCATTGGGATGAGATGAGTGAGACGAGGTATATGGGGCCATATATGGTTCAGAGGACAAGTGAAGCTATAGAGAAGATTCGAGCTAGAATGCTCGCTTCTCAGAGCAGTCAGAAGAGCTACGCTGATCCCAAGCGTAGAAATGTGGAGTTCCAGGTTGGGGACCACGTGTTTCTTCGAGTTTCACCATTGCGAGGGGTAAGGAGGTTTGGTAAGAAGGGAAAGCTAAGCCCTAGATTCATTGGACCATTTGAGATCTTGGAAAGGATTGGTCAAGTGGCGTACAGGTTGGCCTTACTGCCATCATTGTCAGGAGTCCATGACGTATTCCATGTTTCTATCTTCTGGAAGTACGTCTCAGATGTGACTCACGTGTTGAGGTATGAAGACTTGGTATTGCAGTCAGACCTAGCGTATGAAGAGCAACTGGTTTAGATCCTGGATCGGAAAGATAAAGTATTGTGGAATAAAACGATTCCTTTTGTTAAAGTGTTGTGGAGGAATAGTAGGGTCGAGGAGGCGACCTGGGAGCTTGAGACATCGATGCGGGATCAATATCTCGAGTTATTCAGCTAATTTTGAGGACGAAATTCTCATTAGGGGGGGATAGTTGTAACGACCCAAATTTACTAATAAGGCTTAAGGGCCTTGATTAGTGTGACGGGAGGGCATAATTGGAATATATGTGATTTAATGATTAAAAGTATGCTATGTGACTATTTGAATATCTGAGATGCATGACTATGTGTATTAGTATGCATGTAGGCCCTGATTAGGTTAGAAAGGGCACAATTGTAATTTTGGCCCGTTGAGGGCATAACTGTATATATACGTGATAATTGTTGAGACCACATTATTATGTGGATATATTTGTGATCTGAGATTCGAGACGATCCTAGTGAGCGGGTTAGCGAAAAAGTCACGGCGGGGATTTATACCCAGCTCGAGGCGAACCTGGGGGTATAAATGGGAATTTAGAGAATATATTGGGGTTAATTTTGACATTGAAGAATATAATTCATGACTAGCTAAGTGTCGGGAAGTAAGCGGTAAATATTAGAGACACTTGAGCAATTAGCGGGAATTGGATGAAATGACCAAAATGCCCTCGGTGGATTATAAGATTTAGAATTAAAGGGGAGGGTATTGTGGTCATTTGGCATATAAAGGATAGGTATAACTCAGGTTTTATGCCTTAGTGGGAAATGTAGAAAGGGCTGGAAATTCTGAAGGAAAGAAAGGAAAGAAAAAGAAGGGAAAGAAAAGGGAAAGGAAAACACGGTATTTTTCAAGGTCGATTTGGCTTTCCCCCATCAGTTCTTGAGGTCTTTTGGAGCATAAACTTAGGAAGAGTTTGGGCAAGAGCTAGAGGCTAGGATCCCTGTTCTAGCTTGAGGAATTGGTAGAGCAGTTCATTCAGTTGAGGTAAGACTTTGAAGTTTTCTTCAGTTTCTGGTTTTGGTGTTGAACTATGATGTCTAAGCTGAATTTGATGGGCTCTAGGGAATTCAAGCTAAGGGTTTGAGGAGGAGTAAGCCAAGGAGGTGTAGAGGCTAACTTAAGGTCAAATCCCCATTGAAGGTAAGAAATTCTAGCTCTAAATTCTGAGGTTTTGGTTGTTTTGCTGAAGTTTCTGAGTTTGAGGTTCAACCATGGTGAATTTTGGGATTAGGGGTGCATGTGTTTAAGTTTTGTATGGTTGGGATGCTTGGGATGAGTTAGACATGTTAGTAAGCTTGATTCTAAGTTTGGTGGAAGTTTGGAGAAGTTTTCGTAAGGTTTGGCTCGGGGAAAATTGAAGGAGGGAAAAACAGCATTTGTTGTTCTGTGACTAGCGCTACAGCGCTAACCTTTGGGCGATGTAGATCTATGCCATTTTCCCTGGGACGATTTTGGGCACTGCTTGTAGTGCTGTAGTGCCCTCCTTAGTGTGCTGTAGCTCTACCCTGTTTCCCAAAAGGGGCTTTTGAGTTATTTTCAAGGGTTTTTGCCCAGGGGTTCGGGGTTCGATTCCACCACCCCGTTTGGTGGAATTGGGGTTTCCCGAGGGCTCGGGATTGGTCCCGAGGCTAGGTTTTGGACTTGAGGTTTGGTGATGATTTTTATCTATGGTTGTTACTAGGTGTGCGCTAGGGCTCAAGAGGGATCGTGCTCAAGGATCAAAGTGAACGAAGCTAGCGAATTAAATGGTAAGAAAACTGCACCCGGTTATATGTTTGTGATGGGACTAAGTGCTCCTGATATCTATATAATTTCAAAGATGGTATTATGCCATGGGACATGTGATAAACGGCCTAAGAGTTCCGTATATAATTTTTGCGCACAGGGCGCGGCTTGGCCACTGGTAGCCGGGACAGCTTAATATTCACTAAGCTCGGTTTAAGCGGGCCGGAGTCAGTGGGATAAACAGAGGGTGCGGCCTAAGGGCTCTTACCCTAGTTATCATTTTTGGATTGATTATTGATATGAGTTGATATATTTGGTATGATGAACACATGATTGTCATGAATGCTTAAACTGATTAAGTGCATGCTTATGCGATATGAGATATTTGACTGTCTGTTGATTGATTATGCTCTGTTATTGTGTTTTCTTGCTAGGCCTTGGCTCACGGGTGCTACGTGGTGCAGGTAAAGGCAAGGGAAAATTGGACCAACCTTGAGACGGAGAGCTGCGGGGCTGAATGTACATAGCCAGCTGTTCGGCCACCATGGCCGAGGAGTGGATCAGGACAAGGAATGTTTAACAATCCGTTTTTCCTTAGAGTGGCTAGCATTTAAATCTTGAATCTTTGTAAATGGTTTTAATCTTATTTTTTTGGGGATCCCGTGTAAACAGAAAATGTTATTTATAAGAAATGGGGCTTTTGAGACCAAAATATTTTAACCCTAGTTCCATTATAGTTTCAGTAACACGTTTTTAATTAAATGACTTGATTAGCAAGTCTAGCACTTTCATAAACACACAGTGTAATGGTCTTGGCTATCCAGGGTGTTACAAATATAGTATCAGAGTAATACGGTCCTAAAGAGTCTGTGGTAAGTGCTAACAATTAAATTTCATCGCCAAGAGAGGAGCTCGACTCATTTTACTGTAAGTGTTAAATTCTTACTTATGTGAATTTTTTCTTTTGAGTTTATGCACATAGTAGTACTAGCTTGAGAAGCTTGACATATATAGTAACTCCCTAGGTAGCTAAGACCGTTATACTGTGTGTTTATAAAGGTGCAAGACTTGCTAATCAAGTCACTTAATTAGAAACGTGTTACTGAAACTATAATTGAATTAGGGTTAAAAGATGCATTTCATTTAAATAAACATTTTATACATGGGATCCCAAAAGAAATAGAGTTTAAAAGAAAGTTTACAAAATTCCAGGATATATGTACAACTACTGGCCATTCTAAGGGCAAAACATACATTTAGGCTTTCCCCGTCCTGTACCACTCCTCGGCTATGGCGGTCGATTAGCTGATTATGTACATTCAGCCTCAAAGCTCTCCAACTCAGGACTGGTCCACCTTGCCCTTGCCTTTACCTGCACCACGTAGCACCCGTGAGCCAAGGACCAGCAAGAAAACTATAATACAGAGTATAAACGATAAACAACAGTCACATATTTTATGAATCATCAATCAGATACAAACAGATCATATTGCTCATGTAAATAGTGATATCAATTTGCAAGCCAACAATCAGATTAACATCAATAAACATTTCACACAATAACTAGGGTCAATGCCCTTAGGCCGCACCCTCTATATAAGTCACTATCTTCGGCTCACTTACGCCGAGCCTAGTGTTCAACCCACTTACTCTGGCTCGCTTAGGCCAAGCTCAGTAATATTTGATTAACCTCAGGTACCAATGGCCGAGCCACGTCCTGTGCGCAAATATTGATTCTGGCACTCTTAGGTCGTTTATCACATGTCACCATGGCATAATACCATCTATGACATCATATAAAAGTAAAGGGAGCTCTTAGTCCCAACATAACCACATAACCAGGTGCAGTTTCTTACCTTTTATTCCGATAGCTTTGATTAGTGAAATCGACCTTCAAGCGCGTTCCCGTCTGAGCCCTAGCGTACACCTAGTCACATCCATAAATTAGAACCATCACTAAACTTCAATTCTGCAACCTAAACTTGGGACCAATCTCGAGCCCTCGAGAAGCCCTAATTCCACCAAACGGGGTGGTGGAATCAAACCTCGAGCCCCCGAGAAAAAGCCCTAAGAAATTACCCCAAAATCCACTTCTGAAGGTAGGGTAGTGCTACAACGGCACAGAGTGGGTGCTACAGCACTACAAGCAGAGCCAAAATACCCCTGGAAACCCAATCCTAGCGTTGTAGCGCTAGCCTTAGGGCGCTACAGCGCTACATACAGCAAACTTATCACACTGAGTTTTCTCCTTAAAATTTCCCCGAGCCAAACCTCCCTAAAACTCCTCCAAACTTCAACCACACTTCAAAATAGACCTACCATCTTCTACACCTCATCCCACATGACCCAATAACACTAAATTTGGCCACATGCACCATCAATCACAGAAAAAACCATGTTTGAGCTTGAAGCTCAAAAACTCAACAAACAAAAAAAACAAAAACAGCCCAGAAACTCAAGTGACCAAGTCCAGAATTGTTACCTTTAGTGTAGAATTCGACCCTAGGTTGCCCTTAGTGCCCTTCCAGACTTTAGCTCCTCAATTCCCAAAGCTCAATTCCCTTAATTTCCATCCAAAACTCATGTTTAGAAATCTATTTCAACAAAATTCAGAAACTCAAGAACAACCTTTAAACTTTACCTTAATTAGGTGACTAACTCCTGATAAATCCTCAATATTTATCAAAGATCCTAGCCCCAAGCTCCAGCCTAAAGTTCCTCTGAATTATTGCCTCAAAAATCTTCAAGGAGTTGTGAAGAATGGCCAAACCTAGAGAGAGAAAGAGGTTAACTTATTTGTTCTGTTTTTTCTTTCTTTCTTTCCTTCTTCTTTTCTTTTCTTTCAGCTTCCACTTGTTTCTACACTTCCCACTAAGTCAATAAAGGTTGAATATCACTTATCCATTTTTAAATCAAATGACCATATTTCCCTCCCAATTATAACCAAACCTTTAAGTCATTCTAAGGGCACTTTGGTCATTGCTCCCAATCCCCACTAATTCCTCGAGTGTCCCTAATAATTACCACTTACATCCCGACACCTAACTAATCATCAATTACTTTCCTTAATGTCAAATAGCATCAAATATATTTCCCAAATTCCAGAAATACCCCCAAGCTCCCCCGAGCCGAGTATAAATCCCCACCGTGAATTTTTTGCTAAACCGCTCACTAGGATCGCCTTGAGTCATAAGCTGCAAATATATCCACATAATAATGTGGTCTCATCAATTAATCACAAATAATTACATTTATGCCCTCAACGGGCCAAAATTATGAATATGCCCTTAAAATCTAATCGGGGCCTACATGCATACTAATACACATAATCATGCAACTCATATCTCCAAATAATCATATAAGCATGCTTATCACATAATCATGCATTTAATTACTTAAATCACACATAATCCAATTATGCCCTCCCGACACACTAATCAAGGCCCTTAAGCCCTGTTAATGATTTTGGGTCGTTACAGATATCTAAGTGTAAGCCTCTAGCTAAAAACTTGATAAGGTTAATTCATAGTTGATTTAAATATTTGGATAGAAGGGATCCATTGTTTGAAAGATTTTGGAAACAACATCCACATGTATTTGAGGGAAGCATCGATCCAGTCGAGGCAGAAGAGTTGGTTAGTTGCAGGGAGAACATCCTAAACATGATGAGAGTTCAAGGAAATGACGAGTGGTCTGTTTTCCTATATGCTAAGGAAGGATGCCCGCATCTTGTGGGATGTGATGTAACAAGCACATGATGTGAATACTATGGACTGAGATGGGTTCAAACAAGTTTTCACTAATAAGTATTATAACTCTATCGCTCTAGCTGATGGATAAATTCATCAGATAGGATTCAGGGAGTCTCACTATTACTAAATACGCATAGAAGTTTAATCAGAAAGAAACCCAAACTTTTATTATTTCACCAATGATGGCTTGAGGGATGTTGCAGCATGGGTGTCTAGGGTACCTAGTGAACATGGACGATGATGCTCAAGAAGCAGATAAGAGGCCTGAAGAAACAAGAATAGTTCTTGAATTCCTTAACATCTTCCTTGGAGAGATATAGGGTTACCACCGCACAGGGAAATTGAGTTCGTGATAGATCTTATGCCAGGGACAACACCAGTATCTCGAGCACCATACAGAATGGCACCAACAGAATTGAAAGAGCTCAAGACATAGTTAGAATAATTACTCAATCTAGGTTTTATCAGACCGAGTTACTCTCATTGGGGTGCACTGGCTCTATTTGTCAAGAAGAAAGATGGTTCCATGAGGATGTGCATCGATTATCGAAAGCTAAACAAGGTGATATAAAGAACAAGTATCCATTTCCAATGATTGATCTACTTCAGGGGACAAAGGTGTTTTCTAAAATCAATATTCGATTGGCACCATCAGTTGAGAATCAAGAATGAAAAGACATAATGAAGACAGCTTTCAGAACCATATATGGGCATTACAAATTTCTAGCAATGTCCTTTGGAATCCAAATGCACCAGCAACTTTTATGGACCTCATGAATCGAGTTTTCAAGGATTAGTTTTTCATCGTGTTCATAGAATGCATACTAGTATACTCTTACTCAGAGAAACATGAGGAGCACCTACATTATCTTTGCAACAATTGAGAGAACATCAGTTGTATGATATGTACAAGAAATGTGAGTTCTGGTTGTCTAAGGTTGTATTTTTGGGACACATTGTCACTAATGGGGGAATCAAGGTTGATCCTACTAAGGTTCCCACAGTGAAGGTGTAACGATCCAAAATTACTAATAAGGCTTAAGGGCCTTGATTAGTGTGCCGAGAGGGCATAATTGAAAGTTATGTGAATTAATGGTGTGATATGCATGATTATGTGAAATGCATGTTTATGAGAATTGGATAAGAATGTGGGCCCTGTTTAGTTGCAAGGGCATAATTGTAATTTTGGCCCATTAGGGCATAAACATGATTATTTGTGATAAATTGTTAGGACCACATTATTATGTGGATATATGTGCTTGCAGTCTTCTTACGAAACGATCCTAGGGAGCAAGTAGCGGGAAAGTCACAACAGGACCCGGTACTTGACTTAAGGCAAGTCAAGGGGTATCTCAGGTATTGGATGGTTATTTGAGTTATCGGGTTTGGAAATAAATAATTGGAGATATATTTGAGGTTAGGAAGTCTAGGTGGAAATACTGGGGAATTTTACCATTTTGCCCTCGGGGACGTTTTCAGTACCCCGAGCCTTGGGATTGACTTAAGTACCTAAGGATAGACTAAGTAAATTTTAGAAAGCAGTGGAACAAAAGCTAAATCGACCCTTCGCTCTCTCTCTCATTCTCTCTTAAGGACAACTTCTAAAAACAAAGGGGATTTGGCTGGAATACAGTGATTTGAGCTGAGGATTTGGAGGATTAACTCAGTGGAAGCTAGGGAAACTAACTAGAATTTAAGGTAAGCTGTAAGTTTTATGTCTGGTGGTTAGAATTATGTGACTTTGGTTGAATTCTAAGAGATTTTTGGGCTTTGAAATTGAAGCTAGGAACTCGGGAGTTAGCTCAAGAATAGCTTGGAGAATTGGTTCTGCAGTGAAGGTAAGCTCAGAATTATGATTTAATGCTTGAATTCTGGTGTTTTTATGGCTGGTTTGAGCGTTCTTGAGTTTGTGGGTTCAAAGATTGAAATGTTGTTTTGATGATTTTGTACCCTAGATTTTTGCTGGGTTTTGCTGTTGGAAGCATGTTAGAGAGTTGTGATAATTGAATTGTGTTATTGGGAAATTTTAGGGTGGATTTGGATGAGGTTTGAATATTAAAAATGGTGGCTTTTCTAGGTTCGCGGGGCTGGGCTGCGGCTCTGTTCTAGAGTGTCGCGGCCCTACGGAGCAAGGAAGAGCTAGGGGGGCTCTACGGTAGGCGAGCACTGCGGCGCCACAGGGCAGGGCTGCGGCGCGTGTCTGTGATCAAAGAGACCTAGCCTCTACTTTTGGGGGCGAGCCACGGCGCAGGATTTTAGGGCTGTGGGCCTAAAGGGCATTTTTTGCCAAATGGAGGTTTTAAGCGCGGGGACCTAACCTAGGGTGCTCGGGATCGATTCCACCACCATGTTTGGTGGAATTCGATGTTCCGAAAGCTAGAACTTTACTCGGAAACCTTTATTCAAATATTAATGGAATTCCTTATTTTGGTTGTGACTAGGTAAAAGCTAGGGCTCGGGAAACAGATCGTGCTCAAGGGGCATCTCTTGTAATCAGAGAGTTTGGAAATTAACGGTAAGAAAACTGCACCCGATTGTGGATTTGTATTGGGACTAAGGGTTCCCTGTTTTGTATGCTTTTTAATAGGATGGTATCATGCCATATAAATAGTAAACGAATGGCCTAAGAGCGCCAGAGTTTACACTTGCACACAGGGCGCGGGTCGGCCACTGGTAGCTGAGGACAGCTTATTATGCACTGAGCTCGGTTTAAGCGGGTCGGAGTCAGTGGGATAAATTGAGGGTGCGGCCTAAGTTGTCGACCCTAATTATCATGTGATTGTTATTATTCTGATGAATATGATATGCCAATTATTTGAATGTCAGATTGTTAGTTTGTTGATCGTTATTATTAAATAGGTGAATGTTGTGTACTGTTGAGTGTCTGGTTGTGTCTTGTGAGATAGATGGATATTAATATTGATTGTGTTTTAAATATTATGTTTTCTTGCTGGGCCTTGGCTTATGGGTGCTACGTGGTGCTGGTAAAGGCAAGGGTAAGACGAGCTGACCATGGGTTGGAGAGCTCTAGGGGCGAGGTGTACATTGTCAGCTACTCGGTCGCCACGGTCGAGGTATTGTACAAGAACGAGAACCTAAAACGTGTATTTTTTTCATTAGAGTGGCTTGATTGTTTATAAAGTTTGGAAATTCTGGAATTACATTATTTAAACCCTGTTTTGTGATCCCATGTACCAAACACCTATTTTAATGAAAATTATTCGTTCACAACAAAAATATTTTAAACCTAGCCTATTTGTGTCATTAGATTCACGTTTTTATCTAAACGGCTTGATTAGCAAGTTTCGCACTATTTCAAACACACTGTGTAATGATCTTGGTTATCCAGGGCGCTACAGAAGGAGTGGCCAAGACCGAAGAATGCCTCTGAGGAAAGAAGTTTTTGGGATTAATAGGGTATTACAAGAGATTTATGGAAGGGTTCTCGAAAATAACTACACCGTCGACAAAACTAACGAGAAAGAGTCTAAAGTTTACCTGGTCAGAAAAGTGTGAGCAAAGCTTCCACGAATTCAAGAGCCGACTTATATTGGCACCCGTACTCATATTACCATTGGATGAAGGACAATTTGAGGTGTACTATGATGCATCAAAGCAAGGGTTAGGTAGTATACTGATGCAATATGGTAAAGTGATTGCTTATTCTTTGAGGCAATTGAACGATTATGAACAAAGGTATCCGACACACGACCTAGAATTAGCTGCGGTGGTGTTTGCATTGAAGATTTGGCGTCATTACCTGTATGGGGTGAAATGTGAAATCTACACAAATCACAAGAGCCTAAAGTATTTCTTCATGCATCAGGAATTGAACCTGAGGCAAAAGAGGTGGTCAAAGTTAATCAAAGATTATGACTGTGAGATAATGTATCACTCCAGTAAGGCCAATGTAGTAGTTGATGCTCTTAGTCGCAGAGGTCCGGTAGTAGTTTCTGCTTTACAAGGAATATTTGGAAAGATTCTAGAAGATATGGAATGAGCGGGTATAGACCGGATCACAGGGCAACTTGCTAAGGTTACACTTTAATCTACCTTGTTAGAGAGAATCAAGGAATGATATACTGTAGATAAGAGGTTTAAGTGAACAAAAACAAGAAATCCATAATGGGAATGCCAAAGACTACATTGCATCAGACACAAGACTAACAAAATATAGGGGACGTGTTTGTGTGCCTGATAGCGAGGAACATAAAAAGAAGATTGTGGCCGAAGCCCATTGTAACCCGCTAGATAGCCAAGACCGTTACACTGTGTGGTTGTAAAGGTGCAAGACTTGCTAATCAAGTCATTTAATTCAAAACGTGTTACTGAAACTATAGTTGAACTAGGGTTAAAAGATTTTGGTCTCAAAAGTTGCATTTCTTATAAATAATCATCTTCTTCTTACATGGGATCCCAAAAGTAATAATTTTAAGACTGTCTACAAAAGATTCAAGATTTAAATACAGTGATTAGCCATACTAAGGCAAAACAGACAATTAAGCATATCCCGTCCTATTCCACTCCTCGGTCGTGGCGGCCGAACAATTGACTATGTACATTCATCCCCACAGCCCTCCATCTCAGGATTGGTCCAAATTTCCTTTGCCTTTACCTGCACCACGAAGCATCCGTGAGCCGAGGCCCAGCAAGAAAACACAATAACCGAGCACAATCATTCAATAGACAATCAGATAACTCATATCGCTTAAGCATGTACTCAACAGTTTAAGCATTCATGTTAATCAAGTATTCATCATACCAAGTATATCAATTCATATCAATAATCAACCCACATATGATAACTAGGGTTAATTCCCTTAGGCTACATCCTCCATTTTTCCACTAACTCCGGCCCGCTTAAACCGAGATCAGTGAATATTAAGTTGTCCTCGGCTACCAGTTACCGAGCCGCGCCCTGTGCGCAAGTATAATTTACAGCACCCTTAGATCATTTATCACATGTCCCATGGCGTAATACCATCTATGACATTATACAGATATCGGGAGCACTTAGTCCCATCACAAACACATAACCGGGTGCAGTTTTCATACCTTTGGATTTGCTAGCTTTGTTCGTTTTGATCCTCAAGCAAGATCCCTCTTGAGCCCTAGCACACACCTATTCACAACCATAGATCAAAATCATCACCAAACCTCAAGTCCAAAAGCTAGCCTCGGGACCAATCCCGAGCCCTCGGGAAGCTCTAATTCCACCAAACGAGGTGGTGGAATCAAACCCCGAACCCCCGGGCAAAAACCCTTGAAAATAACCCAAAAACCCTTTTCTGGAAACAGGGTAGCGCTACAATGCTCTTTGGAGGGCGCTACAGCGCTACAAATAGAACCTAAAAATTTCCCAGGAAACATGGCCTAGCACTACAGCGCCCAAAGGCTAGCGCTGTAGCACTAGTCACAGAACAACAACCCTGAAATTTTTCCTTCTTCGATTTTCCCGAGCCAAACCTTACCAAAACTTTTCCAATATTTAACCAAACTTAAAAGCAAGCTTATCAACATGTCTAACACATCCAAATGACCCAACCACATAAAATCTAAGCACATGCCCTCCAAATCCCAAAATTCACCATGGCTGGACCTCAAACTCAGAAACTCAAAAACTCAACAAAACAATCAAAACAATCAAAACCTCAGGATTTTAGAGCTAGAATTTCATACCTTCAATGGAGATTCGACCTTAAACTAGCCTCTACACCTCCTTGACGTACTCCTCCACAAATCCTCAACTTTAATTCCCTAGAATTCCCATCAAATTCAGCTTAGAAATCTAGTTCAACAGCAAAACCAGAAACTGAAGAAAACCTTGAAATCTTACCTCAAATGGATGAGTAACCTCTACTAATCCTCAAGCTTAACTCAGGAACCCAATTGCTAAGCTTGACCTAGTACTCCTTTGAACCTCAGCTCCAAATGACCCCAAGAAATGGTGAAGAAATCCCAAACCGAGAGAGAGACAAAAAATAGACTTCTACTTCTTTTTCCTTCTTTCCTTCCTTTTCTTCAGACTTCTATTTCTTTCTACACATCCCACTAAGGCATAAAGCAGAAGTTATACTTATCCCAGCTTTTAACTCAAATGACCAAAATACCCTCCCTTTATTTCTAAGCCTTTAAATCAACCTAGGGGCATTTTGGTCATTACACCCAATTCCCACTAATTCCTTGAATTCCTCTAATATTTACCACTTACTTCTCGATACCTAACTAATCACCAATTATATTCCTCAATGTCAAAATAGACTCCGATATATTCTCTAAATTCCAAAAATGCCCCCAGGCTCGCCCCGAGCTGGGTATAAATCCCTGCCGTGACTTTTTCACCAACTCGCTCACTAGGATCGCCTTGAGTTACAAATTATAAATATATCCACATAATAATGTGGTCTCATTAATATATCACATATATATACAATTATGCCCTTCTAACCTAATCCAGGCCTACATGCATACTAATACACATAGTCATGCATCACAGATATTCAAATAGTCATATCACATGCGTTTAATCATTAAATCACATATAATCCAGTTATGCCCTCCCGGCACACTAATCAAGGCTTTTAAGCCTTATTAGAAAATTTGGGTCATTACACCCATACTACATAAAATTCAGTTCACCCCAGGACCACTGTAATGTATCATGATTTAAAGGCATTATATTGGTGGTCTGGATGAAGAAATAGGTAGTGGGTTATGTGACGAAATACCTAAATTGTCAACATGTCAAGGTAGAACAACAAAGCCTTGCAAGATTGCTTCAACCGTTGAAACTTTCAGAGTGGAAATGAGAAGAGATGTCTATGGATTCTGTGATAGGATTACCTAAGACAACAAAACAGCATAATTCAATTTGGGTAATAGTGGATTGGTATACAAAGTCCGCCCATTTTCTACCGGTACGCATGGCCTTTTCCTTAGATCAATTTGCTTAACTTTATATGAACGAGATAGTACGATTGCATGGAATATAGTACTCCATTGTATGTGATTGAGATGTTCGATTTACATCATCGTTTTGGGAAAGTTGCTAAGAGCAATGGGAATTTAGTTATAGTAAAGTACCTCTTATCATCCAGAGACAGATGGACTGACAGGGAAAACGAATCAGATTTTGGAGGATATGTTGAACAATGTGTTATAGATTTTCAAGGATCATGGACCAGATACCTGCCACTGATTAAGTTTTCCTATAACAACAATTATCAGTCTACCATCGGGGTAGCAC
Organism: Humulus lupulus; assembly: GCF_963169125.1. Taxonomy (NCBI): domain Eukaryota; kingdom Viridiplantae; phylum Streptophyta; class Magnoliopsida; order Rosales; family Cannabaceae; genus Humulus; species Humulus lupulus. The sequence goes on along the minus strand of NC_084794.1, from coordinate 150,768,789 downwards.
CTTGTGGGATGTTGTATAGAAGAAAGTGCAGGTCCCCACTTCATTGGGATGAGCTGGGTGAAAGCAAGCTTCTTGGGCCAGATGTTGTTCAACGTACCAATGAGGCTATTTAAAGGATCAGAGCTAGAATGATCACAACTCAGAGCAAACAAAAATCTTATGCAGACCTGAAGCAAAGACTGTTGGGTTTTATGCCCTTATAAAACCATGTCGGACATGTAATGCGATTTTATATTGTCAATAAAAGTAGTAGAAATAATTTAGTTTGACAACCATGTTCCTTGTTTGTTTTATTACATAATTATTGAAATAATACAAACATTTATAAATCCTGAACATATGGATAGTTACAATTATAGTGACTAAGTCACAGTGGATTATAGTTGTAATTATATGTTCAAAAGAACGAGTCCTAAGATTAGATCAATGCATTGGATTTTCACTGATTAGGCAATCTACGATATGATCTACTTACACATTCGGGGTATGATGTCTTGTCCAAGGCATTGACCAAGTAGATAAGATTGGATGTATTTACATTGGACTAGGACCGATATTGATTATTGATTAATAAATAAGTATCGTTGTTATTGAATCTAATCAATGTCACAACGTTGACTATAGGTAAAGTCAATCTTCATTATGAATGATAATATTTTTCTAATTATATTATTTAAATCTTTTGACTTGATCGTTACCAGCTTACCCTATGGTCTAGCCCATACTTACATCTTGGAGATTTAGTAGTGTAATTAAGTGGGAGTACTATTCATAGATATGAAATCTATAACTTCTATATGAGAAGTGAAAAGATGATTTCCGTAATTGCTTTATTCAAAAGGTTAAATGATTGAGATTTAATTTCTGTGATTAAGTTCACGAAATATCATTTATAAGGATCTTAGTGAGAGTTAAGGATAAAATACTGATGATGGGTAAAAAGGTAATTTGCACCAAGCTCGTTAGTAATTCGTCGATAGATGATTGACTGACTGTAATGGTTATAACAATGGATATTGTATTTGCGGTTTGGAAAATACGTTCTACGAATTCAAAAGTTCAATTCTGAGTCTATAGTAGAATCACAAGGAATTAATAAGGTAGTGAAATTATTCGTAAATAAATTCATGGTAGCTTATTGGAGCTAGATTTCATGGATCCATGGTCCCCGCTTCACCTTTGAGTAAATCATCTAGAATGTCTCAATTAATTAATTTAATTATCAATTAGGATTTTTAAAGTTGACTAGGTCAATTTTGGAAAATTTTACTGAAATATGAGATTTAGAGAATAAAAGAGAATCTTTGGGAAAATTTATTAATATTGATAAATTTGTGTCAATATAATTAACTAATATTAAATCAAGTTTCAAATTATAATAAGTTAATATGAATAATGAAAATTAATTAATTAAAAGATAAATAAATAAAAAAAAATTGAATTTAGGCCCAATTGAGATTTAAATTCAAAACAAAGAGATTGGGCCCAAGTCTATTTGTGGGAGCCCAAGACTTTTATTTTTTCTTTATTAATTTTAATTAATTTAAATTTAAATTTAAGTTTAAATAAAGCCTATTAAGTTTCCTATATAAGGAATATGATATCTAGGGTTTTCAATGAGGAAGTCTCATTTGATTCACTGGGTAGGTGAAAACCTAGACAATCTAATATTTTCTTACTCACTCCCTTCTTCTCTTCTAGATCTTTATCTCATGTGTTGAGAACTAGCCCACACTAGTTATAGGTTCATCAAAGGCTTGGTGAGGAAGACTGTGTTGCTAATCTAGTTCAATCTCTTAATAATATTATGCTACAAAAAGGAATCAAGGGTTAGAGAGATTGAAGGATGGAGTTGTTCCAGTTCTGCTACGTAATGTAAGTTTCTTTACTTTACTCTGTTTTGTATCAATTTCATAGGAGTATGTTCTAGGAATTTACATGTTTGTTTGATAATATGTATATGTATTTCCTACAAAGACATGTTGAGTTTGAAGTAGGTGCTCATGTATTTCTTCATGTGACACCACGAAAAGGATTCTCTGTAAAGAGGTTTGGTAAAAAAGGGAAGCTAAGTCCCAGATATGTTGGTCCTTTTTGAGATATTGGACAAAGTAGGCAATGTCACTTACAGGGTAGTGTTACCACCATCGTTGTCCAGGGTGCACAACGTGTTTCATGTGTCACAACTTCGAAAGTATGTGTCAGATCCATTGCATATCCTGAGTTATGATACATTGGATTAGCAGGAGGATTTATCTTTTGCTGAGCGTTCGGTGAAGATTCTTGATGAAATTGTAAGGTTATAAGGAATAAGGTTATTTCCTTGGTGAAAATATTGTGGAGGAATAGTTTTGTAGAAGAGGCCACTAGGGAATTTGAGTCAGTCATGCTACAAAGGTATCTAGATTTATTTAAGTAAATTTCGGGACGAAATTCCTTTTTAGGGAGGGATAATTGTAATATATGTTTTCCCAAAAGGGTAGTTTCGTAATTTTTCCACTAAGGGTATTTTGTCATTTTACATATTTATGGGTTTATATATGTATGGATTCCAATGATAATAAAGATTCTCGATTTCTTATGTTAGAGAATTTTGAATTATATTTAAATCTCGGCATGTACATAATGCCTAATAAATAATTAATTATGTGGGTTAATTTAATTATTTATTTATGTTTTGAATGTTATTATTATTATTATGTGCTTAATAATATGATATTAATAATATAATATAATTTATTTTATTTTATTATATGGTTTATTACATTATTATTTAAATGGATTAAATAATGGTAATTGCATGTAATTATGAAATGACCATAATGTCCATATGTTTGAGTTTGGTTGAGGAGCATTTAGAGGACATTAGAATATTATTTAAAATTCAATTATCTGATTAAATTCAAAATTTAAATCAGTTATAATAAGATCACCAATTCTTTTATTTAATTTTAAAAGAAATAAATGAAATTTCATAACCATAGACTTAGAATCGGTCATTAACAACTAAGTGATTAAGCCTTCATTTCTTTTTATTTAAGCACGATTTAGAGGGCCTCTCAACAGTTCAAAATCTTAGGAAGAGAGGGAGAGTCGCACTAGTGGTAGAAAGAGACGTTCTTAAATTTTCAAGAGAGAGAAAAAGAAAAATTTCAGGTTTAAGAGCTCTAGGGAATTTCTGGGTGGTTTTGAATGTTTGGAATGTCTTTCCTATGATCTAAGAAAGGGTATTGGATGTAACCAAATGGGCTATAATGTTAGTTTTAGAAAATCACAATTTTCACCATTAAAGTGGGTGTTCTTGAATGATTTCTAATATAAGGGAACATGAGGGGTTCTGGGTATATTTGAAGTGTTTAGAAAGCTTAGAGGGACCCTAAAAAAATTTTGGACGTGAAAAAACAAATAAAAAAAGCTCTAAAACAAAAAAAAATCATTTTGACAACCAGTTTTGGCGGTACACTCGCGACGAGGAAGACAACCACGATCCAACCATCGTGGGTTTACTTTCTTGAGCTTCAAGAGTTGTTTGAGGCGCTAGGATCTTTGGGAACAAATTCCAACTGGTTTCGAGTGTAAAAAACAAGCGGAAAGAGGAGTTAGAATCTCGCTGGCGACAGAGAAGAAGAAGATTCCGGCAAGGCTCCAGCGAACCTGAATTGGATATTTTTGAAGGTCTTTTCTCAAATTTATTTGTTGTGTTTATATTGTACATGATTTTTAGGGATGATTAGTGATGTTTCAGAATTTTTTTGAAATTTTCTTGAATTATTTGGTGGTTTTAAATGAATAATTATGAAAAATACTTAGACTATTGTAAAATTCTTGAAATAATTTTGATGGGCTATCACGTGTTAGGAAAGAATAATGGGTAGTTGGTTTGAGTTTTTGTTTATTTGTGTATTTATTTGTAATTATTTGATTTAATGCCTAGATTAATTATGAAAATTACTTAGCACATATTTTAGTCACTGTTTGGAATTTTGTATTGTTAATTATTGATTGTAAAGTAATTTGGAACTGAGTTTGAAGCTTAGTTGTTACAGTAAGGAATTATTAGAATTTAATCGTTGATAATTGTGAAATAAATGGGTTTAAATTGAAATAAATGGTATAAATCATTGCTCTCTATTTGGGTGCTTTTTAAATGACTTAGAAATAATTTTAAAGATTTAGAACAAATTTAAAAGCATGATTAGGAATGTTTATAATTTATGGAAAGTTATTTGGTAATTTATGCATTTTAAAAGTGTGATTTTATGTGTAAGTGATTATAATAATTGATGCATGTTTCTAATTATGTTTTATAATCTTTATAAGTGATTTAGAAGCATGTTAGATACCGACTTTGGTAATTTTATGGAATATTTAATTATTCTGTGAATTATGAGTAATTAAAGTGTTAATTATGGTAGATAAATAATTAAAATAAATGTCGATCACTATTATGAGTTTATAAAGATAAAATAAACTCAGGGGTTGTTTGGATTAATTATGGTCACATGCATAATTATTTTATTTAAATTTTTTGACATTACTGGCTAATTTTAGGCTATAAGGGTATTTTCATAAATTTTTACATAAAAAGTGTTTGTATGAATGCATGTGTTACATGAAATATGTTTATATGTGGGTATGCAAATTAATTAATGGTATGCATTTTAATGAAAAATAACTAGGGTTAGTGTGCCATGCAAAGTGGAATTTATTTTGCGTTGTGTATTTTGGTGTAGAGTTCTCAAAATAGGTTTCTTGTGAATTCTTGATTTGTGTCCTTGAATGTATTTTTGAATATGTCGATGTATTATGCGTCTAGGGTTTTGTCCTTAACAAGGAAACTCAGCGAGGGGTTCTAGAGAGAACAAGGCGATTCACATCAACAGAGATAAGAAGAGTGGATATCTGCGCACAAGGTGTATGTTTAATCATACAACCTTGTTATGGTTTGTTATTTTATGTACTTATGTTATGTATTTGGCTATTTTATGATAGTGATGTTAGCATGAGAATAGTGGTAGATTGACTACATAGTTAACATGCTTGAATGATATAATATAGGCGTGTTTTATGTGACTGTTGCTTGTGTGAGCACAACACTCGCAGGTATTATCATGGCTGAGTACAATTCATGGTAATGAGAAGCCCCATGGGAATGCCTAGTGTGAGTATAGCACAAGGCAGGGCAAATTACATTTCATGTCTGATCAACATAAATGTGAGTTGATAATCGTATGTGAGTACAATGTGCGATATAAGAATGATGTATGTGTGTGAGTACAACACGCATTGGATGTTTACTGTGGTATTGTGTTTATATTGCATGTGGTTAATTGTGAAATTGTTATTTATGCTTATGTTGTTTGGTTGGGGGGGTATGTCCTACATAGCTCTTCTTACTGGGTGTTAGCTCATGGGTACTTTTTGTGCAGGTACAGGCAAGACAAAGCAATGAGTGGTGCAGGCTCGAGGCATGGATCTTACATGTTCGTGGTAGGGTTGTTCAAAAAATTTCACAAACTGCCCAACCTGAATAATCCACCCAGACAAAACCAAATAAACCAGTCAAAAACGCAACCCAGGTATCAACGAAAATTCAAACCACTCAATATAATAATTGGACGGGTTGGAAAAAATTCCAACCTACCCAAATAACTCAAATAAACCAAATAAGAGTTTATTTTTATACATATATATTATATAATATTACATGAATTATCTTTTTTAAAATTAAAAGGAATGAAACACTATATCTTTAACAATAAATTTAGAATATAATATTTTTAAGCTTGAAAGATGTATACTATACTTTTAGTTTATTGAATTTGATTATTTGAAAACTAAAAAAAATATTGAAGATCGGTTTAAACGGGTTAACCCAACCAAACTGCCAAAATCATTAAGCGTGTTATATATATTTTTTCTTATTTAGGTAGGTTACAGTTCGAGGTTTGCAACCCAATATTTATTTTGGGTTATGTTATCCCCAAAAGTTCAGTTTGATGACGTGGCAATCAGAAGTGACAAGTGGCAATGCATGGTCAGTAAATGACACATTAATAGTCAATAAATGTATTGGCTCTTCAGAGTTGTGATAAATTGATCCGACCGACCTGATAGAATTTATGTCCGATCGGTAAAGATTTTTTACTGACCAGATAGGATTTTGGCCGACCAGTCATCTGTTTTGGCCGACCAGTCAGTCGTTTTGGCCGACCAGTCATTTATTTTGGCCGACCAGTCATTTGTTTTGCCCGACCAGTCATTTGTTTTGCCCGACCAGTAAAGTGTTTTGCTAGACCAGAGATGTGCTAGAGGAGTGCTTTGCCTATACCGACCAGAGGTGTGCTTTGCCGATGAGAGGTGCTTGCCTATGTCCTCAGTAACAGCTTCAACCCGAATCATTCTCAACTGCCGCGGGAATCTCTCAGATATCCCGGAATAATAGCTATCTTATTGTAATTTAAATTCATTTATATTTTATTAATTAAAGTCTGTTGAAAGAACCAAGGACCTAGTCAAAGGGAAATATCTGATGTACGATCCATGAGCCTATAAATAAATGGCTCATGGCATCATTTTGGGGGGATCTCATCTTTTTAGACTGAGAAAAACTCTCTAGTTTTGAGACTTAGGGACTGTTACTTCGGGCATTCTTGGGGAATTTTCTTGAGAGAGTATTTGTATTCTGAGAGAAATATTGTATTCTTTTCATTTACACTTAAGAAACTCAGTTGACACAGGTTCATCTGATCTTGAGTGTAGATCCATAAATCACAACTCTAAGTGGTTTAGGCTATTACCAACATATTGGGGCTGAACCACTATAAAAATTATCAGTGTCGTTTTTTCTCTTGAAGGTTTATTGTAGTTTTGACGTCTACTCGTCGTTGGCCAAAATCGTGGTCAACATTTTGGTGCTTTCATTGAGAGCCTGAAGAGAAAAACACATGACTATCATATCAAGATGGCGCCCAAGAATACCAATGTGGCATCCAAAAAGTCAGGCACGTCAAAAGAGCCTGCTAGATCAGAAGGTCCTGGAGCGCAGAACCTAGAGACTGAGCCCAGGGTCTCTCTCGAGGAGACCACTCCAGAAGTTGAATAACTCCAGGAAGCAACAGGCGCTTTCCAAGAGGATATGATGCAATTCAATGCTCGGCGGGAGTCTTTCGCTGAAGAGATGACCAGGCAGAGAGCTGCGTTAGAGCAGCAAAGGCGCGATATGGAGGCTAGAAGCGAAGAGATCAGACAACGACAGGAGGAAGTCTACCGGAGACATCATGAAATAGAACTTGCTCTAGAAGTGGCTACCCAATTGGCCCAAGCCAATGCTCAAGCTGCGACACAAGCAGCCACCCAGGGAGCAAGAAATAATAATGTTGGTCGGAGGACCACTGATAGAGCCAATTCTCGGGGACCAGACAGAAGCAGGAGTAACCCCCCTGGTCAGGAAAATGATGGGGTCCAATCCAGAACTGCCTCGACACAAAGGGATAACTCTAGAACCCCCTCCAGGAGCCACCGATCAAAAACTTCTAGATCAGGGAGTCACTGATCGGGCAGTAAAAAGACTCCACCCAGGCAGGATCAGACCAGGACTCCTCAAGATAAGAGGACTTCACAATTCAAAGATGGGCATGGTCGTGATGAGGCTGATAGTCATTACACTAACTAGTCAAAGGATAAAGAAGACAACAACCCACAAGGAGGAAAAGACCACGCGGGACGTATCAAAAAGTCTCCACTGCACCCCAGCCAGCAGCATAGTGGGAGAGAGCAAGTCCCGCGTAGTAAGCCCTCTGAAAAATAGAAAATTACGGTGTTCGATCGGACAGGAGAGCATGCTTTCCAAAAAGGATCTAAGGGATGTTATCACCAACAAGAGGAGGGTCGACCTGGTCGAAGGGCAAAATCTGAACCGCCCTGCCAGTCAAGTAGAAATACTTGACGACAATGCAGCAGATGGTAATGCCCGACCAAGCGGTCAAGACCTTGGAACTTCATCAGTTTCACCAGCCATCCAAGCCCAACTTGACGTGCTAACGGCTGCAGTGCAAGGTTTGTCAAAACGACCTTCCGGGATGGATGCGATAGACCATCGGAGTGGCAGCCCATTTTGTGCCCGGATTAGAGCAGCCCAGCCGCCGGCAAAATATAAAGCATCGGTTTTGCCACTATATACAGAAAAGGCGGATCCCATTAGACATGTTGGGAAATTTGAGGACCAGATGGAATTGCTCAGAGTAAGTGACAATTATCGGTGTAGAGTTTTCCCGACTACATTGTCAGATACTGCCCAGGAGTGGTACTGGAAGTTTAAGCCGAATTCCATCAGCTCTTGGGAAACATTCAGGAAGGAGTTTTGTAGAAAATTCAACACTGCCCGGACTCCACCAGTTTATGCCAACCACTTGGCAGATATCAAACAAGGAAAAGATGAGTCTTTAAAGAATTATATACAAAGATTCATGAGAGAAGCCAATAGAGCAACTATTGTAGGAGACGAGGGGAAGATGGTTGCCATATTTGCTGGGATAACTTATCGAAGCCCTTTGTGGGATAGTATACATAGAAGTCCAATTTCAACACTTCAACAATTTCTTGACCGAACAAACAAGTATATGAAATTGGATGATGCAATCGATAAAGAGGAGAATGGCGTAAACAATCTGGGCGGATCAACTAACCCTCCTAAGAATGGTGGAAAGAAACGTGGAAATAACGGGTCTAACCACCATGAGGAAAAGAAAGCAAATTTGATTTCAAACAAAAAGCCAACCAAGTATGAGCCTTAGTTCACTAATTACACCACTCTCTCAGCCAGCCGAGTGGAAATATATCTTGCTAGTCATGAAGAGTGTTGTCCAAAAAATTAGCATTGGTGACGTGGCAAGTGATCCCTGGACACGTGGCTGACACCTGGAAACGTTCTGCTAGAGTATCGACCAGGAGACACATTAGAAGCAGTGCGAACCTATCTTACCTGCGACCAGTCTGGTCGATAGCTTTGCATACAAGGCAACATTAATGGGAAGATCTTTGTGAATCCCGAATTTATCTCACACAATCTCCTGAGTATCCGATTATTCAGGAAAGAATATCTGTAACAACCTTTTGTAATCCCCCTTGAGCCTATAAATAGCAAGAGATAGCTCAAGGGAGGGGACTTTTTTTGGCTTTTGAATCATTTGAGACTATAGTAATTCTCCGAGTAATATTGTATTGTTCTTCAGAGATCAGTGAAACTCATTGAACCCTAGTTCTTTGATCACTCATCTGATTTTTATATCAATATCAACTTAAGTGGACGTAGGTCATTACCAGATCCTGGGGCCGAACCACTATAAAATACTGTGTCTTATTTACTTTCGTCATTACGTTCTTCTCATTACTTTCATTCATATTAAGCATATTCTGACTCCGTGTCAGTTGGCCAAATCATGGGTCAACAAAGAGGTTCCCTACAAAAAACCTCCAACCATCAGGAAAGAGATGAGGAAGATAGACATGAATAAGTTTTGTCGTTTCCATGGAGATTATGGTCACGACACGAATGAATGCAATCACCTCAAGGACGAGATAGAATTTCTTCTCCGATCAGGCAAGTTGAGAAAGTACCAGGCAGAGACACCCCAAGGAGAAGAAGGCAGCAGCAATCTTGGGTTCAAACGACAAAGATCCCCACCCTTGCAACCCGGGCTTATGGACTTTACCTTAGACACTATATGTGGAGGTCCACACTTGGCTGAGGATAGCAACAAAGCAAGGGAGAGGTATGCCCAGACACTGCGACATGAGCGGGAGTGCTAGGATCAGGAACCACTAGAGCTGCGAGTGTCTGTAGATATATTATTTCTAAATATCGCTTTCAGAGTGGTAGCTTAATTTCAAGTTGTTTTACTTGTTATTCAAGTTTGGTTTGTGAGCTGGTTATTTGCTAACCAGTCATTTAATTTTTGAACAATTTTTGTTGTTTCAGACTCGTTATTAGACACGTTTTGTCCTTTTTTAATTTACGAGTAATAAAAGAGACTACGCCCAGCGTGGTTGATTCTTGCTACAAATGTGCATGAGTTTTAATTATTCGAGCAGTGTTCAACTGGTCGGTAAAATCGGACAGTGTTCAACTGGTCAATACATTCAAGCAGTGTTCAACTGCTTGAATATTTTCCATATATTATATGTGTTTCACGAGTAATTAACTGCCGAACAAATTCGGGCAAGTAGCAAGTAACTGTAATGCCTCAAATTTCCTAATAAGGTTTGAGACCTTGATTAGGAGGCCGGGAGGGCCATAATTGATTTATTATAGTATTTCATGATTATATGCATATTTACGTGAATTATATTATTATATGACGGTGAGTGCATGCATATGGGAGAATTTATTATTGTGAGGGTATTTTGGTAATTTGGCCACTGTGGGTGTAATTGTATATCTTGGGTGCATGATTGTGATTAATTAATATAGCCATATTATAAGGTGGATTGGTTCGAGCTATCGACATGAGACGATCATGAGATGTAAGTGTTCGGTCTAGTCATAACAGGTTTAAGTCCGGGGCTCGGGGTGAGTCTCGGGGTGAATTTAATGGTTAGAGCATTACCGGGAATTAAAGGGTAATGGGATATGGCTTATTGGTGTTTGAGAATATTGGGAATAGCGGGAATTGGAGGATGTTAATTGTGATTAATGAAATAGGTGTGAAAGGACGGTTTTGCCCTTGGTGGCTGCTAAGGTTTCATTTTAGACCTAAGGGTATTTAGGTCTTTTTACCCTAAGAGATATATATCAGCCATTAAGGCTGTAAAAGAGTAACAAAAACAGAGTCTCTCCTCCTTCTCTCCCGATAGATGTTCTTCCTCTTTTCTCTTTGGATTTTCGAGCTCAGTTTGAGGAATCGAGCCAAGGAACCAAGCTTAGCCAAGCTAGGGTTACGCTCCACCATTGAATAAGGTGTGTTGCCAAGATTAAGGTGAGTTTCTAGCCACTAGAACTCTTGGTTTTGCTATGTTTTCTTAGTTAAGTTTCAGCTGGTTTTTGGGTTGGAAACTTGGGAATTGGTTGGAGTTTTGGCTAGGGTTCTTGGGTTTATGGTCCCTAGGACATGTGGGGATGGTTTTTGGGTTCATTTGGCACCAAAAATGGGATTTGGAAGCATTAGAATCGAGTTAGAATTGAGGAAGTTGAAGAAGGAAGTTTCAGGGGTGGTGCTGTCTGGGGGTAGCGCTACAGCGCCCATCAGAGGGCGCTATAGCGCTACACAGGGCTCAGTTGGGCGGTTTGTGATTCTATCTTGAGCGCTGGGGCGCTAGAAGGGCAGCGCTGTAGCGCTACCCTGTTCCCTCAGAACCCTGTTTTGGGTGTTTTTAAGGGCTTTTGGCTTGGGGTTTCAATCCTTAAGACCCGGGATCGAATCTACTCACCGTGTGGGCATGTTTCGAGGTCTCGTGAGTGGGGTTTAGGTTAAGACCCTATCTTTGGTGATTTTCATTAATTGGAGATTGTATTTGGTTATGACTAGGTGACCGCTAAAGGACTAAAAGTTGATCGTTCTCAAGGGTTGTTCCTTTAATCGTTCTAGCTCGACTTTGAGGTAAGAAAACTGCACCCTGTGTATGTGAGACATGCATGGTTATTATTGATGCATGTTGGTTAATTATTATGTATGACATGCGTGGCTGTTATTGGTGCATGTTAGATTGCTGGATTTATTGCATATGATGCCTGAGAAACATGTGATTAGGACATGCTTTGTGTACTAGGTATGATATCGTTCAGAGCTTGAGCCTCTGTGTTTATGCATGGTCCTAGTTGTACTAATACCTGTTTAGTAAGCATGCTGAGTACTTTGTTTATGGATATGGAACATGTGATATATGATTGGCGGCATGACTTACTTGTGTATGGCGCTGGCTTATTAGTCAGAATCGACAATGGTGTCAGATCCGTCTGTGAAGTTGTGACTTATTAGTTAAGTTCACCACGGGTTGAGCACTGGTCGTGTTTTACCGACCCAAGGGTCAGAAGTGGCAGTGCGTTGTGAACGCCGGGCCGATTAAAGATTAGATCTAATCGAGGTCAGCATTGAATGACTCATATGGGGTATTAATGCTGGACCGACCGGAAGGTCAATGAGAACTATAAGCGCTTGCCTAGTCTATGACCAGATGTTTATGGCCAAGGTATATGACCCCGGTGACTGTTTGTCACATGGCCAAGGGACGCTGTCCATAGCACGACTCTAGGGTCGGGAGGAAGGTTATGTTGGTGACCATTCACCATGCACCTGTCCTAGTCAAACTTACGAAAGGATCACTTGTCAGTTGAGCCCTGGTGGTCCCTATCGTCACATGGATAGAAGGAGCGATGCTCATTATTGTGACTTTTGGCTATTGTCACCTATTTGCTTGGACTGATAGTCCTGAATGGTTATTATGATCGTCGTTGGGACTATGTCACGCTTTATTGTGTTTTCTTGCTGGGCTTTAGCTCACAGGTGCTACGTGGTGCAGGTAAAGGCAAGAGGAAGCTAGACCATCCTTGAATTGGAGAGCTTAGGTGATGATGTGTACGTATGCAGCTGCTCGTCCGCTACAGCCGAGGTTTAAAGTGGAACTAGGGTTGAACCCTGTTTTGCCGCTTAGAACTGCTTGTTGTAAATATTTTCTGTAATAAACTATGAAACTTTATTTTCGGGATCCCAATGTATATACTAAACGTTCTAGTGAAACGTTACATCTTAACCAAAATGTTTAATCCCTAAATCGCTAATCATACCTAGATCACGTTTTTGGCCAAATGACTCGATTAGCGAGTTTAGCACTGTTTACAAGGCACACCATAACGGTCCCTGGAGTTTAGGGCGTTACAGTAACTAAGGATCCTTCAACCCTCGATCACTTGGGGGCACATGGGGTATACTAGTATATAGTTTAACACAAGCAATAAGAGTGCGAGTTAAGATATTTATTTTTAGGCTAACTTGTAAATTTTCGAAGTCCAAAAAGACCATTAAGCTAACTTGTTTGACAAAGCTTAAGTAACTTGGAATTTTTTTAAAATTTCAAGTTAGAAGTAGATATTTGTGTGACAATAAACATTATGCTCATAAAATGTTAGAGCAATAAGAGTGTGAGAAAGTATACTTAGTATGGACTTATGAAATGTCTAGAATTTCTAAGTTAGAAAACTAAGTACTCATGCGAAAATATAAGGCATACATCAGAGTGATTTTACTATTCACAAAAAACTTATAATGTTTTAAGTCTAAAAAGACTTAGAATGTTTCAAGTTAGCAAAGAAAAGTAAAGTATAAATGCCAACAGCTCGGTTGTACGAGAAAAATATCAAAGCTACTAAGCAACAATTGTCTTCACAAGAAAAAAGAGTAAACTACTGGCCATGTACAAAGTTTAGTCGATCAGGTGCAAAGTTTTTCTGGTCGAGAGAGCAAATACTACTTCCCTGGTCGGCTGAGGATATATCACTGGTCGATTAGGAAACTCTGTTATTGAGCATGACTAAAAGTAATGAGTCCCAGGAGTGAACCAAACAAACACGAACAAATGAATGCAAAGTAAAAATATTTACTACACAGTGAAAAATTTTCTTTGAGAAGAGAATTCAATTTTCCCCAAGATTGATTGAGAGATTCGAACAAGGTGTTTTAATGGTGTTCAGAGGGATAAGTTTTAGGCATATGCTTAAGTAGCTATGCCATATGCTTGAGCATCTATGCCGCATGTCCGAGGATGCATGTCCGAATGACTCGAAAGACACGCCGAGGAGCTCCATGTCTGAGCGGCTGCGTGCGTCTGAGCAGCTGCGTGTGTCCGAGCATTTGAGTGCGTGTCCGAGTGGGCAGGTGTGCATCCGAGGAGATAGGTGAACCGAGAGGGGCTTGGCGCATTTGAGACTACATTTCCGAGAGTCTGGCATGTTCGAGCGGCTGGGGTGTGTCCGAGGAGTAGCATGTCGGAATAGGCATAGGTGTCCGAGCGGCTAGGAGTGTGCCCGAGCAGGCCCGTACGCGTCCGAAGGCTAGTGCGTCCGAGTGGATGGTGGCAGGTGTCCGAGCGGCTTGGCTGCGTGTCCGAGTGTCCGAGCAGTTTGAAAAAATGAGTGTATGTTCCAATCGACCAAGCTGTTTCTGAGGAGTTGAGAAGGGGCCGAAGAGCTAATCCTATCCTATTAGTCACACACTTATTCAAGGGGCCAAGAAAATGACCAATTGGCTAGAGGATCCAAGGAGACAACAAATCTCAAGAGCATGGGGCACAAACATGTTTTCTTACTCATGGGGTACTACAACAAGATCAAAAAATAGAATTTGAAGAATTTAAAAGAAAAGTTCAATCGTGGGTTTACTACAAAAGAGAAAGTTACTGACCGGATGGAAGCTTTTGGATGACCTCAAAAACATTTTGCTAGAGAAAATTTTTATCATACGAGTAAATCATATAATAGACTTGGGGGCAAATGTTATCCCCAAAATTTCAATTCGATGATATGGCAATCAGAAGTGACAAGTGGCAATGCCTGGTCAGTAAATGACACATTAATAGCCAATAAATGTATTGGCTCTTCGGAGTTGTGATAAAGTGATCTGACCGACCTGATAGAATTTATGTCCGATCGGTAAAGATTATTGACTGACCAGATAGGAGTTTGGCCGACTAGTCAGTCATTTTCACCGACCAGTCATCTGTTTTGGCTGACCAGTTAGTCGTTTTGGCCGACCAGTCATTTATTTTGGCTGACCAGTCATTTGTTTTGCCCGACCAGTCATTTGTTTTGCCCAACCAGTAAAGTGTTTTGTTAGACCAGAGATGTGCCATGCTAGACCAGAGGTGTGCTAGAGGAGTGCTTTGCCTATACTGACCAGAGGTGTGCTTTGCCGATGAGAGGTGCTTGCCTATGTCCTCAGTAACAGCTTCAACCCAAATCATTCTCAACTGCAGCGGGAATCTCTCAGATATCCTGGAATAATAGCTATCTTATT
This sequence comes from Humulus lupulus, assembly GCF_963169125.1. Taxonomy (NCBI): domain Eukaryota; kingdom Viridiplantae; phylum Streptophyta; class Magnoliopsida; order Rosales; family Cannabaceae; genus Humulus; species Humulus lupulus. The sequence goes on along the minus strand of NC_084794.1, from coordinate 150,753,784 downwards.
GTAATTTAAATTCATTTATATTTTATTAATTAAAGTCTGTTGAAAGAACCAAGGGCCCGGTCAAAGGGAAATATCTGATGTACGATCCATGAGCCTATAAATAAATGGCTCATGGCATCATTTTGGGGGGATCTGATCTTTTTAGACTGAGAAAAACTCTCTAGTTTTGAAATTTGGGGACTGTTACTTGGGGCATTCTTGGGGCATTTTCCAGAGAAAGTATTTGTAGTCTGAGAGAAATATTGTATTCTTTTCATTTACACTTAAGAAACTCAGCTGACACAGGTTCATCTGATCTTGAGTGTAGATCCATAAATCACAACTCTAAGTGGTTTAGGCTATTACCAACATATTGGGGCTGAACCACTATAAAAATTATCAGTGTCATTTTTTCTCTTGAAGGTTTATTGTAGTTTTGACGTCTACTCGTCGTTGGCCAAAATCATGGTCAACAGGTTACTTAAAATATGTTATAACCTGGCAAAACCAATCAACATACAACCCTAGTTAGCAATGGGCAATGTTTTAGAGTTTTAAAATATTTTCTGATTGGAACGTTTTAGTTTTTCTTTTGGACATAAAATGGTTTATAATGTCATTATGGATTTTAGTTAAGTGTTAAACATTTTATTTTAAATAATGAGATCTCATGCTTAGTTTTTATTTCAATAAATAAGTTTTTCTGCCATAAATGCTTATCGATATAAAATGGACTTTTATAAGTAATATCTCGAGAAATCGGGGCGTTACAAGGCTGATGAACAAAATCTTAGCTAAACAATTACAAAATGTGTGTTCAAAGAAGCATCCATAAAATTCTTAGGAAATTTCATAAGAAAGTGGTAAATAGAAACTAACTCATCTCGGATCAACTCTGTATCTGATGTTACCGAACCTTGTTCGATGTGCGATGTACAGAATATGACTTGCAAGGTTGCAATGCTACGCAGGTTCATCTCTAGAATGTTAGATAAGTGTGAGACATTCTTCCAGTGCATTAAGAAGAATCCATATACCCGATGGGGAGAGAAACAGAATAGAGCCTTTGAAGCTCTAAAACAGGTTTTGAGTTCCCCACCAATCCTGTCATCTCCAATGGAGGGCAAGGAAATATTCATGTACTTTGTTGTATCAGATTTGGCAACAAGTGAGGTACTTTATTTAGAGGAAAATGGAAAGCAGACGATAGTATTCTACTGTAGTAATCTAACGACCCAACTATTCTAGACCTTGGACCATTAATAACTACTATACTAATCATAAGAAAACTCACAAGTGAAATAATCATAACTTCATTAAAACTTGTAAAACAAATGTTAAACTACATAAGATTTAGAGTAGGATATGGGATCCCATTGTTTTTAAAATAAAAACATAACATAACTTTAAATAAATGGGTTACAAAATTTAGTGCGAAAAATACATATAAAGCATAATTTTTAAAAGACTAGGAAGCGACTTCATCCTCGAATCGAACAGTCAATCCACCGATTCCATCCTGCCTCAATACACATCCCCAAGCTGCCAAGAACCTTTCCCGCCGCCATAGCTAATTTCCTGCACATATAAACATAAAGGAATGAGCCTAATGTCCAACAAGGAAAAACTAACAACATAAATCATATACATAAAATTATATCATAACATACGCTAAAAACATATCATAAACATATGTCATATACTACTACAATGGCCATTATACTACTTGGGGCTTGTAAACTAAACAAGTCATATGCCCAAATAGATTGGTGGGGTCTTGCTAGCTAAGCAAGTCATATGCCCATAATTTTATTGGGGCTTGTTAGCTATACAAGTCATATGCCCAAGTCTATCAACATACATAATATAACATTTCATAACACAACATGACATGACATAAGATAACATATAACATATCATATAACATATAAAATCCTATCCTATTTTCCTTACCAATATACCGGGATATGAGAACAGTATCGGGACTTTGGAACACTCCTAAAAACCATAATAGAAAGGTGAGTATACTGAAGAAAAAGGATGAAAAGAATGAACTACACCATCGAAAGGATACTTACCAACAACAATCTTACGTTCAAGAGCTTAGATTCCTAACCAAGAATAGAGAATACAAGTTAGGATTTTGAGTAGAAAAACTATAAGAATAACACAGAAAGGAACTAGAATAAGGAATACCTTGAATGCTTCTATAACTGAACTACACCTCGAACCGAAATATACTATGAACCTTACTTCCCGAGTGTTTATTAAGCTTATAATGATTAAGCTTATAACCCCCAACCCAAGTGTTTATCACTCTAAAATAACCTAGCAGCTTGCAAACTTTGATCTTAGCTTGATGAATGAATAAATGGCTGGGTACTAGGTCCTATTTATAGAGTTCAAGAATGAAAAGATCTTCATTTAGCTTGAATAAAATAGTGGCTTTTCAATTGAAAAACCTTTGAATAATCGTTCAGTAGGGGCTGAAGACTCGGTCAAAAAGATTCTGGACTTATCAAGAGGTTAAGGATTAAAATAAGTTCGGTTTCAAAAATGTTCAAATATCTGGCACTATAGCTGATATATCGCCTGGGCTAATATGCCCGAGGCTCGTCGAGGTGGCCGTGCGAAGTTACGTGTTTTTCGTATCCCTGTATGGCGATATATCGCCCCCCAGTGCTGCGATATATCGGCATATGCTGAAATATTTTACACGTAATTGCACTTTTTCAGCCTAATTTGAATTAAGTAAATAGCCTTGACTAAGTCCTCTAACGATTTCAAAGCTGCTGGCAGGCCCTAGGATATTCAAATATTACTCTTAATAAATTTATTCCTCAAAATACTTAATTATTCATTAAACATACACATGACAAGTGTCATTTCCTTATTGGGTTTATCTAAACCTTATATTATAATAAATATCACCTTCATAATCAGTTATATTAATTAGACCTTAGGTTATAATTAATATTCTTAGACTATAGGTTAAACTTATAAAATCTATAAGTGTTACTAAGAGTGTCCAACTAAGTCCCGTCTTGAACCAAAATCCACACTCATAACCATTCTACAACTATTACTACTACTATCTAATTAGCTAAGTAAAGTTCTTGGACTCTACAATTCTCCCCTACTACAAAGAATTTTGTCCTTGAAATTTACTTACCAAATAAATCCGGATACTGGCCTTGCATGTCCTCCTCCAACTCCCACGTTGCCTCTCGTTCAAAACTATTACTCCATAGGACTTTGACTATAGGAATACCCTTGGACCGTAACTACTTCACCCCTCTATCCAGGATGCTAATCGATCGTTCCTCGTAACTCAATTCTTTCTGGAGTGCTATCGTATGGTACTTGAGGATGTGAGATGGGTCTGACACATACTTGCGTAGCATCGAGATGTGGAACACGTTGTGGCTATCTACTAAGGCTGGCGGTAGGGCTAATCTATATGCAACTGCTCCCACTTTGTCTAATATCTCAAAAGGACCTATAAATCGGGGACTAAGTTTGCCTTTCTTCCCAAACTGCTTTACACCTTTCATAGGAGGTATCTTCAAGAAGACTTGATCTCCGACTTTGAATTCCACATCGCGTCGCTTGGCATCCGCATAGCTTTTCTGATGGCTTTGAGCAGCAAGCATATGCTTTCTAATTAGTGCTACTGCTTCTTGAGCTTGTCTAACAGCTTCAGGACCTAGAAGCTGCCTTTCTCCTACCTCGTCCCAGTGTAACGATGATCGGCACCTTCTTCCATATAGCAACTCATAAGGTGTCATCCTGATCGTTGACTGGTAGCTATTGTTGTAGGAGAACTCTATCAGTGGCAAGTACTTATTCCATGATCCTCCGAAATCGAGTGCACAAGGGCATAGCATATCCTCTAAAATCTGTATTGTACGCTCGGACTGCCCGTTTGTCTGAGGATGAAAAGTTGTACTAAGACTTAACTTAGTACCCATAGCTTTCTATAGACTTCCCCAAAATCTCGATGTAAACACCGATCCTCTATCTGACACTATTGTCTTGGGGATTCCATGCAATCGTACTATCTCTTGGACATAGATGTCCGCATATTGGTCTGCCGTGTATGAAGTCTTAACAAGCAGGAAATGAGCCGACTTGGTTAGTCTATCTATTACTATCCAAGCGGAATCATGCTACTTATTCATTCTTGGCAATCCTGTCACGAAGCCCATAGTTATATCGTCCCACTTCCATTCTGGTACGCTAAGTGGCTGCAATAAGCCTGTAGGCCGCTGATGCTCTGCTTTCACTTGCTGGCATACTAGACACTTAGACACAAACTCTGCTATGTTCTTTTTCATCCCTGGCCACCAATATATTTCCTTGATGTCATGTGTCATCTTGGTCGACCCTGGGTGAACTGAGTACGGGGTACTGTGCGCTTCTTCTAGAATCATCCTCTTAATCCTTTGATCATTTGGCACGCATACCCGATCCCTATATCTCAATAATCCTTGACTTGATATTGAGAAATCTATAGCCTTGCCTTCTCTGACTGCATCCATATGTGCTGCTAGTGTGTCGTCATGTCCCTGCCCAATCCGTATATCTTCTAGCAGATTTTACTGGATAGAAAAGTTAGCCAGTTTGCCGACAACTACTTCTATTCCAACATTGATTAGCTCTTGCTGCAGTGGTTTTTCTAGTCCGGTTAATGCTGCTAAACTTCCGTAACTTTTCCTACTTAGCGCATCGGCAACTACGTTTGCCTTCCCCAGGTGGTATAAGATTTCGCAGTCGTAATACTTTACTAACTCTAACCACCTGCGCTGCCTCATGTTAAGCTCCTTCTGAGTAAAGAAGTACTTTAAACTTTTGTGGTCCGTATAAATCTCGCACTGTTCTCCGTAAAGATAATGGCGCCAGATTTTCAACGCAAAAACCACCGCTGCCAACTCCATATCATGCGTTGCTCATACTCCTTTAACTGTCGTGAGGCATAGGCTATCACCTTGTCATTCTGCATCAGCATGCAACCCAACCCTTGCTTTGACGCATCGCAGTAGACTACAAACTTGTTGTTGGGTGTCGGTACACAGAGTACTGGTGCTGAGCATAGCTTGTCCTTAAGCAATTGGAAGCTTTCATCACATTTATCATTCCAGTTGAATCTTTGTTGTTTCCGGGTCAGGTTGGTGAGCGGAGTGGCTATCTTAGAAAAGCCTTCTACAAACCTCCTATAATAACCTACTAATCCCAGAAAGCTCCTTACTTCAGATGTGTTCTTTGGCCTTGGCCAATCCTTCACGGCCTCTACCTTTGATGGGTCTACTGCAACTCCGTCCTTGGATATAATGTGCCCAAGGAATGCCACTTGCGAAAGCCAAAACTCACATTTCTTGAACTTGGCATAGAGTTTATGCTCCTTTAATTGTGACAACATCAACCTCAAATGTTCCTCGTGCTCTTCTTCATCCTTGGAGTATACTAAGATGTCTTCGATGAACACTACGACGAATTTATCTAAGTAGTCCTTGAAGAGCCTATTCATCAAGTCCATAAACATGGTTGGTGTGTTGGTAAGACCAAAAGACATAACTAAGAACTCGCAATACCCATAACGAGTTCTAAAGGCTGTCTTAGGAATATCTTCTCCCCGCACCTTGAGCTGATGGTACCCGGACCATAAATCAATCTTTGAAAATACGGTCGCACCTTGGAGTTGATCAAACAAGTCTTCGATCCAGGGTAGTGGGTACTTATTCTTAATCATTACCTTGTTCAGCTCGCGGTAGTCTATACACATTTGCATGCTTCCGTCCTTTTTCTTCACGAATAGCATCGGTGCTCCCCATGGAAAATAGCTCGGCCTAATAAAACCCAAGTCTAGGAGTTCTTGCAGCTGCGTCTTTAACTCCTTTAATTTCGTAGGTGCCATCCGGTATGGTGCCTTGGAGATAGGCTCGGTGCCCGGTACTAATTCTATTGTGAAGTCAATTTCTCGAGCCGGTGGTAACCCTGGCAAGTCATCTGGAAATACCTTTGGGAATTCTCGTACTATGCGGACGTCGCAAACCTTAAGTGGTGTTTCCTTTACCACATCTGTGATGCTGGCTAAGAATGCTTGACATCCTTTTTCTATCATTCCTTGAGCCTTGAGAGATGATATTAGTGGGGTGCGTAGTCTTGAAACTTGTCCTATTAAACATAATCTTTGGCCGTCAGAAGTCTCGAATATCACCTTCTTGCGTTTGCAGTCGATGCTTGCGCCATGCCGTGCTAGCCAGTCCATGCCTAGTATCACGTCGGAGTCCTTGATCTCCAGTTCTATTAGGTCTCCTTCTAGCTCTACGTCCTCAATCTTGATCGGTACGCCTCGTACTATCCGTGATGATAGAACTACTTTTCCCGAAGGCAACTTGGTTACAAACCTAGTTCTAAATCTTTCACAAGGTTTGTCTAGTTTTTCTATCATTCCTAATGAGATATACGAATGAGTGGCTCCTGAATCGAATAATACAGAGCATGTTGACCCTGCTGTCTAGGCTCGGGCTTACTGGCTTTTTCTTTACTTACATTAGCCTACAGACTCTCTACTTCTATTGTCGTCTCTAGAACATCGGCATACGTAGTATTACTCGGGTTTGCTAGCTTAACCCCCTTCTCGATCTTCGGCCGAAGTCCTATAACGAACTTAGACACCCTCAGATAGTTGATTGAACCATTTCCGGTGCAAACTTAGCTAAACGGTCGAACTGTCAAGCATATTCTGCCACTGATAACTCCCTTGCTTCAGACCAACGAACTCCTCAACTTTTGAAGCGAGTACGATCGAATTGTAATACTTCTTGTGGAACAACTCCACAAATTGGGTCCAAGTCATAGTGGAAACATCATGCGATTGTTGGACCAAGTCCCACCATATTCTGGCATCCTTCTTGAGCAAAGATGAAACGCGGGATATGCGTTCCGCGTTACTGAGGTTCATGTGCGTCAGAATTGGCTTCACATTCCTTAGCCACTCTTCTGCCTCAAAAGGGTCTGTAGTCCCTTTGAAGTTTGGAGCGTGCTTCTTACGGAACTTCTCATAAACTGGCTCCATGTGTTGTACTGGATACGTCACATAATTCGCCACTGGCCATCCTCCACATGGACCAACTTGTTGGGGTGCTGAGGCCATTTGCTGTGGCTGCGGCTGTGGCGGATGCTGAGTTTGGGGCTGAGCATGTTTTCATTGTTGCTATATTAGCTCCTCGACTTGTTGTCGCAGTCTCGCGATCTCCGCGGTGTTGTCAGCTGGCGGTGCCGGCGCATTGCGGCTGACAATAGCACGCACTCCCCTTCTGCGAACTGGAGGGGCTCATTGTTCACTGGAGTAGCGATGTAGGCGTTTTTGTTGGTGCGTGCAGATCTTTGGAATGACATCACAGAAGAGTTCTAACAGTTGAAAGAAACATGTTAGAACTTTACCTAATAGGCTGTAAAGCAAAAACTTATTCTAAACAGACATAACTCGGACCTATTGATTATGACTTCTTATGAAAATTAAATATAAATATTCTTTATTTAGAGTGGGTTTCTATACTTAGAAAAACAAGCCATCTTTATTTTCTAAGTATGTTTCTAATCATCCTATATGACTTAATTCTCAGGCTCGAAACTCATCTTTGCTCCAAAGTTAACCATATTGAGGGAGGGCTGGGATCAGTAAAATCGTTCCCACTACTATGGCCCCCTAACTCTCAATATAGAAACTTGGTTCATTGACTTGTATCCACCCTCACCGAACTTAGTCATTATTTATTTTATTTATTATTTATTATGATTGTGAAAGAAAATCAAACTCATACATGATAACAAAATAACCATGATATTAATTTGGAAAATAGTTTTCACTATTTACAACCATAAAAGAAAACAAATAATAAATTAAAACAAACAATGAAACTATTTATTCTAAAAATCGGGATCTTCTATGTCTGATCCTTCATCTAGCATATCATTATCTAACTCCTCATAGTCCTTATTATCATGTGCCTCAAAATGCCCTTGAGGAAGGTTCGTAAAAATTCTATGCATTTGCTCATTTGTAAACTGAAATTCTGATTTTGAAGTGAACCTAATTAAGAGAAAATAGTATCTCATTGCTACTGGCAGTTCATCTTCATCATCCATTGTTTCCCATATTTCCTCTAAGGTTTCTGTTACAGTATGCTAGTCTCTAAATAATCTAATTACTAAAACATATTGCTCTGTTGCTCTCATCATGATTTGCTTAGATTCCTGGAGATGACCTATTTCTCTATGGAACAAAACCAGCCTCTGAGTGATTCTTTCCAGCACTCCTATGGTGTTTCTTGGTTCTCTAATTCTCTTTAAAGCCTTAATGGCTCGGATAACCTCATATGTTAATGCTCCATTCATTCTTAACTGAAACATAAAGACTAAAATCGTTAGCTATACATATAAACATAATAACTATAACTTAAACACTTACTTGGCGGTCAGATTCAGAGCTTTGAGTGTGTGTATCGAGGAGAACTTCATGTGGATGAACCGTTGCTCTGATACCAACTGTAACGACCCAACTATTCTAGACCTTGGACCATTAATAACTACTATACTAATCATAAGAAAACTCACAAGTGAAATAATCATAACTTCATTAAAACTTGTAAAACAAATGTTAAACTACATAAGATTTAGAGTAAGATATGGGATCCCATTGTTTTTAAAATAAAAACATAACATAACTTTAAATAAATGTGTTACAAAATTTAGTGTGGAAAATACATATAAAGCATCATTTTTAAAAGACTAGGAAGCGACTTCATTCTCGAATCGAACACTCAATCCACCAATTCCATCCTGCCTCAACACACATCCCCAAGCTGCCAAGAACCTTTCCCACCGCCATAGCTAATTTCCTGCACATATAAACATAAAGGAATGAGCCTAATGCCCAGCAAGGAAAAACTAACAACATAAATCATATACATAAAATTATATCATAACATACGCTAAAAACATATCATAAACATATGTCATATACTACTACAATGGCCATTATACTACTTGGGGCTTGTAAACTAAACAAGTCGTATGCCCAAATAGATTGGTGGGGTCTTGCTAGCTAAGCAAGTCATATGCCCATAATTTTATTGGGGCTTGTTAGCTATACAAGTCATATGCCCAAGTCTATCAACATACATAATATAACATTTCATAACACAACATGACATGACATAAGATAACATATAACATATCATATAACATATAAAATCCTATCCTATTTTCCTTACCAATATACCGGGATATGAGGACAATATCGGGACTTTGGAACACTCCTAAAAACCATAATAGAAAGGTGAGTATACTAAAGAAAAAGGATGAAAATAATGAACTACACCATCGAAAGGATACTTACCAACAACAATCTTACGTTCAAGATCTTAGATTCCTAACCAAGAATAGAGAATACGAGTTAGGATTTTGAGTAGAAAAACTATAAGAATAACACAGAAAGGAACTAGAATAAGGAATACCTCGAATGCTTCTATAACTGAACTACACCTCGAACCGAAATATACTATGAACCTTACTTCCCGAGTGTTTATTAAGCTTATAATGATTAAGCTTATAACCCCCAACCCAAGTGTTTATCACTCTAAAATAACCTAGTAGCTTGCAGACTCTGAACTAAGCTTGATGAATGAATAAATGGCTGGGTACTAGGTCCTATTTATAGAGTTCAAGAATGAAAAGATCTTTATTTAGCTTGAATAAAGTAATGGCTTTTTAATTGAAAAATCTTTGAATAATCGTTCAGTAGGGGCTGAAGAATCGGTCAAAAAGATTCTGGACTTATCAAGAGGTTAAGGATTAAAATAAGCTCGGTTTCAAAATGTTCAAATATCTAGCACTACAGTCGATATATCGCCCCTAGTAGGCGATATATCGCCTGGGCTAATTTGCTCGAGGCTCGTCGAGGTGGTCGTGCGAAGTTACGTGTTTTTCGTATCCCCGTATGGAGATATATCAACCCCCAGTGCTGCGATATATCGGCATACGCTGAAATATTATACACGTAATTGCACTTTTTCAGCCTAATTTGAATTGAGTAAACAGCCTTGACTAGGTCCTCTAACGATTTCAAAGCTGCTGGCAGACCCTAGGATATTCCAATATTACTCTTAATAAATTTATTCCTCAAAATACTTAATTATTCATTAAACATACACATGACAAGTGTCATTTCCTTATTGGGTTTATCTAAACCTTATATTATAATAAATATCACCTTCATAATCATTTATATTAATTAGACCTTAGGTTATAATTAATATTCTTAAACTATAGGTTAAACTTATAAAATCTACAACTGTTACTACGAGTGTCCAACTAAGTCCTGGCTTGAACCAAAATCCACAGTCATAACCATTGTACAACTATTACTACTACTATCTAATTAGCTAAGTAAAGTTCTTGGACTCTACAAGTAAAATGTTGATCAAAGTAGAAACATGGTACAACACGTTGGAGAAGCTCGTGTTGGCCTTGGTTATTGCCAAAAAGAGTTTGAAGCAATATTTTGAGGCGCACAGAGTGACGGTGCTCATAGATTATTTAATTCGACAAATCCTTTCAAAACCAAATCTTTTAGGAAGGTTATCAGGATCATATGACATTAAATTTATGCCAAAGAAAGCACGAACGAGACAGGTCCTAGCCAATTTCCTTGTGAGATCCAATCATTCAAGCCATGCACACTAGTATAATTGAATACTATGGAGGAATATTGGATATGGATGTTAGGGGTGCACACAGGTCAGATTTTCGGGTTTCAGATGCATCGGGTTTGGATTTTGCGGGTCTCGGGTGAGAAAATTGGGTACTAAACCCGTCCGAATGTTCTTTTGATTTAAGGTAGTTTTAGGTTTTAGGTTTTAGGTCTTGGGTTCGTACAGGTCGGTTGGGGAGAGGTTTCAAATGTTGTGCCCATTTTTTGATTTGGGCCTTTTGTGGGCCTTGGTCACTTTTTGATCATTTTTTTACTTTTAACATGTTTTTTGACCAAAAAAACTAAGAGCAAATTTTAAAACCCTAACATTGTTGTTAGTTCAATTGTTCTTTTACAAGTTTTTTTTCATGAACATGTTATGGAAAATATCTAAAGCCTTGGTTTAAAAAAAAATGAAATAAAAATTATAGAAATATTATTTTAATTCATTCAATAAAATAAACTAAAAAAAACATAGTTAAACATATTAAAAAATTCCTAATGTCCAAATCCATAATAATAATAATAAAAAATAAATACAAAACAACATAGTGTCTCTAAATTCCAAAATAAAAAGAGATAGATTAATATATAATCGTAATGTTTTTCTATGTCCTTCTTCTCCTTCCTTCAAAAATTTCAATAACCAAATCCAAATCTTTCAAAAATAAATTTAAAAAATTAAAAATAAATAAATAAGGAAAATTAAGTAAAATAAGAAACTAAGAAATTCTTACCATTAAGGCATCATACATGGGGCATTTGATGGTATTAAAAGAGAAAATAAGAGATGTGCAGCAGGGAATGGGCCATTTTTAATAATTATTAATATCAGCCATGATCATATATATATATATTAAATCACATAAAATCAAATTAGAGATTACCTCTTGTAGCCTATCAAGTGCCCTCGAATCTTTTTGTATAAAATCAATAATCTTCCTATCCAAGTTCCAAAGACTCACACCTTGATCTTCCAGACCAATCCTCAAACACACAAGGACGTGTGTGGGCACGTAGGATTCAAAATGTTGACTTATGACCCTCTAAATGTACTCAATGTTGGGAATACTTATACACGATCTTGTTTATTTTTATATAAATCCTATATTAAACAAATTAATATAAGACAACTTAGAACATGTTTCTATAATTGAATTCAAATAGAAATAATGATAAGAACACTTACATTATACGCAGCAGAATGTATTAGTCCTTCCTTCAGTTTCTCTAACCCTTGAATCCTTTCTGTTGCATGGGTATTATCAAGAAGCTGAATCATTCTTCAAATTTCTTCACAACCTTCCAAAGTATCCTTAGGATCACCTAGACTAGAGTGGGAAATTCTCAACACATTAGATAGATACAAAGAGAATAAGAATATAAGAGAATATTGAGGCTTAGAAAATGACTTATGCTATAGAAAGAGTCCAAAAACCTAGAGCATCAGAACTAGATGTTCTGATCATCTAAAAAAAGTGATTTCAACTCTCACTTTGTAATGACCCAACTACTCTAGACTTTGGACCATTAACAAAAACTATCCATAGACACTAATCCTTAATAAAACTTACAAGTGAAATGATCATAACTTTATTAAAAACATGTAAAAATAAATGTTAAACTTACTTAAAATTTAAAGTAGGATATGAGATCCCATTGTTTTAAAATCAAAACATAACATAATTATAATTAAAAGGGATTACATAATCAAGTGCGGAAAAAAAATACACATAAAACCATAAGTAAAGAAACTTCATCCTCGAATCGAACTCTCGACCCTTCGATTCCATTCCGCCTCAATACACATGCCCAAACTACCAAGAACCTTTCCCGCCATCAAAGCTATTTTCCTGCACATATAAACATAAAAGGGGTGAGCCTAATGCCCAGCAAGGAAAATCTAACACATAAACCATATACATAAATTTCATAATGTAACATAAAACATATCATAACACATATGTCACATACATACTATAATGGCCATTATTACTTGGGGTCCCATAAACTAAACAAGTCATATGCCCATTAGATTAGTGGGGCTTGCTAGCTAAGCAAGTCATATGCCCATAATTTATTGGGGCTTGTTAGTTGTAAGGGTCATATGCCCAAGTCTACAATTATACATATTATAGCATATTACATAACACATAATCATAAGATAACATTAATCATAACATATATAACACATAAATCCTATCCTATTTTCCTTGCCAAAATTACCGGGATATGAGAACAGTTTTGGGACTTTGGAACACTCCTAAAAACCATAAATGGAAGGGTGAGTATACTAAAGAGAATGAGAAGAAAAGAATGGAAGAACTATACCATTAAGAATATACTTACCAAAAACCTTATGTTCAAGATCTTAGATTTCCTATCCAAGAATAAAGAATAAAGTTAGGGTGCTGAATAGAAAACTACAAGAACTTAAAGAGAAATAATACCAAATGAGCTAGAGTTTGGAATACTTTGAATGCTTCTATGACCAATCTAAACCTTGAACTGAAATGTGCTATAAACCTTACTTCCCAAGTGTTTGGTAAGCTTATAATGATCAAGCTTATAATTCCCAACCCAAGTGTTTACACTCTCACAATAACCTAGCAACTTTCAGCCTCTGAACTTAACTTGATGAATGAATAAATGGTTGGGTACTAGGTCCTATTTATAGAGTTCAAGAATGAAAAGATCTTCATTTGACTTGAATAAAAATAATGGCTTTTTAGGTGAAAAATGTTTGAATTATCGTTCAGCAGAGGCTGAAGACTCGTTCAGAAAGATGCTAGACTTATCAAGAGGTTAAGGATTTGAATGAGAACGTTTTTGAAAACTTTCAAAAATACACTGAAGGAGGCGATATATCGCCCCCTGTAGGCGATATATCGCCTGGGCCAGCATGACCGAGGCAATCGTGCGAAGTTTCGTGTTTTTCGTATCCCCGTACTGCGATATATCGCCCCTATAGCTGTAATATATCGACATACGCTGAATATTTAAACACGAAATTACACAATTTTAGCTTAATTTGAATTGAGTAAACAGCCTTGACTAAGCCCTCTAACGTTTTCAAAGCTGCTGACAGACCCTAGGATATTCAAATATTACTCTTAATAAACTTATTCCTCAAAATACTTAATTATCATTAAACATACACATGACAAGTGTTACTTTCTTATTGGGTCTGTCTAAATCTTATAATATAATAAATATCACCGTCAATATCAGTCATATTAATCAAACCTTAGGTTAAAACTAATATTCTTAAACTATAGGTTAAACTTAGAAAATCTACAAGTGTTACTATGAGTGTCCAAATAAATCCTGGTCTGAACCAAAGTCCACAGTCATAAAAATACTACTACTATTACTATTATACTACTATCTAACTAGCTAAGTAAACTTCTTGGACTCTACACACTTAGCATTCCTTTTATAGGCTCAATTAGGTCATTTATTTTAATTAAAAATCAATAAAATAATAGATAATATCAGCCATTAGGTCGAAATTCCCATGGGCTTTAGGCTCGAGAAATTTCCCATTTACTTATAAGCCCATTGGACTTAAAATCAAGGCATGCATTATTTTCTGTTGAATTAATTAATTAAATAATTATTTAAATCCTTTATCAAATTCATTATATATTACTTGAACCTTTATTTAAACTTATTTATTAATTTACACATTAATTTGTCTTAATTAATAAATCTGCCCTAAAATCTATTTTCTTCTCTAAATTGTAGAACTCTATGAAACTATCCAAAATTTACCTGGTCAACTTTGATAATTCTAATTGATAATTAAATCAATTAATTGAGACTATCTAGATGATTTTATCTAAGGTAAAGTGGGGACCATGGGCCTATGAAATCAAGTTCCAATAAGTTATCATAAATTTTCTTACTTATTAATTCCTCATAACTCCACTAAAGACTCAGAATTGCACTCTTGAATTCATCGAACGCTCTATAAGCAATATAGATACGTTATTAGTTATCCATTGTTACAACCATAATTGTCACTTTATCCTCTATAGGTGGTCTACAATGAGATAGGACTTAAAATACTATTTTACCCCCCATTGTATTTTATCCTTAAAACACTTAGTTTCTTGTAAATGATATTTCAGTAAACTAATATTAGTTACTGAAATTAAATGTCTATCATTTAGCACCTTAAAAAAAACTAAAAGGAAACTATCGTTTTACTTCTTCATTAGAAGATATAGATGCTCATATCTATGATTAACACTCCCACTCAATTATACTATCGAGTTCCCAAGATGTAAGTAGTTCGTAGGGTAAGCTGGTAACGAACAAGTCAAAGAACTCAAATAATACAATCAGTTAGAATACTAACCACTCAGAATTGAGATTTAATTGACTTATGGTCAACTATATGATATGACTAGAATAGAGAATAATTGTATGTTTACTTATCCTATTTACTTTCAATATCAGTCTAGTCCGATGTAACAAATACATCTCATCTTATCTACTTTGCTAATGTTCTGGAAAGAACATAACCCTACAATGTGTAAGTAGATCATATCGTAGATTGACAAGTCATTATAAATCCTGTGCGCTGACTAATCTTAGGACTAACTTATGTTTGAACATATAATCATATTTATATTCAACTATGATTACGTCACTATAAATATGTTAGCTATATGCTCGATATTTAATAGAAGTTTATGTTAAACAAATAGTCATGAAATAAAACATGTGAGCAAAGTGATTGACCAAGTCAAAAATTGATTTCTATTCTTTAATTGATAATAAAATGAGATTACAAAGAAATTGGGTTTTAATTTGGGCATAAAACCCCAACACTCAATACATGAGATCTAGCGAGGTTTGATAGAGAGAAGAAGAATTGAATAGTTTTTTTAGGTTTAGGAAAAAGTACTATTTATGTTTCTAAGAGAGAGTTTGTGTCTAACAATAATTTCTTAATTAGGTTTATAAAGAAAATTAACTAATTTAATGAATAATTATTTTTATTAAAAAATTGATCAGTTATAGCCTATTTAAATCATATTTAAAAAGGAATAATTAAATAAACAAATTATTTGAAATTTAAAATTCAAATCTCAGGGATAGAAAATATCCATGTGTGGGGCCCACTACAACAAAATAGACATTTAATGGCTATATGGGGAAGACATTGTAGACATTTAATGTCTCCTCCCAGGGGAGACATTGTTGGAGGAGTCATCTAAAGGTACCCTACGATGACTCCCAGGGGGAGACTTTGTTGACATTCAATGTCTCCCCCTGAGAGTCATCATAGGGTGTAGACCGTACACCCTATGATGACCCCCAAGAGGAGACGTTGAATGTCTACAAAGTCTCTCCCTGGGAGTCATCGTAGGGTAGCTACAACGTCTCCCCATAAAAGACTTTGTATATATTCAATGTCTCTTATCCTGTGTCATCATTGGTTTTTGTATTTTAAAAAAAATAATAATTAAATAAATATTTGATTTCAGTATATTAATTAATATAATTAAATATATTTTTTGAAAAGAAATTAAATATATTAATTAAAAAATATAAATTACATGCAAATTTAAATTGTGAATTTTCATTAATAAAACCGAAATGTGTATATAATATGTTTTAGCTAGCTAAATATACAAAAAAAGTAATATTTGTTGTTACACATACAAAATCAACAAATATTACACTAGCTAGCTAGACATATAGTAACATAGAAAAAGTAAACAACAAAATCCTATTTTTTGGGACGATGACATTGAACTATCGGCAGCATATTGATCGCCCACTATTGTCGCATTTCATTAATCTGTGCTGGTGTATATGGCATAGTGTTTAGCTACAAAAAATACAAAGTAAAATATATTATTTAATTATTATTATTTGATTATATATACTCAATAATAAATAAACCGTAAACTTTTTATAAATATATATACATATTTCCTTCTTCAAGTAACGTCAAGGTCATGGATGTTCAATGTAATCCTTCAACATCCTCATCACATAATATCCAAATGCCGCATTGTTTAGTTGGTGTGGACACTAATATTTAATATAAAGAATATTAGTAAAATTCAACTATAGATTTTCAAAATAATTGAAGCTGTAGTTACTTACTTTAGGTTTCACAATTTCTATATTATTTGGAATCTCGGGAGGTTTTGGTAGACTGGTCAAAAAAATGTTGACACCGTTTTTATATTCCATGGATAACCTATTCGCTGACATCCATTTTCTATCCATATCCTCTCCTATGTATATGAAAAATTAAACAAAAAAAACTAAATAAGCATACGAAAAATTGGGTAGCATTTCCCCTATATTAGTAACCTAACCATATGTCAATCTAATCAAATCTAATCAAATAAGCACAACACAATACAAATATAATAATAGAATACATAATTCTAGACAAAATCGAGCAGCATTTCCCTTATGATAGTGATCTAACCATCTGTGAACAACAACTCAAACAATTCAAACAACACACAATAAGTTTCTTCCTTATAGCTTCGCAGCACACAAACAAATTTTCCTGAACCTACTTCACTAAAACATACAGTTCTCAACCTTCTGTTATCACTGAAACAAAAAAATTTAATCTCATAACCTACTTCACTATGGATGAATATTTATGATATTCAAACCCCTCTAACAAAAATTTAATAATACTAAAACAAGAAATAAGATAATGTATGTACCACTTGCAATTAATAGTCCTTGCTAGCAAATTTACTTCACTTTGCAATGCGCGCACTTTGTTATTAAATTCACAACCTACAAAACTAAATTAATTAATAAATAAAAGATTACTAAACAAACTTCACTAAATAATTAGATTAACAATAACTTATTATTGGAATTTTAGAAACTTAAAAACCTCAAATGTGTGCTTGAAATCGAAAATTGAGGAAAAAATCTCATAACAATCTCCGTTAGTAGCTGGTTGGGCCGGTGAAGAATTATGTGAAATATTATTTTGATAAATGATATTATATGAACTTGCGATGATTAGTGAATTTTATAGTTGTTGTAATGATCCGGTAAAGGATCTAGCTTTATGCATAAAAATATTGATCTCGAACCAAGGAATAAACCCTAATGGGAGAAAAATATCGAATTATATAAAATAGGAAATAGTATGGCATAAAAATATTAATTTTTGTCTGGAAATTGAGACTTTATAGTTGAGCCAATAAGTTTAAGAAAAATTAATTGAGGTTTGAATTCCAATCAACCTGACTTCAAAATGAGAATTTCTTGCTTGGGCCTCTAAATGCATTTTGGTCAATTTGATAAAATTACTAAAATTATGTGATATGTGAAAAATCTTATTTTTGTGTCATATTTAAAAACTATAGGGTAAAATTTAGGTAATTTTAGATAAATAAAATTACCAAATGGCCCTTGAGTGTCTAAGGAGAGAGGTAAAGATGAGCAAGGGCATAAAGGTCTTTTCCAAGGGAGGAGAGAGACAGAAGGGTGGGCGAAAAGGCTATGCCTAGGGCTCTTAAGAGCTTAGGACATCTACCCTAGGAAGAGTAAGAGTCTTACCCCCCTTATTGGCTAAAC
Organism: Humulus lupulus; assembly: GCF_963169125.1. Taxonomy (NCBI): domain Eukaryota; kingdom Viridiplantae; phylum Streptophyta; class Magnoliopsida; order Rosales; family Cannabaceae; genus Humulus; species Humulus lupulus. The sequence continues at coordinate 150,735,468 of NC_084794.1, read as the reverse complement.
CCCAATCATTTCCCTCTTACAAATCTAATCATTTTTTTTTTAATTTCCTTTTCCCTCAAGAAAACAAAAACAACCTCTTCCATTTTCTTTCCCCAAAACCAAAACCTAGTCTCTCTCTACTCTCCATTGCTGCAATTTTTTTCTCTCCAATATCCAAGAGCACTCATTCCCCCATTGAAGGAGGGAGAAGCTCAAGAGCACACTAGGGAAGAGTAAGTTTCGAACCCTACTCTATTTTTTCTCCTCTCTTCCTCTTCAAACCCAAAACCCTAAGGGTTTATGTTGCATGCATGTGATCTAATAGAAATTCATGACTTTGATAATGTGTTCTAGGGTTCAAGAGAGGCTTGTATGGGTAGTACCTCAAGGAGTTAGAACTTTGGTGATCTAGTGAAAGCAAGGTAAGAAATCTTGGTAGTTTGCATGGTTTCTTCCTCATCTAAGTTTTCTACCCTAATCATTTTCTTAAAAGTATTCATGTAGAACTTGGGGCTCGGTTTTGAGAGTTTAGAGCACTAAGGGAAGGTGTGGAAGAGCTAAGGAACACATCTCCAAGCTAGGGCTTCGAAAGGTAGAATCTATGGTTGAGTTCTTTATGTTTTGTGATGATTCTTGTAGATGTGGTTGTATAGGGTATTTCAATAGTATTTTAGCTTATTTTATGCTTAAGGTTGAGATTTATGTGTTGTATGATGATTTGCATGCATGCATGTGGCTACGGTTATGCTAGAAATGCTTATTGATGTTAGGTTGTGTAAAAAAAAAATGCTGCCAAAATTTCGTGGTCTGGCTTCCAACAGATCAAATTGCACTCTACAACCTCTTTCTATGAAAAATATTTATTTATTTTCATAGTTATTTGTGAGTAATTTATGTTAGGCTTTGGAAAATCGTAAAAAGGTATTTTTAAACCCAAGTTATTAACGTTTTGGCATTTGATTTAAATCTGGAAAATTTATGGGCAGCATGCACTGCCCCAATTGTTTTAACTTTTGAATGATTTTTACTAATCAGAAAGCTATGAAATTTTCTAAGGTGTTTTTTTAAAAATTTATAAGGGTCACTGTAAAATTTTAGAGTAAAATGTATTAAGGTATAAGAAATATGATTTTTCAAAGTTTTCCATAGAATCTGGAAACAAAACTTCTGGCAGCAAGCACTGCCCAGATTGCTTTAGACATTTTGATGAGTTTTGTTATTCCAAAAATTATGAAATTTTTAAGGAAGCAAATTTAGACATGTATAAAGATCTTTGTAAAATTTTATAAAGAATTGGGCTACGGTGTAAGAGAAGTAAATTTTCAAAATTACTTTAAAATCTGAGAAAAACTTCTGGGCAGCAGGCACTGCCCAGATTGCTTTAAAAATTTGAATGGGTTTTTCCATCCCAAAAATGATGAAATTTTGAGAGGAATTAGTTAATATGTGTATAAGGATTACAGTAACATTTTAGAGAAAAATGTATCATGGTTTAAGAGAAATAATTTCGAACCTTAACAAAACCTAATTTTTGGGAGGTCAGTTCTCTTAACCTAAAACAAGTTTTTGATGTGAGGCTTTTGCCTAGTTCCCATCCTTATGACATGGTGAATATATATTCTGGGTTGGAGCCAGGATATCGTGGATATATAGTACAGGTTGGAGCAAGGACTATGGTAATAAATTCTAGGTTGGAGCTAGGACATTAACGGTGGAATCGGGCTGAGGTATGTATCCCTTGTTGACGATTTAATTGCTTAGTCATGATGTGTGTTAAATATATTTGAATATTATGAGAATCTTTTGAGTACAGGATATTACAGTATGAGTTATATATTGTATGTTCTTGGAATTTTCTGAGTGCAGGTTATCATTCTATGTGTGAACTTGGTTGTTAGAAACAACCAAAGTTATTGTTCGGATATGGTTATCCATATTGTATGTTCTGAGAATTTTCTAAGTGCAAGTTATCGTGCTATGTGTGAACTTGGTTGTTAGAAAAAACCAAAGTTATTGTTCGGATATAGTTATCCAGATTTTATGTTTTGGGATTTTCTGAGTTCAAGTTATTGTGTTATGTGTGAACTTCATTGTTAGAAACAACCAAAGTTATTGTTCGGTTATTGTTATCCATATTGTATGTTCTGGGGATTTTTATGAATGCAGGTTGATATGATATGTATGAAAATGAGTTGTTGGGTGAAACCAATGTGCTTGATTTTCTGTGTGGCTATTATTAAGAATTGTATGATAGGGATGGAATTTATCCAATACCCTAGTGATTGGTAGTGATACCTATCTTAGGTCAACCCGTTACTGGGTTTAGTATATTTGTGTGCAAGGCTATTCTTACTAAGCATTTTCGCTTACCTAGTTGTTTCATGTTGTAGGTAAGTGCAAAAGCAAAGTGGAGTAGTGAGCCAGAGTCTGCTTGTGGATATGTACATTTGGCTTGACCTATGGAGGTTTATGACGGATCACCATTTTGAAAAGAAAAGGCTAGAATTTTATTATTGCTTTTGGGGTAATTATTTGTTATAACTCTGTGGAAGAGAAGTTGTATATATGTTTGCTTAAAAGTGTGCGCACACAACCTTTTTAAAAGTTTTTTTTATATGGATTTTTTGTACAATGATTTAAAGTAAAAGTTTAGATTTCCGCATGTTTTGGTCTTGTATGTATTGAGGGTTGTTACACAAAAGATCTAATAAACACAAACATGAGTTCATGAATACTCAGGATTTAGACTGATCTACAAATGATCATATATTATGATAAGAATCAAATCATTATGTGAAACGATAAGTTTATAGAGATAATTAATTTTTATCGGTCTAGTCATATACAACCTATATTATATACAGCATCAACCTAGGTGTGGTTGATGCAAGTGTGAGCACCATCATCTACATGCTTGCAAGCTTAGAAGGGAATTTTTGAAAGAGGTAAACCGTAGAGAAAACTCTTTCTAAGCATCCCTCTCCTTTTCTTTTTCTAGCTCTATAGTCTGATTCTTAGTGTTTATGGAAAGGGATTTAAGTGTGTAAAGTGTTGAGAAGTGGTCTGAAATCCTAAGAGCTCAACCACCCCAAAGGCTTGAACATAAAGAGGTAAAAATCTTCATTCTTACCATAACATTTTAATGGCTTTAGCAAATCTGAATTTGATTATTGTTTTGTGAGTTAAATTAGTTATTTGGGTTGTAAGAATGTTGTTTAGTGGGCCGATGATACATGCATGTGGTTTATGTGGTGATTGGTAGCTTGGAATCCAAAGTTTCATAGGATTGGTTGATGCATGCTTGCTGCCAAAATATTTCAGTGGCTTCCAATAGGCCAAATCATACCTAAACGACCTAATTATTCAATAAAAAAAAATTTAATGCATTACTTGGAAAGAGTACATGATTTTAACATCTTGACCACTGAAAAACGTTTTATATAACTCAAGTTATGAGCTTTTTGGGAATCTAGTGCAAGCTGGATTAGGATTTGGCAGTTCCGACCTTAAAACTTTGAACAGTTAATTAAGTGGGTGAAAATTATTATTTTTCGCTGAAATTTTTACTTCCTATTCTGGACATATTGAATATTAAGCTCATGAAACAGTTTTAAAAATTCACTATAGTTTGGGAGTTATAAATTTTCCAACTTAGATGTTCAAAACTGTTTGCTGTCAAGATGGTATTGTTACAGTGACTTCCAACGGGCCAAACACTAGGTTATTGGTCAAATTTTCAAATGATACTTTCAACATTTCATTATTTTGGAAGAGTACTTGATTTTAGCATTTTTAAACACTAAAAAACGTTATTTCTATGTAAAGTTATAAGCTTTTTTTGATTGATGTGCAAGCTGGAGTGGAAAAAAAACTGACAGCTTAAAGAGTGCATGTTTGAGCAACGTTCTGACAAGTTTAAAATCAACATTTTTAGATGGTTTTAATTATTTAGACTTTTTTATATTAATTAAAATCTCTGCAATATTTGAATAAGAAATACCCTATAGATTGTGAGTTTTGTTTTTCTAAAAAGGTTATCAAATCAAATTATGTTTTGGACATATTTGGTTTTTTAAACTTTAAGTCATAATTCACTAGTCAAATCATGTTTCTTTTTCTTATGGTAAATATAAGATAACTTTCTATGGATTAAGAGTTAAGATTTGAGTGGCTTAAAATATAATAAGTTTTACATTTTATTGAAAAATCTTAAGATAATACTCTTGTGTGAGATAGGACTAAAATATTTTTGGTCAATTGAGAAAATAAAATATTTTTGGATAATAAAACTTATCAGTTTTTTAATTTACTAAAAATTGACCTTTTTAATTTACAATTTTAATAAAAGTGGGAGATAGCGTTTAACACTTTTATTTTATAAAGAAAATAAGAAAGCGGTAATGAAAGTTTTCTTTAGGCTTGAGAAAGTGGTCTTTTTATGGAATCATGAATTTATTTCCAAATTTCTGGCACCATTATTTACATGCGTATTTTTTTTATGAATAATGTGATAAGGCTACGAATTCAAGGGTTTAGTGTAAGTTCTAAAATTTAAGAACAAATGTTTTTAAAGCAATGGAAATTTGTTAAGTTCATCCCTAGTTGCTCAAACTTAAACACATAAACTTAATTAATCAAATGCCATAATTAATCTGATTCATTGTAGGGTTTCACTAGAGTCTTATCTAAACAAGAAGGCTTACTTATGGATAAAATATTTCCACAAGCAAGCACTAAGGAATCCGAGTAAAACAACTTATTATGCTTGGTACAACACGCTAATGACTGATTTAGATAACTAAGTTATAAGATAATAATTCGAACTAGTCTTAGAAGGTTTACTCAAGAGCGTGGTCCTAGAGGGTTCACATACTCATGACTAAGGTAAGCAGTCCGACTAGCTGCTGAGACGACTATGAACTCCGGCTAGATACCGAGGAACTAAGTAAGAAACCAGTTCGCCATCGGTGACTATATAACTAAGGTCGGTTGTCCACCACAATATGTAAGAAGTCTGGTTTAACACCCATGACATAAGAGTCCGATTAAAGTCTGGGACACATAAATAAGTTGATTCCGATTTTGGCTAGCTACTGTGATAACTATGAACTCCGGCTAGCCACCGAGGAACTAAGTAAGAAACCGGTTTGCCACAGGTGACTATGTAACTAAGGTTGATTGGCCACCACAACATGTAAGAAGTCTGGTTTAACACATGTGACATAAGTGTCTGGCTAAACCCCGTGACACGTAAGTAAGTTGATTCCGGAATCAAATCTCTATGACTAAGAAAATATGATGAATTCTTTTAGGAGTCTAGGTAACCAATGTAACTAGTTTACACCTATTGATGCTATGGTAAGATATGTTAAGATATGCTAAGATATGTTAAGCTACGGTATGATATGTTAAGATATGTCAAGTTATGTTGTATGCTAAGATATGAATGACTAAGTAAGTATGTATGTTAAGATATGAATGACTAAGTATGTATGTATGTTAAGATATGAATGACTTAGTATGTATGTACGTTAAGATATGAATGACTAAGTAAGTATGTATGTTAAGATGACTAAGTAAGTATGTATGTTAAAAAATGATTGAGTAAGTAAGTATGTATGTTACCAGTTAATACTATATGTATGCTCTGGGATTTTTTGCAAGATGGTGTACTTTCAGGATATGACTTTTTGTTATGAGGCATGACCATAAGTTTTCCAAGACATTCGCACGTTCTTAAATTGTATGTTAGGGTTCAGTTTCATCATAATTCTATTCTTGGTTAGTTATCAGCCTAGTTACAATAGTTTAAGTTCTTGCTTTGTCTATGTGGTTATGTTTGTTAAGTTGTTCTTACTAAGTGCTTCGCTTACCTAGTTGTTTCGTATTGTGGGTAAGCTCAAAGGCAAAGTGGATCAGTGAGCTTTGGAATTTATATGCGAGGATGTACATGTGGACCGACCTTTCGAGAATTTATGTTTTGGGGACTAAAACCCATATGATAACTAAGAAATTATTTTGGGCTTGTTGAATGTGTTTAAAATTATGACACTGTAATTTACTTTTACGTATGCGCATACTTCCGAACTCTTGCATGTTTTGACAAGTTTCTTTTTATATGGATTTTTGGTTACCTTATTCTTATAAAATTGTTATGTTTTTCTAAAAATTATGTTAAGAGATTTTACAGCACGTTACAGTTGGTATTAGAGCACTGGGCTAAACTAGTTCTGTAGAAAAACCCACATGTAATTTCCCAAAGATAGATCGACACTCATTCTAAGTAATGTCTTAAGTTTCATTCATGTGATTTCAATGTGCTTACCTTCTTGAATTAAATCAATTGTAGGTTACATGGCTGAACAACCCGATGTAGATAACCTCGTCCTAGAGAACCCACCTTTATTATATACCTTAGGGAAAAATCTTCGATTCTACTAGGGATTCCATAGTTCCTGTCCCCGCATATTCACTAGGGAAGCTGAAAACTCGTATGACATTTGGTCTTGGACTCATTCACTGGCAATCATCTTCGAGGATATGGAGATTCCTTAGAGCTTCATGGTGAGATTGGCCTGCTTTTACCTACGAGATGAGGCTTTTTGATGGTTTCTGATAATGCATATGAGACCGGCCACTAACTCTTGGCCAGAGTTTTGGGCATCCATTGAGCTTGCATTTGGCCTCTTTGATGATGAATCGACATGGTATGCGAAGTACCATGAACATCTGATAGCGCAACGCATTCATAACATGGCAGAGGATGATCGATACAGGAGCCCAGCCTGAGAATAGGCCTACGGCAGATCAGAACCCTGGAGAGGTTGAAGCTGAACCAGAAGAAGAAGATCCAGGATCTGGCTGAGGGCCAGGAACATGAGGCGGCTATGAATGACATGATTTGGGAAGTACCTAAGAGTTCAGATTAGGATTCGGATGGGGACATGTGTGCTAATTATGATAGTGATCGTCTATTTTATTATCTTTTGTTAAATGCAATATGGTTTTCAAATCCCACTGTTTTGTATCACTTCTGATTAAGGGTCCTATGCTAAAAACCCTGAGCCCCGACTAGGGTTAGATTCCCTTCCTATTTACCTTTGTAAACCCATTCAGACTTTGCGTTGACTGTTATGTTATGGTTTGATATGTTTAAATGCATTCTTTTTTCTAATGGATGAGTTCTATGATTTGTTATTGATCACTTGTATAAAGAGTAGCATGCTTATGCTGCTACTAGCTTGTTACTTTTGATAATCGCTCGTCGTTGTCTATATATATAGGAACTTTTCATGGCTTCTAATACTAGAGCCAGGGCAGGCCGTCACACCGATAATGCACAAGATCTAGTAGATCAATCGACTATGAACCCACAAGTTATAGTAGGTCGAGGCCAAGGTCGGGGTAAAGGCCGAGGCGCAGAGGTCGAGGCCAAGTAAGGGGCCAAGGACGAGGTCAGGGGGCGAATCAAGGACCTGACCTTGCTGCTCAAATAGAGGAGCGTCCGTAGGGATATGGAAGCTTAGAATGTTTGGGTTTTATGCCCAAATTAAAACCTAAATTCTTTGTAATCTCATTTTATTATCAATAAAAGAATAGAAATCATTTTTTGACTTGGTCAATCACTTTGCTCACATGTTTTATTTTCATGATTATTTGTTTAATGTAAACTTCTATTAAATCCCGAGCATATAGCTAATCTTATTTATAATGACGTAATAACAGTGGAATATAAATATGATTATATGTTCAAAATAAGTTAGTCCTAAGATTAGTCAGTGCACCAGATTTACACTGACTTGCCAATCTACGATATGATATACTTACACATTACAGTGTTATGTTCTTTCCAGAACATTAGCAAAGTAGATAAGATCGAGTGTATTTGTTACATCGAACTGGACCAATATTGACAGTTGATAAGATAAGTAAACATACCATTATTATCTATTTTATTCATATCATATAGTTGACCATATGTCAATTCAATCTCAATTCTAAGTGGTTAGTATTCTAACTGATTGTATTATTTGAGTTCTTTGACTTGTTTGTTACCAGCTTACCCTACAGACTAGCCCATACTTACATCTTGGGAACTCATTAGTATAATTGAGTGGGAGTGTTAATCATAGATATGAACATCTATAGCTTCTGATGAAAAAGTGAAATGATGGCTTCCTTTTAGTTTGGTTCAGGGTGTTAAATGATAGAGATCTTATTTCAGTAATTAAATTAGTTTACTGAAATATCATTTACAAGGAACTAAGTGTTTTAAGGATAAAATACAATGAGGGGTAAAATAGTATTTTAGTCCTATCTCATTGTAGACTATCTATAGAAGATTGAGTGACAATTATGGTTGTAACAATGGATAATTAATAGCGTGTCTATATTTGGTATAGAGCGTTCTATGAATTCAAGGGTGCGATTCCGAGTCTTTAGTGGAGTCACGAGGAATTAATAAGTTAGTAAATTTATTTGTTACATTTATGATAACTTATTGGAGCTTGATTTCATAGGCCCATGGTCCCCATTGTACCTTGGATAAAATTATCTAGATAGTCTCAATTAATTGATTTAATTATCAATTAGAATTATCAAAGTTGACCAAGTCAATTTTTGATAGTTTCACAGAGTTATGTAATTTTGAGAAGAAAAGAGAAACTATGGCGGATTTATTAATTAAGATAAATTGGTATCTAAATTAATAAATAAGTTTAAATCATGGTTCAAATTATAAATAATTAATTTGATAAAGGATTTAAATAATTAAATCAATAGAAAATAATACAGGCCTTGATTTTGAGTCCAATGAGCTTATAATCAAATGGAAAATTTCACGGGCCTAAAGCCCATAATAATTTCGACATAGGGCTTTAAATTGGCTATTATTTTATTGATTGTTTAATTAAATTAAATGGCCTAATTGAGTCTATAAAAAGAGTGCTTAGAGAGAAGTCAGAACACAAGTTTGACAAGTCACAAGTCAGATTTTCTAATAGGTTTTAGATTCTCTCTAAACACAAGTCATTTTCTAAGCCTCTTAGTTATTTTCTCTTCTTCTCTCTGTATCTATCTCATGTGTTGAGAATTGTCCACTCTAGTCTAGGTGATTCTAAGGATACATTGGAAGACTATGAAGAAATCAGAAGAACAGTTCAATTTCTTGATAATACTCTGCGACATAATGGATACAAGAGTTAGAGAAACTGAAGGAAGGACTCTTTCATTCCGTTGCATATGCAGTAAGTATTCTTATCTTTGTTTCTCTTTGAATTCAATTTTAGAAAAATGTTCTAGGTTATCTCATATTAATTTATTTAATATTAGATTTACATGAAAATAAATAAAGATCATGTATAAGTTGACTAACATAGAATGCTCGCATTGAGCAGGGCCACAAGAGGCTGGTGGACTCTGATGCCCACCAACGAGAGATGTTTCAAACATTACTTCAGCACCTCCCAGTAGCACCGACTGACAACTGGAACGAACCAGAAGTAGCTGTGGCTGAAGTAGAGAACCAGGATCCACCAGCTAGTGGGGCATGGGTTGAACCACAGGTTGAGACACCGAGGTCCAATAGATACCTATCTCTGAACGGTTTGGTTGCCAGAACCCACCCACCTTTAAAGGTAATGCTGACCCGGTGGTGGCAGAAGAGTGGATCAGCATACTAGAAAGAATCTTCAATTTCATCAAAGATACTGAGCATGAAAAGGTGGTTTGTGCAATTTATATGTGGAGAAAAGATACCTGCATTTGGTGGGATGCTGCAAAGAAGGGTCATAATGTGGCCAAAATGGAATGGCCAAAATTCCTAGTCTTGTTCAACTCTAAGTATTATAGTCGTGCCGTATGGACCACAAGGTGGTAGAGTTTACGACTCTGAAGCAAGGAAATTTGAGCGTCCAAGAATATACGAAGAAGTTTGATCACTTATGCAGATTCGCATCGGATCTGGTTAGTACTGAATCAACTAAAGTATGGAGATTTATGAGAGGACTTTGACAAGAGATTGGAAAACTCATGGACACCATTAAGACAAGCCTAGAAACATATGCAGAAGAAGTGGAGCGAGCTCTTCGCCAAGAGTCATGGTCTAGGCTGGCAAGGAAGGAATCCTAGAAGTTTGAAGAAAGAAAGTTGACCTCTGGCAATTTTTGTCAGACCCGAGCTAACCAGAATGTCTCCAAGGGAAGGTTTTTCCCCAGGACCAACCACAATAAAGGGAATTTCGGAGCCCCAAGAAGCTCAAGGTCAAGTAGCAGTGGGAATAAAAAGAGAAAAGGGGGACCATATAACAGTCAGAAAACCAAGGTAGCTCACAAAGAATTGCCCAAGTATGAACTGGAAGGACGTCAACAACCAACAAAAGCATATAGGAGCCCCACCACGGGTCTGCGCTCTTACTCAAGGCAACAAAGAAGTCGAACCATCTAAGATGGTGTCAGGCCAGATCTCTATTGCCTAAACCTCAACATATGCATTAATGGACACGGGTGCATGACATTCTTTTGTAGATGCCTCTTTTGTTGAAAAATTGAATAGAATGCCTGAACCTATGCCTAGTGTCTGTGGGGTGTCGATGCCTTCAAGCGAAGATATGTTGGTGTGGTCATGGGTAAGAGTCATACTAGTTTGGGTAGAGGGACGAGAACTGACAGTAGACCTGTTGATTTTAGACCTGCATGAATAAGATGTAATATTAGGGATGGAATGGTTATCTAAGTATGGCGCCATAGTGAACTGTAAGAAAATGTGAGTGGTTTTCAAATCGGCAGGAGAAGAGTTGTTTAGGTTCCAAGGTGCAGCCGGGGAAAATAAATTCATGATGATCTCTGCTGTGAAGGCGAGGAAGATGTTAGGGGACGGTTGCATTGGTTATCTGGCACACGTCGTGGATAAGGATAAAGAGGGCACGTTACAACCTGCCGAAGTACCCATCATATGAAAATATCATGAAGTATTTCCCAATGACCTTCCCAGGCTACCATTGGAGCAAGAAATGGTGTTCGAAATAGAAATTATTTTGGGGACGACGCCCATTTTGAAAGCTCCATACCGGATGGCGCCAGCTAAATTGAAGGAGCTGCAGGCTCAACTGGAGGAGCTATTGCATAAAAAGTTCATAAGACCGAATCATTCTCCATGAGGAGCCCTGATATTTTTTGTAAAGAAGAAGGACGGCTCCATCAGAATGTGTATAGACTATCAAGACTGGTACCCGCTTCCCAGGATCGATGATTTATTTGATCAACTCCAGGGAGCATTGATATTCTCCAAGATAGATCTCCGATCAGGTTACCATCAACTCAGAGTTAAGGAGTCAGACATACCTAAGACAACATTTTGAACGCAATATGTGCACTACGAGTTCGTAGTGATCTCCTTCATACTCACCAATGCACCCTCCGCATTCATGGACCTCATGAACTGAGTGTTCAGCGAGTTTCTAGATAAATTTGTCATCATGTTTATTGACGATATTTTGATATACTCGAGGAACCCGGAGGAACATGTAGTACATTTTGAAATAGTTCTTCAGCGTTTGAAAGAACAAAAACTTTATGCCAAATTCTCCAAATGTGAATTTTGAATGGAAAAGGTGAGTTTCTTGGGCCATGTGGTGTCAAAAGAAGGGATATCTGTGGATCCTAACAAAATAGAGGCAGTAAGTCAGTGGAAACCTCCGAAAAATGCTCAGGAAATGAGAAGTTTTCTCGGATTAGCAAGGTATTATAGGCGGTTCGTAGAAGGGTTCTCAAAAATAGCTACATCAATGACCGCTCTTACCCGTAAAAATGCTAAGCTTGTATGGATTGAATAGTGTGAGAGGAGTTTCCAAGAACTAAAGAGGAGATTGACAATCGCCTCATAGCTGACTATCCCTAGTGGGACAGAGGGATACGCAATCTACACTGATGCCTCAGGACAAGAACTGGGGACGAGACTAATGCAACATGGCAAGGTTATAGCTTATGCGTTCCGACAGCTAAAGAACTATGAAAATAACTACCCGACGCATGACTTAGAGTTGGCTGCAGTAGTGTTCACATTAAAAATCTAGAGGCATTATCTCTATGGGATACATTGTGACATTTACACCGACCACATGAGCCTCAAGTACTTCTTCACCCAGAATGAATTTAACATGAGGCAGCATCAGTGGTTAGAATTTTTTAACAATTATGATTGTGACATTCTTTACCGTCCTAGAAAGGCCAATATGATGACAGATGCTCTCAGTTGGCAGCCGATGGCGTCGTGATGACAGTGCGGGAAATGCCCTTGGAACTACAAGGTGACATCTCTACGTTTGATCTCGAGGTAGTTTTTCTCAAATTAGCAAATCTTTCAATGCAACCCACCATTATGGAAGCCATACAAGGAGGACAGCTTTTGGAACCTTGGTATGAGCAGATCAAACATGAGGTGAGGAAGGATATGTGACCGAGATTCCACATATTAGAACATGGATGTTAGGATTTAAAGGTAGAATTTGTGTTCCCGACAATGGAGAGATTAAGAAGCAAATCTTCTATGAGGCACACAATGTCCCTTACGCAATGCACTCCGCTACCACAAAAATGTACCACGACTTTAGGAAATATTTTTGGTGGGCGAAGATGAAAAAGGAAGTAGCAGAATGCGTGGTTCATTGCCTCACTTGCCAACAAACTAAGGCGGAGCACCACGACCAACCAGGTTGCTGCAACCTCTAAAGATTCCAGAATGGAAGTGGGAGATGATCACAATGGATTTTGTTACTGGACTGCCAAATACTCCTAAGGGTCAAGATACGATATGGGTTATTGTTGATAGATTGACCAAGTCGGCACATTTCTTACCCATTAAGATAACTTATTATGCGGATAAGTTAGCAGACTTATACACAGAAGAGATTGTATGAATACATGGAGTACCTAAGTCCATCATTTCAGACTGAGACAGATGTTTATCCTCGGAATTTTGGAAAAGGATGCAAGTAGGTTTTGGGACTCAACTTAAGTTTGGCATTGCTTTCCATCCCCAAACAGACGACCAAAGTGAGCGAAGGATCCAAACCTTGGAAGACATGCTGAGAACCTGTGTACTCAACTTCCAAGGGTCATGGAGTGGAAAACTTCCATTGATGGAATTTTCTTACAACAATATCTACCACAAACCTATTAAGATTACACCTCATGAAGCCTTGTATGGGAGAAAGGGTCGATCCCCAATTCATTGGCACGAAGTTGGTGAAAGAAAATTCTTGGGTACAAAGGAAGTGGACAAAGTTACTGAAGATATCAAGAAGATTCAGGAGAGGCTGCAGACCTCCATCGATCGACAGTGCAAATATGCAAACCGACGCCGAAGACCCTTGGCATTTGAAGCTGGAGATAAGGTTGTAATGACCCACCTACTCTAGACTTTTGGACCATTAATGAAACTATACATACAAATCCTTAATAAAACTTACATTTGCAAAAATACCATAACTTTATTAGAAACTTGTAGAAATAAGAGATACTTTCATAAAATATCAAGTAGGATATGGGATCCCATTGTCTTAAAAACAAAACATAATTTAAAATAAAAGGAGTTACATAGCAAGTGCGGAAAAATACATGTAAAACCATAAAACAAGACTACATCCTCGAAAATCAAACTCTCGACTCCTTGACTCCATTCACCACCGATACACATTCCCCAAGCATCCACGAATCTTACCGCCACTATAGCTATTTTCCTGCACATATAAACAAAAAGAAATGAGCCTAATGCCCAGCAAGGAAAATCTACCACATAGTTCATATACATAAATTTCATAAGAAACATAAAAACATAACATTACACTTATTTCATATACATACTATAATGGCCATTATTACTTCGGGTCCCATAGACTAAACAAGTCATATGCCCATGAGATTAGTGGGGTCCTACTAGCTAAGTAGGTCATATGCCCATAATCTACTTGGGGTTTTGTTAGTCATATGGGTCATATGCCCAAGCCTACAAACATACATATCATAACACTTATCATAACATAAGAAACATAAGATAACATGTAAAACATATAACATATGAATTTCGATCCTATTTTCCTTACCAAAATACCGGGATAAGATGACAGCGCTGGGACTTTGGAACACCCCTAAAACCATTATGAAAGGGTGAGTTTAATGAAGAAAAGGAAATGAAAGGAATGGAAGGACTAAACCATTGAGAAACATACTTACCAAAAACTTATGTGCAAGTTCTTAGATTTCCTAACCAAAATAAAGATTAAGGTTAGAGGCTGAGTAGAAGACTATGAGAACTTAAAATAAAATAATACCAAAGAACTAAGGTGTAGAAATACCTTGAAGACTTGTAGACCAATCTAAACCTCGAACCGAAATACTATAGAACCTTACTTCCCAAGTGTTTGATAAACTTATGATGATCAAGCTTATGATTTCCCCACCCAAGTGTTTACACTCTCACACTAACCTAGCAACTTACAGCCTCTGAACTTAGAGTAAAAGGTGAATAATGGCTGGGTACTAGGTCCTATTTATAGAGTTTAGGAATGAAAGGATCTTAATTTCACTTGAATAAAAATAATGGCTTTTTAGGTGAAAATAATTTGAATAATCGTTCAGCAGAGGCTGAAGACTCGTTCAAAAAGGTGCTGGACTTATCAAGAGGTTGAATGGCTGAATGGAAAAAGAATTCAAAAACTTTCAAAATAAGCTGAGAGGGGCGATATATCGCCCCCTGTAGGCGATATATCGCCTGGGCCAGTATGCCCGAGGCAGTCGTGCATCGCTTCGTGTTTTCTGTATCTACGTGCTGTGATATATCGGCACACGGTGATTATTTAAACACGAAATTACACATTTTTAGCTAAGTTTGAATGGAGTAAACAGCCTAGACTAAGCCCTTAAACATATTCAAAGCTGCTGACTAACCTTAGAGCATTCAAACTTTACCTTTATTAAATTTAATCCTCAAAATACTTAATCCTTAATCACCCATACATAACATGTGCTTAAAATCCTATTGGTTCTTATCTAAACCTTATAGTATAATAAATATTATCCTTAATATCAGTCATATTAATCAAACCTTAGGTTAACAATAATATTCTTAAACTATAGGTTAAACTTAGAAAATCTACAAGTACTACTATGAGTGTCCAAATAATTCCCGGTCTGAACCAAAAATCCACAGTCATAAAGATAATACTATAAATACTATAATACTACTATCTAACTAGCTAAATAAAGTTCTTGGACTCTACAAAGGTGCTCATGAAGGTCGCTCCATTGAAGGGAGATCTACGTTTTGGTAATAAAGGAAAATTAAGTCCAAGGTATATCAGACCTTTTGAGATAGTGGAGAAAATCACCGTGATAGCCTACCGATTAGATCTCCCACCAAATTTGGCTTGAGTACATGATGTATTCCATGTATCTATACTGAGAAAGTATATGGAAGACCCGAGCCATGTACAAAGTTATGAACAGTTGGAGGTGGATCCGAAACTATGTTATGAGGAGATACCAATAAGAATTCTTGATCATAAAGATAAGGTGTTGTGTAATAATACTATACCCTTGGTTAAGGTGCAGTGGTGTAACCACGAGGTAGAAGAAGCAACATGGGAATCCGAAAACTAGATGAGAGAGTTATACCCACAGTTATTCTAAGTTTTGAGCATGAAACTTGTATAAATTGTAGGTATTGTAACACCCCTCGTTTAGGGCACTGGGTAAACCTTAATTTTGGGTATTTTAAATCCTTGTACTGTGTATTATTTCGGAGGAACACTTTATGCTACAAGAAGTTCATGATGTTTGAATGCTGGTCATATTGTGATAAGTGCAATTTTTTTAGAGACTGAGACCTTTGGTCGTGGACCGGGTCAAAAACCCTAAACGGGTAAAAATCTCGGATAAAATATTCTCGATGGAATAATTATGGCAAAACTAAGTTTGAGCATAAACTTAAAAAAAATAACTATAGGTTATTTTAATAATAAAATATGATAAGTTTAGTGATGTCACATTTTATTTAAATTTATTTTTCTCACTAAGAAAAATTAATCAAAACTATACACTATGCTAAATGCATTTTTGACCTTATGTTTAAGCTTATTTAAGGATTAATAAAATTTAAATTAAGGGCGCTTTGAGGCATGTGTGGCTGGTCATGTAGAGTGCTTAAGTGGGAAAAACTTGCCCAATAGAATTTCAAGAAAATAGCGATCATTATTTTCCCATGTTATCATCTCTTCTTATTGAAATGAAAACTAATTAAGCTAACTCAACACTCAACCTCACCACCCAAAGACCCCAACCGAACCCTCTCTCTCTCTTACTCTATTTGATTTTTTTTTCAGCACACACTCATCTCTCTCAAAGTTCTCTCCTCTCTCTAGATATTAGATCTATCAAAGTTCTCTCCTCTCTCTAGATATTAGATCTCTCAAAGTTCTCTCCTCTCTCTAGATATTAGAGCACCATTGAAGAAGCTCCATTGAAGGTTTTACAAAAATCTTGAACCAAAGTTAAGAAAAAGTGGTGAGTTCTCTTGTTCTTCTTACCATCTTTATTTTCCTTCTTCTTCCTATGTTGACCAGACCTTTAAGGGTTCTAAAACTCTATGCATGTTGGTTAAACACTCACCACAACCATCATTTCAAACCTAGGTGTGGTTGATGCAAGTGTAAGCACCATCATCTACATGCATTCAAGCTTAGAAGGAAATTTTTTAAAGAGGTAATTCCTAGAGCAAACTCTTTTTAAGCATCCCTCTCCTTTTCTTTTTCTAGCTCTATAATCAGATTCTTATTGTTTATGGGAAGAGAATTAATTATGTGAAGTGTTGAGAAGTGCTCTGAAACCCTAAGAGCTCAACCACCCCAAAGGCTTGAACATAAAGAGGTAAAAATATTAATTCTTACCATAACATTTTAATGGCTTTAGCAAATCTGAATTTCATTGGTGTTTTAAGAGTTAAATTAGTTATTTGAGTTGCAATAAGGTTATTTATTGGGCTGATTATACATTCATGTGGTTTATGTGGTGTTTGGTAGCTTGGAATCCAAAGTTCCATAGGATTGGTTGATGCATGCTTATTGCCAAAACTTTTCAGTGGCTTGCAAAGGGCCAAACCATACCTAAACAACCTAATTATTCAATAAAAAAAATGTAATGCATTATTTGGAAAGATTACATGATTTTAACATCTTGAACCACTGCAAAACGTTTTATATAACTCAAGTTATGAGCTTTTTGAGAATCTAGTGCAAGCTGGATTAGGATTTGGCAGTTCCGACCTTAAAACTTTGAACAGTTAGTTGAGTAGGTAAAGTTATTATTTTTGGCTGAAACTTTTACTTACTATTTTAGACATATTTAATATTAAGCCTATGAAACTGTTTTTAAAAAATCACTATAGTTTGGGAGTTATAAATTTTCCAACTTAGATGTTCAAAACTGTTTTCTGCCAAGTTGGTGTTGTTACAATGAATTCCAACGGGCCAAACACTAGGTTATTGGTCAAATTTTCAAATAATACTTTCAGAATTTAATTATTTAGGAATATTACTTGGTTTTAGAATTTTTAAACTCTAAAAAGCGTTATTTCTAAGTCAAGTTATAAGCATTTTGTTATTGATGTGCAAGCTGGAGTGAAAAAATACTAACAGCTTGAATAGTGCATGTTTGAGCAATGTTTGGACAAGTTTAAAATCAACATTTTTAGATGGTTTTAATTATTTAGACTCATTTTATATTAATTAAAAGCTCTGTAAGAGTTGACTAAGAAATACCCCATAGATTGTGATTTTTGTTTTTTCTAAAAAGGTTGTCAAATCAAATTATGTTTTGGACAAATTTGGTTTTTTAAAAATTTTAAGTCATAATTCACTAGTCAAATCATGTTTCTTTTTCTTAAAGTAAATATAAGAAAAAAAATTATGGATTAAGGGTTAAGATTTAAGTGGCTTAAAATATAATGAGGTTTTACATTTTATTGAAAAATCTTAAAGATAGTACTCTTGTGTGAGATATGACTAAAATTTGTTTATTTGGTCAATTGAGAAAATAAAATCTTTTTGGATAATAAAACTTATGGGTTTCTTAATCTACTGAAAATGAACCTTTTTAATTTACAATTTTAATAAAGCGAGAGATAGCATTTAACACTTTTATTTTATAAGGAAAATAAGAAAGCGGTAATGAAAGTTTTCTTTAGGCTTAAGAAAGTGGTCTCTTTATGCAATCGAGAATTTATTTCCAAATTTTCAGCACCATTATTTGCAGGTATATTTTTTATGAATAATGTGATAAGGTTACAAATTTAAGAGTTTAGTATAAGTTCTAAAATTTAATAACAAATGTTGTTAAAGTATTGGAAATTTGTTAAGTTCATCCCTAATTGCTCAACTTAAACACATAAACTTAATTAATCTAGCACCATAATTAATTCGAGTCACTGTATGGTTTCACTACAATGTATCTAAGTAGGAAGGCTTGCTTCTGGAAAAAATATTTCCATAAGGAAGCGCTAAGGAATCCGGGTAAGACAACTTATGATATGTTTGGCTACAACACACTAATGACAAGT
Source organism: Humulus lupulus (assembly GCF_963169125.1). NCBI lineage: Eukaryota > Viridiplantae > Streptophyta > Magnoliopsida > Rosales > Cannabaceae > Humulus > Humulus lupulus. The sequence continues at coordinate 150,716,883 of NC_084794.1, read as the reverse complement.
TTAGATAACTAAGTTATAAGCTAATAACTCGAACTAGTCTTAGAAGGTTTACTCAAGACCGTGGTCCTAGAGGGTTCACATACTCATGACTAAGATAAGCAGTCTTGCTAGCTACCACAACGACTATGAACTCAGGCTTGCTACTGGGGAACTAAGGAGGAAATCTGTAACGTCTTGGATAGCCAAGACCGCTACACTGTGTACTTGTAAAGTGCAAGACTTGTTAATCAAGTCATTAATTTAAAAACGTGTCATTAGTTTAAGTGTTCTAGGGTTAAAAGACATTTTGGTCTCGAAAGATACATTTTATAAATTAATAAACAGTTTATAGAAGGGATCCCCAAAAGATCAGAGTTTAAA